>NW_027184055.1:0-600000 GCF_041296385.1 Aphelocoma coerulescens | reverse complement strand
CCATGAGGCCCCGCAGTGTCACAATGGTCCCTTGGTTCCATAGGTTTTATGTTGTAACAATGGACTCCTTGCTTCTATGAGCTCGCCTGCTTTTTGCAGAGGTGTCTTTGGTTCCAACAAGGCCCCGCTGTGTCTCAGTGCACCCTGGCTTCCATGCGGATCTGGAGTATCACAAAGGCTCCTTGGTTCCACCAGGTCCTGCTGTGTCACAATGGATCCTGTGCTCCATGAGGCCCTCCAAAGTCATCATGGAGGCTTGCTTCCATGAGGTTCCATGATGTGCCAGTGGTCATCTTGGTTCCAGGAGTTTCCTTAGTGTCACAATGCTCTCCATGCTTCCATGATTCCCCA
Source organism: Aphelocoma coerulescens (assembly GCF_041296385.1). NCBI lineage: Eukaryota > Metazoa > Chordata > Aves > Passeriformes > Corvidae > Aphelocoma > Aphelocoma coerulescens. The sequence continues at coordinate 599,649 of NW_027184055.1, read as the reverse complement.
CAATGTCCCAATGCTCTCCATGCTTCCATTAGGCCCTGCTTTGCCACAATGGTGCCCTTGTTTCCATGAGGCCCCGCTGTGTCACAATGGACCTATGGTTCCATGATGCTCCGTGGTGTCACCATGGTCTTCTTGAATCCGCAGTGTAACAATGGACCATTGGCTCCATGCGGCCTGGCCGTGTCACAATGGGCTCCTTGATTCCATGATTCCCCACGGTGTCACAATGGAGCCTTGTTTCTAGGAGGTTCTGTACTGTCACAATTGTCTCCTTGATGCCATCAGCCCCTGCAGTGTCACAAAGGCTCCTTGGTTCCATGAGGAACACAAAAGCTTTGCATCAACATTGAGCAACAGCTGCTGAACACAGCTGGCAACATCTGCTTGCATCAAAAGCGGGCTTCAAGCTGAGAATGGCACCAGCAGCTTCCATCTGCAACAGAGACCCAGGGAAAGGACAGGCTGTGCCGGTCTGGACAAATTTGCAGGAAAATATCCTCTGGTAGAAGGCAGGTTACACCCAGCCCTCCCCCACCAGGTTCGGGAAAAAAGAATTTTCCTCGGAAGAAAGTGAAAGAGATAAAAACTATTTATTTAACAAACACTCAGGAAAAGGATAACAATGCTAGATATTAAAACCTCTGGCTGTGGAGAGAAACCTGGGATAATTGGAGAGTCCTTCCGTGTTTCAGTGGGGTCTCCTGAAACATCCCTAGACAGCCAGGCCCATGGAAAGAAATAGGGAGCAATTCTTGAGAGAAGTTTCAGAGCTCTTTCTTCTCCAGCCACATGGGCGGGGCACTGCCAAAGAACTGAGCAATCCCGGGACAACCAGGGCCCTCCTGGCACAGGGCAACACAAAATAACCAGTGCTGAACAGGATTAGGGCACATGTGAGCAGGGAGCAGGGAGACCTCCATGCCCAGGCCATGCCTCTACCCCAGGGTCCCCTCTCCCTTGACCTCATGGCAGGGGGGAGGAACCCCAACACTTCTGGAGGTGTAGTCTCCCTCCTCCTCCTTGGAGCTGGGCCATGGGCCCACATTCAGGGCCCCCACCTCGGTAGAAAATTCTCCCGGTGTGGTCTGATGTTGAAACAGTCAAGAAGAGAAGAAGCGAAAGAAACCCCCAAAGTCCCAGGAGAACAAAGTTCAACTCTCCATCTCCCTGCAGAGAAAAGGAGCTGAAAACTGGCTCAAAAGCAAGAAGGTTGCTTCCTCCGCCCTTGCTGCAAGCAGGATGCAGAGGAGTGTGTATGTGTGTCCTTGAACAAACACTCTGAGAAGTTTGTCCGTTTTTTTTTTCCTCTCCCCCCTCTCAGGCTCAGTTGAAAGGCACAGAAATGCACCAAGTTAACTTCTGGGCATAGAGCAGCCATTGGGGATACACATCCTAAAGTCACCCCAAGACACAGGCACAGAGAATTCAGTGGAAAGACTCTGAGAATTCTGCTCCCAGAGATCATTCCTGCTCACACTGACCCTTGTAGAAAGGGGCCATCATTCCAGGCAGCCTGTACTGAGCACGTGGCTCCTGAGCGGGGTTTGTTGTTTAGGAAACCTGCTCAGGCTTTTCCATTCTTTCCTTGCAAACAGGAAAACTTCTCCTGGGGCTGTGTGCAGGCAGAGCCCTGAGGAGAGCAGGTGGCACATGGTGCGCTGGGCTGGGACAGCCAGCTGCAGAGCTCAAGGGAAGAAGCCCAAAGAGTCACAATGGCTCCTTGCCTTCACATGCAACACCTGGGTCACAATGGTCTCCTTGATTCCATGAGGCCCCACTGTGTCACAGTGGCTCCTTGGTTCCATGCGGTTCCGCAGTGTCACCATGGTCTCCTTTGATCCGCATTGTCATCATGGACAATTGGTTCCATGAGGCCCCGCAGTGTCACAATGGTCCCTTGGTTCCATAGGTTTTATGTTGTAACAATGGACTCCTTGCTTCTATGAGCTCGCCTGCTTTTTGCAGAGGTGTCTTTGGTTCCAACAAGGCCCCGCTGTGTCTCAGTGCACCCTGGCTTCCATGCGGATCTGGAGTATCACAAAGGCTCCTTGGTTCCACCAGGTCCTGCTGTGTCACAATGGATCCTGTGCTCCATGAGGCCCTCCAAAGTCATCATGGAGGCTTGGTTCCATGAGGTTCCATGATGTGCCAGTGGTCATCTTGGTTCCAGGAGTTTCCTTAGTGTCACAATGCTCTCCATGCTTCCATGATTCCCCACAATGTCCCAATGCTCTCCATGCTTCCATTAGGCCCTGCTTTGCCACAATGGTGCCCTTGTTTCCATGAGGCCCCGCTGTGTCACAATGGACCTATGGTTCCATGATGCTCCGTGGTGTCACCATGGTCTTCTTGAATCCGCAGTGTAACAATGGACCATTGGCTCCATGCGGCCTGGCCGTGTCACAATGGGCTCCTTGATTCCATGATTCCCCACGGTGTCACAATGGAGCCTTGTTTCTAGGAGGTTCTGTACTGTCACAATTGTCTCCTTGATGCCATCAGCCCCTGCAGTGTCACAAAGGCTCCTTGGTTCCATGAGGAACACAAAAGCTTTGCAGAAACATTGAGCAACAGCTGCTGAACACAGCTGGCAACATCTGCTTGCATCAAAAGAGGGCTTCAAGCTGAGAATGGCACCAGCAGCTTCCATCTGCAACAGAGACCCAGGGAAAGGACAGGCTGTGCCGGTCTGGACAAATTTGGAGGAAAATATCCTCTGGTAGAAGGCAGGTTACACCCAGCCCTCCCCCACCAGGTTCGGGAAAAAAGAATTTTCCTCGGAAGAAAGTGAAAGAGATAAATACTATTTATTTAACAAACACTCAGGAAAAGGATAACAATGCTAGATATTAAAACCTCTGGCTGTGGAGAGAAACCTGGGATAATTGGAGAGTCCTTCCGTGTTTCAGTGGGGTCTCCTGAAACATCCCTAGACAGCCAGGCCCGTGGAAAGAAATAGGGAGCAATTCTTGAGAGAAGTTTCAGAGCTCTTTCTTCTCCAGCCACATGGGCGGGGCACTGCCAAAGAACTGAGCAATCCCGGGACAACCAGGGCCCTCCTGGCACAGGGCAACACAAAATAACCAGTGCTGAACAGGATTAGGGCACATGTGAGCAGGGAGCAGGGAGACCTCCATGCCCAGGCCATGCCTCTACCCCAGGGTCCCCTCTCCCTTGACCTCATGGCAGGGGGGAGGAACCCCAACACTTCTGGAGGTGTAGTCTCCCTCCTCCTCCTTGGAGCTGGGCCATGGGCCCACATTCAGGGCCCCCACCTCGGGCGAAAATTCTCCCGGTGTGGTCTGATGTTGAAACAGTCAAGAAGAGAAGAAGCGAAAGAAACCCCCAAAGTCCCAGGAGAACAAAGTTCAACTCTCCATCTCCCTGCAGAGAAAAGGAGCTGAAAACTGGCTCAAAAGCAAGAAGGTTGCTTCCTGCGCTCTTGCTGCAAGCAGGATGCAGAGGAGTGTGTATGTGTGTCCTTGAACAAACGCTCTGAGAAGTTTGTCCGGTTTTTTTTTCCTCTCCCCCCTCTCAGGCTCAGTTGAAAGGCACAGAAATGCACCAAGTTAACTTCTGGGCATAGAGCAGCCATTGGGGATACACATCCTAAAGTCACCCCAAGACACAGGCACAGAGAATTCAGTGGAAAGACTCTGAGAATTCTGCTCCCAGAGATCATTCCTGCTCACACTGACCCTTGTAGAAAGGGGCCATCATTCCAGGCAGCCTGTACTGAGCACGTGGCTCCTGAGCGGGGTTTGTTGTTTAGGAAACCTGCTCAGGCTTTTCCATTCTTTCCTTGCAAACAGGAAAACTTCTCCTGGGGCTGTGTGCAGGCAGAGCCCTGAGGAGAGCAGGTGGCACATGGTGCGCTGGGCTGGGACAGCCAGCTGCAGAGCTCAAGGGAAGAAGCCCAAAGAGTCACAATGGCTCCTTGCCTTCACATGCAACACCTGGGTCACAATGGTCTCCTTGATTCCATGAGGCCCCACTGTGTCACAGTGGCTCCTTGGTTCCATGCGGTTCCGCAGTGTCACCATGGTCTCCTTTGATCCGCATTGTCATCATGGACAATTGGTTCCATGAGGCCCCGCAGTGTCACAATGGTCCCTTGGTTCCATAGGTTTTATGTTGTAACAATGGACTCCTTGCTTCTATGAGCTCGCCTGCTTTTTGCAGAGGTGTCTTTGGTTCCAACAAGGCCCCGCTGTGTCTCAGTGCACCCTGGCTTCCATGCGGATCTGGAGTATCACAAAGGCTCCTTGGTTCCACCAGGTCCTGCTGTGTCACAATGGATCCTGTGCTCCATGAGGCCCTCCAAAGTCATCATGGAGGCTTGCTTCCATGAGGTTCCATGATGTGCCAGTGGTCATCTTGGTTCCAGGAGTTTCCTTAGTGTCACAATGCTCTCCATGCTTCCATGATTCCCCACAATGTCCCAATGCTCTCCATGCTTCCATTAGGCCCTGCTTTGCCACAATGGTGCCCTTGTTTCCATGAGGCCCCGCTGTGTCACAATGGACCTATGGTTCCATGATGCTCCGTGGTGTCACCATGGTCTTCTTGAATCCGCAGTGTAACAATGGACCATTGGCTCCATGCGGCCTGGCCGTGTCACAATGGGCTCCTTGATTCCATGATTCCCCACGGTGTCACAATGGAGCCTTGTTTCTAGGAGGTTCTGTACTGTCACAATTGTCTCCTTGATGCCATCAGCCCCTGCAGTGTCACAAAGGCTCCTTGGTTCCATGAGGAACACAAAAGCTTTGCATCAACATTGAGCAACAGCTGCTGAACACAGCTGGCAACATCTGCTTGCATCAAAAGAGGGCTTCAAGCTGAGAATGGCACCAGCAGCTTCCATCTGCAACAGAGACCCAGGGAAAGGACAGGCTGTGCCGGTCTGGACAAATTTGCAGGAAAATATCCTCTGGTAGAAGGCAGGTTACACCCAGCCCTCCCCCACCAGGTTCGGGAAAAAAGAATTTTCCTCGGAAGAAAGTGAAAGAGATAAAAACTATTTATTTAACAAACACTCAGGAAAAGGATAACAATGCTAGATATTAAAACCTCTGGCTGTGGAGAGAAACCTGGGATAATTGGAGAGTCCTTCCGTGTTTCAGTGGGGTCTCCTGAAACATCCCTAGACAGCCAGGCCCATGGAAAGAAATAGGGAGCAATTCTTGAGAGAAGTTTCAGAGCTCTTTCTTCTCCAGCCACATGGGCGGGGCACTGCCAAAGAACTGAGCAATCCCGGGACAACCAGGGCCCTCCTGGCACAGGGCAACACAAAATAACCAGTGCTGAACAGGATTAGGGCACATGTGAGCAGGGAGCAGGGAGACCTCCATGCCCAGGCCATGCCTCTACCCCAGGGTCCCCTCTCCCTTGACCTCATGGCAGGGGGGAGGAACCCCAACACTTCTGGAGGTGTAGTCTCCCTCCTCCTCCTTGGAGCTGGGCCATGGGCCCACATTCAGGGCCCCCACCTCGGTAGAAAATTCTCCCGGTGTGGTCTGATGTTGAAACAGTCAAGAAGAGAAGAAGCGAAAGAAACCCCCAAAGTCCCAGGAGAACAAAGTTCAACTCTCCATCTCCCTGCAGAGAAAAGGAGCTGAAAACTGGCTCAAAAGCAAGAAGGTTGCTTCCTCCGCCCTTGCTGCAAGCAGGATGCAGAGGAGTGTGTATGTGTGTCCTTGAACAAACACTCTGAGAAGTTTGTCCGTTTTTTTTTTCCTCTCCCCCCTCTCAGGCTCAGTTGAAAGGCACAGAAATGCACCAAGTTAACTTCTGGGCATAGAGCAGCCATTGGGGATACACATCCTAAAGTCACCCCAAGACACAGGCACAGAGAATTCAGTGGAAAGACTCTGAGAATTCTGCTCCCAGAGATCATTCCTGCTCACACTGACCCTTGTAGAAAGGGGCCATCATTCCAGGCAGCCTGTACTGAGCACGTGGCTCCTGAGCGGGGTTTGTTGTTTAGGAAACCTGCTCAGGCTTTTCCATTCTTTCCTTGCAAACAGGAAAACTTCTCCTGGGGCTGTGTGCAGGCAGAGCCCTGAGGAGAGCAGGTGGCACATGGTGCGCTGGGCTGGGACAGCCAGCTGCAGAGCTCAAGGGAAGAAGCCCAAAGAGTCACAATGGCTCCTTGCCTTCACATGCAACACCTGGGTCACAATGGTCTCCTTGATTCCATGAGGCCCCACTGTGTCACAGTGGCTCCTTGGTTCCATGCGGTTCCGCAGTGTCACCATGGTCTCCTTTGATCCGCATTGTCATCATGGACAATTGGTTCCATGAGGCCCCGCAGTGTCACAATGGTCCCTTGGTTCCATAGGTTTTATGTTGTAACAATGGACTCCTTGCTTCTATGAGCTCGCCTGCTTTTTGCAGAGGTGTCTTTGGTTCCAACAAGGCCCCGCTGTGTCTCAGTGCACCCTGGCTTCCATGCGGATCTGGAGTATCACAAAGGCTCCTTGGTTCCACCAGGTCCTGCTGTGTCACAATGGATCCTGTGCTCCATGAGGCCCTCCAAAGTCATCATGGAGGCTTGGTTCCATGAGGTTCCATGATGTGCCAGTGGTCATCTTGGTTCCAGGAGTTTCCTTAGTGTCACAATGCTCTCCATGCTTCCATGATTCCCCACAATGTCCCAATGCTCTCCATGCTTCCATTAGGCCCTGCTTTGCCACAATGGTGCCCTTGTTTCCATGAGGCCCCGCTGTGTCACAATGGACCTATGGTTCCATGATGCTCCGTGGTGTCACCATGGTCTTCTTGAATCCGCAGTGTAACAATGGACCATTGGCTCCATGCGGCCTGGCCGTGTCACAATGGGCTCCTTGATTCCATGATTCCCCACGGTGTCACAATGGAGCCTTGTTTCTAGGAGGTTCTGTACTGTCACAATTGTCTCCTTGATGCCATCAGCCCCTGCAGTGTCACAAAGGCTCCTTGGTTCCATGAGGAACACAAAAGCTTTGCAGAAACATTGAGCAACAGCTGCTGAACACAGCTGGCAACATCTGCTTGCATCAAAAGAGGGCTTCAAGCTGAGAATGGCACCAGCAGCTTCCATCTGCAACAGAGACCCAGGGAAAGGACAGGCTGTGCCGGTCTGGACAAATTTGGAGGAAAATATCCTCTGGTAGAAGGCAGGTTACACCCAGCCCTCCCCCACCAGGTTCGGGAAAAAAGAATTTTCCTCGGAAGAAAGTGAAAGAGATAAATACTATTTATTTAACAAACACTCAGGAAAAGGATAACAATGCTAGATATTAAAACCTCTGGCTGTGGAGAGAAACCTGGGATAATTGGAGAGTCCTTCCGTGTTTCAGTGGGGTCTCCTGAAACATCCCTAGACAGCCAGGCCCGTGGAAAGAAATAGGGAGCAATTCTTGAGAGAAGTTTCAGAGCTCTTTCTTCTCCAGCCACATGGGCGGGGCACTGCCAAAGAACTGAGCAATCCCGGGACAACCAGGGCCCTCCTGGCACAGGGCAACACAAAATAACCAGTGCTGAACAGGATTAGGGCACATGTGAGCAGGGAGCAGGGAGACCTCCATGCCCAGGCCATGCCTCTACCCCAGGGTCCCCTCTCCCTTGACCTCATGGCAGGGGGGAGGAACCCCAACACTTCTGGAGGTGTAGTCTCCCTCCTCCTCCTTGGAGCTGGGCCATGGGCCCACATTCAGGGCCCCCACCTCGGGCGAAAATTCTCCCGGTGTGGTCTGATGTTGAAACAGTCAAGAAGAGAAGAAGCGAAAGAAACCCCCAAAGTCCCAGGAGAACAAAGTTCAACTCTCCATCTCCCTGCAGAGAAAAGGAGCTGAAAACTGGCTCAAAAGCAAGAAGGTTGCTTCCTGCGCTCTTGCTGCAAGCAGGATGCAGAGGAGTGTGTATGTGTGTCCTTGAACAAACGCTCTGAGAAGTTTGTCCGGTTTTTTTTTCCTCTCCCCCCTCTCAGGCTCAGTTGAAAGGCACAGAAATGCACCAAGTTAACTTCTGGGCATAGAGCAGCCATTGGGGATACACATCCTAAAGTCACCCCAAGACACAGGCACAGAGAATTCAGTGGAAAGACTCTGAGAATTCTGCTCCCAGAGATCATTCCTGCTCACACTGACCCTTGTAGAAAGGGGCCATCATTCCAGGCAGCCTGTACTGAGCACGTGGCTCCTGAGCGGGGTTTGTTGTTTAGGAAACCTGCTCAGGCTTTTCCATTCTTTCCTTGCAAACAGGAAAACTTCTCCTGGGGCTGTGTGCAGGCAGAGCCCTGAGGAGAGCAGGTGGCACATGGTGCGCTGGGCTGGGACAGCCAGCTGCAGAGCTCAAGGGAAGAAGCCCAAAGAGTCACAATGGCTCCTTGCCTTCACATGCAACACCTGGGTCACAATGGTCTCCTTGATTCCATGAGGCCCCACTGTGTCACAGTGGCTCCTTGGTTCCATGCGGTTCCGCAGTGTCACCATGGTCTCCTTTGATCCGCATTGTCATCATGGACAATTGGTTCCATGAGGCCCCGCAGTGTCACAATGGTCCCTTGGTTCCATAGGTTTTATGTTGTAACAATGGACTCCTTGCTTCTATGAGCTCGCCTGCTTTTTGCAGAGGTGTCTTTGGTTCCAACAAGGCCCCGCTGTGTCTCAGTGCACCCTGGCTTCCATGCGGATCTGGAGTATCACAAAGGCTCCTTGGTTCCACCAGGTCCTGCTGTGTCACAATGGATCCTGTGCTCCATGAGGCCCTCCAAAGTCATCATGGAGGCTTGCTTCCATGAGGTTCCATGATGTGCCAGTGGTCATCTTGGTTCCAGGAGTTTCCTTAGTGTCACAATGCTCTCCATGCTTCCATGATTCCCCACAATGTCCCAATGCTCTCCATGCTTCCATTAGGCCCTGCTTTGCCACAATGGTGCCCTTGTTTCCATGAGGCCCCGCTGTGTCACAATGGACCTATGGTTCCATGATGCTCCGTGGTGTCACCATGGTCTTCTTGAATCCGCAGTGTAACAATGGACCATTGGCTCCATGCGGCCTGGCCGTGTCACAATGGGCTCCTTGATTCCATGATTCCCCACGGTGTCACAATGGAGCCTTGTTTCTAGGAGGTTCTGTACTGTCACAATTGTCTCCTTGATGCCATCAGCCCCTGCAGTGTCACAAAGGCTCCTTGGTTCCATGAGGAACACAAAAGCTTTGCAGAAACATTGAGCAACAGCTGCTGAACACAGCTGGCAACATCTGCTTGCATCAAAAGCGGGCTTCAAGCTGAGAATGGCACCAGCAGCTTCCATCTGCAACAGAGACCCAGGGAAAGGACAGGCTGTGCCGGTCTGGACAAATTTGCAGGAAAATATCCTCTGGTAGAAGGCAGGTTACACCCAGCCCTCCCCCACCAGGTTCGGGAAAAAAGAATTTTCCTCGGAAGAAAGTGAAAGAGATAAATACTATTTATTTAACAAACACTCAGGAAAAGGATAACAATGCTAGATATTAAAACCTCTGGCTGTGGAGAGAAACCTGGGATAATTGGAGAGTCCTTCCGTGTTTCAGTGGGGTCTCCTGAAACATCCCTAGACAGCCAGGCCCATGGAAAGAAATAGGGAGCAATTCTTGAGAGAAGTTTCAGAGCTCTTTCTTCTCCAGCCACATGGGCGGGGCACTGCCAAAGAACTGAGCAATCCCGGGACAACCAGGGCCCTCCTGGCACAGGGCAACACAAAATAACCAGTGCTGAACAGGATTAGGGCACATGTGAGCAGGGAGCAGGGAGACCTCCATGCCCAGGCCATGCCTCTACCCCAGGGTCCCCTCTCCCTTGACCTCATGGCAGGGGGGAGGAACCCCAACACTTCTGGAGGTGTAGTCTCCCTCCTCCTCCTTGGAGCTGGGCCATGGGCCCACATTCAGGGCCCCCACCTCGGTAGAAAATTCTCCCGGTGTGGTCTGATGTTGAAACAGTCAAGAAGAGAAGAAGCGAAAGAAACCCCCAAAGTCCCAGGAAAACAAAGTTCAACTCTCCATCTCCCTGCAGAGAAAAGGAGCTGAAAACTGGCTCAAAAGCAAGAAGGTTGCTTCCTGCGCTCTTGCTGCAAGCAGGATGCAGAGGAGTGTGTATGTGTGTCCTTGAACAAACGCTCTGAGAAGTTTGTCCGGTGTTTTTTTCCTCTCCCCCCTCTCAAGCTCAGTTGAAAGGCACAGAAATGCACCAAGTTAACTTCTGGGCATAGAGCAGCCATAGGGGATACACATCCTAAAGTCACCCCAAGACACAGGCACAGAGAATTCAGTGGAAAGACTCCGAGAATTCTGCTCCCAGAGATCATTCCTGCTCACACTGACCCTTGTAGAAAGGGGCCATCATTCCAGGCAGCCTGTACTGAGCACGTGGCTCCTGAGCGGGCTTTGTTTTTTAGGAAACGTGCTCAGGCTTTTCCATTCTTTCCTTGCAAACAGGAAAACTTCTCCTGGGCCTGTGTGCAGGCAGAGCCCTGAGGAGAGCAGGTGGCACATGGTGCGCTGGGCTGGGACAGCCAGCTGCAGAGCTCAAGGGAAGAAGCCCAAAGAGGCACAATGGCTCCTTGCCTTCACATGCAACACCTGGGTCACAATGGTCTCCTTGATTCCATGAGGCCCCACTGTGTCACAGTGGCTCCTTGGTTCCATGCGGTTCCGCAGTGTCACCATGGTCTCCTTTGATCCGCACTGTCATCATGGACAATTGGTTCCATGAGGCCCCGCAGTGTCACAATGGTCCCTTGGTTCCATAGGTTTTATGTTGTAACAATGGACTCCTTGCTTCTATGAGCTCGCCTGCTTTTTGCAGAGGTGTCTTTGGTTCCAACAAGGCCCCGCTGTGTCTCAGTGCACCCTGGCTTCCATGCGCATCTGGAGTATCACAAAGGCTCCTTGGTTGCACCAGGTCCTGCTGTGTCACAATGGATCCTGTGCTCCATGAGGCCCTCCAAAGTCATCATGGAGGCTTGGTTCCATGAGGTTCCATGATGTGCCAGTGGTCATCTTGGTTCCAGGAGTTTCCTTAGTGTCACAATGCTCTCCATGCTTCCATGATTCCCCACAATGTCCCAATGCTCTCCATGCTTCCATTAGGCCCTGCTTTGCCACAATGGTGCCCTTGTTTCCATGAGGCCCCGCTGTGTCACAATGGACCTATGGTTCCATGATGCTCCGTGGTGTCACCATGGTCTTCTTGAATCCGCAGTGTAACAATGGACCATTGGCTCCATGCGGCCTGGCCGTGTCACAATGGGCTCCTTGATTCCATGATTCCCCACGGTGTCACAATGGAGCCTTGTTTCTAGGAGGTTCTGTACTGTCACAATTGTCTCCTTGATGCCATCAGCCCCTGCAGTGTCACAAAGGCTCCTTGGTTCCATGAGGAACACAAAAGCTTTGCAGAAACATTGAGCAACAGCTGCTGAACACAGCTGGCAACATCTGCTTGCATCAAAAGCGGGCTTCAAGCTGAGAATGGCACCAGCAGCTTCCATCTGCAACAGAGACCCAGGGAAAGGACAGGCTGTGCCGGTCTGGACAAATTTGCAGGAAAATATCCTCTGGTAGAAGGCAGGTTACACTCAGCCCTCCCCCACCAGGTTCGGGAAAAAAGAATTTTCCTCGGAAGAAAGTGAAAGAGATAAAAACTATTTATTTAAAAAACACACAGGAAAAGGATAACAATGCTAAATATTCAAACCTCTCACTGTGGAGAGAAAGCTGGGATAATTGGAGAGTCCTTCCATGTTTCAGTGGGGTCTCCTGAAACATCCCTAGACAGCGAGGCCCATGGAAAGAAATAGGGAGCGATTCTTGAGAGAAGTTTCAGAGCTCTTTCTTCTCCAGCCACATGGGCGGGGCACTGCCAAAGAACTGAGCAATCCCGGGACAACCAGGGCCCTCCTGGCACAGGGCAACACAAAATAACCAGTGCTGAACAGGATTAGGGCACATGTGAGCAGGGAGCAGGGAGACCCCGTGCCCAGGCCATGCCTCTACCCCAGGGTCCCCTCTCCCATGACCTCATGGCAGGGGGGAGGAACCCCAACACTTCTGGAGGTGTAGTCTCCCTCCTCCTCCTTGGAGCTGGCTCATGGGCCCACATTCAGGGCCCCCACCTCGGGAGAAAATTCTCCCGGTGTGGTCTGATGTTGAAACAGTCAAGAAGAGAAGAAGGGAAAAAAACCCCCAAAGTCCCAGGAGAACAAAGTTCAACTCTCCATCTCCCTGCAGAGAAAAGGAGCTGAAAACTGGCTCAAAAACAAGAAGGTTGCTTCCTGCGCTCTTGCTGCAAGCAGGATGCAGAGGAGTGTGTATGTGTGTCCTTGAACAAACGCTCTGAGAAGTTTGTCCGGTGTTTTTTTCCTCTTCCCCCTCTCAAGCTCAGTTGAAAGGCACAGAAATGCACCAAGTTAACTTCTGGGCATAGAGCAGCCATAGGGAATACACATCCTAAAGTCACCCCAAGACACAGGCACAGAGAATTCAGTGGAAAGACTCCGAGAATTCTGCTCCCAGAGATCATTCCTGCTCACACTGACCCTTGTAGAAAGGGGCCATCATTCCAGGCAGCCTGTACTGAGCACGTGGCTCCTGAGCGGGCTTTGTTTTTTAGGAAACGTGCTCAGGCTTTTCCATTCTTTCCTTGCAAACAGGAAAACTTCTCCTGGGCCTGCGTGCAGGCAGAGCCCTGAGGAGAGCAGGTGGCACATGGTGCGCTGGGCTGGGACAGCCAGCTGCAGAGCTCAAGGGAAGAAGCCCAAAGTGGCACAATGGCTCCTTGCCTTCACATGCAACACCTGGGTCACAATGGTCTCCTTGATTCCATGAGGCCCCACTGTGTCACAGTGGCTCCTTGGTTCCATGCGGTTCCGCAGTGTCACCATGGTCTCCTTTGATCCGCATTGTCATCATGGACAATTGGTTCCATGAGGCCCCGCAGTGTCACAATGGTCTCTTGGTTCCATAGGTTTTATGTTGTAACAATGGACTCCTTGCTTCTATGAGCTCGCCTGCTTTTTGCAGAGGTGTCTTTGGTTCCAACAAGGCCCCGCTGTGTCTCAGTGCACCCTGGCTTCCATGCGCATCTGGAGTATCACAAAGGCTCCTTGGTTCCACCAGGTCCTGCTGTGTCACAATGGATCCTGTGCTCCATGAGGCCTACCAAAGTCATCATGGAGGCTTGCTTCCATGAGGTTCCATGATGTGCCAGTGGTCATCTTGGTTCCAGGAGTTTCCTTAGTGTCACAATGCTCTCCATGCTTCCATGATTCCCCACAATGTCCCAATGCTCTCCATGCTTCCATTAGGCCCTGCTTTGCACAAATGGTGCCCTTGTTTCCATGAGGCCCCGCTGTGTCACAATGGACCTATGGTTCCATGATGCTCCGTGGTGTCACCATGGTCTTCTTGAATCCGCAGTGTAACAATGGACCATTGGCTCCATGCGGCCTGGCCGTGTCACAATGGGCTCCTTGATTCCATGATTCCCCACGGTGTCACAATGGAGCCTTGTTTCTAGGAGGTTCTGTACTGTCACAATTGTCTCCTTGATGCCATCAGCCCCTGCAGTGTCACAAAGGCTCCTTGGTTCCATGAGGAACACAAAAGCTTTGCAGAAACATTGAGCAACAGCTGCTGAACACAGCTGGCAACATCTGCTTGCATCAAAAGCGGGCTTCAAGCTGAGAATGGCACCAGCAGCTTCCATCTGCAACAGAGACCCAGGGAAAGGACAGGCTGTGCCGGTCTGGACAAATTTGCAGGAAAATATCCTCTGGTAGAAGGCAGGTTACACTCAGCCCTCCCCCACCAGGTTCGGGAAAAAAGAATTTTCCTCGGAAGAAAGTGAAAGAGATAAATACTATTTATTTAAAAAACACACAGGAAAAGGATAACAATGCTAAATATTCAAACCTCTCACTGTGGAGAGAAAGCTGGGATAATTGGAGAGTCCTTCCATGTTTCAGTGGGGTCTCCTGAAACATCCCTAGACAGCCAGGCCCATGGAAAGAAATAGGGAGCGATTCTTGAGAGAAGTTTCAGAGCTCTTTCTTCTCCAGCCACATGGGCGGGGCACTGCCAAAGAACTGAGCAATCCCGGGACAAGCAGGGCCCTCCTGGCACAGGGCAACACAAAATAACCAGTGCTGAACAGGATTAGGGCACATGTGAGCAGGGAGCAGGGAGACCCCGTGCCCAGGCCATGCCTCTACCCCAGGGTCCCCTCTCCCATGACCTCATGGCAGGGGGGAGGAACCCCAACACTTCTGGAGGTGTAGTCTCCCTCCTCCTCCTTGGAGCTGGCTCATGGGCCCACATTCAGGGCCCCCACCTCGGGAGAAAATTCTCCCGGTGTGGTCTGATGTTGAAACAGTCAAGAAGAGAAGAAGGGAAAAAAACCCCCAAAGTCCCAGGAGAACAAAGTTCAACTCTCCATCTCCCTGCAGAGAAAAGGAGCTGAAAACTGGCTCAAAAGCAAGAAGGTTGCTTCCTGCGCTCTTGCTGCAAGCAGGATGCAGAGGAGTGTGTATGTGTGTCCTTGAACAAACGCTCTGAGAAGTTTGTCCGGTGTTTTTTTCCTCTCCCCCCTCTCAAGCTCAGTTGAAAGGCACAGAAATGCACCAAGTTAACTTCTGGGCATAGAGCAGCCATAGGGGATACACATCCTAAAGTCACCCCAAGACACAGGCACAGAGAATTCAGTGGAAAGACTCCGAGAATTCTGCTCCCAGAGATCATTCCTGCTCACACTGACCCTTGTAGAAAGGGGCCATCATTCCAGGCAGCCTGTACTGAGCACGTGGCTCCTGAGCGGGCTTTGTTTTTTAGGAAACGTGCTCAGGCTTTTCCATTCTTTCCTTGCAAACAGGAAAACTTCTCCTGGGCCTGTGTGCAGGCAGAGCCCTGAGGAGAGCAGGTGGCACATGGTGCGCTGGGCTGGGACAGCCAGCTGCAGAGCTCAAGGGAAGAAGCCCAAAGTGGCACAATGGCTCCTTGCCTTCACATGCAACACCTGGGTCACAATGGTCTCCTTGATTCCATGAGGCCCCACTGTGTCACAGTGGCTCCTTGGTTCCATGCGGTTCCGCAGTGTCACCATGGTCTCCTTTGATCCGCATTGTCATCATGGACAATTGGTTCCATGAGGCCCCGCAGTGTCACAATGGTCTCTTGGTTCCATAGGTTTTATGTTGTAACAATGGACTCCTTGCTTCTATGAGCTCGCCTGCTTTTTGCAGAGGTGTCTTTGGTTCCAACAAGGCCCCGCTGTGTCTCAGTGCACCCTGGCTTCCATGCGCATCTGGAGTATCACAAAGGCTCCTTGGTTCCACCAGGTCCTGCTGTGTCACAATGGATCCTGTGCTCCATGAGGCCCTCCAAAGTCATCATGGAGGCTTGGTTCCATGAGGTTCCATGATGTGCCAGTGGTCATCTTGGTTCCAGGAGTTTCCTTAGTGTCACAATGCTCTCCATGCTTCCATGATTCCCCACAATGTCCCAATGCTCTCCATGCTTCCATTAGGCCCTGCTTTGCCACAATGGTGCCCTTGTTTCCATGAGGCCCCGCTGTGTCACAATGGACGTATGGTTCCATGATGCTCCGTGGTGTCACCATGGTCTTCTTGAATCCGCAGTGTAACAATGGACCATTGGCTCCATGCGGCCTGGCCGTGTCACAATGGGCTCCTTGATTCCATGATTCCCCACGGTGTCACAATGGAGCCTTGTTTCTAGGAGGTTCTGTACTGTCACAATTGTCTCCTTGATGCCATCAGCCCCTGCAGTGTCACAAAGGCTCCTTGGTTCCATGAGGAACACAAAAGCTTTGCAGAAACATTGAGCAACAGCTGCTGAACACAGCTGGCAACATCTGCTTGCATCAAAAGCGGGCTTCAAGCTGAGAATGGCACCAGCAGCTTCCATCTGCAACAGAGACCCAGGGAAAGGACAGGCTGTGCCGGTCTGGACAAATTTGCAGGAAAATATCCTCTGGTAGAAGGCAGGTTACACCCAGCCCTCCCCCACCAGGTTCGGGAAAAAAGAATTTTCCTCGGAAGAAAGTGAAAGAGATAAAAACTATTTATTTAACAAACACTCAGGAAAAGGATAACAATGCTAGATATTAAAACCTCTGGCTGTGGAGAGAAACCTGGGATAATTGGAGAGTCCTTCCGTGTTTCAGTGGGGTCTCCTGAAACATCCCTAGACAGCCAGGCCCATGGAAAGAAATAGGGAGCAATTCTTGAGAGAAGTTTCAGAGCTCTTTCTTCTCCAGCCACATGGGCGGGGCACTGCCAAAGAACTGAGCAATCCCGGGACAAGCAGGGCCCTCCTGGCACAGGGCAACACAAAATAACCAGTGCTGAACAGGATTAGGGCACATGTGAGCAGGGAGCAGGGAGACCTCCGTGCCCAGGCCATGCCTCTACCCCAGGGTCCCCTCTCCCTTGACCTCATGGCAGGGGGGAGGAACCCCAACACTTCTGGAGGTGTAGTCTCCCTCCTCCTCCTTGGAGCTGGGCCATGGGCCCACATTCAGGGCCCCCACCTCGGTAGAAAATTCTCCCGGTGTGGTCTGATGTTGAAACAGTCAAGAAGAGAAGAAGCGAAAGAAACCCCCAAAGTCCCAGGAAAACAAAGTTCAACTCTCCATCTCCCTGCAGAGAAAAGGAGCTGAAAACTGGCTCAAAAGCAAGAAGGTTGCTTCCTGCGCTCTTGCTGCAAGCAGGATGCAGAGGAGTGTGTATGTGTGTCCTTGAACAAACGCTCTGAGAAGTTTGTCCGGTGTTTTTTTCCTCTCCCCCCTCTCAAGCTCAGTTGAAAGGCACAGAAATGCACCAAGTTAACTTCTGGGCATAGAGCAGCCATAGGGGATACACATCCTAAAGTCACCCCAAGACACAGGCACAGAGAATTCAGTGGAAAGACTCCGAGAATTCTGCTCCCAGAGATCATTCCTGCTCACACTGACCCTTGTAGAAAGGGGCCATCATTCCAGGCAGCCTGTACTGAGCACGTGGCTCCTGAGCGGGCTTTGTTTTTTAGGAAACGTGCTCAGGCTTTTCCATTCTTTCCTTGCAAACAGGAAAACTTCTCCTGGGCCTGTGTGCAGGCAGAGCCCTGAGGAGAGCAGGTGGCACATGGTGCGCTGGGCTGGGACAGCCAGCTGCAGAGCTCAAGGGAAGAAGCCCAAAGTGGCACAATGGCTCCTTGCCTTCACATGCAACACCTGGGTCACAATGGTCTCCTTGATTCCATGAGGCCCCACTGTGTCACAGTGGCTCCTTGGTTCCATGCGGTTCCGCAGTGTCACCATGGTCTCCTTTGATCCGCACTGTCATCATGGACAATTGGTTCCATGAGGCCCCGCAGTGTCACAATGGTCTCTTGGTTCCATAGGTTTTATGTTGTAACAATGGACTCCTTGCTTCTATGAGCTCTCCTGCTTTTTGCAGAGGTGTCTTTGGTTCCAACAAGGCCCCGCTGTGTCTCAGTGCACCCTGGCTTCCATGTGGATCTGGAGTATCACAAAGGCTCCTTGGTTCCACCAGGTCCTGCTGTGTCACAATGGATCCTGTGCTCCATGAGGCCCTCCAAAGTCATCATGGAGGCTTGGTTCCATGAGGTTCCATGATGTGCCAGTGGTCATCTTGGTTCCAGGAGTTTCCTTAGTGTCACAATGCTCTCCATGCTTCCATGATTCCCCACAATGTCCCAATGCTCTCCATGCTTCCATTAGGCCCTGCTTTGTCGCAATGGTGCCCTTGTTTCCATGAGGCCCCGCTGTGTCACAATGGACGTATGGTTCCATGATGCTCCGTGGTGTCACCATGGTCTTCTTGAATCTGCAGTGTAACAATGGACCATTGGCTCCATGCGGCCTGGCCGTGTCACAATGGGCTCCTTGATTCCATGATTCCCCACGGTGTCACAATGGAGCCTTGTTTCTAGGAGGTTCTGTACTGTCACAATTGTCTCCTTGATGCCATCAGCCCCTGCAGTGTCACAAAGGCTCCTTGGTTCCATGAGGAACACAAAAGCTTTGCAGAAACATTGAGCAACAGCTGCTGAACACAGCTGGCAACATCTGCTTGCATCAAAAGCGGGCTTCAAGCTGAGAATGGCACCAGCAGCTTCCATCTGCAACAGAGACCCAGGGAAAGGACAGGCTGTGCCGGTCTGGACAAATTTGCAGGAAAATATCCTCTGGTAGAAGGCAGGTTACACTCAGCCCTCCCCCACCAGGTTCGGGAAAAAAGAATTTTCCTCGGAAGAAAGTGAAAGAGATAAAAACTATTTATTTAACAAACACACAGGAAAAGGATAACAATGCTAAATATTCAAACCTCTCGCTGTGGAGAGAAAGCTGGGATAATTGGAGAGTCCTTCCATGTTTCAGTGGGGTCTCCTGAAACATCCCTAGACAGCGAGGCCCATGGAAAGAAATAGGGAGCGATTCTTGAGAGAAGTTTCAGAGCTCTTTCTTCTCCAGCCACATGGGCGGGGCACTGCCAAAGAACTGAGCAATCCCGGGACAACCAGGGCCCTCCTGGCACAGGGCAACACAAAATAACCAGTGCTGAACAGGATTAGGGCACATGTGAGCAGGGAGCAGGGAGACCCCGTGCCCAGGCCATGCCTCTACCCCAGGGTCCCCTCTCCCATGACCTCATGGCAGGGGGGAGGAACCCCAACACTTCTGGAGGTGTAGTCTCCCTCCTCCTCCTTGGAGCTGGCTCATGGGCCCACATTCAGGGCCCCCACCTCGGGAGAAAATTCTCCCGGTGTGGTCTGATGTTGAAACAGTCAAGAAGAGAAGAAGGGAAAAAAACCCCCAAAGTCCCAGGAGAACAAAGTTCAACTCTCCATCTCCCTGCAGAGAAAAGGAGCTGAAAACTGGCTCAAAAGCAAGAAGGTTGCTTCCTCCACCCTTGCTGCAAGCAGGATGCAGAGGAGTGTGTATGTGTGTCCTTGAACAAACGCTCTGAGAAGTTTGTCCAGTTTTTATTCCTCTCCCCCCTCTCAGGCTCAGTTGAAAGGCACAGAAATGCACCAGGTTAACTTCTGGGCATAGAGCAGCCATAGGGGATACACATCCTAAAGTCACCCCAAGACACAGGCACAGAGAATTCAGTGGAAAGACTCCGAGAATTCTGCTCCCAGAGATCATTCCTGCTCACACGGACCCTTGTAGAAAGGGGCCATCGTTCCAGGCAGCCTGTACTGAGCATGTGGCTCCTGAGCGGGGTTTGTTGTTTAGGAAACCTGCTCAGGCTTTTCCATTCTTTCCTTGCAAACAGGAAAACTTCTCCTGGGCCTGTGTGCAGGCAGAGGCCTGAGGAGAGCAGGTGGCACATGGTGCGCTGGGCTGGGACAGCCAGCTGCAGAGCTCAAGGGAAGAAGCCCAAAGAGTCACAATGGCTCCTTGCCTTCACATGCAACACCTGGGTCACAATGGTCTCCTTGATTCCATGAGGCCCCACTGTGTCACAGTGGCTCCTTGGTTCCATGCGGTTCCGCAGTGTCACCATGGTCTCCTTTGATCCACATTGTCATCATGGACAGAAGGAGCCAGGCGGCAGCGGGGGCTGAATCCCGGCAGCAGTGAGAAGGAAGAAGAGGAAGAAGAGGAAGAAGAGGAAGAAGAGGAAGAAGAGGAAGAAGAGGAAGGGGCCGGGGCCGCCTGCGGTGTCCGATCCCCGGCAGCAGCGGGGAGGCCTCGGGCAGCGGCGGCGGGCGGGGCCCTTTGGAGCCGCCCCGAGGGCTCGGTGCCGCCCCGGGGCCCTGAAGGAGCCGCTCGGCGGGACGGGCGAGCTGGGAACGAGAGAAAACGGCGAGAAAAGAAGAAAATCCGATCAAAGAGCCGCACCGAGGGGCGTCTCCGCCGGCCCGTGACACTGAAGGAGCTGCACCGAGAGACCGGCGAGGAGCCCGGCGGTGAAAGAGCCGCAGCGGAGGGCGTGGGATGGGAGGTGCGAATGGAATAAAAGAAGGAGAATGGAATAATAAATTCTAGAAGAAGTGCACGGGGAGTGGCGGCTGCGCAGCGACTGAAAGAGCTGCAGCGAGGGAGCGTCGGGGCAGCAGCGCGGGGTCTCGGCCGCTCCGTGTGACCGAAAGAGCCGCAGCGAGGGACGGGCGGGGCGCGGCTCGGATCGAGCCCTCCAGCTGCGCCAAGAGCGGCGACCCCGCGGGACCGCGCCGGGGCCGGGCGGCGGCGGCAGCCGGAGCCGGGGAAGCGGCTTGGAGCGGCGGAGACGAGCGGGGTGTTCCCGTCAGCTCCGCTCAGCCCTCGGGCACCGGGGGGTTCCGGGGCTTGTTCCCGTCAGCTCCGCTCAGCCCTCGGGCACCGGGGGGTTCCGGGGCTTGTTCCCGTCAGCTCCGCTCAGCCCTCGGGCACCGGGGGGTTCCGGGGCTTGTTCCCGTCAGCTCCGCTCAGCCCTCGGGCACCGCGCTGGGGCCCCGCGCACTTTTCCAGCCCAGCCGCCCCCACGGGCCGGGCCCCGCGGCTCCCGCTGCCGCCGCCTCGGCCCCGCCGAGCCCAGAAACCCCGGAAAATCGCTGCCATTGAAGAAGGGGCAGTCAATAACTAACTCATGTAAGCACAAGTTAACTATTGGGAGACAGCAAACGTTAGTTCAGACAGAAGATGTTAATTACAAAGCCTGAGAAGCCGAATTCACCCTAATCTTGTCAAGATAGAGGGGACAATTATCATCTCAGAGAATGGTGAATCATCTCTCAAAGGACTACGCATGCCCAGGGAGAAAGGTGAAAAAGTTCACTGCGAGGATGACTACTGGCCTTCATCAGAAAGAACCCGAGGAAGAGGAGAGGCCTTCCTCAGCGTGACCACCAGGACACACAGCGCATGCGTGGCCCATATGCTAATGACTTCCGAGAAATAATTTGTGTAACCATACCTGTCCCAAGGATTGTGATGAATATTCATAATTTAACCTTTAAGACTGTGTTGTAGAGAGCACCAGGTGTGTTTGTTTGGAGGAGCGATCCCCACACACCCGGCGCGCCGAATAAAGGAAATACCCACTTCTCTGTCTCTGAAATGTCTCCTGGCCCGGTTGAGGCGTGATTCACCATGCACTAAAGAACCTTTCCGTGCGCAGCCAGGGGTGCAGAGGGGGGATCCTTATGAAGTCCCCTCCCCTCAGTCCCTCCTGGGCACGGCCGGGCATTAGCGCAGCTCCCGGGGCTGTGTCCCGGCACCGGCTGCTGCCACAGGGCACGGGGCTGCCGCGCTCGGGCATTAAACGCGACAGATTTGGGGAGCAGGGACAGCCACAGAAAGCCTCGGGGAGCCCTCGGGAGCCTGGAGCTGCACGAGGGCCACAAAGGATGCCCTGGACACAGCGATGGCCCCAGCAGCGGCTCTGCCCCCCAGCACGGGGCTGTGTCCCAGACCCCCCGCTCCAGCCCGAGGTTTGGGGGCGGCAGCGGAGCTGCTGGACGGAGCTTCCAGCCCCGCCAGCCGCAGCTCCGATCCCTTGGGCCGTGACGCCGGGGACGGGTGTCCGTCGGCGCTCGGGGTCTGTCTGTCAGCTTTTGCAATCCAGATTCTGATTGTGAGAAATGAGTGAATGATAAATGTTGTCTTTCGCATCTATGATTTTAACATTTAGAAGTGATGATGTGCTGTGTAGAAATAGCGTTAAGGTAAAATGTAGCTAAGTAGAAACGAGATTCAGGTAAATTGTAACTTCGAAATAGTTGTAATACGCTCAGAAATGTATTAATGAACACATGGTAATAAATGTCTTTTGAGCTGAGAAACTACAGAGCCAGGAACCGAGATATCTCAGAGGAACAAAGAAGACAAACCGCGTGCATCCCAGGAAGACTGTTCTCTCCTCAGAACTCACACCTCCCAAGGGAACTGGCAGCTGCAAATGAGGCTGGAGACTGGGGAGGCACGGGAGGGGGGTGCCTGCCTTCAGTTCTGAAGCGATCCCGAGCACCGAGGCGGCGGCGTGCTAGGGGAAGGGGCAGAGACCGGAGAGGGGGAAAGTTGAGTGAAGTATAAATGACTTTCTGGGCTTAATGAATATGGAACAGTTTAAGAGAGTCCTTAAGTCCACAGTAAAATGAATGGAGGGCGCCTCTGGCAATATTGCCAAGTGCCCCAGCGCTGTGATTTGCCTTTGTTCTACTAATAAATGTTCAATATTATATTGCTAAAAAATTCAGCTTTTGTATTCATTTTTTTCAGAGAGAGAATAGAGAGAGAAAGAGGGGAAATGAGAGAGACAATAAGAAGAAAGAGAATAGAGTGAGAGTAAAGACAGAGAGAATAAAGACAAACACTGCTGCTAAGGAACATCCGTGCAGCCCCAAACGCCTTCGCACACCGGCCCCAGTGTCCGTGCTCGGGGCTTGATTTACCAAGATGTGAATATCGATCTCATATCGATATCCAGCTGAGACAGACAAAAGCTCTCTAACAGTTTAGAGTTAGAAAGTGAATGTTTGATTGGCGCCGGACAGCAGCGTGGAACAGCTTCCTAATGCGCACTGCCCAGGTATGAACGGTTACAGAGTTCATTTAGCCACAAAAGTGATGAATATCCAAACTACAAATACATATTTCTAACAGTGACCCCTCCCATTCTCCGCTTCGTATGGAAATGAGCTTTAATGGCATTAAGCATGCGCAGTGCGTGCTCTGAATTGAGTCGCTGCTCTCGAATTGGGCCGGTGGTCCCAGACAGATGAAGTAAGCTCATCTCCCTCACTTGCACCTTTTTTGCCTTTCTGAACTTTAACAATCTTAATTACTTTAGTGACCTCCAAATTTCCTCTTGCCTGACTTCTGAATAGGTTCCCACAGAGGCAGGAAATTGGGAATTGTCCTTGTTCCCTATACCAACTGATCAATATTTCTGTTCCTCGTTCTAAGCACAGCTAAACAAACATACAAATGACAGATCATCAATTATTCCGTAATCAATTACTAACATCTTAAAAACCATTTCAAATCTCTTATTATTTTCTCTTAATTAGTTTAATTAACTCTAGTCCAGCTCAAATTCTTTCTTATTCTAACTCATTTCAACACAGCTAGCCTATAATTAAAATCTTTCTGTTTCTTTTAAATCTATGTTTCAGGGTGTCACCATGGCCACGGGGCTGCCCCAGGGCAGAAATCCCCTGCGGAGATACCGGACCGGCTGTGGGAGGTGGGATGCCAAACACACCGGCTTTAATCTCTTTGGGATGAAGAAGTGAGTTTTTCAGTCTATTTGGGATAGAAAACTACTTCTGATTGCATCAGCCTGTTATACACGGGATTTAAAAAGCATAATAAATACTAAAAAGGAATAATGATAAATAGCTGTGGTTCAAAAGGCATAAAGGAATTAGGAGGAACATATCTACTGACAGAAGATTTAATAAAAAACTATACTATGAAAAAATCTTCTGCAGTGCTGTCAGTGGGTGTTCTTGGTTTTTTAAAAAATTTTTTATTTCTTGTTTCCTCTGATCTGCTTTGTTTTGCAAGCATTGAAGCTAAAATGAGCAACATCAGGACCAAATCAACAGTTGGGTGCAAAGCCTCAGAATGAATGTGGAGCTAATGGAGGATTCACGTGCTTTAGACACGTGTGTGCACAGGTGCAGAAAAGCATCGCTCCTTTTGGAGGCTGCATTACAGCACACGGGTGGTAAAATCAGATTGACTCCGGTTTTCACAGGCTTCCTGGGCAGCACTTACCAAGGATCTCCGCAAGCCCAGTGAGTGATCGAGGACAGATGAAGCGGCGAGCTTGGCCTGCCTGGCCGCTGTTAGCCAGCCGCGCTGCGAGCAGAAAGGCCGGGGCGGCGGCGGCGGCTTCTCCTTCTCAGCGCCCGCATGAAGAGAGGCGCTGAACGGCGGCTGCGACCGCCCGCGCAGGGGCAGCGGGGCCACGGGGCCGGCAGGGCAAACACGGCAAACGATTGCCCGGGGCAGCACCGGGACCAAATCAACTTCTCCGTGCTGCGAAACCCTGCAGAAATCCCGGAACTGGTGGCATTCGTTGGCAATGGCACTTAGGAACAGCAGTTAACCCTGTACCAGCTATTACGTTGTACAGGAGGTTATGATCCAGATTATACAGGTATCTTATAACTCAAGCTATATTAGCATCTTGTAACTTTGACCCCAGTTATAATGTTAACTAGTTAATATCTGCGTAGAAAGGTTATTCTTAACATGTTTACACTTCATTTACGAGCAGCAGATTTTTCCTCCTAGTCGTAGAAAGAGGAGGAAGTGAGGACATGCAGAGAAAGACAACTTGGCAGCACCAAGGTCAGTGGAAAGAAAGAGGGGCAGGAGATGCTCCCAGCGTCGGAGTCGGGATTTTCTCTGCAAGCCATGGTGAGGACTGGGATAAAACAAACTGTCTCCCTGGGATCCATGAAGTCCACGGGGTGATACAGAGATCCACTCCCAGCCCGTGGGAAAAGGTGCTCACGCTGGAGCGGGTGGATGCTACAAAAGCTGTAATCCAGGGGGAGACCTGAACAGGGAGAGAGGGCTCCTGCTTCCAGAGACAGAGAAAGAGGGCCCTTGCTTCCAAACTGAAGCAGCTGATCCTTGAAAGACTACACCCCATGGACTAATGACCCACGCCTGCAGTTTTGGGAAGGCTGTTTTGCCCGTGGGAGGGACTCAGGTTACAGCAGGCTGGGCGGGACTGATACTCGTGAAATTAGAAAGACGCTGGAGAAGTGCACAGAGAACTGTCTCCCATGGGAAGGAGCCCATGGCAGAGCAGAAGAAAGAGACTCCCCTCCCTGAGGGACCTGAAGAAAGATCTCGAGGGATGAACTGGCTTGAACACTCCCAGGCCCTGTCTCCCTGTGCTTTTGGAGGGAAAGAGGGAGGGGATGGAGGGGAAAAAAGGTGTTTGAAAGGTTTATTTTCTTCCTCATTATCCTACTCTGTTAATAATAAATTTACTTTATACCTTTAAGTTTGAGCGTGTTTTGAACTTAGAATGTTTTTATCCCAATCCTTATCTCAACTCATGAGCCCTTTGTGATGATTTTCATGAGTAGCTGGTATTATAAGCAGTGTCAAACCACGACAGTGGCCCTTGTGGTCCATGTGGCCCCTCTCTGTCACAAGTGACCCTTGGTTCCATGAGATTCCATTGTCCCACACTGGTCCCCAGGTTGCCCTGAGGCTGCGCTGTGTCCCAATGGACACTGGATTCCACAGGAGCTGGCAATGGCCCAGTGGCACCTGCGTCCTCTGAGGCCCCGCCTTGTCAAAGCAGAGCCTTGGATCCATGAGATTCCATGTTGTCACAATGGCCTGCTGAGTTCCATGGGGCTGTGCTGTGTCACAGTGGACACTGAGATCCACGTGCCCTGGCAATGTCCAAGTGGCACCTGGCTTCCATGAGGCCCCGCTGTGTTTGAAGGTGACACTTTGTTCCCCACGATTGCATTGTGCCACAGTGGTGTCCTGGGTGCCACGAGGCCCCTCTGTGTCACACTGGAGCCTTGGTTCTGTGAGATTCCATTGTGCCACAGTGGTGTCCTGGGTGCCACGAGGCCCCTCTGTGTCACACTGGAGCCTTGGTTCTGTGAGATTCCATTGTGTCACAGTGGTGTCCTGGGTGCCACGAGGCCCCTCTGTGTCACACTGGAGCCTTGGTTCTGTGAGATTCCATTGTGTCACAGTGGTGTCCTGGGTGCCACGAGGCCCCGCTGTAAAACAGTGCACACTTGGTTCCTGTAGTGGGTTGAACCTGAGTTGATGGACAGACTTTTAGACCAATGACGCTTCTCACAATTTACATGTTTAAACCGCACGGAAAGGTGGGATTTCCTTTAGTCGGAGCTCGCCGTCTGGCAGGTAGCGGGGGGTGGGCTCCGAGCCTCCAGGCCCCGCCGGGCCGGGGCCACTGCCCCTTCCCCCCTTTCCCAACGCCGCGGCACGGACCCTGGGTCGCTGTGGGGGACTGTCCCAGAGCCGCAGGCAGCTAAAACCAGCCATGGACTGCTCAGAGCTAAACCCATCCAGCGCGGCTTCTGGGGACAGGCGGGTCCCTCTCCTCTCCATGCGGAGCCGGCGGAGCCAGCGGGAGCCGGCGGAGCCTCCTTTCTGCAGCCAGCACACTTCGTGCTGAACTGAAGGGGACACCATGCAGCCAGCAGCACAAAGGGAGCGAGGCTTTCTCCACCGTAAAGCCCGAACAAGAACACTCTTCAACGTGGCAGCCTCAGAGTCAGAGAGGAAGAGAAAGTGAGTCCTGTGGGACGGAGCTGAGCATGGCGACGGGAGAAAAGAGGGCGGTGCTGGGATTCTCGCGCGCAGCTTAAAGAACTTCCTGCAGGCCGTGGTAAGAAACTGTAATATCACAAACTGTTTGTCTCTAATCCATTTGAAGAACATGGGGGGATGGAGAATCCTCGTGTGGCCTGTGAAGATTGTGAAGAGTGCCTATGCCAGGCTATAGAGAAGCAGTGAGAGGCTTTTAGAGACTTGTGGCGAAGAAAGCCTTTGTGTGCAGGCCAAAATAACTTATCCTTAACAAGGTTAATAACCCCATGTGATGGCCCGTGGTTTGCAGTGTGAAAGGAACTGTGAGATTTTTCATGGGAGAGATGTTTACACCACAGCAGATTGATTGTTTCTGGGTGGTCTGCTGTTGGTGGCACTTTGGGAACCATGTGCAACTGAAGAAAACCCTTTTTTCCTTAAGCATAAGAGAGAGACTTTTAAAGAACTGGAACACTGACTAACATCCCATGTTCTGTTATCCTTTGTGCGAGTTGGGTAAAAGGAGAGAAGTGCTGGAAAAGAGGGGGGGGGGGAATTTTGGAATTTTGCTTTAATTTTTTTTTGTTATTTTCTCTTTACTTTTAATTCTATTAGTATATAAAACCCTTTCATTGTACTGCAGCTGTTTGAGGTTTGTGCCTGCTTTGCTTTTCTCCTAATTCTTATCTCACAGAAGGACAATAAGTAAGTAATGAATATTTTGAACCGAAACCACTGCACTTAATTGGTGTTTCCGCCCGGTTACGAACTCAACCCACTACAATGTGCCACCTGCTCTCCTCAGGGCTCTGCCTGCACACAGGCCCAGGAGAAGTTTTCCTGTTTGCAAGGAAAGAATGGAAAAGCCTGAGCAGGTTTCCTAAACAACAAACCCCGCTCAGGAGCCACATGCTCAGTACAGGCTGCCTGGAACGATGGCCCCTTTCTACAAGGGTCAGTGTGAGCAGGAATGATCTCTGGGAGCAGAATTCTCGGAGTCTTTCCCATGGGGTCACTCCCTGCCCTGGCCAGCGGGGGTCCCTCCCATGGGGTCAGTCCCTGCCCTGGCCAGCGGGGGGTCCCTCCCATGGGGTCAGTCCCTGCCCTGGCCAGCGGGGGGTCCCTCCCCAGCCGTGCGGTCACTCCCCGGCCCGGCCCTGAGGCGCGGGGCAGTCGCGGGGCAGCCGCGCTCCGGCCCCGTCAGCGGCAGCGCCGCTTCGTGCCGGGCAGGAGCGGCAGAAGGAGCCGGGCGGCGGCGGGGGCTGAACCCCGGCAGCAGCGAGGAGGAAGAAGAGGAAGAAGAGGAAGAGGAGGAAGAAGAGGAAGAGGAGGAAGAAGAGGAAGAAGAGGAAGAAGAGGAAGAAGAGGAAGGGGCCGGGGCCGCCTGCGGTGTCCGATCCCCGGCAGCAGCGGGAGGAGCCGCTCGGCGGGACGGGCGAGCTGGGAACGAGAGAAAACGCCGAGAAAAGAAGAAAATCCGATCAAAGAGCCGCACCGAGGGGCGTCTCCGCCGGCCCGTGGCACTGAAGGAGCTGCACCGAGAGACCGGCGAGGAGCCCGGCGCTGAAAGAGCCGCAGCGGAGGGCGTGGGATGGGAGGTGCGAATGGAGTAATATATAGAGATTAGAAGGAAAAATTATAAAAGAGCCCCACCCGGAGAGGCCGCTGCGCAGTGACTAAGAAAGCAGCACCGGGGGGTTCCGGGGCTTGTTCCCGTCAGCTCCGCTCAGCCCTCGGGCACCGGGGGGTTCCGGGGCTTGTTCCCGTCAGCTCCGCTCAGCCCTCGGGCACCGGGGGGTTCCGGGGCTTGTTCCCGTCAGCTCCGCTCAGCCCTCGGGCACCGGGGGGTTCCGGGGCTTGTTCCCGTCAGCTCCGCTCAGCCCTCGGGCACCAGGGGGTTCCGGGGCTTGTTCCCGTCAGCTCCGCTCAGCCCCCGGGCACCGCGCTGGGGCCCCGCGCACTTTTCCAGCCCGGCCGCCCCCACGGGCCGGGCCCCGCGGCTCCCGCTGCCGCCGCCTCGGCCCCGCCGAGCCCAGAAACCCCGGAAAATCGCTGCCATGCACTAAGGAACCTTTCCGTGCGCAGCCAGGGGCGCAGAGGGGGATCCTTATGAAGTCCCCTCCCCTCAGTCCCTCCTGGCACGGCCGGGCATTAGCGCAGCTCCCGGGGCTGTGTCCCGGCACCGGCTGCTGCCACAGGGCACGGGGCTGCCGCGCTCGGGCATTAAACGCGACAGATTCGGGGAGCAGGGACAGCCACAGAAAGCCTCGGGGAGCCCTCGGGAGCCTGGAGCTGCACGAGGGCCACAAAGGATGCCCTGGACACAGCGATGGCCCCAGCAGCGGCTCTGCCCCCCAGCACGGGGCTGTGTCCCAGACCCCCCGCTCCAGCCCGAGGTTTGGGGGCGGCAGCGGAGCTGCTGGACGGAGGACAGCTGGAGGAGCAGGAGCGGGAGGAAGAGGAGGGATAAAGGGGAAGGGCGGGAGGAAGAGGCGGGCCAGAGGGGGCAGGAAGAGGAGCCTCCATGTGCATCCATCGCTCTCTCTGTCTGCAGCTCTCGGCCTCGGGAACACCGCTCCCCCCATCCCGCAGGTGACCGGGGAGGGGCAGCTCGCCCCAAATATCTTGGGCGGTGCCTGGGGTTGTTTCGGGAGAGGGGATTTTGGAGCTTGGAGGATTCCAGCACCGAGCCCCAAATATCTTTGTTGGTTCCTGGGGAAGGGGGGTTTGGTGGGGCGGGGGGGGAGGCGGATGTTTGGATCTTGCAGGGCTCCGAATGTGAGTCGCAAATGCCCCTTGGGGGATATTGGGGAGCCCCCGGCACGCGGGGTTTTGGGGGTCCCGGTGGCGGCTGCCGGGAGAAATGGGATGGGGCGGGATGGGGCCCGGGAAGGGTGGGATGTGGATTGGGGTGTGGGATGAAGTGTGGCGGAGGGGGATGGGCGGGATGGGGCCTGGGAATGGGCAGGCGAAGGTTGGGGATGATGAGGCCGGGGGGACCCCAGTCCTCAGGGGCCTGCGGGGTATCCGCCAGCTCCGAGGGAGTTTTGGGGCACCCCTAATCCTGAGGGGGCGGTGCTGGCAGCGGGGGACACGTGGCTCCGGCACCTCTGGCCCCAGCTGAGCCCCCCCCGCCCCCAGCGCCCCCCGGAGCGGAATTTGGGGAGGGGGAGGTGGGGGCGGCCAGGCCGGGCCCCCCCGCGCTGTCCCGGCGGGGGCCGAGTGCGGGCGGGAGCCCCGCGGGGCCCGGCCCTGCCCGGGCACGGCTGATGCCGCCCGCCCGCGCTCCGCACTGGTCCGGACTGGTGCTCCCAGTGCCGTGCGGGGCGGGGCCGCTCTGGGGACCCCCCAGGGCACAGCGCGGCTGCTTTGGGGCTGTCGGCAGCGCCCGGCGCTGGGCATGGGGCGTGTGGGGGCAGCTGGGGCCGCACTGGTGGCACTGGTGGTGCTGGGAGCCCCCCCGGGCGCGGGGTGAGCGGTGAGAAGGGGGGCGGGTCTGGGACCCCAAATGGAGCGAAATGGGGAATGGAACCCCCAAAGGGAGCAGGAGGGGCCTGGAACCCCCAAAACCAAGGCCGGGGGAGGGGAGGTGGGGATTGGGGATGGGGAGGGTGCAGTAGGAGGTGGGGGGGAAGAGGGGGCTGGGACCCCCAAGCAAAGCGGGATGGGACACCCAAATTGAGCTGGAATGGGGCTGTGGATTGGGGGAACGCTGAGAAAGGGGAGGAGAGGGGAGGGAAAGGTGGGGTTGGGACAGCAGAAGAGCGGTTCCATGGGGGTGCAGCCCTGTCCCCAAGCACCTGAGCCCTGGAGCGATTCCCTGGGGCTCTGGGGAAGGGAGGGATCCGCACTGGGGGGTCCCCAACCCCCCTGTCCATCCCTGGGGCTGATCGGGGGCTCCCCCCACACAGCAGCCGGTGCTGCGGCAGCCGTGGGGCAGAGGGGGTGGGAAAGGGGGGGCAGGGTGGGAGTGGAGGAGGAGTGGGAGGAAGAGGAGGGAGAGAGGAGGAGGAGGAGCTGGAGAACCACGAGGTTCCACCGCCCGCCCACTGTGTCCGCAGCACCCCCAGCCCCGGTAGCATCTTCCCCCCCATCCTGCAGGTGAGTGGGGAGGGGGAGCTCACCCCAAATCTATCGGGGGGTCACCAGGAGGGTTTTTTTGGCGGGGTGTTTGGAGCTTGCAGATTCTGGAATCGAGCCCCAGATGTCCTTGCATGTCCCTGGGAGGGATTTTTGGGCCAGAGGGGATATGTGGATCTTGCAGGACTCCAAAGCTGAGCCATAATTGCCCCTTGGGGGTCTTGGGGGGTCCATGTGAGGATCACCCGGTCCTGGCGGGGTTGGACATTGGCTTTGGGGATCCCCAGGAGAGCTGGGGGCTGGAACACGGGACCCCTGGAGTGGGGAGAGCAGAGAGGGACGATACCAGAGCTGGGGGACCCCCAAGAGCCTGGAGGGGTGGGGGGGCCTGGAGATGAGGTGGGGTTGGGATCTCTCAGCCCTAAAAGGGGCGGTGAGGAGAGGGGGGAGCCCCAAGTGCCTGGAGTGGAGGGAGGCTGAAGAGGGGACCCTGGGACCTCTGGGAGCCAAAGCAGAATCAGGAAAAATGGGTCCTGTGGGACCCCCAAAACCCCCCAGCATCCCTAAGCAGGACCCCGGAGAGGGGGATCCCCAGGACCCACGGGACCCCCAGCAGCCCTGACAAGGGGGACCCCCAGAACCCCAAAGTGAGGAGACTGGAAAGGGGGAACTCCTGGAGGCCGTTTTTGGAGTCACTCTTGATTTTTTGTTGGTTTTATGGACACCAGGTACCCGGTGACTTCTAGAGGTGGACTTGGGCAGGAGGAAGCCCCAACCCAACACACTCATCCCTTGTTTCTCCCCAAACCAGGATTTCCCATTCCCAACCCATGGCCAGATGGAGGAGGACGCTGCGAGGAAAAGGAAGATGCCCCGGGAGCACCAGGCAGGTGAGGAGGAAGTCAGTGCCCCTTTCCCCCTCTCTCCTGCTCCATCTCCCAGCCCAGCATCGCCCCCGGCTGCAGGACAACCCCGCTGCCGACGCCGTCCTGCCGGGGACGGACTGGGGGGATCTCCTTCCCCTTCCCTGTGGCACGGAGGCAAATCCCATCCTCTCCTTGTCCTTCCTCCCCCAGACAAGGAGCTGAGGACAGAGCCCAGGGAGGACAAATCCCCAGGGCAGAACCTGGTGGAAGAGGCCGTTTTGAGCGGCTCCATGGCGCAGGAATCCAACGGGGAGGAAAAGCCCCGGAGATCCCGCAGGAGGAGGGGCTGCAAATGCAGCCCAGGGTGCCCTGAGGAGGAAAGACCCACCCTGTGCCGGGAAGGCAGCCGGAGATCCAGCCAGAGGTCAGAGCTGGTGGTTCATGAGCAGCTTCACGATGGGGAGAAGCCCCACACATGTGGGGAATGTGGGAAGAGCTTCAGGCGGAGCTCCCACCTGATCTGCCACCAGATGATCCACACTGGGGAGAAGCCCTATGAATGTGGGGAATGTGGGAAGAGCTTCAGACAGAGCTCCAACCTGATCGACCACCAGAGGATCCACACCGGGGAGAGGCCCTACGAGTGTGGGCAATGTGGGGAGAGCTTCAGCCAGAGCTCCACCCTGATGAACCACCAGAGGATCCACACTGGGGAGAGGCCCTACGAGTGTGGGGAATGTGGGAAGAGCTTCAGACGGAGCTCCCACCTGATCTGCCACCAGATGATCCACACCGGGGAGAGGCCCTATGAGTGTGGGGAATGTGGGAAGAGCTTCAGGTACAGCTCTGACCTGATCCGCCACCGGCGCATCCACACTGGGGAGAGGCCCTACGAGTGTCCTGAGTGTGAGAAGAGGTTTCAGACCAGCTCCACTCTCCTCCTGCACGAGCGGATTCACACGGATGAGAGGCCCTTCCGCTGCCCTGACTGCAGGAAGGGCTTCAAGCAAAACTCCACCCTCATCATCCACCGGCGCATCCACACCGGGGAGAGGCCCTACGAGTGTCCCCAGTGTGGGAAGAGCTTCTCAGAGAGGTCCTCCTTGATCGTCCACCGGCGCATCCACACCGGGGAGAGGCCCTACGAGTGTCCCCAGTGTGGGAAGAGCTTCTCCAGGAGCTCTCACTTGACCAGACACCAACGGAGGCACCGCTAAGGGAAGCCCTGCGAGTGCCCCGACTGCGGGAAGAGCTTTGTCCTCTGCTCCAAATCCATCTCCCATCAGAGGAGCCACGTTTGGCAGAGCCCTGGTGACCCACATTCCCTGTGATCCAGTTTGGGAAGACCCCTGGCTGGTGCTCTCCACGTTCTCCTGGATGCCTGTAGGCACCTGGGTGAACGCAGGGGCAGGAACATCCATCGGGACTCAGATCAACATTGGAAATTCATTGGGAAGAGCTGATTTTTTACCTTTACCCTCTAAAATTTTCATCTGCTCTGTCCAATTGTTTTTTCTGGTGGTATCAAGCAACCCTGGATGATCTTGGAGATCTTCTACAGCCTAAGTAATTTCTGTGTTAATCCCACTGAAACAACCAAAATTGGGGTAGAAATAAAGAAATTAAACAAAGAGATCTAAAGCGGCACCATTTTACCGGAATTTGGGGTTGAATTTGGGGTTCAGAGGAATATTTGGGAGGATCTGAGTGTTGTGGGGCTGTGGAGCCAGGCAGACTGGGGCCACAATCTTGTACTTGTGTTGTCAGAACGTGTCCACCTGAGCCCACCTATTCTACAGGAATTCTGGTTGTCTGTCCCAGTCCCTGCTCTGGGTCTCTCCCTTTGGGGTGTGACGTCCAAAGTGCCCAAATCGCTGCTGAAGTGCCTGAGCTGCTCTGGGCTGTGGATGCTCCTGTCCCCCAGCCTGTCCTGGTCGATGCCATGGGGGCTGGGAGGGGGTCTGGGGGGCTCCTTGGGGGACTGGGAGGGGCTTTTGTGGCTCTTGAGGGCATTTGTGGTTCTTGGAGGGGCCTTTTAGGGTGGTCTCTGAGAGAGTTTTGGTGATCTTGGCTGGGCCGTGTGTCTTGGAGAGAATTTTGTGGTTCTTGGGGTCATTTATGATGCAGGGAGTGGTTGGGGGAGTCCTGGCCAGGAGCTGTGGGGTGGTTTGAGGGGTCTGGTAGTGGCTGTGGGGCTGGGAGGGGGTTTTAGGGCCTCTCCCCCAGACTCCAAAGCTGCCACCAGACCCCACCCCCAAGATGCTGCTGGTGGTCGGGGATTCCATGTTGGGGTTCATCCTCCTGGCACTGCAGGAGAAGGTGAGGGGGGGTCCCCAGGGGCCGTGTGTGTCCCCCCAGAGCGTGTGTGACCCCCCCCATCCCAGTGTCACCCCCTTTTCCCTGCCCACAGGGCTCCTGAGCCAGCCCCTGCTGCCCCGGGAGGGAATTTGGGGAGGGGGCAGAGGGGGTGCGCAGCCCCCGCCGGGGGATGACCCCGGCCCAGCGCCCTTCGTTCAGCACCGAGCTGGGCTTGGGGCCGCAGGAGGAAGAGGCCGATGGGAAGCAGATCCTGCAGGGGGGACAGGGCTTGGGCTCAGGGCAAGGTCCTGCCCTGCACACCTGGCTCAGGTGTGAGCCTGCCCCGGGAAGGGAGCGGGACATTCCCATCCCCACGGATCAGGGCTGGGAGCAGCGCTGGGAGCATGGACATGGAAGTCCTGGGAGCCACTGGGACCGCACTGGGGGGTGAATGATCCCCCCCAGCACCTTTCCAGGCCGCCCTGCGACCTGAGAAATGCTCGCTGGGCCTCGGCCTTGGCCAAGAGCCCCCGGGCTCAGCTGCTCTGAGCTCAGGCGCTGCCGGCTCCCGCAGCCCGCCCAGGGCCGCCCTGCCCGTGCCGGGGCTGTGCTGGAATTCTCTGCTGCTGCTGGGCCACTCGGGGGGTCTGGCCCCGCAGGAAAGGTGACCCTGAGCCAGGAGCTTTCCTTGGCCGCAGCAAAGCCTCGGCACGGAAAGACCTTCCCAGCGCTGTGCCCTGGGCCGGGAGGGATTGTGCCACCAGAGCTGTCCCTCCATTTCTTCTGCCAGGCAGCTTTAGCACAGGGAAAGTGGAGAAGCCAGAGCTGCCTGTCAGCTTTCCGCAGCCCTCCAGAGGAATCCTGTGTGGGAAGCAGCCTGGGAACAGGGTTGAGGTGCCAGGGCAGGGGAATTCAGAGCCCTTTCCTCCCCCGTGGGCCCAGGCTCTGGCCCTTGCCCTTTGCAATGGCCCTGCAGCTGCCAGAGGGGCCTTTTTGGCTCAGCTGAGAGCAGTCCTGCTGCAAGGCTGTCCTCGAGCTGCTTGGGCTGCACATGTGCCCAGGGAATGCTCATTGCTTGCAGTCTCAGGCGCTGTGGGTGTGCAGGTGTAACTACTGCAGGAGGGAACAGCTCTGCTGGGGGCAGTTCTTGCAAGGTGCTGGCCCTGGCTCGGGGCTGGGCCGGGGCCAGCGGCAGAAAATCAACTTGCAGCTCGGGCCCCGCAGCAGGGAGGAGCAGCAATTGCTGGGGGACAGAGACTCTTGCCAAGGGCCTGCGGGGCCGGGCCCCAGGGAACGGCTTCCCGCTGCCCGAGGGCAGGCTGAGATGGGATGTGGGGCAGCAATGGTTCCCTGGCAGGGCGCTCAGGGCCTGGCACAGGCTGGCCCCAGAAGCTGCGGCTGCCCCCGCATCCCTGCAAGTGTCCCAGGCCGGCTCGGCCATTGGGGCTTCCTGCCCAGGAGGGCTGGGCTGGGCTGGGGCTGCTGAGGGCGGGATGGGCTCTGGCTGAGCCAGCTGAAGGCTGCGCATGATGAGGCCGGGGGGACCCCGTTGCTGAGTGGGTTCTGGGGTATCCCCCATTCCTGAAGGGATTTCAGGGTATGTCCCGTTCCTGAGGCAGTTTTGGGGTCCCCCCAATGCTTCGGGAGGGGTTCTGAGAGGGGGGCTCTGGTACTTGGAAGGGGGACCTATTGTCAGAGATGCAGGGAGCCCATTTTGGGAAGGATGCTGCTGTTTCTGGCAATGTTGAGAGGTTCTGAATGGGCTTTGGGGCCCTGGCTGTCATTTTGGGACTTGCGGTGAGCCCATGGGCACAGCAAGGGCTGAGGAGAGGTTCCAAGCTCCCATTTGGGATGGAGGGATTGAGCGGGGGCCTCCAATAAACTCAATGCCAGCCCCAATGTGTCGATGGCAGCCCCAAATGGCTCGATCCGTCAGCCCCAAGGCCCGGCTGTGGGGAGTCAGGAGCCACAGAAGGGAAATTGGTGTCCAGGAGGGGTGGGATGGGATGGGATGGGATGGGATGGGATGGGATGGGATGGGATGGGATGGGATGGGATGGGATGGGATGGGATGGGATGGGATGGGATGGGATGGGATGGGATGGGGTGGTTTGGGCACTTGGAGTGGGGCACTCCAGGGAAGAAAACCAGGATCTGCTTCTGGGGAGGATCCTTCTGTTTTTTGACATATTTGGGGCCTCTAAGTGGCTTCTGGGAGGTTGCAGTGAATTTGGGGAAGGTGCCGTAAACGCCCCGCAATTTGTGGGACTGAGGCGAAGTCCCCACATTTTGGGAGGGTGAGGGGACCCCAATTGGGAGGGGATCCTGCTGCTTTGCACCCCTTCAATGGGGTGAGAAGTGCCTTGTGAGGGAAGGAAGGAAGGAAGGAAGGAAGGAAGGAAGGAAGGAAGGAAGGAAGGAAGGAAGGAAGGAAGGAAGGAAGGAAGGAAGGAAGGAAGGAAGGAAGGAAGGAAGGAATTCGGAAGGAAGGAAGGAATTCGGAAGGAAGGAAGGAAGGAAGGAAGGAAGGAAGGAAGGAAGGAAGGAAGGAAGGAAGGAAGGAAGGAAGGAAGGAAGGAAGGAAGGAAGGAAGGAAGGAAGGAAGGAAGGAAGGAAGGAAGGAAGGAAGGAAGGAAGGAAGGAAAACAGTGTAAGTTCTGAATGAAAAAAAAAATAAGGTAAATAACTGAGTTCTCTTTTCAAAAATATCAATTCCCTCTGAATCCAAAGTTGCAGAAGACTTTTCACTCCACATTTGGGTTTTGTTTTTATTTCTCATACTTATTCTGGTTCTTTTCTTTCTTCTCTTGTTTTTAATAGAAAACACCTGCTAGGAAAGGAATGCAGAGCCAAATGAGACCCATTTCTGGCAGGTACTGAAAGTGTGGGCTCCTGGTCTGGTTCCTTTTGTGTGGATCCCTCATCTCTGTGGCACGGGGGGAATAGCAGTGCTGGGAGCCAGCAGCGGGCTCAGGAGCATCCCGCTCTGGCAGCTCTGAGCAGGTGGCACATGTCCTGCTCTCCTGCTGCCCTCCAAAGCACAGAATGCATGGGCAAGTTTAGGCCCAGCTCTGGGCACAGCCAGCATGGCCTGGGCACGGGAACGGGGGGCAAAGCGGGCGGGATCCTTCTACAGCTGCCTGGTGGTTTCTGGTTTCTGTGCCCAGAGTGCCAGGATATTCTTAAGAGGTGCTTGTCCATGCAGCCCTTGGACAGGCCGTCCTTGGAAGAGCTCTTCAGTGCCCCTTGGCTGCAGGGTGTTCATGTGCCCTAGAGGATGGCAGAGAGCCACGGGCACAGTGTGATCCAGGGGCCTGGCAGGTAACAGCCCCACGCATCTCTTGGCAATCAGTGGCAAAGCAAAGCAGACGATTTTGTCCTGCCTGTAGCCCTGGGCAGGGAGCATCAGAAGGGAGCACGCAGCTCTTGGGCTGCAGCTGAGCTGGAGGCCTGCTCTGGCAAGCACTGGTGGCCACCATCCCCCCTGGTTTTGCTGGTCTGGTTCACTGATGGCTGGGCCCTGGGCAGAACCCTGAGAGCCTGGTGTGGCCCCAGGGAAAGAGAAGGAGCCCCTGGAGAAGCTGTAGCAGGTGGGGCTGCTGCTGCTGGAGACACCAAGGACGAGCTCAAGGCCGACAACCTCTTCCTGGAGCTGGCCAGCGGCAGCTGAAGATGATGGCCTTTGATTCTGGCACCTTCTCCAAAGACACGCTCCACGGCCAGTGTGCAGGTGAGTCCAGAGCCAGGGGGATGCTGCCAGAGCTGGGCATGGCACGGCCTGGCCGGGCACCAAAGGTTCCCCCTTTGCTGGGGCGGCTGCAGGGAATTCTTCAGTGGCTGCCAAGCTGCTTTTGGGCTCTGGGCAGCTGCTGAGGAGGTGGCTGTGCCATGGCTGGCTGCAGGCTGGGCACATGTCCTGCCCTCCTGCTCTGCTCCCAAAGGCAGCAATGCTGGGCAGCTTTGGGCCCAGCTCTGAGCACGGCCAGCACGGCCTGGGCACTGCGGGCAGCTGGGACAAGGCCATGAAATCCAACATCTGGCCTTGTTTGGGGCTGTATGGTCAAAGTCAGCTCCCTTGGCTCCTCCTTGAGCCCTGGCCAGGCTTAGGAGGAAGCCAAGAGGAGGATGAAAGCAGATGTTCCCGCACTAGAAGTGCTGTCAGTTTGTTTCTCCAGCACTGTCAAAGCTGGGCCCTCTTGCAGCGGGGTTGGAGCCTCAGCTGTGGCTGGAGGCAGCTGCAGGAATTCCCAGTGTCCGGGAGTGGCTCTGCAGTCCTTGGCTGGGACAGCTTCCCCCAGCTGATGGGTGGCTCTGTGCAAGCTCAGCAAGAACAAAACCATCTCTGTGTGAGCAACGCTGTGCTCAGCACAGAGCCAAACACAGCCCCAGAGAAAGGCCTGGCAAGGAAATTCCCTCTGCCCCAGCCCACAGCAGCACCCCATGGCCACCCACCATCACCACGGCTCCACGGGTTCCTTTCCATGGCCCCGGCCCTGGCCACGGGACCTTGGGCTGGTGGCCACGGCAGCCGACTGTGGCCCAGGGCTCCGTGCCCGTGTCCATGGCAGCAGTGCCCGGCCACGGGCCCTGAGTGCAGGTGAGCGTGCCAATCCCCATGGCAGCGGGGCCAAGCGTTGGTGTCCGTGGCACCAAAGTGAGGAACGGGTCCCTGTGGCCGCTGCCGTGGCACCTGAGGGCATCAGCGAGTGTCAGTGCAATTGTAGCTGGCACCAGCCCCGGCACCGCTCTGTCCTGAGGGCTGCCATGGCAGCCGAGGGCAGCCACAGGTCTGCGGGCAAGTGGCCACGGACCCTGAGTGCAGCAATGGCTCCTGGGGGGGTTTCCAAGGGAACTGGAACTGATGAGGGTTGCCATGGCATCCAACCCCCTGGGATGTCACACAGCCACCCTGGGATGTCACACAGCCACTCTGGGATGTCACACAGCCACCCTGTGATGTCACAACCACTCAGTGATGTCATAGCCTGCTCTATGATGTCAGAACTCTGCCCAGTGATATCACAGCCATATCTGTGATGTCACAGCTCACTCTGAGATGTCACATAGCAACCCTGTGATGTCATAGCCACTCTGTGATGTCACACCACCTGTGATGTCACAGTCATCTCTGTGATATCACACAGCTGCTCTGTGATGTCACAGCTGACTCTATGATGTCACACAGCCACCCTGTGGTGTCACAACCCACTCTGTGATGTCACAGCCTGTTCTGGGATATCACTCGACCACTCTGTGATGTCACACAAGTGCCCTGTGATTTCACAGCTCTGTCTGTGATGTTCCAACTCTGCACTGTGATGTCACACCAGCACCCTGTGATGTCACAGCCTGCTCTGTGATGTCACCATTGCTCTGTGATGTCATAGTCTGCTGGATAATGTCTGACCTCTGCCCTGTAAGGTCAGAGCCAAAGCTGTGATGTCACAGCACCACTCTGTGATGTCACAGATCTGCTCCATAATGTCACAGCTGACTCTATGATGTCATACAGCCACCCTGTGATGTCACAGCCCACTCTGTGATGTCACAGCCTGTTCTGGGATGTCACAGCCCTCTCTGTGATGTCACACCAATACTCTGTGATGTCACAACCCACTCTGTGATGTCACACAGCCCCTTTCTGACATCACAGCTGCTCTGTGGGTCTGGGACACAGGCACAGAGCTGTTACCAAAACTTCAGTGAAACAAAACCTCCTCAGCACCAGCGCAGCACGAAGCAGCAGCATTCTTTATTGGGCCGGATGCACGAGGGGAGAGCCCCTCCCAAAGTCGTGTGTGCCGAGTTCAGGAATGTTCCTGTTTGCAGACTGGGTTTCACAGACACATTCCCAGATTGTCCCACAAGAAACACACACACGAGAATCATTGCCCGAAAATCATTGCATATTTCCCCCACCCCTTTACACATCCTTTCTTCTGCCCTGGGGTCTCTTTGGGGGTCCCTGGTGGTCAGTGACCCCAAAGCCAGCCCTGACTGCCCGGTGAACTGGTGAAAGTTGGCACACCTGGGCTGGTTGCTGCCCACAGAATCAGCCTTGTGCGGTTCCATGGCCAGTGGCTTTTGGAGAAGAAGCATTGTATGAACCCACCAGGTGCAAACGGTTTTTCATCTGGCAAATTTCCCCCCCTTGGAGGGTTGGGAAGCTTCTCTTCCCTTCAAGCCTTCATAAGCCTCACTCTGCTCCTTTACTCACATCCCACGAGTTCCTCAGCTGCTTTCACAACCATGTTCTTTACACAGCTCAAAGCAAGTGTCAGAAGCACAAGTATTGCTGGGATCCCAGTTAGACTTTGCAAAAGTCAGGCCAACCATCAGTCAGGGAAAATCCAAATCCTTTAATTTTATCCAACCAGTTACTGTCTAACCCTCTCTGAACTGGCTCGAAACATTCCCATTGTCCTGTCTGAGGGTGATTCCATACTTCTGGAATTTGACAGCTCCAGGGGGTATCAGTGCAATCTGTCAGCTGATCAATATTTCCTGAGGTAATTTCCAGATCTGCTTTGGAAATGTTACAATTCTCAGCAGGATTGTTCTGATGTGCCCATGGTAAGGAATATTCTCCTTCCATCCCTGTCCAGGTGCCCTGGGTGCTATTTCCTTCCCACATGTGTTCCCAGATTTTTGGCAAATTGCTGACTGAAGCTCCCCACAGAACTGGATTTTCTGCAGAGGTTGGTGTTGGCAAACAAGCTGTTACAGGGGTTACATTCTGTCATCTGCCAACACCTTGCACTGACTTTGAAAACCACATTTCCCTTCCCAGAAGTCAGGAACATTGTTTCTATTATTATTATAAATACACAATTATTGATCATCTTCATCCAGATCCAATAAATAGTATCCCCTTAGAAAATCCTATTCAATACCTAAAACAATAGGATTGATGTAAAAACCCCAAACCCCACGGTGTCAGTCTTGTTTCTGCTGTGTTTAATGTGTGCTCGCTGGTTTTACCCACATGTGATGAACCCCGAGTTTGATTCCTTCTACCTTGAGTGCAGGGTAGGTTACCAGGAGGACTTGAGATGGTCCCTTCCACTGCGGCTGGATTGTTCCAAAATTCCAGGTTCTCGTGCACACCGGATCTCCTGGTTGGAAAGGATGTACAGGCGAGTCCAGCCCCAATGATCTGTTGAGAACCATGCACCTTTTAAGGCTTACAAGAGTTAGTCCCAGTGCTATTAAATATTCATTTCAGCAAAACTTCTGAGCCTTCCCTTGTCTTGTTGGTGCCACATGGGAAAGCTTCTGGCCATCCAGAAAAAGGATCCACCAATGCCAAAATGTGCCAGTCCCCCTTCTGCTGGGGCAGTTCTGCAAAATCAGTTGGCCAAAATCACCTGGTGATTCCCATTTAACCAGCCCTGGAGGCAGCCTTCTTCCTTCAACACCAATCCCATCTTTCTCAACAACTGATCTATTGTTTTTTGCCATTTTTGTGCTTACTAGATGCCTTTGTAAACTGGCCATCATATTCTCCATTTCCTCATGTCATACATGAAATCCCTATTTGTGCTTGGTCTTTGCATATTAAGTGCTTTAATTAATTTGAGCTTAATATTTTTAAATTGAATGTTAAAATCAATCCATCAGTCCAGGTACACTAATCAAGTTTTTATGGTCTTCCTGTGTTTACTGTATACCTTTACAAGTGTTTTAAGATGTGTTGGATGTATTTTTATGTTTTACTTGTATCTTGGTTTCAAGGCAGATTTTAAAAAACCCCAGTTGCAACAAACAGCCCGGCCCCCCATAAGCACATGACCCTTATCTCAACTAATATCACCCCTCTGACCAGGAGGAGCCATTGGTGGACAGAGGTGGTCTGTCAAGGGGAAAACACCAACCGCCTTGAACCAGGGGGGTGGACTGTGGGTGGGCTGTGGGCGGAGCAAAAGC
The DNA here is from genome assembly GCF_041296385.1 of Aphelocoma coerulescens. Classification (NCBI taxonomy): domain Eukaryota; kingdom Metazoa; phylum Chordata; class Aves; order Passeriformes; family Corvidae; genus Aphelocoma; species Aphelocoma coerulescens. The sequence goes on along the minus strand of NW_027184055.1, from coordinate 558,178 downwards.
TATAAAAGAAAGAAAAAGAAAGACACGTGCCTCTCTCCCTTCCTCTCCAGCTTGCTAAGGCAGTGCTGGAGAAACCTACCCCTTTCTAGGGGCTTTTAGAAATAGATTTCTTTTTGACCAGCCAAAACTGCAAGTTTATTTTTTTTCTCTACCTGAGGTTCAGAGCTGTCTTAAGCCTAAAGTTCCTGAATCCCTGCGCTCCTGGGGCATACCTTTTGAGCCACTTGGATCCAAAATTTTTATATTTTGTTAGTTTTTGCAATTTTTCAATTTTTCTGTTTTAATAAATTGTTTTAATTTCTACAAAGAGTTGTCTCATTCCTCACACTCATGTGTTTCCTGATGTTTCAGTTCCATTATACATTAATTGTGGAGCTACAATTACCTGCCCACACGGGGTTACCAATCACCTGCTGGGATTTTCCGTAGCTGCTGCTGCTGGGGCTGACTGCCTGTCCTGATCACTGGAATCTGGTTTTTGTTGCAGAACATTCCAGTTTTTGCCAGGTATTAGTGCAAGGAGAGCTTTTTCAGCACCCTCTTGAGCTGTTTGGTCAGCCAATGGATTCCCTGGATTAACTGGGGAGTCTCCAAACCCATGGGCTTTACAAGGGCATCAGGGCCACTTCTTTTGGCTTTGGCACACTCTGCAGTAGGTGACTGATTTCTTGTTGTACTCACTGGAGACCTCTGTGCCCTTTCCTTCCATGTGGCTCCCTGGGCGTGCATTATTCCAAACCCATAGTTCAAATCAGTCCATATGTTCACCCTTTGTCCTTCAGTGATTTCTAGGAAAGGTCATTCATTCTGCTTTTTGTGCTGCTGTGTTCAAAGCTAAAGCCTGGGCTTCTATGACCTGGGTCGAGGTTGCCACTGCACACCCAGCTGCCCGTTTCCCATCCGTACCACGCTGCTCCCACCAGGGTGCAGGTCCAGTGCTGGCTCCTGCATGGGATTGCTGTGGAGGTCCCAGAGTCTGCCAGAACACACTTGTTCCATGGATCCCAGGCAGTCACGGCACAAAGACTCCAACCCTCCTCTTAGAAGGGACTCAAACACTTCCCTGTTCCAACCTTGGGTACCTTGAACCAAACCCTGCAAAGCTTTTGCTGCACCTTACAGGCAGGTCAACAGTTTACACCAGGAAAGGAAAAGGGAAAGGGGAAGGGGAAAGGGGAAGGAGAAGGAGAAGGAGAAGGAGAAGGAGAAGGAGAAGGAGAAGGAGAAGGAGAAGGAGAAGGAGAAGGAAAAGGAGAAGGAGAAGGTGCCTTTATCTGACCAGGGGTCTTTCTCTGATTTCCTTTGGAGCAGGGATCAAAGGCTCTCCCCAGAATCCTTCAGTGCTGCCTGCAGGTGCTGCCATCCCTCAGATCTGTTGAAATTCAAGAGGATGAGGCCACGGGGTGTCCCAATGGTGCCTTGGTTCCATGGGCCCCGCAGTGTAACCATGGTGTCCTTGGTTCTGCAGTGTCACAATGGACCCTTCATTCCATGAGGCCCCACAGTGTGGCAATGGTCCCTTGAGTCCATGAGGCCCCACAAGGTCACAATGGTCCCTTGGTTCCACGGCCCCGCACTCTCACAATGCTCTCCTTGGCTGCACAAGGTCCCGGAGTGGCACAAGGGTCTCCTTGGTGCAGAGACCAGGGCAGAAGGGTTCCACAAGGCCCCAGAGTGTCACAAGGATCTCTTTGGATCTGCAGTGGCAGAACTGACCCTGGGTTACACGAGATCCTCCTGTGTCCCAAGGGCTCCTTGGTTCCACAGGGCCTGATTCTCTGACACTTCAGAGATGGTGTTGGACAGTTTCTATTTTCCCGCAGTTTGGTGATGAAAGGAGCACGCTGGGCAGAGCACGGAGATGCTGCTGCTGTCTGCTCAGGGGAAAGGGCCCAACAAGGCTGAGGGGCTGGGAGGCTGCTGGAAGGGCCGTGCCCCACATGGTGCAGCTTTCCTGGGAGGGAGGGAACAGCAGGAGAGACACGCACTGCCCCACAGAGCAGCTGGGCAGGGGGACACTGGGCATGAGGAGGAGGAAATGTCCCTCCCAGGGCAGCGCTGGGGCAGGAGAAGCACCCAGAGGGAGGATGAGCTCAGGGCATGTGTGTGTGCCCAAGGCACAGAGGGTGAGGCTGGGCACAGCTCAGGCCAGGGCTGGCAGTGGCAGGGCAGAGCTGGTGGTGGGGCAGCGAGATGGGAGTGTGCAGCCTGCAGGGACACAGCAGCAGCGGTGGGACAGCGCAGGACAAGCTGTGCTGGACATGGCCAAGGGCCCTGGCAGGGCTGGCAGTGCCCAGGAGAAGCCAAGTCTTGGTGCCCTGGGGCACAGCAGCGTCTGTGCCACCAAGGGCTGGGAGGAGACACCTTGTCCTGAGGCCCTGGGGCCTCCTGGCACAGCCCCAGCAAGGCTGGGCACTGTCAGCCCCTTGTCCTGCCCTCAGCATCCCCCCACATCCCAGTGGCCTCAGGGATCTGCTGCAAGGAGTCCCTGGGGAGCCTTGGTCAGGAATGGCCCTGGGGGCTCCTGAATGCTCCCAGGGACTGCAGGGTTTTCAAAAGACCTTGGCTTTGGCTTTTACCTGGGAGTCTCTGAGAGCTTTGTGCAATCCTCGCCCCCAATTCTCTGCTCTAATGAGTCCCTGGAGATTCTTTGTCAGTAAGAACACTCAGTGGGGCTCATTAATGCTTTGAGATACTCAAGGGTAATTAAAGTACCTCTTTTTCACACTGACTCTCTGAGAGGTTTGTGCAGTCATGGTCCCCAATTATCTGCTTTAATCAGTCCCTTGAGAGCCTTGGTCATTAACAACAGTTCATTAATGCTTCAAGGTACTTCTGGTTTTTCTAAGGTACTTTCCTTTTCCACACATGAGTCTCTGAGAGCTTTGTGCAGCCATGGTCTCCAGTCCTCTGCTTTAATCAGTCCCTTGAGAGCTTTGCACTGACACACATGTATTGGCAGCCACTGAAGAATTGGCTGCAGCCGCCCCAGCAAAGGGGGAACCTTTGGTGCCCGGCCAGGCCGTGCCATGCCCAGCTCTGGCAGCATCCCCCTGGCTCTGGACTCACCTGCACACTGGCCGTGGAGCGTGTCTTTGGAGAAGGTGCCAGAATCAAAGGCCATCATCTTCAGCTGCCGCTGGCCAGCTCCAGGAAGAGGTTGTCGGCCTTGAGCTCGTCCTTGGTGTCTCCAGCAGCAGCAGCCCCACCTGCTACAGCTTCTCCAGGGGCTCCTTCTCCTTCCCTGCGGCCACACCAGGCTCTCAGGGTTCTGCCCAGGGCCCCAGACATCAGTGAACCAGACCAGCAAAACCAGGGCGGATGGTGGCCACCAGTGCTTGCCAGAGCAGGCCTCCAGCTCAGCTGCAGCCCAAGAGCTGCGTGTTCCCTTCTGATGCTCCCTGCCCAGGGCTACAGGCAGGACAAAATAGTCTGCTTTGCTTTGCCACTGATTGCCAAGAGATGTGTGGGGCTGTTACCTGCCAGGCCCCTGGATCACACTGTGCCCGTGGGTCCCTGCCATCCTCTAGGGCACATGAACACCCTGCAGCCAAGGGGCACTGAAGAGCTCTTCCAAGGACGGCCTGTCCAAGGGCTGCATGGACAAGCACCTCTTAAGAACATCCTGGCACTCTGGGCACAGAAACCAGAAACCACCAGGCAGCTGCAGAAGGATCCCGCCCGCTTTGCCCCCCGTTCCCGTGCCCAGGCCATGCTGGCTGTGCCCAGAGCTGGGCCTAAACTTGCCCATGGATTCTGTGCTTTGGAGGGCAGCAGGAGAGCAGGACATGTGCCACCTCCTCAGAGCTGCCAGAGCGGGATGCTCCTGAGCCCGCTGCTGGCTCCCAGCACTGCTATTCCCCCCGTGCCACAGAGATGAGGGATCCACACAAAAGCAACCAGACCAGGAGCCCACACTTTCAGTACCTGCCAGAAATGGGTCTCATTTTGCTCTGCATTCCTTTCCTAGAAGGGATTATCTATTAAAACAAGAGAAAAAAGAAAAGAACCAGAAAAAGTATGAGAGATGAAAACAAAACCCAAATGTGGAGTGAAAAGTCTTCTGCAACTTTGGATTCAGAGGGAATTGATATTTTTTAAAAGAGAACTCAGTTATTTACCTTTTATTTTTTTGTTTCATTCAGAACTTACATTGTTTTTCTTCCTTCCTTCCTTCCGTCCTTCCTTCCTTCCTTCCTTCCTTCCTTCCTTCCTTCCTTCCTTCCTTCCAAATTCCTTCCTTCCAAATTCCTTCCTTCCTTCCTTCCTTCCTTCCTTCCTTCCTTCCTTCCTTCCTTCCTTCCTTCCTTCCTTCCGAATTCCTTCCTTCCGAATTCCTTCCGAATTCCTTCCGAATTCCTTCCGAATTCCTTCCGAATTCCTTTCTTCCTTCCTTCCGAATTCCTTCCTTCCTTCCGAATTCCTTCCTCCCTCCCTTCCTCCCTCCCTTCCTCCCTCCTTTCCTCCCTCCCTTCTTCCCTTCCTCCCTTCCTCCCTTCTCTGCTTTCCCTTTTTATATCTTTTTGCTTTCTTTTCCATTTCTGGCACCTCAAGCCTGTTCCCAGGCTGCTTCCCACACACGATTCCTCTGCAGGACTGCGGAAAGCTGAGAGGCAGCTCTGGCTTCTCCACTTTCCCTGTGCTAAAGCTGCCTGGCAGAAGAAATGGAGGGACAGCTCTGGTGGCACAATCCCTCCCGGCCCAGGGCACAGCGCTGGGAAGGTCTTTCCGTGCCGAGGCTTTGCTGCGGCCAAGGAAAGCTCCTGGCTCAGGGTCACCTTTCCTGCGGGGCCAGACCCCCCGAGTGGCCCAGCAGCAGCAGAGAATTCCAGCACAGCCCCGGCACGGGCAGGGCGGCCCTGGGCGGGCTGCGGGAGCCGGCAGCGCCTGAGCTCAGAGCAGCTGAGCCCGGGGGCTCTTGGCCAAGGCCGAGGCCCAGCGAGCATTTCTCAGGTCGCAGGGCGGCCTGGAAAGGTGCTGGGGGGGATCATTCACCCCCCAGTGCGGTCCCAGTGGCTCCCAGTATTTCCATGTCCCTGGTCCCAGCGCTGCTCCCAGCCCTGATCCGTGGGGATGGGAATGTCCCGCTCCCTTCCCGGGGCAGGCTCACACCTGAGCCAGGTGTGCAGGGCAGGACCTTGCCCTGAGCCCAAGCCCTGTCCCCCCTGCAGGATCTGCTTCCCATCGGCCTCTTCCTCCTGCGGCCCCAAGCCCAGCTCGGTGCTGAACGAAGGGCGCTGGGCTGGGGTCATCCCCCGGCGGGGGCTGTGCACCCCCTCTGCCCCCTCCCCAAATTCCCTCCCGGGGCAGCAGGGGCTGGCTCAGGAGCCCTGGGCCTCCCGGGGCTCCGTGCTTCCCTTCCTAAGGAAAAGAACCGTCCTTCTCATCCAGGCTCCCATGGCCAAAACTGAGATTCTACCCCCCAAATTCTGTCTATCCAAGGATTGCTCCCAGACAAAAGCTGCCATGAGAGACAGGTCTGGCTGGCCTCACCCATGGTGGCCACCTCTCATCTTCTTCCAAAACTCTTGGACTTTGTGCTTTTCTTTCATGTGGAATAAACCCATCCTTCTCGACAAGGTGCCCATGGCCAAAATTGGGATTCCACCTCCCAAATTCCCAAAATCCAAGGGCTGCTCCCAGACAAACCTGCCAGGACAGACAGATGTGGCTGGCCTTGGCCTCTGGTGGCTGTGTCTCATCTGCCCCTGAAAGCCTGGGGCTCGGTGCTGCCCTTCCTCTGGAGACCACTGTGACCCTGCGTGGCCTCGTGGAACCCAGGGGCCGTTGTGACCCTGCAGGGCTGGTGGCACCAAGGGCACCATTGTGACCCTGTGGTGTTCCATGGAACTGTGAAAGATTGTATTGTTTATTAAAAAGGGATGCCTTTAAAACAATATATGTAATCAAATATACTTATATGTATTGCCAATCAAATATACTCATGATATGTATTGCCAAGTATTGCTTCCTTTAAAACAATATATATATATATATAATCAAATATACTCAGGATATGTATTGCTAAGTATCGCTTCCTTTAAAACAATATATATATATATATATATATATATATATATATATATATATATAATCAAATGTACTCAGGATATGTATTGCTAAGTATCGCTTCTGCAACTACTGTATTGCTGTACAGATGCTTGCATAACAGGAGAGTGTGGCATGCCAAACACTATGTGTTCAGCTCTTTTTCCATATAAGAACAAAAAAAAGATGATATGCCAGATACTGTGTCTTCTTCTTCTAAAAATGGACAAGGAACAAAAGGTCAAACAGAGGACAGAAGAGGAAGACTACTTCCTTCATCCTCAACGACCACCGGAAGGCAGAAAAAGACCCCCTAGCAACAAGTGGCACATGCGCAGAGTGGTTCAAAGCAATCCACGAAGACGGAAGTAAAATCATATAAATAGGGGGGCCAGCTAGAATAGTGACGTGACAGTGGAGGAGCGTAGACTCCCGGTCACCCAGCGCTGTAAATTTGCTCACTTTCTACTTGCTACAATTAATAAATCATAAATTGTTGCTAATTGGCGAAGTCTTAATTTATGACAATTTTGGTGCCGTGACTCGGATAAGGAACGGTGGGCTGCGGTCTCCCAGGGAGGCGGCCCGAGGTTCTCCTCGGCCTTGAGAACAGCTGCCCGCCTTCACCTTTACCAACGAACCTAAATTCTAGAAAGTGGAGCAAATGAAAACCGGTATAATCCCATAAAAATTTAGTGCACGGAAGTCCGGACGAAGACGCAGGACGCGTAAGTATATTGTGAAGATAATTCACAGGGATACCGTTCGGGCGGGATTGGGTTTCCTGGAATATAGCAATTGAGAGGCTCGACATACTGAGCCAAGCGAGTGTGGACCCTTAAGTACTACGTTTCCCATCTCCCGCGAGGGACTGGGCTAGGAACAAGGGGAAGCGAGTGAGTGTGTGTGTGAAGGTATTCCAGAAGATGGGGGCGAAGGGCAGCAAGCCTTCGACCCCCATGAGGGAGGTACCCATAGTGCCTCAGAATACCCCTCTCTCATTCATGTTAAATAATTGGAAACACTTTCCCGGAGCAATAGGGAAAAGTCAGAAGAAAATGATTCATTACTGTACTAAAATATGGGGAGGGAAGAAAATACAGAAAAATGTTATTTGGCCCATTTTTGGGTCAGATGAAGAATGGGTGAGACAACAGTTAAACTTCTGGGTTAATGATAAAAGACCTTTTAACCCAGAGGAGAGCTTATATGCTGAGATGTGGCTGGAGAAACCCCAGACAACTCTATTCCCCTTGAACGAATTAAATGAAAAGAAAAGAGATAAAGAAAGGGAACAGGATGATACCTTGTTAATTCCCCCTCCATATGTCCCTCCACCTCCAGCACCGGTGATTCCACCAACTGCTCCCATAACACCGGGAGACACTAGTTCCGAACAGGGGTCACCTGCGCCTGTTAGGAGACGAACTAGGAGTAAAAAGGAACAACCCCAAATGTATCCCCTAAGAGAAGTACCCATGGGAGGACCCCAGCCTGGGGTCGGGTACGTTTCTGTCCCCCTGAACTCCGGAGATTTGCGGGAGTTTAAGAGGACAGAAATGGGAAGATTACTAGACGACCCGTTGGGGGTAGCAGAAAGAGTAGACCAATTCTTAGGACCAAGTCTTTATACTTGGGACGAAATGCAGTCAATTTTGGGGCAGTTATTTACAACAGAAGAAAAAGATATGATTAGACGGGCAGGCATGAGAGTCTGGGATGCCCAACATGTACAAGGCCCCCAAGCAGATACAAAATGGCCACTTCAGAAACCAAACTGGGACAACCAAAATCCATTACATAGAGCTCATATGGAGGACTTAAGGAATATAGTGATTCAGGGAATTAGAGAATCAGTACCTCGTGGCCAGAATATTAGTAAAGCCTTTAACGAAAGGCAAAAGAAAGATGAGAGCCCCACAGAATGGTTGGAGCGACTGAGGAAAGCCCTCCAGCTATACTCAGGGGCTAACCCCGATAGTCCTCTGGGGCAAGCAGTCTTAAAAACACATTTTGTGGCAAAATCTTGGGATGACATCAGACGTAAACTTGAGAAACTAGAGGACTGGCAAGATAGAGGATTAGATGAGCTGTTGAGGGAAGCACAGAAAGTGCATGTAAGACGAGAAGAAGAAGATAGTAAGAAACAAGTAAGAATGATGGTGGCTGCGCTTAGAGAAGATAGAAAGGGGCAACTTAGAGGTCCTAGAACCCCCAGAAAGTCGCCGAGAACAATAGTGGAAAGAAGGGAACAAGGAGGTTGTTTCTATTGTGGGAAAAAGGGACATGTGAAAAAGAATTGCAGAGAAAGAATCAGGGACGAAGAGATGTTAAAGGTAGAATAGGGAAGTCAGGGGCTCTATATAATAGGGGACCGGAGTCATCAAGAGCCCTTGATAAAATTAAAACTGGGTCCCCACCGACAAGAGTTCACCTTTTTAGTAGACACAGGGGCTGAAAAATCTACTATTACACAAATACCTGAAGGATGCCATAAGTCCCATGAAAAGGTTCAGGTAATTGGAGCAAAAGGAGAACCCTTCAAAGTGAACAAAATAAAAAATGTTATATTTGAAACAGAGAACAAAATTGGGATAGGTGAACTCTTGCTAGTCCCTGAGGCTGAATTTAATCTCTTGGGACGGGATCTAATTGTTGAATTACAATTAGAAATTAAGGTAGAAGATCAGAAATTGACTGTACACACATACCCCCTGACAACTGAAGATCAAAACCAGATCAATTCCGATGTCTGGTACTCTCCTGATACAATAAGTAAGCTAAATATCTCACCAATAAAGATTCAAATTTCTGAGCCCCATATACCAATAAGAATAAAACAATACCATATCTCTTTGGAGGGGCGAAAGGGACTGAAGCCAGAAATTGACCGATTACTGTCACAAGGGATTTTAGAACCTTGTATGTCACCTTTTAATACCCCAATTTTACCAGTTAAAAAGCCAAATGGGAAATATAGACTTGTACATGATCTGAGGGAAATTAATAAAAGAACAGTCACTCGGTTTCCTGTAGTTGCAAATCCATATACACTAATGAGTAAATTGGGACCACATAATTCCTGGTATAGTGTAATTGATTTGAAAGATGCCTTTTGGGCTTGTCCGCTTGCAGAAGAGAGTCGAGACTTTTTTGCTTTCGAGTGGGAAGATCCGGAAACAGGTCGTAGACAACAATTAAGATGGGCAGTACTCCCCCAAGGGTTTACAGAGTCTCCTAACCTGTTCGGGCAAGCCCTAGAGGAATTGTTAAAAGAATACCAAGTCCAAGCAGGGAATACATTGCTGCAATATGTAGATGATTTGCTGATAGCAGGAACCAACAAAGAGGAAGTAAGAAATGAAAGTATCAGACTCCTGAATTTTTTAGCTCAGAAAGGACTACGTGTATCTGTAGAGAAATTACAATTTGTGGAAGAAAAAGTAAAGTATTTGGGCCATTACTTATTTAGGGGAAAGAAAATCTTAGATCCAGAACGCATTAAAGGAGTTTTAGAATTACCAATGCCAACCACTAAGAGACAAATTAGACAAGCTTTAGGATTATTTGGGTATTGTAGACAATGGATAGAAAATTATAGTTTTAAGGTCAAATTTTTATACGAGCAATTAACTAAGGATAAATTGCCCAAATGGACCCCCCAAGACCATGAGAAATTTGCTAATCTAAAAAGAGATTTAAGCCAAGCTCCAGTTCTAAGTCTCCCCGACTTAAAGCGGCCTTTTCATCTGTTTGTAAATATATATGAAGGAACAGCGTTTGGGGTGTTAACCCAAGAATGGGCAGGACAGAAGAAACCAATAGCCTATTTATCTAAGCTGTTAGATCCAGTTAGTAAAGGATGGCCTACATGTTTACAAATTATAGCTGCTGCTGCTCTGCTACTAGAAGAAACAAACCGAATCACTTTTAACGGGGAAGTAATTTTGTATGCCCCTCATAATATAAGGGGAGTACTTCAGCAGAAAGCTGAAAAATGGCTTACAGATAGCCGATTACTAAAGTATGAAGGAATACTAATTGAGTCTTCAAAATTAACGCTGAAGACCATTGGGGCAGTTAACCCTGCAGAATTTCTATATTCAGGAGAGGAAGATAACCTACTACATGATTGTTTTCAAACTATTGAACTACAGACAAAAATTCGACCAGACTTAGAAGAAGAGGAATTAGACGATGGAGAAGTTCTATTTATAGATAGATCATCAAGAGTAGTAGAAGGGAAGCGAATTTCAGGATATGCAATAGTTAGAAAAGAAAATAGAGAGTTTCGAGTAGTAGAGTCTGGGCCTCTGAGTGCTAGCTGGTCAGCACAGGCCTGTGAATTATATGCTTTATGGAGAGCTTTATTACTATTAAGAGAAAAAGAAGGAACTATCTATACTGATTCAAAATATGCATATGGAATAGTGCATACATTTGGAAAAATTTGGGAAGAACGGGGGTTTATGAATTCACAAGAAAAAGAATTAATACATCCTGAATTAATTCGGCGAGTGTTAAAGGCATTAAAAAAACCCCGAAAGATAGCTATAGTACACATTAAAGGACACCAACGGGGCCTAAATTACCAAATTAGGGGAAATAATGCAGCAGATGAGGAAGCGAAACGGGTAGCTGGCAATTATAACACTATTCTTACAGTTTGTGAAACGAGCAAGAACAAAAGTTTTAGCTTTAACCAAAAAGAAAAAGAGAAGTTACAGCTCATGGGGGCTAAAGAACAAAATGGGAAGTACATATTACCTGATGGTAGAGAAGTAGTACCTAGGGGATTGACATATGATACACTCTCTAAATTACATAGTAAAACCCATTGGGGAACACAGGCATTAGTCGACCATTTCGAGCGACTATTTGCCTGTATAGGTATATATAATGTGGCAAAAGCTGTAACACAATCCTGCGAAACTTGCCAAAAAGTAAATCGATGCAAAGTAAGACAGAAACCACTTGGAGGACGTTCTATAGCATATAGACCTTTCTCACATGTGCAAATAGATTTTACTGAACTACCAAAAATAGGGAGATATAAGTACCTTTTAGTGATGGTAGATCACCTTACGCATTATGTAGAAGCCTTCCCTACCTGCAAGGCAACTGCTAATCAAGTTATAAAAGTGTTACTAGAACAAATAATACCTAGATACGGTGTAATTGAAGTAATTGATTCAGACCGGGGAACACATTTTGTCTCAAAAGTTATTAAAGGCTTAATTGAAAGCTTGGAGATCAAATGGGAATACCATACACCATGGCATCCTCAGAGCTCTGGAAAAGTGGAACGAATGAATGATGAAATTAAAAGTGTCTTGACAAAATTAATGATTAAAACCAAATTATCATGGATTAAATGCCTTCCGATGGCATTATTGATACTGAGAACACGACCACGAGCCGATCTAGGAATATCAGCCTTTGAAATGGTGTATGGAATGCCATATCAAATGGAAAGACCCCAAACAAATATTTTAATACGTGACCAGGTTATTGATGAGTATATTTCTCAAATAGCAAAACACCGTAATGACTTGTGGAAGCGTGGAATAATAATGCAAAGACCTCCGTTGGACTTGAAGATCCATAACATTGAACCTGGGGACTGGGTATTAGTCCGAGTCTGGAAAGAAGAAACCCTAAAACCTAAATGGGAAGGACCTTATCTTGTTTTACTTACTACAGAAACAGCAGTTAGGACCACAGAACGTGGCTGGACTCACGCAAGCCAGATCAAGGGACCTGTATCACCTCCTCAGTGGAAGATCACCAGCTCCCCCGGGGACACTAAGCTTGTGCTGAAACGATAAGTATTTTAGCAAATGGTGGAGACCCTATTTCAACAATTTCTAAAATTACCCTTTGGTATTCAGTGTGTAATAAGATTTGCCGTCGTTATAGGGCTGTCGTTAATTGTATATTACTTGTGAAAAATTGTTAAGTGCAGACGGGGTATTTGTAATTGAGAGGAAATTTAAGATATATAACTAGAAATAATCAGCCTGATATATGGAATCTTCCAATAGATCTTCGTAGGCTAGATAAGAAGATTTCATTAATCTTCACACCGTTGATAAATCAATTACGAAGAGAAGTGCGCTCGCAATTACCAAAACCACCATATAACCATTCCAAATTACTTACGGTATTAAGAAATTTGAGAGACTCACAAGGACAAGGGCCTGCGTATGAGCCTTGCCCTCATTGCAACCAAATTAAGTGTAGGGCACCTATAGTTTTCTATTGCGGAGGATGCTCTCAAGTGGTCCATACCCGGAGACCAATCCTTCATAATTGGTGGTGTAGTGAATGTGAATGGACAGCTCAAAGATATAGATACACCAGTTTTAGGGAGTTAGAAGAAAAAGAGGGGTTGTTCGAGTCATCCGAACAATCTCAGTTAGCAGTATTGCATGGGGAATTTCATTGCTGGGTCACAGCTTTAGAAGCTCAATTAGAGTCCCATATTATAAGAATACATTGTAAAAAAAATCTTTTAGATGCCTGGGATATCAAGAAAAAGAGTGAAAAATAGACTAAGCGGCCGAGTTACAGCTCCCAGAAGGGTGTAATAGGCTTACAGTGACCCCTGCTGCCGAGAAGATGAACACCCCCGTGGCTGGCTGCAACCCAGTCGACGGGCGAGGCAGAGGAGGACCCACAAAAGGCCTGAGAGACCCACTACTGGAGCTACTACTGGAGCTGAGTCGCCATGAGAGTAATTCAAAAGGAATGCTCTTTTTCCTGTACACCCTATGCTTGCTTAGTTTACCAATATGGGCAGGAAATCCACACGAGCCAATGCAATGAAAATTAATCAATTTGCAAGAAAGTACTGTGGTACAAACACAACACAGCCCTGGGCGATGGAATTTCTCAGTACATTTATATTCTTTAATACCCATAGACGCCGGAGGCTGTCATGGGAAAAGCTGTAATCAAGTTGCCAAGCGACAAGCACAATGTAAGGCCTTTTACATATGTCCAGCGTCAAATCCAGGAAGGCCTTATTGCAATTACCCGGGGCATTTTTATTGCGGATACTGGGGCTGTGAAACTGTCGCTTCAGACTGGAACACGCCAGTCAGAAATACAAATATAAAGGTAACTTGGGGACCACCAGGGTGCAAGCAACCAAAACATGGATATGATGGGACTGTTCAGGGTTTATGTGGACCCCCCAGCCATTGTTGGAGGATAGAAATATCCATTCAAAACCCTGAAGATGATACATGGCTACTAGGGAAAATTTGGGGTATTAGATTCTGGGAGCCAGGAGCGGACAGAGGGAGCATATTTAAGATAATTAAAGAAAAGGTACCACATGATCTACTTCCTGTTGGGCCAAATACAGCTTTGAATCCACCTCGAGACCTTAAACCCACAAAGACCCCAATAGTGAAAACACCAGAAACTATCACAATTAGGCAATCAAACTCTACAATAAGTACTAAAGATGATACAAAAAGGGTCAATGTGGAAGGCAAACTTAATGATCCATTTGAAGTAAGTCCTAAAGATCCTCTTTGGAACTTAATGCAGGCTTCGTACTTAGTCTTAAACCATTCTAAACCGAACTTAACAAAAGAATGCTGGTTGTGCTATAATATTAGGCCACCGTACTATGAGGCAATTGGAAGGCCAAATAACGTCCGATGGTCTAATGGTTCAAATCCACAGGAATGCCCGTGGAACGATCAACAAAATTATACTCAAGGAATAACAGTTCAGTCAGTAACAGGAAGAGGAAAATGTATTGGCACCGTACCTGAGGGTTACAAATCATTATGCAATAAAACTATTCCTTCTTCCAGGATTAGCGAGTATAAAAACAAAGCAAATAAATGGATCATACCAACGCAAGGGGCTAAGTGGGTCTGTTCGGACATTGGGATAACCCCGTGTTTATCCTTAAATGTTTTCAATCAATCCCAATTTTGTGTACAAGTGATCATTGTTCCACGACTAATGTATCATACTTCTGAAGAGATACTATATCATTTTGAAAAAGGTCTAAGCAGACAAAAGAGGGAACCATTTACAGCCATCACTTTAGCTACATTATTAATAACAGGTGGAGTAGGAGCAGGCACAGGCATAGCCTCAATAATAAAAAGTAAAGAAATACAAACCTTGCAGACAGCTGTGAATGAAGATCTAGGGCAAATAGAGCAATCCATCCAAAACTTAGCTGCTTCTGTAAAATCCCTATCTGAGGTCGTATTACAGAACAGAAGGGGATTAGATTTGGTATTCTTAAAAGAAGGAGGACTATGCGTCGCTTTAAATGAAGAATGTTGCTCTTTCGCTGATCACACAGGAGTAGTACAAGATTCTATGGCCGAACTTAGGAAAAGACTAGATCAAAGAAAAAAAGATCGCGAAACAGGAAAATCTTGGTATGAAGGATGGTTCGATGTTTCACCATGGCTGACCACCTTGTTGTCTGCTCTGGCCGGGCCTTTAATTTTGTTAATTTTGGGCCTTATATTTGGACCTTGTATCATAAAATATGTTTTACACTTTATTAGGGAGCGATTTGATGTAGCAAAATTGCTTATTTTAACTACTACTGCTGAGTATGAAGCTGCGCGTAATGAAAGAAATAAAAGCGAAAATGATTACTGTGAATGCGATATAGAACGCGAAAATTATGAGTGTTTTTGCAAAAAGGGTATAATGCATTGTGATTGTTATAATAGGTGCAGAAATTGCTGGAAGAAAATCAAGACTTTTGAAGATGAGATTGTTTAATAAACAATAGAGTATAAAGAGAAAAAGGGGGGATTGTGAAAGATTGTATTGTTTATTAAAAAGGGATGCCTTTAAAACAATATATGTAATCAAATATACTTATATGTATTGCCAATCAAATATACTCATGATATGTATTGCCAAGTATTGCTTCCTTTAAAACAATATATATATATATATATATATATAATCAAATATACTCAGGATATGTATTGCTAAGTATCGCTTCCTTTAAAACAATATATATATATATATATATATAATCAAATGTACTCAGGATATGTATTGCTAAGTATCGCTTCTGCAACTACTGTATTGCTGTACAGATGCTTGCATAACAGGAGAGTGTGGCATGCCAAACACTGTGTGTTCAGCTCTTTTTCCATATAAGAACAAAAAAAAGATGATATGCCAGATACTGTGTCTTCTTCTTCTAAAAATGGACAAGGAACAAAAGGTCGAACAGAGGACAGAAGAGGAAGACTACTTCCTTCATCCTCAACGACCACCGGAAGGCAGAAGAAGACCCCCTAGCAACAAGTGGCACATGCGCAGAGTGGTTCAAAGCAATCCACGAAGACGGAAGTAAAATCATATAAATAGGGGGGCCAGCTAGAATAGTGACGTGACAGTGGAGGAGCGTAGACTCCCAGTCACCCAGCGCTGTAAATTTGCTCACTTTCTACTTGCTACAATTAATAAATCATAAATTGTTGCTAATTGGCGAAGTCTTAATTTATGACAGAACCAAGGGGCCACTGTGGCACTGCTGGCCCCAAAGAACTGAGGGGCCTTTGTGACAGGGCAGCTGGGGAGGCCCAGAGTGGACACCAGGAGAAAGGAATTTCCCTCCCAGGCAGGGTTGGGGTGCAACACGTCCCCCAGAAGGAGCCTGCAGCAGCCCAAGGCTTTGTGTGGCCAGGCAGAGGCAGGCAGGATGCAGAGCTGCCAGCAAAGGAAGGGGCCAGCCAGGTGGGGCAGCCGGGGAGATGAGGACAGCACCTTGGCTTGCAGCATCTCCCTCTCTCTGAGCTGCCCTTCAGGCCCTGCTGCCAGGGAGATGCCCCTGGGCACTGCCCTGGGCTGGGAGGGCTCTGCAGGGCAGGGCTGAGCCCCCAGGGCTGGGCTGGGCTCTGGCTGCACTGGCAGGGACAAGCCTTGGACACAGAGGAACAGCTGCCAGGAGGCACAACTGCAGGCAGCAGAGAGCCAGAGCAACCACAGCTGCACAGGGAAAGGGAGAAGGGTTTAGAGCAATGGTTTTGAAATTGAAGCCTTCAAAAAGTCACTTTATTTTTCAAGCACATTTTAAGTACAATCACAGGGAAATAGAGGGAGGTGAAATGAGCAAAGGGCACCTGTGTGGGGACCAGTGTTTCTCCTGCAGCTCCTTGCAGGTCTCCTCTCGCCGTGCCGGCTCTCCTGCGCCACAGAACTCTGCCGGCTGCAGCTTCGCAAACGTCAGCTCCAGGTCTGGATGTTCCTGCACGATTTGCTCGAGGTCCTTGGGGGCTGCAGCCGATCCATTGTTGCTGTGTTCCCCCTCGGCACGGAGCCCATGGATCTGCTGGCCCCTGGCCAGGGCCTGGCACAGGAGGTGGAACCCGGGTGCTGCTGCAGCGGCGCCGGGGGAGCCCCAGGACTCGCTGTGGCCGCTGTGGCAGCCGCAGCACAGCCCGTTCCCAGCCAGGAGCCGAGGGCTCCGTGGGGCTCTGCAGGACCTCGGCCCTGGGGCTCGTCTGCATCAGCCCGGGCAGCTGGGCTGGACTTGGCTTCCTTTGTGTCTCGGGCTGCCCTGGCCCAGCAGCTGCCCAGCGCCCAGGGGACAGCAATGGGAGCAGGGCAGGTCGGGGTGAGCTTCAGTGTCTGTGCCCGGCAGAAAGGCCAAAGCCTTCCCTAAGGAGCAGGGAGTGCTGCCAGAGCACAGGATGCTGCTGCTGCTGCTGCTGAGCACGGCACGGCCCCAGGGCTGATGCCAGACAAAGCCGGGATGGGAGCCACAAACAACAGGAGGAGGAGGAGGAGCGAGGGGAGAGGACGGCTGGAGGAGCAGGAGCAGGAGGAAGAGGAGGGATAAAGGGGAAGGGCGGGAGGAAGAGGCGGGCCAGAGGGGGCAGGAAGAGGAGCCTCCATGTGCATCTATCGCTCTCTGTGTCCGCAGCTCTCGGCCTCGGGAACACCGCTCCCCCCATCCCGCAGGTGACCGGGGAGGGGCAGCTCGCCCCAAATATCTTGGGCGGTGCCTGGGGTTGTTTTGGGAGAGGGGATTTTTGGAGCTTGGAGGACTCCAGCACCGAGCCCCAAATATCTTTGTTGGTTCCTGGGGAAGGGGGTTTGGTGGGGCGGGGGAGGGCAGGCGGATGTTTGGATCTTGCAGGGCTCCGAATGGGAGTCGCAAATGCCTCTTGGGGGATATTGGGGAGCCCCCGGCACGCGGGGTTTTGGGGGTCCCGGTGGCGGCTGCCGGGAGAAATGGGATGGGGCGGGATGGGGCCCGGGAAGGGTGGGATGTGGATTGGGGTGTGGGATGAAGTGTGGCGGAGGGGGATGGGCGGGATGGGGCCTGGGATGAGGCAGGCGAAGGTCGGGGATGATGAGGCCGGGGGGACCCCAGTCCTCAGGGGCCTGCGGGGTATCCGCCAGCTCCGAGGGAGTTTTGGGGCACCCCTAATCCTGAGGGGGCGGTGCTGGCAGCGGGGGACACGTGGCTCCGGCACCTCTGGCCCCAGCTGAGCCCCCCCCGCCCCCAGCGCCCCCCGGAGCGGAATTTGGGGAGGGGGAGGTGGGGGCGGCCAGGCCGGGCCCCCCCGCGCTGTCCCGGCGGGGGCCGAGTGCGGGCGGGAGCCCCGCGGGGCCCGGCCCTGCCCGGGCACGGCTGATGCCGCCCGCCCGCGCTCCGCACTGGTCCGGACTGGTGCTCCCAGTGCCGTGCGGGGCGGGGCCGCTCTGGGGACCCCCCAGGGCACAGCGCGGCTGCTTTGGGGCTGTCGGCAGCGCCCGGCGCTGGGCATGGGGCGTGTGGGGGCAGCTGGGGCCGCACTGGTGGCACTGGTGGTGCTGGGAGCCCCCCCGGGCGCGGGGGGAGCGGTGAGAAGGGGGGCGGGTCTGGGACCCCAAATGGAGCGAAATGGGGAATGGAACCCCCAAAGTGAGCAGGAGGGGCCTGAAACCCCCAAAACCAAGGCCGGGGGAGGGGAGGCGGGGATTGGGGATGGGGAAGGTGCAGAAGGAGGAGGGGAAGAGGGGGCTGGGACCCCCAAGCAAAGCGGGAGGGGGATGGGACACCCAAATTGAGCTGGAATGGGGCTGTGGATTGGGGGAAGGCTGAGAAAGGGGAGGAGAGGGGAGGGAAAGGTGGGGTTGGGACAGCAGAAGAGCGGTTCCATAGGGGTGCAGCCCTGTCCCCAAGCACCTGAGCCCTGGAGCGATTCCCTGGGGCTCTGGGGAAGGGAGGGATCCGCACTGGGGGGGTCCCCAACCCCCCTGTCCATCCCTGGGGCTGATCGGGGGCTCCCCCCACACAGCAGCCGGTGCTGCGGCAGCCGTGGGGCAGAGGGGGTGGGAAAGGGGGGGCAGGGTGGGAGTGGAGGAGGAGTGGGAGGAAGAGGAGGGAGAGAGGAGGAGGAGGAGCTGGAGAACCACGAGGTTCCACCGCCCGCCCACTGTGTCCGCAGCACCCCCAGCCCCGGTAGCATCTTCCCCCCCATCCTGCAGGTGAGCGGGGAGGGGGAGCTCACCCCAAATCTATCGGGGGGTCACCAGGAGGGTTTTTTTGGCGGGGTGTTTGGAGCTTGCAGATTCTGGAATCGAGCCCCAGATGTTCTTGCATGTCCCTGGGAGGGATTTTTTGGGCCACAGGGGATATGTGGATCTTGCAGGACTCCAAAGCTGAGCCATAATTGCCCCTTGGGGGTCTTGGGGGGTCCATGTGAGGATCACCCGGTCCTGGCTGGGTTGGACATTGGCTTTGGGGATCCCCAGGAGAGCTGGGGGCTGGAACACGGGACCCCTGGAGTGGGGAGAGCAGAGAGGGACGATACCAGAGCTGGGGGACCCCCAAGAGCCTGGAGGGGTGGGGGGGCCTGGAGATGAGGTGGGGTTGGGATCTCTCAGCCCTAAAAGGGGCGGTGAGGAGAGGGGGGAGCCCCAAGTGCCTGGAGTGGAGGGAGGCTGAAGAGGGGACCCTGGGACCTCTGGGAGCCAAAGCAGAATCAGGAAAAATGGGTCCTGTGGGACCCCCAAAACCCCCCAGCATCCCTAAGCAGGACCCCAGAGAGGGGGATCCCCAGGACCCACGGGACCCCCAGCAGCCCTGACAAGGGGGACCCCCAGAACCCCAAAGTGAGGAGACTGGAAAGGGGGAACTCCTGGAGGCTTTTTTTGGAGTCACTCTTGATTTTTTGTTGGTTTTATGGACACCAGGTACCCGGTGACTTCTAGAGGTGGACTTGGGCAGGAGGAAGCCCCAACCCAACACACTCATCCCTTGTTTCTCCCCAAACCAGGATTTCCCATTCCCAACCCATGGCCAGATGGAGGAGGCTGCGAGGAAGAGGAAGATGCCCTGGGACCCCCAGGCAGGTGAGGAGGAAGTCAGTGCCCCTTTCCCATCTCTCCTGCTCCATCTCCCAGCCCAGCATCGCCCCCGGCTGCAGGACAACCCCGCTGCCGACGCCGTCCTGCCGGGGACGGACTGGGGGGATCTCCTTCCCCTTCCCTGTGGCACGGAGGCAAATCCCATCCTCTCCTTGTCCTTCCTCCCCAGACAAGGAGCTGAGGACGGAGCCCAGGGAGGACAAATCCCCGCGGCAGAACCTGGTGGAAGAGGCCGTTTTGAGCGGCTCCACGGCGCAGGAATCCAGCAGGGAGGAAAAGCCCCGGAGATCCCGCAGGAGGAGGGGCTGCAAACGCAGCCCAGGGTGCTCTGAGGAGGAAAGACCCACCCTGTGCCGGGAAGGCGGCCGGAGATCCAGCCAGAGGTCAGAGCTGGTGGTTCATGAGCAGCTTCACGATGGGGAGAAGCCCCACAAGTGTGGGGAATGTGGGAAGAGCTTCAGGTACAGCTCCAGCCTGATCAATCACCAGCGCATCCACACCGGGGAGAGGCCCTACGAGTGTCCTGAGTGTGAGAAGAGGTTTCAGACCAGCTCCAGTCTCCTCCTGCACCAGCGGATTCACACGGATGAGAGGCCCTTCCGCTGCCCCGACTGCAGGAAGGGCTTCAAACAAAACTCCCACCTCGTCACCCACCGGCGCATCCACACTGGGGAGAGGCCCTACGAGTGTCCCCAGTGTGGGAAGAGCTTCTCCAGGAGCTCCTCCTTGATCGTCCACCGGCGCATCCACACTGGGGAGAGGCCCTACGAGTGTTCCAAGTGTGGGAAGAGGTTTCAGACCAGCTCCACTCTCCTCCTGCACGAGCGGATTCACACGGATGAGAGGCCCTTCCGCTGCCCCGAATGCAGGAAGGGCTTCAAACAAAACTCCACCCTCATCAGGCACCGGCTCATCCACACTGGGGAGAGGCCCTACGAGTGTCCCCAGTGTGGGAAGAGCTTCTTCAGAAGCTCTAACTTGACCAGACACCAACGGAGGCACCGCTAAGGGAAGCCCTGCGAGTGCCCCGACTGTGGGAAGTGCTTTGTCCTCTGCTCCAGCTCCATCTTCCATCAGAGGACCCACGTTTGGCAGAGCCCTGGTGGCCCACATTCCCTGTGATCCGTGTTGGGAAGACCCCTGGCTGGTGCTCTCCACGTTCTCCTGGATCCCTGGTCGCACCTGGGTGAACGCAGGGGCAGGAACATCCATCGGGACTCAGATCAACATTGGAAATTCATTGGGAAGAGCTGATTTTTTACCTTTACACCCTAAAATTTTAATTGTTTCTTCTGGTGGTATCAAGCAACCCTGGAAAATCTTGGAGATCTTCTACAGCCTAAGTAATTTCTGTGTTGATCCCACTGAAACAACCAAAATTGGGGTAGAAATAAAAAATTAAACAAAGAGATCTAAAGCGGCACCATTTTACCCGAATTTGGGAGTGAATTTGGGGTTCAGAGGAATATTCGGGAGGATCTGAGTGTTGTGGGGCTGTGAAGCCAGGCAGACTGGGGCCACAACCTCATACTTGTGAGAACGTGTCCACCTGAGCCCATCTATTCTCCAGGAATTCCAGCTGGCTGACCCAGTCCCTGCCCTGGGTCTCTCCCTTTGGGGTGTGACCTCCAAAGTGCCCAAATCGCTGCTGAAGTGCCTGAGCTGCTCAGGGCTGTGGATGTTCCTGTCCTCCAGCCTGTCCTGGTCAGTGCCATGGGGGCTGGGAGGGGGTCTGGGGGGCTCCTTGGGGGACTGGGAGGGGCTTTTGTGGCTCTTGAGGGCATTTGTAGTGCTTGGAGGGGCCTTTTGGGGTGGTCTCTGAGAGAGTTTTGGTGATCTTGGCTGGGCCATGTGGCTTGGAGAGAATTTTGTGGTTCTTGGGGTCATTTATGATGCAGGGAGTGGTTGGGGGAGTCCTGGCTGTGGAGCTGTGGGGCAGTTTGAGGGGTCTGGGAGTGGCTGTGGGGCTGGGAGGGGGTTTTAGGGCCTCTCCCCCAGACCCCAAAGCTGCCACCAGACCCCACCCCCAAGATGCTGCCGGGGGTCAGGGCCTCCATATTGGGGTTCATCCTCCTGGCACTGCAGGAGAAGGTGAGGGGGATCCCCAGGGGCCGTGTGTGTCCCCCCAGAGCGTGTGTGACCCCCCCATCCCAGTGTCACCCCCTTTTCCCTGCCCACAGGGCTCCTGAGCCAGCCCCTGCTGCCCCGGGAGGGAATTTGGGGAGGGGGCAGAGGGGGTGCGCAGCCCCCGCCGGGGGATGACCCCGGCCCAGCGCCCTTCGTTCAGCACCGAGCTGGGCTTGGGGCCGCAGGAGGAAGAGGCCGATGGGAAGCAGATCCTGCAGGGGGGACAGGGCTTGGGCTCAGGGCAAGGTCCTGCCCTGCACACCTGGCTCAGGTGTGAGCCTGCCCCGGGAAGGGAGCAGGACATTCCCATCCCCACGGATCAGGGCTGGGAGCAGCGCTGGGAGCACGGACATGGAAATCCTGGGAGCCACTGGGACCGCACTGGGGGGTGAATGATCCCCCCCAGCACCTTTCCAGGCCGCCCTGCGACCTGAGAAATGCTCGCTGGGCCTCGGCCTTGGCCAAGAGCCCCCGGGCTCAGCTGCTCTGAGCTCAGGCGCTGCCGGCTCCCGCAGCCCGCCCAGGGCCGCCCTGCCCGTGCCGGGGCTGTGCTGGAATTCTCTGCTGCTGCTGGGCCACTCGGGGGGTCTGGCCCCGCAGGAAAGGTGACCCTGAGCCAGGAGCTTTCCTTGGCCGCAGTAAAGCCTCGGCACGGAAAGACCTTCCCAGCGCTGTGCCCTGGGCCGGGAGGGATTGTGCCACCAGAGCTGTCCCTCCATTTCTTCTGCCAGGCAGCTTTAGCACAGGAGAAGTGGAGAAGCCAGAGCTGCCTCTCAGCTTTCCGCAGTCCTGCAGAGGAATCCTGTGTGGGAAGCAGCCCGGGAACAGGCTTGAGGTGCCAGGGCAGGGGAATTCAGAGCCCTTTCCTCCCCCGTGGGCCCAGGCTCTGGCCCTTGCCCTTTGCAATGGCCCTGCAGCTGCCAGAGGGGCCTTTTTGGCTCAGCTGAGAGCAGTCCTGCTGCAAGGCTGTCCTCGAGCTGCTTGGGCTGCACATGTGCCCAGGGAATGCTCATTGCTTGCAGTCTCAGGCGCTGTGGGTGTGCAGGTGTAACTACTGCAGGAGGGAACAGCTCTGCTGGGGGCAGTTCTCTTTTTCTTGGTGGTTTTTCTGTTGAATGAACGTTCCCTGCCAGCTCTGGGCAGAGCTCTGTAGCTGTATGTGGCACTTGTCTGTGGCACTGTGGCTCAGGAGGTGGCCAAGGGGAGGTTGGCCGAGGTGTGGGCAGAGGAATGGCCATCAGGCCGGGCTGGGGGGTCAGCGGCCGGTCAGTTGCGTTGCGTGGCCGCGGCTCTGGACGCTTGTGTGGGAGCGTGTGCAGGGCTGGAAGGCTGGGGCTGCCGCCGCTGTGTCGCAGAGCCGGGAAGGCCGGGGCTGGCCCGGCCCTGGCCCGGCCCCGCCAGCTCTGCCAGCTGCCGGCGGGGACACAAAGGGCAGCTCCGAGCTGCGGCCGCTGCGCTGCGGCCGCACAAACGCAGCGCCCGCAGAGCTCCAGGGCAAGGTGCTGGCCCTGGCTCGGGGCTGGGCCGGGGCCAGCGGCAGAAAATCAACTTGCAGCTCGGGCCCCGCAGCAGGGAGGAGCAGCAATTGCTGGGGGACAGAGACTCTTGCCAAGGGCCTGCGGGGCCGGGCCCCAGGGAACGGCTTCCCGCTGCCCGAGGGCAGGCTGAGATGGGATGTGGGGCAGCAATGGTTCCCTGGCAGGGCGCTCAGGGCCTGGCACAGGCTGGCCCCAGAAGCTGCGGCTGCCCCCGCATCCCTGCAAGTGTCCCAGGCCGGCTCGGCCATTGGGGCTTCCTGCCCAGGAGGGCTGGGCTGGGCTGGGGCTGCTGAGGGCGGGATGGGCTCTGGCTGAGCCAGCTGAAGGCTGCGCATGATGAGGCCGGGGGGACCCCGTTCCTCAGTGGGTTCTGGGGTATCCCACATTCCTGAAGGGATGTCAGGGTATGTCCCGTTCCTGAGGCAGTTTTGGGGCCCCCCCAATGCTTCGGGAGGGGTTCTGAGAGGGGGGCTCTGGTACTTGGAAGGGGGACCTATTGTCAGAGATGCAGGGAGCCCATTTTGGGAAGGATGCTGCTGTTTCTGGCAATGTTGAGAGGTTCTGAATGGGCTTTGGGGCCCTGGCTGTCATTTTGGGACTTGAGGTGAGCCCATGGGCACAGCAAGGGCTGAGGAGAGGTTCCAAGCTGCCATTTGGGATGGAGGGATTGAGCGGGTGCCTCCAATAAACTCAATGCCAGCCCCAATGTGTCGATGGCAGCCCCAAATGGCTCGATCCGTCAGCCCCAAGGCCCGGCTGTGGGGAGTCAGGAAGCACAGAAGGGGAATTGGTGTCCAGGAGGGATGGGATGGGATGGGACGGGACGGGACGGGACGGGACGGGACGGGACGGGATGGGATGGGATGGGATGGGATGGGATGGGATGGTTTGGGCACTTGGAGTGGGGCTCTCCAGGGAGGGAAAGCAGGAGCTCTTTTGGGGAGGCTCCTGGTGTTTTTTGACAATTTTGGAGCCTCTACGTCGTTTCTGGGAGGTTGCAGTGAATTTGGGGAAGGTGCCGTAAAGCCCCTGAAATCTGGGGGGCTGAGGTGAAGTCCCCACATTTTGGGAGGGTGAGAAGACCCATATTGGGAGGGGATCCTAGTGATTTGCACCCCTTCCATGGGGTGAGAAGCAGCTTGTGAGGGAGGGAAGGAAGGAAGGAAAGTAAGGAAAGGGAGGGAGGGAGGGGGGCAGGAAGGGAGGGGAGGAAGGAAGGAAGGAATTCGGAAGGAAGGAAGGAAGGAATTCGGAAGGAAGGAAGGAAGGAAGGAATTCGGAAGGAATTCGGAAGGAAGGAAGGAATTCGGAAGGAATTCGGAAGGAATTCGGAAGGAAGGAAGGAATTCGGAAGGAATTCGGAATTCGGAAGGAATTCGGAAGGAAAGAATTCGGAAGGAAGGAATTCGGAAGGAAGGAAGGAATTCGGAAGGAAGGAATTCGGAAGGAAGGAATTCGTAAGGAAGGAAGGAATTCGTAAGGAAGGAATTCGTAAGGAAGGAAGGAAGGAATTCGGAAGGAAGGAATTCGGAAGGAAGGAAGGAATTCGGAAGGAAGGAAGGAATTCGGAAGGAAGGAAGGAAGGAATTCGGAAGGAAGGAAGGAATTCGGAAGGAAGGAAGGAATTCGGAAGGAAGGAAGGAATTCGGAAGGAAGGAATTCGTAAGGAAGGAAGGAAGGAATTCGGAAGGAAGGAATTCGGAAGGAAGGAAGGAAGGAAGGAATTCGGAAGGAAGGAAGGAATTCGGAAGGAATTCGGAAGGAAGGAAGGAAGGGAGGAAGGAAGGAAGGAAGGAAGGAGTGAAAATAATGTAAGTACTGAACAAAACCAAAAAAAAGGTAAATAACTGAGTTGTCTTTTAAAAAATATCAATTCCCTCTGAATCCAGACGATTTTGTCCTGCCTGTAGCCCTGGGCAGGGAGCATCAGAAGGGAACACGCAGCTCTTGGGCTGCAGCTGAGCTGGAGGCCTGCTCTGGCAAGCACTGGTGGCCACCATCCCCCCTGGTTTTGCTGGTCTGGTTCACTGATGGCTGGGGCCCTGGGCAGAACCCTGAGAGCCTGGTGTGGCCCCAGGGAAGGAGAAGGAGCCCCTGGAGAAGCTGTAGCAGGTGGGGCTGCTGCTGCTGGAGCCACCAAGGACGAGCTCAAGGACGACAACCTCTTCCTGGAGCTGGCCAGTGGCAGCTGAAGATGATGGCCTTTGATTCTGGCACCTTCTCCAAAGACACGCTCCACGGCCAGTGTGCAGGTGAGTCCAGAGCCAGGGGGATGCTGCCAGAGCTGGGCATGGCACGGCCTGGCCGGGCACCAAAGGTTCCCCCTTTGCTGGGGCGGCTGCAGCCAATTCTTCAGTGGCTGCCAATACATGTGTGTCAGTACAAAGCTCTCAAGGGACTGATTAAAGCAGAGGACTGGAGACCATGGCTGCACAAAGCTCTCAGAGACTCAAGTGTGGAAAAAGGAAAGTACCTTAGAAAAACCAGAAGTACCTTGAAGCATTAATGAACTCTTGTTATTGACCAAGGCTCTCAAGGGACTGATTAAAGCAGATAATTGGGGACCATGACTGCACAAACCTCTCAGAGAGTCAGTGTCAAAAAGAGGTACTTTAATTACCCTGGAGTATCTCAAAGCATTAATGAGCCCCACTGAGTGTTGTTACTGATAGAGAATCTCCAGGGACTCATTAGAGCAGATAATTGGAGGCCATGATTGCACAAACCTCTCAGAGAGTCGGTGTCAAAAAGAAGTACTTAAATTAACCCTGAGTACCCTGAAGCATTAATGAGCCCCACTGAGTGTTGTTACTGACAGAGAATCTCCAGGGACTCATTAGAGCAGAGAATTGGGGGCCAGGATTGCACAAAGCTCTCAGAGACTCCCAGGCAAAAGCCAAAGCCAAAATCCTTTGAAAACCCTGCAGTCCCTGGGAGCATTCAGGAGCCCCCCAGGGCCATTCCTGACCAAGGCTCCCCAGGGACTCCTTGCAGCAGATCCCTGAGGCCACTGGGATGTGGGGGGATGCTGAGGGCAGGACAAGGGGCTGACAGTGCCCAGCCTTGCTGGGGCTGTGCCAGGAGGCCCCAGGGCCTCAGGACAAGGTGTCTCCTCCCAGCCCTTGGTGGCACAGACGCTGCTGTGCCCCAGGGCACCAAGACTTGGCTTCTCTTTGTCCCCTCTGACATCCCTGCCTCCAGTTCTCTGCTCTGACTGCAGCCTGGGGACACTTTCTCAGTCGTGTCCCTCACTGGGACCCATGAAAACTTCCAGAAACTTTGAAGTTCAATTCTGACTCAGAATTCTTGAGAGGTTTGTGCCAGTCCCTGTCAGGGACTGATGTTCAGAGCCTCAGCAGCAAGGCCCGAGAGGGTCATTGCAGTCCTTGTGCTGTGTCTGTGCTGCTGAGCTGGGCCGGGCTCCTGGCACAGAGGCAGCTCCTGGCAAGCGGCAGCGCTGCAGAGACACAGCTCTGGCCAGGAGCAGCTCCTGGGCACAGCCCAGCAGGGCTGGGGCACTGCCTGCAGCCAGCCCGGGCACAGCACAGAGGCACACAGGGCTTCAACTCAGCCCTGCTGGGAAGGGGCTGGGAAGTGACTGGGGGGGCTCCAAACCCAGCCCAGGGAGCTCTGAGGAGGAAAGACCCAGCCTGTGCTGGGAAGGCAGCTGCAGATCCAGCCAGAGCTCAGAGCTGGTGCTTCATGAGCAGCTTCATGGCAGAGAGAAGCCCAACAAGTGCTTGGAATGTGAGAAGAGCTTCAGCTGGAGCTCCAGCCTGCTCTGCCACAAGAGGATCCACACTGGGGAGAGGCCCTACGAGTGTCCCCAGTGTGGGAAGAGCTTCTCCAGGAGCTCACACTTGACCCCACACCAACAGAGCCACCAGTAAGGGAAGCCCTGTGAGTGCCCTGACTATGGCAAGAGCTTTGTCCTCTGCTCCAACTTCATCCCCCAGAAGAGCCCTGGTGACCCACGTTGGGAAGACACCTGGCTGATGGTCCTTCTGTTTTGGCCCTAATTTTCTTTTGATCCATCTTCATCCCTTAAAAACACCCAAAATTGGGGTAAAAATAAAGAAATTGATCAGAGACATCTAAAGTTTCACCATTTTACTGGTGTGTGGGGGGAATATTGAGTTCAGGGTGATATTTGGCAGAGGAGGATGGAGACTATCTCTATCCCTCTCACCCCACTCAGTGCCCAGTGAGGGTCTCTGTTCTTCTCCCCTCGGGATTCTCGGGAGGTGCTTGTGGGGGTTTGGGGGTGTCTCTGTCCCTCTCACCCCGATGATGCTTGGGTGGGGTCACACCAGGGGTGAGAGGGACAGAGACCCCCCCGGCCTCCCCAGGTGTGAGAAGGTCAGAGAGCCCCTCACCCCCCGAGCACACTCAGCGGTGAGAGGGACACAGAGCCCCTGGTCCCCCACCCTGCACAAGCATTCCCTGGGGTGAGAGGGATGGAGACCCCTGAGCATCCCCCAGGGCGAGGGGGACAGAGACCCCCGAGCATCCCCTGGGCTGAGAGGGACAGGGACAACCCCACCAAGCCCCTCCCCAGCATCCCCTTGGCACCAGACCAAATAAACTTGGCAGAAATCAAACTTAAGTCTCCATAAAATGCTTTGAGCAATGTTTGGTCTTCCCACAAGTCCCTTGTGGTGAAAACACAAACAAACCCCAACCATGAATGAACCGACAGCACAAGCAGTTCTGGTGGCAATTCAAAGTTCCAGCGGTTCCCACACAGCTCCAGCTCAGCTGCTGCAGGTTCCTGTAAAAGAAAAGTGACAATTCGGCCCAGTACAGATGATTGAAAGGAAGGAAAACTCTGTGTAGCTGTCACAAAGGTGGCAGAGAGGAAGAGAAAAATGATTCTCCCATTTGGCAAAGCCCCCCAGCCTGTGAGAGAGAAAAGGGGAGAGCAAGGGAGTGGCAGGGACAGAGACCTCCCCTGGGGAGGGGCGAGTGTGACACTGTCCCCTGTGTGTGTGGCCTTCCCGGGCTGGGGGTTTCACACCTGAGCCAGTCTGGGTAAGGGGGGTGGTGTTCACTCCCCCTGAGCAGGGGTTACCCCCCACCCCCAAAACTCCTCCTGCCCCCTTGGTTGGGGGATGGGGGTGCAAACCTGGCCTCAGCAAAGGGGTCTGGGGGCTAGGGCCTCCCCCAGCCCGACCCCAGCCAGGGCTGATTTTCAGGACAGCTCTGGGCATGGCTTTCTGGTGGATTCATTCTCCTCCCTCAGCCTTGTTTACTTCTTAGAGTAAAGAACTGTTCCTCCTTTTCCTGTGTTTTTGCTTGGGAGCCCTGTAATTGTGGGATTGGATCCGAGGGGATCATCAGGGCACTGCTGGGCCCCATGGACCAAGGGGCCGGTGTGATTCTGAGAGGCCCCGTGGAGTCAAGGAGACTATGGTGCTCCTGCAGGTCCTCATGGAATCACAGAGTCCATTGTGACACTGCTGGGCCCATGGAACCAAGGACACCTTTCTGACACTGCAGGGCCCCATGGAACCAAGGACACCTTTGTGACACTGAGGGGCCCATGGAACCAAGGACGCCTTTGTGACACTGAGGGGCCCAATGGAACCAAGGACACCTTTGTGACACTGAGGGAACCAAGGGAACATGGAACAGCTCTGGCTGCCTTGGGCTCCTGGGGCCACCTGACAGCTCCGGCTGACCTTGGCATGTCCATGGCTGATTCTCATCTGCCCCTGGAGCACTGGGGCTCTGTGCTTTCCTTCCTATGGAACAGAACTGTCCTTCTCCCCCAGGGGCCCATGGCCAAAATTGAGATTCTGCCTCCAAAATTCCATCTATCAAAGGATTGCTCTGTGTCGAAAGGTGCCAGGACAGACGGCTCTGGCCGGCCTTGGCCTCTGGCGGTCGCCTCTCATCAGCCTTCCAAACACTGGGGCTCTGTGATTTCCTTCCTATGGCAAAGAACCGTCCTTCTCTTCCAGGCACAAATGGCCAAAACTGGGATTCCACCTCCCAAATTCTGTCTATCCAAGGATTGCTCCCAGGGAAGAGCTGCCAGGACAGATGGTTCTGGCTGGCCCTGGCCTCCAGTGGCTCCTGCTCATCTCCCTCTGAAACACTGGGGCTCCGTGCTTTCCCTCCTATGGAAAAGAACCGTCCTTCTTCTTCAGGCTCCCATGGCTGAAGTTGGGATTTGGCCTCCCAAATTCTATCCAAGGATTGCTCCCAGACAAAAGTTGCCAAGACAAACAGGTCTGGCTGGCCTTGGCCTCCTGGGGGCCACCTCTCATCTGCCTTCAAAACATTGGGGCTCCACCCTTTCCCTACAATGGAAAAGAACCGTCCTTCCTGTCCAGGCGCCCAAGGTCAAAATTGGGATTCCACCTCCCAGATTCCCAATATCCAAGGGCTGCTCCCAGACAAACCTGCCAGGACAGACAGATGTGGCTGGCCTTGGCCTCTGGTGTCTGTGTCTCATCTGCCCCTGAAACCCTTGGGGCTTGGTGCTGCCCTTCCTCTGGAGACCACTGTGACCCTGCGTGGCCTCGTGGAACCCAGGGGCCGTTGTGACCCTGCAGGGCTGGTGGCACCAAGGGAACCATTGTGACCCTGTGGCGTTCCATGGAGCCAAGGGGCCACTGTGGCACTGCTGGCCCCAAAGAACCGAGGGGCCTTTGTGACCCTGCAGGGCCCACGGAACCAAGGGAACGTGGAACAGCTCTGGCTGCCTTGGGCTCCTGGGGCCGCCTGGCAGCTCCGGCTGACCTTGGCATGGCGAGAGCTGCTTCTCACTGCCCTGGAGCGCTGGGGCTCCGTGCTTTCCTTCCTATGGAACAGAACTGTCCTTCTCCTCCAGGGGCCCACGGCCAAAACTGGGATTCTACATCCAAATTTGATTATGTAAGGATTGTTCCCATATGAAACTTGCCAGGACAGATGGGTCTCGCTGGCCTTGGCCTCTTGGGAGCCACCTCTCATCTGCCTTTGAAACACTGCGGGGCTGTGCTGTTCTTCCCTTGGGAAAAAACATCTTTCAAGTCCAGGTGTCCATGGCCAAAATTGAGAATACACCTCCAAAATTCCGTATATCCAAGTACAGCTCCCAGGCAAAATCTGCCAGGACTGACAAGTCCAGCTTCCCTTGGCTTCCTGAGGGCCAGCTCTCAGCTGCCTTTGAAACGCTGGCGCTGTGCTTTTCTTCCAGTGGAAGAGAACCATCCTTCTCCTCCTGCTGCCCATGGCCAAAATTGGAATTTGGCCTCCAAAATTCCATCTATCCCAGGATTGCTGCCAGACAAAAGCTGCCAAGACAAACAGGTCTGGCTGGCCTTGGCCTCTGGTGGCCGCCTTTCATCTTTCAATACTGGGCTTCTGTGGTTTCCTTCCTGGGGAAAAGAACCGTCCCTCTTGTCCGGGTGCTCTTGGCCTCGAGCACCTGACCACTGTATAGGGACAAAGGAGCTCTGTGCTCCGTGGAGTGGAGACTGAGGAGAGCAGAGGAGAGCCCTGGGAGGGACTGAAGGGAGGTTTTAGAGATGGTGGATCCTTCTGGCATTGTAGAGAACAGGCAGAGAAAGAGAAAATGAATGTGAAGGGCAGCTGGGGAGGCCCAGAGTGGACACCAGGAGAAAGGAATTTCCCTCCCAGGCAGGGCTGGGGTGCAACACGTCCCCCAGAAGGAGTCTGGAGCAGCCCAAGGCTTTGTGTGCCCGGGCAGAGGCAGGCAGGACGCAGAGCTGCCAGCAAAGGAAGGGGCCAGCCAGGTGGGGCAGCCGGGGGGATGAGGACAGCCTGCAGGGACAGAGGCGCAGGGCAGGGACAGCGTGGCACAGCCTGGGCTGCAGAGGGCAGAGGGATGGGCAGCAGCTGCAAGGCCCTGACAGAGCCAACTTGTGCAGCCCTTTGGCCACGGCTGCTGGCCCTGGCCCTGAGGCCAGGAGGGGACAAGTGACCCCTGCAGCCCTGGGGCCTCAGTGCCTCCTTGTCCCTGCCCAGCAGCCTGGCAGGGGCTGCCCCATGGTGCTGCCCTGGGCACTGCCCATCCCCACATCCCAGTGCCCCGGCAAGAGCCCTGAGCACTGAGGGAGGGACAGGATCTGCCTTGCCAGGGGCTGGGGCTCAGGCCTTGGCCCTTTGCACTCATGGAACACAGCCAGCTTTGCTCAGCACCAGAGACACCTTTCCCTTGCTTGTCCCCACCTGCCATCGCTGCCTCCAGAGTTCTGCTCTCACTGGAACCTGGGCACACTTTCACGTGAGTCGTGTCCCTCACTGGGACCCATTAAAAGTTAAAGAAACTTTGGACTTTGAATCTTTGAGTTCTTGAGAAGTTTTTTGAAGACACTCTGAGGGACTGAGTCTGATGTGAACAACACCAAAGCCCCGAGAGGGTCATTAAAGTCCTTGTGCTGCTGCTGTGCTGCTGAGCTGGGCCGGGCTCCTGGCACAGAGGGAACTCTCAAGCTCTTGGCAACCAAGGAGAGCTTCAAAGAGGCAGCTCTGCTGAGGAGCAGCTCCTCTGCCAGCCCAGCAGGGCTGAGGGCACTGCCTGCAGGTACCTGGGAGGAGTGAGCAGAGAGCTGGCTAAAGCAGCTGGAAGGACAGCTCTGAACTCATTCCTGGAGAAACCTTCACAGCATGGGACACAGTGAGTCTCTGGCTGCAGGGATCCTCTAGAGCTGGCCCATGGCACGGCTGCCATGGCTGTGAGGATGGCTCTGCTGCCGTTCCTGCCTTGGGGGAGGATGTGCTGCAGAGCGGGGCTGCCCTGGGCACCGTCAGAGGGACAGGGCAGGACGGCTCCTGCTGCCAGGGCCGGCTGCAGGCTCTGAAGGTGGGCAGCAGCCAGGGGTGCCCAGGGCTGTCCTGCAGAGCAGCTCCTGCAGCCCTGAGGGCTCTTTGCCAGGCCAGGGCATCTGCCACCTGCCAGGGGCAGCTCTCAGCCTGCCTGGGAGCTCCCCATGGGCGGTGGGGAGGAGCTGTGGCTGCAAGGAGTGACTCCTGCAGGGCAGGTCCTGCTGCTGTGGAGAGGCTGCTGTGGGGGCCAGGGCTGCTCAGAGCTCCAGCTCATGCCCAGGTCATTTCTGAGGGGATTTTCATGAGCACATTCAGGGCAGGAGATTCCTGCTTGAGTTTCTGCTTTCCTCAATCTGTGCTCCCACTTTTCTCTGGCTCAGCTTGGTGGGAATGGAAACTCAGCTGTGCAGGCAGAGCAGGGGCTGAGGCTCTTAAACCATCACACTGAGGATTCCTGGGAGCCTCAGCAAGTGCCTGCACCTCGCCAGCCCCCAGCTCCAGCCAGCATCACCTTTCCATGGTGCCCAGGCCCGGGGGAGCTGTTCTTTAATCGCCGCAGCCCCAAGCGGCTGCCGGGCAGGGCTGGCCCAGGGGCTGGGCTGGGCTCCGGCAGCAGCGGCAGGGACGGAGCCCGGGCCGCAGGAGCAGCTCCCGGCTGGGCCAGCTCCAGCAGCAGAGCCGTGGGCAGGGAGGGAGGGAGGCAGCGCTGAGGGCAGCCCTGCTGAGGGGAGCTGTGGCAGCTGCCGGCGCTGCCCTGCAGTGCAGACACCGCCCTGAGCAGCGCAGCTCCGGTGTCCCCTCGCAGCCAGCACAGCCCTCAGCCCGGGGGCTCGGGGCCCTCAGCCCGGGGGCTCGGGGCCCTCGGTGCCCTCCTGGGCCGGCAGAGCAGCAGCAGAGATGAAGGGCATCTCTGCGGCCACGGGCCCGTTCCTGCTGCCCGGGGCCTGAGGGCGACTGTCCTGCCCTGGTGCTGCCCGGGAGGGGCTGGGCAGCGCTGGGCAGGGAAAGGCTTTTCCTCAGGGCCCGGCTCTCTCTCCTTGCCCTGCTCAGCTGCTCCTGGCGCTGCTGAGGGGCTCTCTGGGAATGGCACTTCCAGCTGCAGGCTCAGGCCCAGCCCTGGGGCTCCTCCTGTGCAGGCTGAGCACAGCAATGGGGTGTCCCAGCTCCCTCTGCCCCGGGAGCTCTGGGCAGGCCGGGCTGGGAGGCTGGCAATGAGCCGGCTCTCCTCCAGCAGTGCCATGGACAGGAGCCTGGCTGTGCCCTCGGGATGCCATCCCAGCTTCAGCTGCCTTCCAGGGGACACTGGGGCCGCGAGTGTCCTTGGCCAGCAGTGGGGCTGAGACTCTGAGAAAGGCTGAGCCACTTTGCTCTGCTCTCTGCTCCCTCTGCTCTCAGCTGTGCCAGGCTGATTTTCAGGGGAACACAGTGACTGCCCTCCATCTCAGCAAGGGCAGCTGGGGACAGATGGAGTGACAGAGCAGCTCCCCTCACCCTTCCCTGAGTTACAGCCAATGCTCTTGCCTTGCACAGCTCTCTCTGCTCTCCCTGGGTGCAGCAGGAAACCCTCTCAAAGTGCCTTTGGCCGTCACCGTTCCTTAGCCCTGGCACAGGAGATGCTGCCCAGCTCCTCTGCCTCAGGAGCAGTTTGGGCTGATGGAGTCCAGCCCCAGGACCAGCCCCTGTCCCCATTCCCATGTCCCCACTGCAGCAGAGCAGAGCTGACTCCTCGCTGTCCATGGGCACAGCCCCTGCTCGTCACAGCAACGGGGCCAGATCCCAGCAGAGCTCCAGGCATGGCTCTGAGAAAAGGAAAAGTGGGGGGCAGGGCCGGGAGAAAGGGCTTGGGCATTGCTCAGCAAAGTCTCCCCTGACTCCTCACTGTCTTGTCCTTCAACAGCACTCCATGGCCAGAGGCTCCAAATGTCCAACAGCAGCTCCATCAGCCCCTTCCTCCTGCTGGCATTGGCAGACACGCGGCAGCTGCAGCTCCTGCACTTCTGCCTCTTCCTGGGCATCTCCCTGGCTGCCCTCCTGGCCAACGGCCTCATCATCAGCGCCGTAGCCTGCGGCCAGCACCTGCACAGCCCCATGTTCTTCTTCCTGCTCAGCCTGGCCCTCAGCGACCTGGGCTCCATCTGCACCACTGTCCCCAAGGCCATGCACAATTCCCTCTGGGGCACCAGGCACATCTCCTACTCAGCATGTGCTGCTCAGGTGTTTTTCTTTCTGTTCTTCCTCTCAGCAGAGTATTTCATCCTCACCATCATGTGCTATGACCGCTGCGTGTCCATCTGCAAACCCCTGCACTACGGGACCCTCCTGGGCAGCAGAGCTTGTGCCCACATGGCAGCAGCTGCCTGGGCCAGTGCCTTTCTCTACGCTCTCATGCACACGGCCAATACATTTTCCCTGCCCCTGTGCCAGGGCAATGCCCTGGGCCAGTTCTTCTGTGAAATCCCACACATCCTCAAGCTCTCCTGCTCCAAATCATACCTCAGGGAACTTGGGCTCATCGCTGTCAGTGCCTGTTTGCTCTTTGGCTGTTTTGTGTTCACTGTTTTCTCCTATGTGCAGATCTTCAGGGCCGTGCTGAGGATCCCCTCTGAGCAGGGCCGGCACAAAGCCTTTTCCACGTGCCTCCCTCACCTGGCTGTGGTCTCTCTGTTCCTCAGCACTGTTATGTTTGCCTACCTGAAGCCCCCGTCCATCTCGTCCCCATCCCTGGATGTGGCAGTGTCAGTTCTGTACTCGGTGGTGCCTCCAGCCCTGAACCCCCTCATCTACAGCCTGAGGAACCAGGAGCTCAGAAACTCTCTGAAGAAAGTGATTGCTGGTTTGCAGAAACCCTAAACTGACTCTTTTCTGCTCCAGAGTCTCCAGAATGTAACCCATTACAACCTCAGCCTTTTTTTCTCTTCTTTTCTTTTTTTTTTTTTTATGGGTGCGGTTTTTTATTATTTTTGCACTATTGTAATATTTTCCACAAATGACTATCCTTACTCATAGCAATTTTCATCAATATTTACCTTTCTCCTGTAACCCAAAGTCTTTCAAAAGGCTTGTTTTCTGTGCATTAAATACAATAAAGTACCTTGCCCTGATCTGTTTTTCCAAGATGCTTCTTCAGACCCCTGACTGCCGGCACAAGGACTTCTGTGCAGAGGTGGAGGGGAAAGAACCCTTGTAGAGCAGCGCAGTCAGGCGTAAGTTCTTCTCCAGGGGCAAGCAGCCCAGGTGTGGAGCATCTCCCTGTGCAGGCTCCAAGGGCTCTGCAGGCAGGGGCAGTACTGCCCTCCAGCACACGGCATTTCTGCCTTTCCCATAGCACAGGGCACAGCTGGGCAGTGGAATGCGGCCAGAGGCACAAACACCTCCAGGGGTCACCCCTCTGAGCTGCCTTCACGGGTTCCATGAGCACCGAGCAGAGAAACAAGTGCTCGGTCACAGGTGCCCAAGCAGGAGACGGGGACGCGCAGAAGTTAAAGAAGGTAAAGTGAAAAGACAAATGTGGATAAAAGGGGACTGGCACAATCAGACAACATCAAGGGAGTCTTCCCTATTGGGGAATGTCCTCTACCTTCAGAAAAATCTCTTCCTCCTCTCTCTCATGACCCACCCCCGTTTCCTGCACCTGTGGCACGTAGAGTGTTTCCTGCTGGTGACCAGCCCTGCTCTCTGCAACACTCCTGGGCTGGAAGGGCTGTCTCCAGCAAACACTGCACCATGGCTCGGGGCAGTTCTGTCACCTACAGGCAGCAGTTCCTTCTTGTTCTGACACTTCTGACACTTTTGGTAGCCCCAACACACTGCAGCAGTTCTTCTGTGCTCAGTCCTCAGTGCTGCAGCTCCCCTGCACTGACACCATGACACTCCTGCTCTCTGCTTTCCCAGCCTGATTTTTAGATCCAGTCTTCCCCTCCCGTGTTCACAGGTGCATCCTGTGTGTGCTTCAGAGCTCCATCCTGGGGCAGCTCCTGCCCAGCCTGGGCAGGCACAAGGTCTCTCCCCTGCTCCTCTCACCTCACCAGTGCCACTGTTTCCTGCAGCATCCTCAGCCTTGCCCAGCACAGCCTCCTGAGACACTTTGACCCAGCCCTTTCCTCCATCATCCTCGTGCACCTGCTCAACCCTCTTGGCCTCAGCCTGATGGGCAGAAATGTCCAGGGCAGGGAGGCTCCAGGGAAATGCTCAGGACAGCCATGGGCTGCACAGAGAGACACTGGAGTGGTGGGTCTGTGGGGAGAAATCTGAGCTGCCTGCCTTTGGAATCACCCCCAGGACCTGGACAGGGCTGTGCTGTGTTCTGGGCACTGACCTGGAAATGAGGGACGTGGAAAAGGCCTTTGGTGTCAGGGACGTTGGGAAGGCTGGGCAGTGTCACTGTGGGACCTCTCTCAAAGCCCTTGGAAAGGCCGGAGCCATCGCAGAGGGTCCTGGGCACTCGGGAAGGGCAGACACGGAACCAGTCTGCAAACAGGGCAGGGAGGGGACTGGGAGAGCCCCAGACTGGTCAGGCTCAGCAGGGAAGGGGATGTGGCAAATCCTCCCGCAGCCATTCCAGGCACTGGCAGGACAAGGCAGGGATTGCAGAGCCCCTGGAGGAGGGAAAAGAAGGGGATGTTGTGTGCCCAGACTTCAGCAGGGCCTGTGACGGGGTCTGCTGGGCTCTCCTCAGAGCCAGGTTGGTGAGAGCTGGGCTGAAGCGGTGGAACATGGGGTGGGTGGGAATTTGGCTGGACAATGAGGGTCAAGTGTCACCCGTGGTACAGAGTCCTCTTGGCAGCCACTCCCTGGTGCCATCCCTCAGTGGCCTGCCCTTGGCTGCTGTGGAACATTCATATATTCCCTCTATACCACAGAAAAAATGCACTTCCAAGTCCTCTGTGAGCAATGCCAAACTGATGCCAGCTGAAAACAGAGACTAGACAAGAATAAGGGAATAAAGGTAAGTATTTATTTGAAGGGCCTTCAAGGTACACCTTGGGCAGTCAAAAAGGCAACACCCAGGATGGACCCCGAGTCACAAGTTCTTCACACTTCTATAAGTTTGGTTCATTTGCATATCAGGGTTGATTCTCCAATTAAAACTTCAGCTAATGATGTAATTTCCCCAAGTTTACCCCCCTTCTTAAGATGTTAGTTTACACATTTTGGGCCTAGGACAATCTGGGTGTCCTTGGAGAGCAAGCTTGGGGAGGCTTGTTATGTCTAACCAGCATGAGAGAACAGCAGCTGACAGGCCACAAGAAACTTCTGAGTTACACACTAGGCAGTGCAGGATTTGAAAAATATAAAAGTTAAAATCTAAGACATCAAAATTGCTGG
The DNA here is from genome assembly GCF_041296385.1 of Aphelocoma coerulescens. Classification (NCBI taxonomy): domain Eukaryota; kingdom Metazoa; phylum Chordata; class Aves; order Passeriformes; family Corvidae; genus Aphelocoma; species Aphelocoma coerulescens. The sequence continues at coordinate 520,994 of NW_027184055.1, read as the reverse complement.
GAGCCCTTGAGCAGCCTCATCTGGTTAACGCTGCCTGCTAGAGAAAAGCTGAGCAAAAGGACACTGGTGGGTTAAATGTGTCCGGCCATCAGGGGCCCAGCAAGCCTCTCTCTCCCTCTCTCTGTGATGACCCAGACTGAAGGGGAAGGAAACACCCAAGTTTTGTAGATGCTCATGGCTGAATGAAATGAAAGCACTCAGAGAGTCCAGAAAAGCCTAGGGAGTTTTATTAATTCATTCCACATCTGGCATAGAAATTGGTCTGTCAGTGCCTGAGCTATGTAAGGCCATGGCAGTGGGTTTTGTACAAAGGCACAAGAGGGAAGGTGAAAGGGAAGAGAGACAGAGACACAGAGAGACAGAGACAGAGACACAGAGAGACAGAGAGGTGAACCAAAGAGGGGCAGAGAGAAAGAAAACAGAGAGAGGAGATCCCCAGTCCTGGTTCCAGCACTGCTCAGCCAATGGGATGTCCAGGGGGCTGGGCACCCGTGTGTCTGGGCTCTGTGGGAGGACCTTTTCACTGATCAGTTTTCCCTGCCCTGGAGATAAGTGTCTCACTTTCTGTGTAAATCAGTTATCACGTGCAGTTCCTTCTGCTAAACCTCTCTGGAAATGGCTCGGAGGCTTCGGGGTCTTTGGTGGTCTCAATCCCCCCCAGTCCATGCCCACTTCTCCACCTCAATCCTGCTCTTGTGCCATGCTGTGCTTATGCCCAGGAGCCAGAGCAAGGATGTTTGTCCTGGAAAAGTGCTGCCTTTATCTGCATGGCCCCTTCTCCAGCCACAGCCTATTCTCCCTCACAGCGTGGTATTGCCAGGAATCCTTGGCTGTGCTTCCCAACACTCCTTGGTTGGTCCCGCAGCCATCCTGTGTTCGGTGTTTGGGACACACAAACCAGTCCTGATCTTCTGGGCTTCTGCACCTCCTCAGCAAGGGCCTCAAAAGGTAAAGGCCACATTTGGAAGCAAAGAAATAACAAATGAGATCAATTCTCTACTTCCCATCCGCAAACAATGTGCAGCCACCTCCTGGCAGGAAAGGACCGAGCACATGTACTCCATGCTTTGTAGGACAAATGTCTTCACAAAAAACACCCCCAGCCCTCCCCGCCACCCCCCTCCCCTTCCTTTCCCCAGTTCATTGCTGACCATGACGTCCCATGGAATGGGAGATCCCTTGAGTCAGTCCAGCCCAGCTGTCCCCTCCCTGTGCCCTCGGGAACACTTGCCCACCCCCAGCCCATGGTTTGGGGGGGCTGCAGAGACGCCTCATGCGGGGCCAGCCCTGCTCAGGGACAGCCAAAGCCTTGGGCTGGGACCAACCCCGCTGCAGCCACGAGTGCCAAGCACAGCAGCCCAGGGGCTGCTCTGGGCAAAGGCAACTCCAGCCCAGCCACAGCCCGGCCAAGGGGGCTCAGGGGGCTCTTCCCACCTCTGTCATTCCACGATTCCATGAATCTTCTCCCTGCAGAGCTCAGTGTCGACACAAGTGACAGAGAGGCAGAAGCAGAGCTATAAAATGCACCAGTACAAACACAGCAGCTCCTGTGAGGAATGAACCCTCCCAGGGCAGCGCTGGGGCAGGAGAAGCACCCAGAGGGAGGATGAGCTCAGGGCATGTGTGTGTGCCCAAGGCACAGAGGGTGAGGCTGGGCAGAGGTCAGGGCAGGGCTGGCAGTGGCAGGGCAGAGCCAGGGACAGCGAGATTGTCCATTGGGACACGGCGCAGCCTCATGGAACTCAGCAGGCCCCTGTGCCAACATAGAATCTCATGGAACCACGGCTCCACTTTGACCAAGTGGGGCCTCATGGGACACCGGTGACACTGGGACACTGCCAGCTCCTGTGGAATCCAGTGTCCATTGGGACACAGCGCAGCCTCAGGGCAACCTGGGGACCAGTGTGGGGCAATGGAATCTCATGGAACCAAGGGTCACTTGTGACAGAGAGGGGCCCCATGGAACACAAGGGCCACAAAAACATTGCCAGCCCGAGTAGAAACAAGGTGCCATTGTGGCAGAGCAAGGCCTCGTGGGACCTAGGGGAGCACAGGGTCACAATGGATTCTCATGGGACCAAGGCCCCATTGGGACAAAGCGCGGCCTCATGGAAGGAAACCCAGTGCCACTGGACATCTGCAGCCTTCGAGGAAGCGAGTGTCCACTGTGACACAGCACAGCCTGATGGATCCCAGGAGAGCACAGTGACGCCAGGGAATCTTGGGGAACCAAGTCTCAGCTGTTACAAAGAGGGGCCTCATGGCACCCAGGAGACCATTGTGACACCGTGGAATCTCATGGAAGCAAATGTCCACTGTCCCATGGTGTGGCCTCATAGAGCACTGGAGACCATTGTGACACAGTGGGAAAATATGGAACAAAGGCTCCCGAGGGACACAGCAGGGCCTCATGGAATCCAAGAGAGCATTCTGATGGAATGGAAACTCATGGAACCAAGTGTGCACTGTTTTACAGCGGGGCCTCGTGGCACCCAGGACACCACTGTGACACAATGGAATCTTGGGGAACAAAGTGTCACCTCCAAACACAGCGGGGCCTCGTGGAAGCCAGGTGCCACTTGGACATTGCCAGGGCACGTGGATCTCAGTGTCCACTGTGACACAGCACAGCCCCATGGAACTCAGCAGGCCATTGTGACAACATGGAATCTCATGGATCCAAGGCTCTACTTTGACAAGGCGGGGCCTCAGAGGATGCAGGTGCTACTGGGCCATTGGCAGCTCCTGTGGAATCCAGTGTCCATTGGGACACAGCGCAGCCTCAGGGCAACCTGGGGACCAGTGTGGGACAATGTAATCTCATGGAACCAAGGGTCACTTGTGACAGAGAGGGACCACATAGAACACAAGGGCCACTGTCATCGTTTGACACTGTTTCAAATACCAGCTACACACAAAAATCGTCACGAAGGGCTCATGAGTTGAGATAAGGATTGGGATAAAACATTCTAACTTCAAACCAGACTCGAACTTAAAGGTATAAAGTAAATTTATTATTAACAGAGTAGGATAATGAGGAAGAAAAGAAGCCTTTCAAACACCTTTTTTCCCCTCCATCCCCTCCCTCTTTCCCTCCGACAGCGCACAGAGACAGGGCCTGGGAGTGTTCAAGCCAGTTCATCACTCGAGATCTCTCTTCAGGTCCCTCAGGGAGGGGAGTCTCTTTCTTCTGGTGTGCCATGGGCTCCTTCCCACGGGAGACAGTTCTCTGTGCACTTCTCCAGCGTGTTTCTAAGTTCACGAGTATCAGTCCCGCCCAGCCTGCTGTAACCTGAGTCCCTCCCACGGGCAAAACAGCCTTCCCAAAACTGCAGGTGTGGTCATTAGTCCATGGGGTGTAGTCTTTTAAGGATCAGCTGCTTCAGTTTGGAAGCAAGGGCCCTCTTTCTCTGTCTCTGGAAGCAGGAGCCCTCTCTCCCTGTTCAGGTCTCCCCCTGGATTACAGCTTTTGTAGCACCCAGCCGCTCCGCTGTGAGCACCTTTTCCCACGGGCTGGGAGTGGATCTCTGCATCCCCCCATGGACTTCATGGATCCCAGGGAGACAGCTTGTTTTATCCCAGTCCTCACCACGGCTTGCAGAGAAAATCCCGACACCAACACTGGGAGCATCTCCTGCCCCTCTTTCTTTCCACTGACCTTGGTGCTGCCAAGTTGTCTTTCTCTGCATGTCCTCACTTCCTCCTCTTTCTGCAACTAGGAGGAAAGAACTGCTGCTCGTAAATGAAGTGTAAACATGTTAAGAATAACCTTTCTATGCAGGTATTAACTAGTTAACATTATAACTGGGGTCAAAGTTCCAAGATGCTAATATAGCTTGAGTTATAAGATACCTGTATAATCTGGATCATAACCTCCTGTACAATGTAATAGCTGGTACAGGGTTAACTGCTGTTCCTAAGTGCCATTGCCAACAAATGCCACCAGTTGCAGGATTTCTGCAGGGTTTCGCAGCATGGAGAAGTTGATTTGGTCCCGGTGCTGCCCCGGGCAATCGTTTGCCGTGTTTGCCCTGCCGGCCCCGTGGCCCCGCTGCCCCTGCGCGGGCGGTCGCAGCCGCCGTTCAGCGCCTCTCTTCATGCGGGCGCTGAGAAGGAGAAGCCGCCGCCGCCGCCCCGGCCTTTCTGCTCGCAGCGCGGCTGGCTAACAGCGGCCAGGCAGGCCAAGCTCGCCGCTTCATCTGTCCTCGATCACTCACTGGGCTTGGGGAGATCCTTGGTAAGTGCTGCCCGGGAAGCCTGTGAAAACAGGAGTCAATCTGATTTTACCACCCGTGTGCTGTAATGCAGCCTCCAAAAGGAGCGATGCTTTTCTGCACCTGTGCACACACGTGTCTAAAGCACGTGAATCCTCCATTAGTTCCACATTCATTCTGAGGCTTTGCACCCAACTGTTCATTTGGTCCTGATGTTGCTCATTTTAGCTTCAATGCTTGCAAAACAAAGCAGATCAGAGGAAACAAGAAATAGAAAATTTTTAAAAAAAACAAGAACACCCACTGACAGCACTGCAGAAGATTTTTTTCTAGTATAGTTTTTTTATTAAATCTTCTGTTAGTAGATATGTTCCTCCTAATTCCTTTATGCCTTTTGAACCACAGCTATTTATCATTATTCCTTTTTAGTATTTGTTATGCTTTTTAAGCCCCATGTATAACAGGCTGATGCAATCAGAAGTAGTTTTCTATCCCAAACAGACTGAAAAACTCACTTCTCCATCCCAAAGAGACTAAAGCCGGTGTGTTTGGTGTCCCATCTCCCACAGTCGGTCCCGGTATCTCCGCAGGGGATTTCTGCCCTGGAGCAGCCCCGTGGCCATGGTGACATCCTGAAACATGGATTTAAAAGAAACAGAAAGATTTGAGTTATAGGCTAGCTGTGTTGAAATGAGTTAGAATAAGAAAGAATTTGAGCTGGACTAGAGTTAATTAAAATAGTTAGCTAGATTTGAAATGGTTTTTAAGATGTTAGTAATTGATTACGGAATAATTGATGCTCTGTCATTTGTATGTTTGTTTAGCTGTGCTTAGAACGAGGAACAGAAATATTGATCAGTTGGTGTAGGGAATAAGGACAATTCCCAATTTCCTCCCTCTGTGGGAACCTATTCAAGAATCAGGCAAGAGGAAATTTGGAGGTCACTAAAGTAATTAAGGTTGTTAAAGTTCAGAAAGGCAAAAAAGGTGCAAGTGAGGGAGATGAGCTTACTTCATCTGTCTGGGACCACCGCCCCAATTCGAGAGCAGCGACTCAATTCAGAGCACGCACTGCGCATGCTTAATGCCATTAAAGCTCATTTCCATACGAAGCGGAGAATGGGAGGGGTCACTGTTAGAAATATGTATTTGTAGTTTGGATACTCATCACTTTTGTGGCTAAATGAACTCTGTAACCGTTCATACCTGGGCACTGCGCATTAGGAAGCTGTTCCACGCCGCTGTCCGGCGCCAATCAAACATTCACTTTCTAACTCTAACCTGTTAGAGAGCTTTTGTCTGTCTCAGCTGGATATCGATATGAGATCGATATTCACATCTTGGTAAATCAAGGGGCTGCACGGACACTGGGGCCGGTGTGCGAAGGCGTTTGGGGCTGCACGGACGTTCTTTAGCAGCAATGTTTGTGTTTATTCTCTCTCTCTTTACTCTCTCTGTCTTTACTCTCTTTCTCTTTACTCTCACTCTATTCTCTTTCTTCTTATCGTCTCTCTCTTTTCCCCCCTCTTTATTCCCTCTCTCTTCACTCTCTCTATTCTCTCTCTGAAGAAAATGAATACAAAAGCTGAATTTTTTAGCAGTATGTAGAACAAAGGCAAATCACAGCGCTGGGGGCTTGGCAATATTGCCAGAGGCGCCCTCCATTCATTTCACTGTGGACTTAAGGACTCTCTTAAACTGTTCCATATTCATGAAGCCCAGAAAGTCATTTACACTTCACTCAACTTTCCCCCTCTCCGGTCTCTGCCCCTTCCCCCAGCACGCCGCCGCCTCGGTGCTCGGATCTTGAAGAAGAGACACAAAGTCCCAACAGAACAAGCTCTGCTGTTGTTTTCTTTTTTTTTTTTTTTTCAGTTATTTTATGCTATTTTATTTTATAATCTATTTTACTTTTCGTTTGTCTTCTTTTTTTTCTTTTTGCCTTTTTATTTTTTCTTCCATTTCATCGGCTTTTTCGCTATTTTCATCTACCGCAGCCTTTGTTCCCCTGCCGGAGGTTTGCGGTGAGGCGCTGTCCCAGCGGCTCTCCCCGGAAACCAACGAAATCAATTGAAATAATGATGAATTGTTGAACTCTTCCCGCTGCTGTTTCCAGAAGGCCCCGGGAGGAGCCGGGGGCGGGAGGGGGGTCCCGGTGCCGGGGGCAGTCCCCGCTCGCCGGGCGGATCCCGGTGGCGCAGCTTGGGAGCCGCGGAAGTGCCCGAGGGAGCGCGGGGGCGGGGGAAGAGGGGGTGCGAGGGATTATCGGTGCGGGATAAGGGGGCTCGGGGGGGTCTCAGCGCCGGGGATGGAGGTGCCGGGCGGTCCCCGTGCACGGGAGTGGGGGTTCAGACCTGGATATGGGGGTGCAAGGAGGTCCCAGTGCCGGGAATGGGGCTCAGGTGGTCCCTCTGCCGGGAACGGGTGGGGACGGGGGAGTCCCCGGCCCAGAGATAGAGTTTCAGGGGGGTCCCGGGGCCCAGAAACGGTGGCTCAGGGGGTTTTCCTGGGACGGGGAATGTGGGTTCAGGGAAGTCCCCTTGCCGGGAATGGGGCTTCAGGGACGTCCTCGTGCCAGCTAAGGGGAACAGGGGGTCCCGGTGCTGGGCAGGGGGATGCAGGGGGTCACAGTACCCAGGAATGGTGGTCCAGGGGGTTTCGGGGAGGCCCCGGGGCCAGACAAGGGGGAACAGGGGGGTCCCGGTGCTGGGGAAGGGGATGCAGGGGGGTCACAGTATCCGGGAATGGCGGTGCAGGGTGCTCTAGTACCCGGAAATGGGAGCTCAGGGGGTTCCCGTGCCCGGGAGTTGCGGTTCGGGGGTTCCCGTGCCGGGGGTCCCACTCGCCCCTCGCCCCCCCAGGAGCGCCCCCGGCCCCAGCGCTGGAGCCATCGCGCTGCTCCGCTGGGCCCCGCCCCCAGCCCGGCCCCGCCCCCAGAGCCGCCTCCGGCCCCGCCATTGGCGCCGCTCTTTCCTGCCCGCCAATGGCAGCTCGGGCTGCTCGTGACGTCACCGGGCGCCGGGCAGATCCCGGCGGCGCAGGGCGGGAGACGGAGAAGCCAAAGGGACCGAGGGAGCGCGGGGGGAGGGGACGGGGCAATTCCAGGGAATTCCCCTGGATCCCCTCCTGCCATCCCCCGGACCCTCCTCGGCCGCGCCCTGCGGGACCCCCGGGCCGGGCCGGGCTGAGCTCCCGGGCCCCGCGGCCAAACTCTGCCTGGAACCCGCTGGGTTCGGCCCGAAGCGGGGCAAGCAGCGGGACCCGCGGATCCATTTTGTCCTGCGGCTGCGGGGCCCCAGCCCCGGCGGAGCAGGACTGGGCGCTGTGACCCCGATCCCTGACTCCCCATCTCCTTGTCTCTCTCTCTCTCCTCTCTTCTCCCTTTCCTTTGGGTGATCATAAATCCCGGAGCGGCTGCAGAGCCCCGTGCCCAGCTCGGGTTTCCCAGGAAAGGGAGGCCTGGGGCTGAGGTGCCCCGGGATGGCCGGGAATGGGGTCTGGGGGTCCCCGGGGTCAGGAAAACAGGGGTGCAGCGGCTGGGATAGGAGGATACCCGGGACAGGGGGTGCAGGGGGTGTTGGTGCAGGATGAGGGGTGCAGGGGATTCCCAGTGCCCAGGAATGGGGATTCAAGGGGGTCTCAAGGTAAAGGAAAAGGGGGGCTCCCTAAAGCCCCCTCCCGCAGGGGCACGAACTGGGTCAGGAGCTCTAGGAGAGTGAAAAGGGGGCGACCACGGTATAGGAGCAATTCTGGGAGGGGCTCAAGCGCTCCTGGCGGGACACGACCCCCGGGGATCCCCCCTCACCTCCTCCCGCAGGTGGAGGCCGAGCCCCAGCCCAGGAGGACGAAGCCCAACACGAAGCCCCCGGCCCCCGTCAGCATCTTGGGGGGCGTCCGGCGGCAGCTCCGGGGCGGGAGGGGCAGGATCCGGGAAACGGCGGCGGCTGCCGGGAAGGGACCGGGACGGACTGGGACAGGCTGGGATGGACTGGGACAGACTGGGACACCGGGATACACCAGGACCAGAACCAGGACCGGAACCCACTGGGACCAGAACTGGGTAACAGAGGTCACACTGCGAGCAACAGGGACCACTCTGAGGGAGACTGGGAGAAACTGGGAGCGTGCTGAGTGCAGCTGGCAGCAGCTGGGAGTGGCTGGGAGCGTGCGGGAACAAACTGGGCGAACATGGAACACCCGGGGGACGCGGAACAGCCGAGGGACACGGGATGTCCACGGACCGTGGAAGGTCCAAGGAACGCTGAGCGTCACTGCCGCGGCTGGAAAAGCTTGAATGGAGTTTTTATGCCGTGACGTTCCCGGGAGCAGCGGCAGCTCCGCGCCCCCAGCCCGGGGGTGGGAGCAGGGGAGCCGCGGGCAGCACCTTCGGGGCACAGCCGGGGGCTGGGGGGCTCCTCCCCGCCGTTCATTTCCTCTCCCCTCCATTCACATTTTCTCCCCAGAATTGAAGTGTTTCTCGCCCCGATTAAACTGTTCTCCCCAATTAAGCCCTGAGGCCCCTCCGATTGAGACCTTCTGGAAAGAGCAGCGGGAAGACTTCAAAAATCCATCATTATTTCGTTGGTTTCAGAGGGAGAACCGGTAGGACAGCATCGCACCACAAACCTCCGGGAAGGAAACAAAGGCTGTGGGGGGGAAATAGAGAAAAAACCCGATATAATAGAAGAAGAAAAAAAAAAGGAAAAAAAAAAGAAACTAAGAATAAAAGAAAAAGAATGAGTATGATAGATTATAAAATAAAATGGCATAAAATAAATATGAAAGAAGAAAATAACGGCAGAGCTCATTCCGTTGCGACTTCGGGTCTCTTCTCCGAGCTCCGAGCTGGGTCTGAGCCAGGAGCCGGTGGGCTGGGAGAGACATCGCTGCTGAGGGGCTGAATATTTCCGAAACTAAAGGATCAAGGGACAGCTTGAGGTTCCAGCAGACCCCGCGCACACGTTCGATTCCCTCATTTCAAGCTGAAAGCTCAGCTCCACTTGTGACTCTGCTTTGTGGCGATGAATGGAAACATTCCCCGCAATTCCCGTCCAAAGAGCCCGGCAAGGTTCGCGTCGGGAGAGCTCCCTCGGGGCAGCCCCGGCTCCTGCCCTGCTTGAGTCCCTCTCGAGCCCGCTGTGGTTTCCAGCTGCTTCGCTCCGGCTGCCCCAAATGCCCGTGAATTGCACGGAACTGGAACAGATCCGAGTCCTCGTGGCTCGGGCTAAGGGCAGGGAGAGGTCACTGAGGGATCGCCATCGCGGCCACAAGAGCCCCGACGTGGGGAATGAACTGGATTTGGGACGGAGCGGATCAGAACAGGAGAGTGAGGAGGAAAATAAACCCTGGTACAGAACTTTCCCCCGACCTCTTTCTCCTTGCCGGAGTTCACTTTATGCCCGGCTCCTCCCTGCTGTGCCCAGCGGGGCAGGGAGAAGGGATGGGAGTCGCGCTCAGTTCGTGCCGCTGCTTCCCCCTCGGGGACAGGAATCCTTCCCTGCTCCGGCGCGGGGTCCCTCCTATGGGGTCAGTCCCTGCCCTGGCCAGCGGGGGGTCCCTCCCATGGGGTCAGTCCCTGCCCTGGCCAGCGGGGGGTCCCTCCCATGGGGTCTGTCCCTGCCCTGGCCAGCGGGGGTCCCTCCCATGGGGTCAGTCCCTGCCCTGGCCAGCGGGGGGTCCCTCCCATGGGGTCAGTCCCTGCCCTGGCCAGCGGGGGGTCCCTTCCCAGCCGTGCGGTCACTCCCCGGCCCGGCCCTGAGGCGCGGGGCAGCCGCGGGGCAGCCGCGCTCCGGCCCCGTCAGCGGCAGCGCCGCTTCGTGCCGGGCAGGAGCGGCAGAAGGAGCCGGGCGGCGGCGGGGGCTGAATCCCGGCAGCAGCGAGGAGGAAGAAGAGGAAGAAGAGGAAGAAGAGGAAGAAGAGGAAGAAGAGGAAGAAGAGGAAGAAGAGGAAGAAGAGGATGGGGCCGGGGCCGCCTGCGGTGTCCGATCCCCGGCAGCAGCGGGGAGGCCTCGGGCAGCGGCGGCGGGCGGGGCCCTTTGGAGCCGCCCCGAGGGCTCGGTGCCGCCCCGGGCCCCTGAAGGAGCCGCTCGGCGGGACGGGCGAGCTGGGAACGAGAGAAAACGCCGAGAAAAGAAGAAAATCCGATCAAAGAGCCGCACCGAGGGGCGTCTCCGCCGGCCCGTGGCACTGAAGGAGCTGCACCGAGAGACCAGCGAGGAGCCCGGCGGTGAAAGAGCCGCAGCGGAGGGCGGGGGATGGGAGGTGCGAATGGAGTAATATATAGAGATTCGAAGGAAAAAGTATAAAAGAGCCGCACCGGGAGAGGCCGCTGCGCAGCGACTAAGAAAGTAGCACCGGGGGGTTCCGGGGCTTGTTCCCCTCAGCTCCGCTCAGCCCTCGGGCACCGGGGGGTTCCGGGGCTTGTTCCCGTCAGCTCCGCTCAGCCCTCGGGCACCGGGGGGTTCCGGGGCTTGTTCCCGTCAGCTCCGCTCAGCCCTCGGGCACCGCGCTGGGGCCCCGCGCACTTTTCCAGCCCGGCCGCCCCCACGGGCCGGGCCCCGCGGCTCCCGCTGCCGCCGCCTCGGCCCCGCCGAGCCCAGAAACCCCGGAAAATCGCTCCCATGCACTAAGGAACCTTTCCGTGCGCAGCCAGGGGCGCAGAGGGGGGATCCTTATGAAGTCCTCTCCCCTCAGTCCCTCCTGGCACGGCCGGGCATTAGCGCAGCTCCTGGGGCTGTGTCCCGGCACCGGCTGCTGCCACAGGGCACGGGGCTGCCGCGCTCGGGCATTAAACGCGACAGATTTGGGGAGCAGGGACAGCCAGAGAAAGCCTCGGGGAGCCCTCGGGAGCCTGGAGCTGCCCGAGGGGCACAAAGGATGCCCTGGACACAGCGATGGCCCCAGCAGCGGCTCTGCCCCCCAGCACGGGGCTGTGTCCCAGACCCCCCGCTCCAGCCCGAGGTTTGGGGGCGGCAGCGGAGCTGCTGGACGGAGGACGGCTGGAGGAGCAGGAGCGGGAGGAAGAGGAGGGATAAAGGGGAAGGGCGGGAGGAAGAGGCGGGCCAGAGGGCGCAGGAAGAAGAGCCTCCATGTGCATCCATCGCTCTCTGTGTCCGCATCTCTCGGCCTCGGGAACACCGCTCCCCCCATCCCGCAGGTGACCGGGGAGGGGCAGCTCGCCCCAAATATCTTGGGCGGTGCCTGGGGTTGTTTTGGGAGAGGGGATTTTTGGAGCTTGGAGGATTCCAGCACCGAGCCCCAAATATCTTTGTTGGTTCCTGGGGAAGGGGGGTTTGGTGGGGCAGGGGGGGAGGCGGATGTTTGGATCTTGCAGGGCTCCGAATGTGAGTCGCAAATGCCCCTTGGGGGATATTGGGGAGCCCCCGGCACGCGGGGTTTTGTGGTCCCGGTGGCGGCTGCCGGGAGAAATGGGATGGGGCGGGATGGGGCCCGGGAAGGGTGGGATGTGGATTGGGGTGTGGGATGAAGTGTGGCGGAGGGGGATGGGCGGGATGGGGCCTGGGATGAGGCAGGCGAAGGTTGGGGATGATGAGGCCGGGGGGACCCCAGTCCTGAGGGGCCTGCGGGGTATCCGCCAGCTCCGAGGGAGTTTTGGGGCACCCCTAATCCTGAGGGGGCGGTGCTGGCAGCGGGGGACACGTGGCTCCGGCACCTCTGGCCCCAGCTGAGCCCCCCCCGCCCCCAGCGCCCCCCGGAGCGGAATTTGGGGAGGGGGAGGTGGGGGCGGCCAGCCGGGCCCCCCCGCGCTGTGCCGGCGGGGGCCGAGTGCGGGCGGGAGCCCCGCGGGGCCCGGCCCTGCCCGGGCACGGCTGATGCCGCCCGCCCGCGCTCCGCACTGGTCCGGACTGGTGCTCCCAGTGCCGTGCGGGGCGGGGCCGCTCTGGGGACCCCCCAGGGCACAGCGCGGCTGCTTTGGGGCTGTCGGCAGCGCCCGGCGCTGGGCATGGGGCGTGTGGGGGCAGCTGGGGCCGCACTGGTGGCACTGGTGGTGCTGGGAGCCCCCCCGGGCGCGGGGTGAGCGGTGAGAAGGGGGGCGGGTCTGGGACCCCAAATGGAGCGAAATGGGGAATGGAACCCCCAAAGGGAGCAGGAGGGGCCTGGAACCCCCAAAACCAAGGCCGGGGGAGGGGAGGTGGGGATTAGGGATGGGGAATGTGCAGAAGGGGGGGGGGGGGAAGAGGGGGCTGGGACCCCCAAGCAAAGCGGGAGGGGGATGGGACACCCAAATTGAGCTGGAATGGGGCTGTGGATTGGGGGAACGCTGAGAAAGGGGAGGAGAGGGGAGGGAAAGGTGGGCTTGGGACAGAAGAAGAGCGGTTCCATGGGGGTGCAGCCCTGTCCCCAAGCACCTGAGTCCTGGAGCGATTCCCTGGGGCTCTGGGGAAGGGAGGGATCCGCACTGGGGGGGTCCCCAACCCCCCTGTCCATCCCTGGGGCTGATCGGGGGCTCCCCCCACACAGCAGCCGGTGCTGCGGCAGCCGTGGGGCAGAGGGGGTGGGAAAGGGGGGTCAGGGTGGGAGTGGAGGAGGAGCGGGAGGAAGAGGAGGGAGAGAGGAGGAGGAGGAGCTGGAGAACCACGAGGTTCCACTGCCTGCCCACTGTGTCCGCAGCACCCCCAGCCCCGGTAGCATCTTCCCCCCCATCCTGCAGGTGAGCGGGGAGGGGGAGCTCACCCCAAATCTATCGGGGGGTCACCAGGAGGGGTTTTTTTGGAGGGGTGTTTGGAGCTTGCAGATTCTGGAATCGAGCCCCAGATGTCCTTGCATGTCCCTGGGAGGGATTTTTTGGGCCAGAGGGGATATGTGTATCTTGCAGGACTCCAAAGCTGAGCCATAATTGCCCCTTGGGGGTCTTGGGGGGTCCATGTGAGGATTGCCTGGTCCTGGTGGGGTTGGACATTGGCTTTGGGGATCCCCAGGAGAGCTGGGGGCTGGAACACGGGACGCCTGGAGTGGGGAGAGCAGAGAGGGACGATACCAGAGCTGGGGGACCCCCAAGAGCCTGGAAAGGTGGGGGGGCCTGGAGATGAGGTGGGGTTGGGATCTCTCAGCCCTAAAAGGGGCAGTGAGGGGGGAGGGAGCCCCAAGTGCCTGGAGTGGAGGGAGGCTGAAGAGGGAGACCTTGGGACCTCTGGGAGCCAAAGCAGAATCAGGAAAAAAGGGACCTGTGAGACCCCCAAGACCCCCCAGCATCCCTAAGCAGGACCCCGGAGAGGGGGATCCCCAGGACCCACGGGACCCCCAGCAGCCCTGACAAGGGGGACCCCCAGAACCCCAAAGTGAGGAGACTGGAAAGGGGGAACTCCTGGAGCCGTTTTTAGGACTCACTGCCAATTTTTTGTTAGTTTTTGTGGACACCGGTGAGTTCCAGAGATGGACTTGGGCAGGAGGAAGCCCCAACCCAACACACTCATCTCTTGTTTCTCCCAGAATGAGGATTTCCCATTCCCAACCCTTGGCCAGATGCAGGAGGAGGCTGTGAGGAAGAGGAAGATGCCCTGGGACCCCCAGGCAGGTGAGGAGGAAGTCAGTGCCCCCTTCCCCCTCTCTCCTGCTCCATCTCCCAGCCCAGCATCGCCCCCGGCTGCAGGACAACCCCGCTGCCGACGCCGTCCTGCCGGGGACGGACTGGGGGGATCTCCTTCCCCTTCCCTGTGGCACGGAGGCAAATCCCATCCTCTCCTTGTCCTTCCTCCCGCAGACAAGGAGCTGAGCACGGAGCCCAGGGAGGACAAATCCCCGCGGCAGAACCTGGTGGAAGAGGCCGTTTTGAGCGGCTCCACGGCGCAGGAATCCAACGGGGAGGAAAAGCCCCGGAGATCCCGCAGGAGGAGGGGCTGCAAACGCAGCCCAGGGTGCTCTGAGGAGGAAAGACCCACCCTGTGCCGGGAAGGCGGCCGGAGATCCAGCCAGAGGTCAGAGCTGGTGGTTCATGAGCAGCTTCACGATGGGGAGAAGCCCCACAAGTGTGGGGAATGTGGGAAGAGCTTCAGGTACAGCTCCAGCCTGATCAATCACCAGAGGATCCACATCAGGGAGAGGCCCTATGAGTGTGGGGAATGTGGGAAGAGCTTCAGCCAGAGCTCCAGCCTGATCCGCCACCAGTGCATCCACACTGGGGAGAGGCCCTATGAGTGTCCTGAGTGTGAGAAGAGGTTTCAGACCAGCTCCAATCTCCTCCTGCACCAGCGGATTCACACGGATGAGAGGCCCTTCCGCTGCCCCGACTGCAGGAAGGGCTTCAAACAAAACTCCCACCTCATCACCCACCGGCGCATCCACACCGGGGAGAGGCCCTATGAGTGTCCCCAGTGTGGGAAGAGCTTCTCAAAGAGCTCCTCCTTCATCATCCACCAGTGCATCCACACTGGGGAGAGGCCCTATGAGTGTCCCGAGTGTGGGAAGAGGTTTCAGACCAGCTCCAGTCTCCTCCGGCACCAGCGGATTCACAGGGATGAGAGGCCCTTCCGCTGCCCCGACTGCAGGAAGGGCTTCAGGTACAACTCTGACCTCGTCACCCACCGGCGCATCCACACTGGGGAGAGACCCTACGAGTGTCCCCAGTGTGGGAAGAGCTTCTCCAGGAGCTCTCACTTGACCAGACACCAACGGAGGCACCGCTAAGGGAAGCCCTGCGAGTGCCCCAACTGCAGGAAGAGCTTTGTCCTCTGCTCCAGCTCCATCTCCCATCAGAGGAGCCACGTTTGGCAGAGCCCTGGTGACCCACATTCCCTGTGATCCGTGTTGGGAAGACCCCTGGCTGGTGCTCTCCACGTTCTCGTGGATCCCTGTAGGCACCTGGGTGAACGCAGGGGCAGGAACATCCATCGGGACTCAGATCAACATTGGAAATTCATTGGGAAGAGCTGATTTTTTAACTTTACACCCTAAAATTTTCATCTGCTCTGTCCAATTGTTTTTTCTGGTGGTATCAAGCAACCCTGGATGACCTTGGAGATCTTCTGCAGCCTAAGTAATTTCTGTGTTAATCCCACTGAAACAACCAAAATTGGGGTAGAAATAAAGAAATTAAACAAAGAGATCTAAAGCGGCACCATTTTACCGGAATTTGGGGTTGAATTTGGGGTTCAGGGGAATATTCGGGAGGATCTGAGTGTTGTGGGGCTGTGAAGCCAGGCAGACTGGGGCCACAATCTTGTGTTGTCAGAACGTGTCCACCTGAGCCCACCTATTCTACAGGAATTCTGGTTGTCTGTCCCAGTCCCTGCTCTGGGTCTCTCCCTTTGGGGTGTGACCTCCAAAGTGCCCAAATCGCTGCTGAAGTGCCTGAGCTGCTCAGGGCTGTGGATGTTCCTGTCCCCCAGCCTGTCCTGGTCGGTGCCATGGGGGCTGGGAGGGGGTCTGGGGGGCTCCTTAAGGGACTGGGAGGGGCTTTTGTGGCTCTTGAGGGCATTTGTGGTTCTTGGAGGGGCCTTTTAGGGTGGTCTCAGAGAGTTTTGGTGATCTTGGCTGGGCCGTGTGTCTTGGAGAGAATTTTGTGGTTCTTGGGGTCATTTATGATGCAGGGAGTGGTTGGGGGAGTCCTGGCCAGGAGCTGTGGGGTGGTTTGAGGGGTCTGGGAGTGGCTGTGGGGCTGGGAGGGGGTTTTAGGGCCTCTCCCCCAGACTCCAAAACTGCCACCAGACCCCACACCCCAAGATGCTGCTGGGGGTCGGGGGTTCCATGTTGGGGTTCATCTTCCTGGCACTGCAGGAGAAGGTGAGGGGGGTCCCCAGGGGCCGTGTGTGTCCCCCCAGAGCGTGTGTGACCCCCCCATCCCAGTGTCACCCCCTTTTCCCTGCCCACAGGGCTCCTGAGCCAGCCCCTGCTGCCCCGGGAGGGAATTTGGGGAGGGGGCAGAGGGGGTGCGCAGCCCCCGCCGGGGGATGACCCCGGCCCAGCGCCCTTCGTTCAGCACCGAGCTGGGCTTGGGGCCGCAGGAGGAAGAGGCCGATGGGAAGCAGATCCTGCAGGGGGGACAGGGCTTGGGCTCAGGGCAAGGTCCTGCCCTGCACACCTGGCTCAGGTGTGAGCCTGCCCCGGGAAGGGAGCGGGACATTCCCATCCCCACGCATCAGGGCTGGGAGCAGCGCTGGGAGCACGGACATGGAAATCCTGGGAGCCACTGGGACCGCACTGGGGGGTGAATGATCCCCCCCAGCACCTTTCCAGGCCGCCCTGTGACCTGAGAAATGCTCGCTGGGCCTCGGCCTTGGCCAAGAGCCCCCGGGCTCAGCTGCTCTGAGCTCAGGCGCTGCCGGCTCCCGCAGCCCGCCCAGGGCCGCCCTGCCCGTGCCGGGGCTGTGCTGGAATTCTCTGCTGCTGCTGGGCCACTCGGGGGGTCTGGCCCCGCAGGAAAGGTGACCCTGAGCCAGGAGCTTTCCTTGGCCGCAGCAAAGCCTCGGCACGGAAAGACCTTCCCAGCGCTGTGCCCTGGGCCGGGAGGGATTGTGCCACCAGAGCTGTCCCTCCATTTCTTCTGCCAGGCAGCTTTAGCACAGGAAAAGTGGAGAAGCCAGAGCTGCCTCTCAGCTTTCCGCAGCCCTCCAGAGGAATCCTGTGTGGGAAGCAGCCTGGGAACCGGGTTGAGGTGCCAGGGCAGGGGAATTCAGAGCCCTTTCCTCCCCCGGCTCTGGCCCTTGCCCTTTGCAATGGCCCTGCAGCTGCCAGAGGGGCCTTTTTGGCTCAGCTGAGAGCAGTCGTGCTGCAAGGCTGTCCTCGAGCTGCTTGGGCTGCACATGTGCCCAGGGAATGCTCATTGCTTGCAGTCTCAGGCGCTGTGGGTGTGCAGGTGTAACTACTGCAGGAGGGAACAGCTCTGCTGGGGGCAGTTCTCTTTTTCTTGGTGGTTTTTCTGTTGAATGAACGTTCCCTGCCAGCTCCGGGCAGAGCTCTGTAGCTGTATGTGGCACTTGTCTGTGGCACTGTGGCTCAGGAGGTGGCCAAGGGGAGCTTGGCCGAGGTGTGGGCAGAGGAATGGCCATCAGGCCAGGCTGGGGGGTCAGCGGCCGGTCAGTTGCGTTGCGTGGCCGCGGCTCTGGACGCTTGTGTGGGAGCGTGTGCAGGGCTGGAAGGCTGGGGCTGCCGCCGCTGTGTCGCAGAGCCGGGAAGGCCGGGGCTGGCCCGGCCCTGGCCCGGCCCCGCCAGCTCTGCCAGCTGCCGGCGGGGACACAAAGGGCAGCTCCGAGCTGCGGCCGCTGCGCTGCGGCCGCACAAACGCAGCGCCCGCAGAGCTCCAGGGCAAGGTGCTGGCCCTGGCTCGGGGCTGGGCCGGGGCCAGCGGCAGAAAATCAACTTGCAGCTCGGGCCCCGCAGCAGGGAGGAGCAGCAATTGCTGGGGGAGAGAGACTCTTGCCAAGGGCCTGCGGGGCCGGGCCCCAGGGAACGGCTTCCCGCTGCCCGAGGGCAGGCTGAGATGGGATGTGGGGCAGCAATGGTTCCCTGGCAGGGCGCTCAGGGCCTGGCACAGGCTGGCCCCAGAAGCTGCGGCTGCCCCCGCATCCCTGCAAGTGTCCCAGGCCGGCTCGGCCATTGGGGCTTCCTGCCCAGGAGGGCTGGGCTGGGCTGGGGCTGCTGAGGGCGGGATGGGCTCTGGCTGAGCCAGCTGAAGGCTGCGCATGATGAGGCCGGGGGGACCCCGTTCCTCAGTGGGTTCTGGAGTATCCCACATTCCTGAAGGGATTTCAGGGTATGTCCCGTTCCTGAGGCAGTTTTGGGGTCCCCCCAGTGCTTCGGAGGGGTTCTGAGAGGGGGGCTCTGGTACTTGGAAGGGGGACCTATTGTCAGGGAGCCGGGGAGCCCATTTTGGGAAGGATGCTGCTGTTTCTGGCAATGTTGAGAGGTTCTGAATGGGCTGTGGGGCCCTGGCTGTCATTTTGGGACTTGAGGTGAGCCCATGGGCACAGCAAGGGCTGAGGAGAGGTTCCAAGGTGCCATTTGGGATGGAGGGATTGAGCGGGTGCCTCCAATAAACTCAATGCCAGCCCCAATGTGTCGATGGCAGCCCCAAATGGCTTGATCCGTCAGCCCCAAGGCCCGGCTGTGGGGAGTCAGGAAGCACAGAAGGGGAATTGGTGTCCAGGAGGGGTGGGATGGGATGGGATGGGATGGGATGGGATGGGATGGGATGGGATGGGATGGGATGGGATGGGATGGGATGGGATGGGATGGGATGGGATGGGATGGTTTGGGCACTCGGAGTGGGGCCCTCCAGGGAGGGAAAGCAGGAGCTGCTTTTGGGGAGGCTCCTGGTGTTTTTTGACAATTTTGGAGCCTCTACGTCGTTTCTGGGAGGTTGCAGTGAATTTGGGGAAGGTGCCGTAAAGCCCCTGAAATCTGGGGGGCTGAGGTGAAGTCCCCACATTTTGGGAGGGTGAGAAGACCCATATTGGGAGGGGATCCTAGTGATTTGCACCCCTTCCATGGGGTGAGAAGCAGCTTGTGAGGGAGGGAAGGAAGGAAGGAAAGTAAGGAAAGGGAGGGAGGGAGGGAGGGGGGCAGGAAGGGAGGGGAGGAATGAAGGAAGGAATTCAGAAGGAAGGAAGGAATTCGGAAGGAATTCGGAAGGAAGGAAGGAATTCAGAAGGAATTCGGAAGGAAGGAATTCGGAAGGAAGGAAGGAATTCGGAAGGAAGGAAGGAAGGAATTCGGAAGGAAGGAATTCGGAAGGAAAGAAATTCAGAAGGAATTCGGAAGGAATTCGGAAGGAAGGAAGGAATTCGGAAGGAAGGAAGGAAGGAATTCGGAAGGAATTCGGAAGGAATTCGGAAGGAATTCGGAAGGAAGGAAGGAAGGAAGGAAGGAAGGAAGGAAGGAAGGAAGGAAGGAAGGAAGGAAGGAAGGAAGGAAGGAAGGAAGGAAGGAATTCGGAAAAAATTCGGAAAGAAGGAATTCGGAAGGAAGGAATTCGGAAGGAAGGAAGGAATTCGGAAGGAAGGAATTCGGAAGGAATTCGGAAGGAATTCGGAAGGAAGGAAGGAATTCGGAAGGAATTCGGAAGGAAGGAAGGAAGGAAGGAAGGAAGGAAGGAAGGAAGGAAGGAAGGAAGGAAGGAAGGAAGGAAGGAAGGAAGGAAGGAAGGAAGGAAGGAATTTGGAAGGAATTCGGTAGGAAGGAAGGAAGGAATTTGGAAGGAAGGAATTCGGAAGGAAGGAAGGAATTCGGTAGGAAGGAATTCGGAAGGAAGGAAGGAAGGAAGGAAGGAAGGAAGGAAGGAAGGAAGGAAGGAAGGAAGGAAGGAAGGAAGGAAGGAAGGAAGGAATTTGGAAGGAAGGAATTCAGAAGGAAGGAAGGAATTCGGTAGGAAGGAATTCGGAAGGAAGGAAGGAAGGAATTCGGAAGGAATTCGGAAGGAAGGAAGGAAGGAAGGAAGGAAGGAAGGAAGGAAGGAAGGAAGGAAGGAAGGAAGGAAGGAAGGAAGGAAGGAAGGAAGGAAGGAATTTGGAAGGCAGGAAGGAAGGAATTTGGAAGGAAGTAATTCAGAAGGAATTCGGAAGGAATTCGGAAGGAATTCGGAAGGAAGGAATTTGGAAGGAATTTGGAAGGAATTCGGAAGGAAGGAAGGAAGGAATTCGGAAGGAAGGAATTCGGAAGGAAGGAAGGAAGGAAGGAAGGAAGGAAGGAAGGAAGGAAGGAAGGAAGGAAGGAAGGAAGGAAGGAAGGAAGGAAGGAAGGAAGGAAGGAAGGAAGGAAGGAAGGAAGGAATTTGGAAGGAAGGAAGGAAGGAATTCGGAAGGAAGGAATTCGGAAGGAAGGAATAAAGGAAGGAAGGAATTCGGAAGGAAGGAATTCGGAAGGAAGGAAGGAAGGAAGGAAGGAAGGAAGGAAGGAAGGAAGGAAGGAAGGAAGGAAGGAAGGAAGGAAGGAAGGAAGGAAGGAAGGAAGGAAGGAAGGAAGGAAGGAAGGAAGGAAGGAAGGAAGGAAGGAAGGAAGGAAGGAAGGAAGGAAAACAGTGTAAGTTCTGAATGAAAAAAAAAAAGGTAAATAACTGAGTTCTCTTTTCAAAAATATCAATTCCCTCTGAATCCAAAGGTGCAGAAGACTTTTCACTCCACATTTGGGTTTTGTTTTCATCTCTCATAATTTTTCTGGTTCTTTTCTTTCTTCTCTTGTTTTTAATAGATAAGACCTACTAGGAAAGGAATGCAGAGCCAAATGAGACCCATTTCTGGCAGGCACTGAAAGTGTGGGCTCCTGGTCTGGTTCCTTTTGTGTGGATCCCTCATCTCTGTGGCACGGGGGGAATAGCAGTGCTGGGAGCCAGCAGCGGGCTCAGGAGCATCCCGCACTGGCAGCTCTGAGCAGGTGGCACATGTCCTGCTCTCCTGCTGCCCTCCAAAGCACAGAATCCATGGGCAAGTTTAGGCCCAGCTCTGGGCACAGCCAGCATGGCCTGGGCACGGGAACGGGGGGCAAAGCGGGCGGGATCCTTCTGCAGCTGACTGGTGGTTTCTGGTTTCTGTGCCCAGAGTGCCAGGATATTCTTAAGAGGTGCTTGTCCATGCAGCCCTTGGACAGGCCGTCCTTGGAAGAGCTCTTCAGTGCCCCTTGGCTGCAGGGTGTTCATGTGCCCTAGAGGATGGCAGGGACCCACGGGCACAGTGTGATCCAGGGGCCTGGCAGGTAACAGCCCCACACATCTCTTGGCAATCAGTGGCAAAGCAAAGCAGACGATTTTGTCCTGCCTGGAGCTCTGAGCAGGGAGCATCAGAAGGGAACACGCAGCTCTTGGGCTGCAGCTGAGCTGGAGGCCTGCTCTGGCAAGCACTGGTGGCCACCATCCCCCCTGGTTTTGCTGGTCTGGTTCACTGATGGCTGGGCCCTGGGCAGAACCCTGAGAGCCTGGTGTGGCCCCAGGGAAGGAGAAGGAGCCCCTGGAGAAGCTGTAGCAGGTGGGGCTGCTGCTGCTGGAGACACCAAGGACGAGCTCAAGGCCGACAACCTCTTCCTGGAGCTGGCCAGCGGCAGCTGAAGATGATGGCCTTTGATTCTGGCACCTTCTCCAAAGACACGCTCCACGGCCAGTGTGCAGGTGAGTCCAGAGCCAGGGGGATGCTGCCAGAGCTGGGCATGGCACGGCCTGGCCGGGCACCAAAGGTTCCCCCTTTGCTGGGGCGGCTGCAGCCAATTCTTCAGTGGCTGCCAATACATGTGTGTCAGTGCAAAGCTCTCAAGGGACTGATTAAAGCAGAGGACTGGAGACCATGGCTGCACAAAGCTCTCAGAGACTCAAGTGTGGAAAAGGAAAGTACCTTAGAAAAACCAGAAGTACCTTGAAGCATTAATGAACTCTTGTTAATGACCAAGGCTCTCAAGGGACTGATTAAAGCAGAGAATTGGGGACCATGACTGCACAAACCTCTCAGAGAGTCAGTGTCAAAAAGAGGTACTTTAATTACCCTGGAGTATCTCAAAGCATTAATGAGCCCCACTGAGTGTTGTTACTGACAAAGAATCTCCAGGGACTCATTAGAGCAGATAATTGGGGGCCAGGATTGCACAAAGCTCTCAGAGACTCCCGGGCAAAAGCCAAAGCCAAAGTCCTTTGAAAACCCTGCAGTCCCTGGGAGCATTCAGGAGCCCCCAGGGCCATTCCTGACCAAGGCTCCCCAGGGACTCCTTCCAGCAGATCCCTGAGGCCACTGGGATGTGGGGGGATGCTGAGGGCAGGACAAGGGGCTGACAGTGCCCAGCCTTGCTGGGGCTGTGCCAGGAGGCCCCAGGGCCTCAGGACAAGGTGTCTCCTCCCAGCCCTTGGTGGCACAGACGCTGCTGTGCCCCAGGGCACCAAGACTTGGCTTCTCCTGGGCACTGCCAGCCCTGCCAGGGCCCTTGGCCATGTCCAGCACAGCTTGTCCTGCGCTGTCCCACCGCTGCTGCTGCGTCCCTGCAGGCTGCACACTCCCATCTCGCTGCCCCGCCAGCTCTGCCCTGCCACTGCCAGCCCTGGCCTGAGCTGTGCCCAGCCTCACCCTCTGTGCCTTGGGCACACACACATGCCCTGAGCTCATCCTCCCTCTGGGTGCTTCTCCTGCCCCAGCGCTGCCCTGGGAGGGACATTTCCTCCTCCTCATGCCCAGTGTCCCCCTGCCCAGCTGCTCTGTGGGGCACTGCGTGTCTCTCCTGCTGTTCCCTGCCTCCCAGGAAAGCTGCACCATGTGGGGCACGGCCCTTCCAGCAGCCTCCCAGCCCCTCAGCCTTGTTGGGCCCTTTCCCCTGAGCAGACAGCAGCAGCATCTCCGTGCTCTGCCCAGCGTGCTCCTTTCGCCACCAAACTGCAGGAAAATAGAAACTGTCCAACACCATCTCTGAAGTGTCAGAGAATCAGGCCCTGTGGAACCAAGGAGCCCTTGGGACACAGGAGGATCTCGTGTAACCCAGGGTCAGTTCTGCCACTGCAGATCCAAAGAGATCCTTGTGACACTCTGGGGCCTTGTGGAACCCTTCTGCCCTGGTCTCTGCACCAAGGAGACCCTTGTGCCACTCCAGGACCTTGTGCAGCCAAGGAGAGCATTGTGAGAGTGCGGGGCCATGGAACCAAGGGACCATTGTGACCTTGTGGGGCCTCATGGACTCAAGGGACCATTGCCACACTGTGGGGCCTCATGGAATGAAGGGTCCATTGTGACACTGCAGAACCAAGGACACCATGGTTACACTGCGGGACCCATGGAACCAAGGCACCATTGGGACACCCCGTGGCCTCATCCTCTTGAATTTCAACAGATCTGAGGGATGGCAGCACCTGCAGGCAGCACTGAAGGATTCTGGGGAGAGCCTTTGATCCCTGCTCCAAAGGAAATCAGAGAAAGACCCCTGGTCAGATAAAGGCACCTTTTCCTTTTCCTTTTCCTTTTCCTTTTCCTTTTCCTTTTCCTTTTCCTTTCCCTTTCCCTTTCGCTTTCCCTTTCGCTTTTCCCTTCTCCTTCTCCTTCTCCTTCTCCTTCTCCTTCTCCTTCTCCTTCTCCTTCTCCTTCTCCTTCTCCTTCTCCTTCTCCTTCTCCTTCTCCTTCTCCTTCTCCTTCTCCTTCTCCTTCTCCTTCTCCTTCTCCTTCTCCTTCTCCTTCTCCTTCTCCTTCTCCTTTTCTCCTTCTCCTTCTCCTTCTCCTTCCCCTTCCCCTTCCCCTTCCCCTTCCCCTTTCCCTTTCCCTTTCCCTTTCCCTTTCCCTTTCCCTTTCCCTTTCCCTTTCCCTTTCCTCTTTCCCTTTTCCTCTTCCTGGTGTAAACTGTTGACCTGCCTGTAAGGTGCAGCAAAAGCTTTGCAGGGTTTGGTTCAAGGTACCCAAGGCTGGAACAGGGAAGTGTTCGAGTCCCTTCTAAGAGAAGGGTTGCAGTCTTTGTGCCATGACTGCCTGGGATCCATGGAACAAGTGTGTTCTGGCAGACTCTGGGACCTCCACAGCAATCCCATGCAGGAGCCAGCACTGGACCTGCACCCTGGTGGGAGCAGCGTGGTACGGATGGGAAACGGGCAGCTGGGTGTGCAGTGGGAACCTCAACCCAGGTCATAGAAGCCCAGGCTTTAGCTTTGAACACAGCAGCACAAAAAGCAGAATGAATGACCTTTCCTAGGAATCACTGAAGGACAAAGGGTGAACATATGGACGGATTTGAAATCTGGGTTTGGAATAATGCACGCCCAGGGAGCCACATGGAAGGAAAGGGCACAGAGGTCTCCAGTGAGTACAAAAAGAAATCAGTCACCTACTGCAGAGTGTGCCAAAGCCAAAAGAAGTGGCCCTGATGCCCTTGTAAAGCCCATGGGTTTGGAGACTCCCCAGGTAATCCAGGGAATCCATTGGCTGACCAAACAGCTCAAGAGGGTGCTGAAAAAGCTCTCCTTGTACTAATACCTGGCAAACTGGAATGTTCTGCAACAGAAACCAGATTCCAGTGATCAGGACAGGCAGTCAGCCCCAGCAGCAGCAGCTACGGAAAATCCCAGCAGGTGATTGGTAACCCCGTGTGGGCAGGTAATTGTAGCTCCACAATTAATGTAAAACGGAACTCAAACATCAGGAAACACATGAGGAAATGGAGAATATGGTGGCCAGTTTACAAAGGCATCCAGTAAGCACAAAAATGGCAAAAAATAATAGATCAGTTGTTGAGAAAGATGGGATTGGTTTTGAAGGAAGAAGACTGCCTCCAGGGCTGGTTAAATGGGAATCACCAGGTGATTTTGGCCAACTGATTTTGCAGAACTGCCCAGGCAGAAGGGGGACTGGCACATTTTGGTATTGGTGGATCCTTTTTCTGGATGGCCAGAAGCTTTCCCGTGTGGCACCAACAAGACAAGGGAAGGCTCAGAAGCTTTGCTGAAATGAATATTTAATAGCACTGGGACTAACTCTTGTAAGCCTTAACAGGTGCATGGTTCTCAACAGATCATTGGGGCTGGACTCACCTGTACATCCTTTCCAACCAGGAGATCCGGTGTGCATCAGCACCTGGAATTTTGGAACAATCCAGCCGCAGTGGAAGGGACCATCTCAAGTCCTCCTGGTAACCTACCCTGCACTCAAGGTAGAAGGAATCAAACTCGGTGTTCATCACATGCGGGTAAAACCAGTGAGCACACATTAAACACAGCAGAAACAAGACTGTCTGACACCGTGGAGTTTGGGGTTTTACATAAATCCTATTGTTTTAGGTATTGAATAGGATTTTCTAAGGGGATACTATTGATTGGATCTGGATGAAGATGATCAATAATTGTGTATTTATAATAATAATAGAAACAATGTTCCTGACTTCTGGGAAGGGAAATGCGGTTTTCAAAGTCAGTGCAAGGTGTTGGCAGATGACAGAATGTGACCCCTGTAACAGCTTGTTTGCCAACACCAACCTCTGCAGAAAATCCAGTTCCGTGGGGAGCTTCAGTCAGCAATTTGACAAAAATCTGGGAACACGTGTGGGAAGGAAATAGCACCCAGGGCACCTGGACAGGGATGGAAGGAGAATATTCCTTACCATGGGCACATCAGAACAATAGTGCTGAGAATTGTAACATTTCCAAAGCAGATCTGGAAATTACCTCAGGAAATATTGATCAGCTGACAGATTGCACTGATACCCCCTGGAGCTGTCAAATTCCAGAAGTATGGAATCGCCCTCAGACAGGACAGTGGGAATGTTTCCAGCCCGTTCTGGGGTGTCTGGGCTGGGAAGGGAGCCCAGGCCTCCCACAGGACCCCTTACAGGTGGGTATAAAATATCCTGATTGAACAAGGTCAAGGCCAAAGGATCCCAGGACAAAGGAAAAGTGGGATTGCCCTGGGACAGACATTTGAGCTGTTTGGAATCCTCAGGTGCAGCAGCTCCTGGCTGTGGCCCAGGCTCTGAGGCTGGGTTGTGTTTGTAGATATGATTCTGCCTTTCTCAGTGGCACCGGGGCTCAGCCGACAAACAACGAGCCTTGGAGAGGCACAGAGTGTCAGCAGGGCACGGTCAGATCCTTAGGAGCCCCAGGATGAGTGGGAAGTGATGGAATTTGGAGCAGACGTTTGGCCCTGGGAGAATCAGGAGCACCATGGACACTGGGGGTATTAACGTTCCGTCCCTCGTGCAAGGAGTCACTACCGGGAACCCGACTGTGGGGAAAGGTTAAAGGGGATGGAACTTGGAAACATCCCAGTGCGGGAACTACAGCGGGATGGATTTTAGAATCCATCTCTGCTCCGCAAAGATCTGCCTTTAGGAACAGACCAGCCACACACCATTGGGCTCTGCAGATGGAAACTTCAGTGAATGCAGATCCTTTGGGGTTTGCTGAAATAAAGGAACAATTGCCAGCCACAGCTAAAATGACCTTACAGAGCAGATTGGCTTTAGCCCTATTGCTGCTACATGGACAGGGAGTGTGTGGATTCTTGAACTGGAACAGCAGCACTTGTTGTGTGCACATTCCAAATGTGATGCTGGATTGGATGATCAGGTAGAGAGGATAAAATCGGTTGGTGCATCCAGCAGGGAATTAAGGGGAGGGTTAGACAGTAACTGTTTGGATAAAATATTTAAAGGACTTGGATTTCCCCTGACTGATGGTTGGCCTCACTTTTGCAAAGTCTAACTGGGATCACAGCAATACTTGTGCTTCTGACACTTGCTTTGAGCTGTGTAAAGAACATGGTTGTGAAAGCAGCTGAGGAACTCGTGGGATGTGAGTAAAGGAGCAGAGTGAGGCTTCTGAAGGCTTGAAGGGAAGAGAAGCTTCACAACCCTCCAAGAGGGGGAAATTTGCCAGATGAAAAACCGTTTGCACCTGGTGGGTTCATACAATGCTTCTTCTCCAAAAGCCACTGGCCATGGAACCGCACAAGGCTGATTCTGTGGGCAGCAACCAGCCCAGGTGCGCCAACTTTCACCAGTTCACCGGGCAGTCAGGGCTGGCTTTGGGGTCACCGACCACCAGGGACCCCCAAAGAGAGCCCCAGGGCAGAAGAAGGGATGTGCAAAGGGGTGGGGGAAATATGCAGTGATTTTGGGGCAATGATTCTCGTGTGTGTGTTTCTTGTGGGACAATCTGGGAATGTGTCTGTGAAACACAGTCTGCAAACAGGAACATTCCTGAACTCGGCACACACGACTTTGGGAGGGGCTCTCCCCTCGTGCATCCAGCCCAATAAAGAATGCTGCTGCTTCGTGCTGCGCTGGTGCTGAGGAGGTTTTGTTTCACTGAAGTTTTGGTAACACCTCTGTGCCTGTGTCACAGAGCCACAGAGCAGCTGTGATGTCAGAAAGGGGCTGTGTGACATCACAGAGTGGGCTGTGAGATCACAGGGTATTGGTGTGACATCACAGAGAGGGCTGGGCCATCCCAGAAGAGGCTGTGACATCACAGAGTGGGTTGTGACATCACAGGGTGGCTGTGTGACATCACAGAGTCTTCTGTGACATCATGGAGCAGTTCTGTGACATCACTCCGTGGTGCTGTGACATCACAGCTTTGGCTCTGACCTTACAGGGCAGAGGTCAGACATCATCAAGCCGACTATGACATCACAGAGCAATGGTGACATCACAGAGCAGGCTGTGACATCACAGGGTGCTGGTGTGACAGCACAGAGCAGTGTTGTGACATCACAGATAGAGCTGTGACATCACTGGGCACTTGTGTGACATCACAGAGTGGGTTGTGATATCACAGGGTGGCTGTGTGACATCATGGAGTCAGCTGTGACATCACAGAGCAGCTGTGTGGTATCACAGAGAGGACTGTGACAACACAGATGGGTGGTGTGATGTCACAGAGCAGCTATGACATCACAGGGTTGCTATGTGACATCACAGAGTGAGCTGTGACATCACAGATATGGTTTTGATACCACAGGACAGAGGTCTGACATCCTATAGCAGACTATGATATCACTGAGTGGTTGTGACATCCCAGGGTGGCTGTGTGACATCCCAGGGTGGCTGTGTGACATCCCAGGGGTTGGATGCCATGGCACCCCTCATCAGTTCCAGTTCCCTTGGAAACCCCCCCAGGAGCCATTGCTGCACTCAGGGTCCGTGGCCACTTGCCCGCAGACCTGTGGCTGCCCTCGGCTGCCATGGCAGCCCTCAGGACAGAGCGGTGCCGGGGCTGGTGCCAGCTACAATTGCACTGACACTCGCTGATGCCCTCAGGTGCCACGGCAGCGGCCACAGGGACCCGTTCCTCACTTTGGTGCCACGGACACCAACGCTTGGCCCCGCTGCCATGGGGATTGGCACGCTCACCTGCACTCAGGGCCCGTGGCCGGCCACTGCTGCCATGGACACGGGCACGGAGCCCTGGGCCACAGTCGGCTGCTGTGGCCACCAGCCCAAGGTCCCGTGGCCAGGGCCGGGGCCATGGAAAGGAACCCGTGGAGCCGTGGTGATGGTGGGTGGCCATGGGGTGCTGCTGTGGGCTGGGGCAGAGGGAATTTCCTTGCCAGGCCTTTCTCTGGGGCTGTGTTTGGCTCTGTGCTGAGCACAGCGTTGCGCACACAGAGATGGTTTTGTTCTTGCTGAGCTTGCACAGAGCCAAGGCCTTTCCTGCCCCTCGTCCGGCCACACTGGGGAGGGGCTGGGGGTGTGGGGGAGCTCGGCAGGGGTCACAGCCAGGACAGGTGACCCCAACTGACCCCAGGCATATCCCAGACCACAGGACATCATGGCCAATGTATAAAGTGGGGAAACAAGGAGGAAGGGGGGACATTTGGAGTCAGGGTTTTTGTCTTCCCAGGTAACACTCAGGCAGGATGGGGCCCTGTTTTGCCAGTGGGCAGGGTCAGCACCAAAGACACAGACACCAACTGAAGGGATTGTGCAATTTATAGAATGCAAAGCTGCAAAAAGTCACAAAAGCATAAGCTCAGCAAAGCACATAATCATTAGCAAAGAATCACAGCAGGAGCAGCTCAGCAATGCCCCCAACCATCAGTGCCAAAGATTGCCTGCAGTGATTAACCAAGATCCAGCCCCAGGGACCCTCAGACTTTACCATCACCCAGAGCCACCCATCAGCTGCGGGAAGCTGTCCCAGCCAAGGACTGCAGAGCCACTCCCGGACACTGGGAATTCCTGCAGCTGCCTCCAGCCACAGCTGAGGCTCCAACCCCGCTGCGAGAGGGCCCAGCTTTGACAGTGCTGGAGAAACAAACTGACAGCACTTCCAGTGCGGGAACAGCTGCTTTCATCCTCCTCTTGGCTTCCTCCTAAGCCTGGCCAGGGCTCAAGGAGGAGCCAAGGGAGCTGACTTTGACCATACAGCCCCAAACAAGGCCAGATGTGGCCTTGTCCGGTTTCTAAATACAGAAAGGTAAATCTGTGTTTCACCAATGCACAGGTACATAGAACATATTGTTAATAGTACTTTGTTAATGAGTGGGATACAAATATAACATTTGGTTGGAAGGTTGATCAGGAGGTCAGCTTTGGCCCAGGGCCTCTTGTTCAGGCCTTACTCAGGGCCTGGTGTTCAGGCCTTGCAATTTCAATCAGTGCTTTGACCTAGACATGAACTGCAACCTTCATAACAATTCTTCTAATAATGGAGTCTTAGATTTAGGTATTAGGCATAAAGGCATCACCTCTTGTTCTCCAATTAAGTGCTGCTCAAGGTCATCACTGTGAGAAATGAGACAACTCTTAGTTAAAAATTAAAATAATTTATGAAAAATGGAAAAATTGAAAAATTACAAAAATTAGCAAAATATAAAAATTTGGGATCCTATGGCTTGATAGATGCTATGCCCCAGGAGCGCAGGGATTTTAGATCTTCTGGCTGAAACAGCACTGGACCTCAGGTAGAGAAAAAGGACTCACAGTGCTAGGCTGGCTTTTGGCTGGTCCAAAAGCCAAAAAAAAAAAAAAAAAATTTCTTAAGGCTGCTTAATAGGAGTAGGCTTTCCCAGCACTGACCTCCACCTCAGCAAGGCTGGAGAGAAAAGGGGCGTGTCTCTGTCTGGCCCGTTATTTTATAGTGCCTTTGCTCTGCCCCAGTCCGCCCACAGCCTGCCCACAGCCCGCCCCTTCGGTTTAAGGTGATTGGTGTTTTCCCTTTGACAGATTATCTCTGTCCACCAATGGCTCATCCTTGTCAGAGGGGTGGTACTAGTTGAGATAAGGGTCATTAAAATTCAGGTTGCCATGGAGCTTGCCTGCAAAATAATGGCTACGGGGCTGGGCTGGCTGTTAAGAACTGAGGTTTTTTGGAAATTTGCCTTGGAACCAAAGTACAAGTAAAAACACCAAAAAATACATCCAACACATCTTAAAGCACTTGTAAAAGTATACAGTAAACACAGGAAAGATAACTCTTATGGTGTACAAGTGGTTTGAAGTTTGAGAAGGGAGCATTAAGTTGGGAATTTTAACTGGGGAATTTTTACTGGGAAGGGTGCAACTCTCTCTTAATAAACTACTTTGAACAATTGAAAACACTGATAATAGAACTTGATTTTTGTACCTGGGCTGATGGGTTAATTTTAACATTCAATTTAAAAATATTTAACTCAAAATTAATTAATTAAAGCACTTAATATGCAAAGACCAAGCACAAATAGGGATTTCATGTATGACAATCACTCACAGCTATAATTCACATTCCTTTTAAAACAAGCCTCATTAGTTGCTATTCTCTGTTATTTATCAAATCCCCCTTTTTCTAGAGACTGTGTCTCTTTTTAGACAAGTCTCAGTGCTCCATTTCCCAGCACAAAGTGTCACAACAGCTCTGACATGGAATCATAACACACCAAGTGCTCACACTGCAGTGATGACAGTGACTGCCACAAATGCATTTGGCAGCAGCCTCCAGTTTGGCAGCCCCAAAGCCAATCCCAGCAAGGAGAATTTGCTTCTTTCTGCCACTCTTCTACTGCTCTTTCCATCAAGGTGATTCCTGACTGTTGGACTTCAAACCCATCACTGATAACAGTGCAGCATTCCTGTCCTAGAATAGCCCAGGCTCCTCCTTGGCCAGCAGGCAGATAATCCAAGGCCATGCGGGTCTGCAGAGCCCCCGTTCGTGTTTGTTGGAGCTCACAGGATGTGCTGTTGGATATTTTAACAGTATCATTTGCTGCTTCTTCTAATAATCGATTCAGCTCGTTAATGTGAACTCCACAGGACGAGGCAGCGCATGTGGGGCACAGGGTGAACCAGAATCTTTGGCTTTCTGAAATCCAAGGCACTCTTTGGGTGGAAAATGTTCTCTTAACATGAAGCTCTTCCTTGCAGTTGTTGCTGAAGCACCCTAAAGGGAGGAATCACTCTTTTTCCTCAGTCTCATTCGGGTTAGGAACAATAATTCCATTGTCCACGGAGCTGGCACCTTTTTAATTCCAGAATAATGCCCCCAAGGTCCTTTGCTGTTCAGCTTTACTGCGGTGTCAGGGGTAACAAGGCTTGGTGGGTCCTTTCCCCTTTGGCTGGAGAGGTGCCGGGTCCCAGTCCCTGAGGGGCACCCAGGCTCCTGGCTGGAATCCATGTGGAAGTCACTCAGTGTCACATCAGCCTTCACATGGAGCCCCGTGGATCAGAGCATTTTCCAGAGGGGCCATTGGGGCAAACAGGGAGATTGGGTCTGGCCAGATCTGTAAAACAATATCCTGTAACATCTCCTTGTTCTCACACAGAACACTTGGCTGCAGGGACACATTCCCATCATTCTGCCCAGGTTCCAGGAGTCAAACAGTGCTGTCTTTCCCCGGAGCTGTTCCTTCAGCTGCCTGGGGAGGGCCATTGGGCCTCTGGACCCACACTCTGGCTCCATTATTAGGACTGCTGGATCCAACCCCTTTATCTCCACCAACAGTGGTCATTTGAGGTGGATCTCCTTTTTTCACAATTGTTTATAAAACTGCAATATCAAGAATTGTGCTGGCCTGCCATGGAGTTAAATAATCCAATCTTGTTCATTATCGTTTAACAGAATTACTTTGATCTCTCCTTGATAATCTGCATCAATTCCTCCTCCCAGGACATGAACACTTTGCAAAGCCAAGCTCCAGCGAGCAGTTATCAAACCAAAGTGTCCCGGAGGAATCTGAATTCCTATTCCTGCATTGATAACTCTCACTTGCTTCTGATTTATCCCAATTAATCCTGATGCAGGAAGGCCCAGCCCTGCAGCCTCTGGGGTGGCCCTGTCTGGGCCCATCGCACCCAGAAGGATTTCCCAGGAAGTCCAAGTCTCCCTGTCCATGGGTGGATTTGCAGACTGGGTGCAGCCGGGCACACCCAGGGGTTTCCATTTCCCCAGCGGGGCCATTGTTAAGGGTATGGAGCACATCTGGGAGATGGGTTCTCCATCGGGACGGGTTCCCATTTCCTCATTTTTTCAGCTGCTCTTTTAACAACCCCTTCATCTGCTCAACCAATCCTGCAGCTTGTGGATAGGCTGGGATATGAAAAACCCAGCAGTCTTCATCACTGTCTTTTTCACAGGAACAGACAAAGCATTCCAGATCACAGTATCAGCAAACCCTATAAAAACAGCCAATTCCATCCCTTCCTCCTTTATTCATTGTGTGCAATCTCACAAAGTTTACCAGTGACCTTTGGGTCCTGGCCAATCATTTTCTGGAGGATATTTAGTGTTACATCCCTGAGCAGCCATGGCTAAAAAATTCATATTGTCAGCACTATTTCACATTATTATTTATTATCTATACAATATAAATATCATTTTATAGATATATAAACTAGGATATTATTACTAGTTCACTTGCACAAAGAAATTCAAGCTCAAGATTAAAAACTTCTTCTATTGCTCCATGTGGGAGCGTTTCAACAACAATTGTTCCTTCTGTTGGTGCTGTTTCCAATACGCTGTTAACAAAATCCATCCTCCTCTTCCCAAACCCACAAGCTCTTTTCCTTTTTCCATATCCAATTTTGGGATGCATTGTAAGACATCCAGCGCTTCAGCTCCTTTTAACCGACTGCCCCACTGCTCGCACGGTGCTCCGACCTCAGCCCACTCCAGAGCCAGGGAACGCCAGGGAAGCTCTTCCCATCCAGGATTTCAGACAGGACTGATTCCTTACATTTACATTTAAAAAGTGACATTTTGCTGTGATCCGGCCAGACTACACCAATTTTGTTGTACCAGTGGGCAGGGCCAGCACCAAAGACACAGACACCAACTGAAGGAACTGTGTCATTTGCTACAGCTCAAAGCAGCAAAGAATCACAGCAGGAGCAGCTCAGCAATGCCCCCAATCATCAGTGCCAAAGATTGCCTGCAGTGATTAACCAAGATCCAGCCCCAGGGACCCTCAGACTTTACCATCACCCAGAGCCACCCATCAGCTGCGGGAAGCTGTCCCAGCCAAGGACTGCAGAGCCACTCCCGGACACTGGGAATTCCTGCAGCTGCCTCCAGCCACAGCTGAGGCTCCAACCCCGCTGCGAGAGGGCCCAGCTTTGACAGTGCTGGAGAAACAAACTGACAGCACTTCCAGTGCGGGAACATCTGCTTTCATCCTCCTCTTGGCTTCCTCCTAAGCCTGGCCAGGGCTCAAGGAGGAGCCAAGGGAGCTGACTTTGACCATACAGCCCCAAACAAGGCCAGATGTTGGATTTCATGGCCTTGTCTGGCGTCTAAACACAGAAAGGTCAATCCATGTTTCACTAATGAGAGGATACATCAATCACAGCGCTAATGATCATGCAAATTTCGGTAATGAGCAGATACAAAGATAACCTTTGGTTGGAAGGTTCATCCAGAGGTCCCCTTTGGCTCAGGGCCTGTTGTTCAGGCCTCAGTCAGGCCACTTGTCCAGGCCTTGGCACTTCAGGGACGTGGTTTAGTGCTGGGCTTGATTGTGCTGGGTTAATGGTTGGACTTGATGAGCTCAGAGGTCTTTTCTAACAGAAAGGAGTCTGTAATTCCAGGATTCTGTCTGCTGCATTCAGCCAGGTCCATGTTAGCAGCATTACTTTGCCCAAAATTCTCCTCTTGCTCAGCTCTTGTGGCCTAAGGCTTCAGCTCCTTCAGCTCCTGGTGCTGAGCTGCTCATGCTGAACGAGACGCCTCGGAGAGAAGAATACAGTTCATCCCATTCCTTCTGGCACACGGAGAGGGGAGGCTGTGAAAACAGGAGCATTGTTTGCTGTGGCTTCCTCTGTGCCCTTGACGCCTTTCAGCGCTTTGAAACAGCCAAGAGCTTTCTCCAAGAGTGCAATGAAGCAGCTGTTCCTGCTCCCAGCTCTCGCCCTGCCCAGTCTCTGCCCTTGACTGCTTTTGTCCCTCTTGCTGTGCCCTCTGTGGCCCCGGGGCTCGGTGGCTGCTGCCCAGGGCTGTGGCACTGGCACAGATCCAGTGCTCGAGACCCTCCTTTCTCTGCCCTTGGAGCTGCCTGCTCACAGCAGCCTTTGCCACCTGCAAGCTCCACATGGACAGGGAGTGCCCACCTCTGCTCCTTGCACACCCTGCAGGAGCCCAGGGCTGCCATCTCCAGTCCCTGCTGGCACTGAGGGCTCCCAGGTGCCCCAGGCTGCTGTGGCACCGCTGCCAACGGGAGGGAACAGCGGCAGGGGCTGTGCTGAAAGTCAGCTCCATTTGCTGCTGCTGCTGCTGCTGCTGTGGGGGTCATTTGTCCAGCCCTGCCCCAGAGTCAGGGATCAGATCCAGGCCCTGCTGCTGCTCCCTCGGGATCAGCCACAGTTTGGGTGTTGCTGTCAGTGCCAGCAGGAGCGGGCGCTGGAGCAGCGGGTGCTGACAGTGCCCCAAGCCCCGGGGCCCGAAGGGTGCCTGGGCTGCGGGGCTGGCAGGGAGCTGCCCCTTGTTCTCCCTGTGCCTCACGCAAAGCTGGGCCGCTCACAAGTGGGGCAGCACAGCAAACAGGGAGCCTGCCAGTCTCTGCCAGCCCTGTCTGCTCTGAGATTGGGCCTTGGAGCTGCAGGGGGACAAAGGCAGCTGCTTCTGGTCCCTCTGCGTGTCCCCGTGTTCAGCAGTGCTGCTCCATCATTTAGGACATGTTTTCTGTTTAATTAATAGAAAAAACAAAAGAAAAAACCCAGAAAATATTATGAAACATAAAACCAAAACCCAAATGTGGAGTGAAAAGTCTTTTGTAACTCTGGATTAAGAGGTAACTGATATTTTCAAAAGACAACTCAGGTATTTGTAAATATGCTGATGGCATTGATCCATCTTACTGACCTCAGCAGTCCTTTTTTCAAGATTTTGGGCTTTGTTTCCAACATTGTTATTTTAAATTGTGGTTGAAGCAATAGGAAATTGATTGTGCCCTGCCAGCTCCGAGCAGGACTGGCAATCTAAACTCTGTCCCACCCCAACTCACTGACAAGATGCCCTTCCTTCTCACCCTGCCAATGAGCTGCACATTCCCTTGGAAATTGTCAGGGGTTCTTAAAGACACCAAGCCCCACTTAGGGCTTTTTGCTCTGGTTTGGCACTGGAGAAGGGCAATTCTTCATCCATCAGCTCCAGGCTGCACTGCCTCAGGAACACGGCCCACTCGCCACGTTGGGCCCACTCGTGGCACTTCCAGAGGAGGAAGAAAGTGCAATGGCACAATTCCAGCCCAAAAGGAAGGAAGAGTGGGACAGACAGAACACCCTGTGCAGATCCAGGCGTTCAGCTGGGACTGTGGAGTTTGGGTTCTTGCCAGTGGGATGTGTGTCCCTGACTGCAATCTCTTGGCCTGCACCAGAGTCTCACTCACCTGCAAAAGCAGAAAGCTCCGTCGCTGTGCTCGCAAGGGGCTCGTCTGATGCAAAGCTGTCAGAGCCCTGTGAGGGGAGAGCGGGCCCAGCCGTGCCCGGGGCTGAGCCCCAGCAGAGCCCTGGCAGAGCCCGGAGCAGCCTCAGCATCGGCAGAGCCCGGCTGCAAGGAGAGAAACCAGAACCCGCCCGTCAGCTGAAGCCTCCTGTCCCCTTGTCCCAGCCGCCCGCAGTGCCCAGGCCGTGCTGGCCGTGCTCAGAGCTGGGCCCAAAGCTGCCCAGCACTGCTGCCTTTGGGAGCAGAGCAGGAGGGCAGGACATGTGCCCAGCCTGCAGCCAGCCGTGGCACAGCCACCTCCTCAGCAGCTGCCCAGAGCCCAAAAGCAGCTTGGCAGCCACTGAAGAATTCCCTGCAGCCGCCCCAGCAAAGGGGGAACCTTTGGTGCCCGGCCAGGCCGTGCCATGCCCAGCTCTGGCAGCATCCCCCTGGCTCTGGACTCACCTGCACACTGGCCGTGGAGCGTGTCTTTGGAGAAGGTGCCAGAATCAAAGGCCATCATCTTCAGCTGCCGCTGGCCAGCTCCAGGAAGAGGTTGTCGGCCTTGAGCTCGTCCTTGGTGGCTCCAGCAGCAGCAGCCCCACCTGCTACAGCTTCTCCAGGGGCTCCTTCTACTTCCCTGGGGCCACACCAGGCTCTCAGGGTTCTGCCCAGGGCCCCAGCCATCAGTGAACCAGACCAGCAAAACCAGGGGGGATGGTGGCCACCAGTGCTTGCCAGAGCAGGCCTCCAGCTCAGCTGCAGCCCAAGAGCTGCGTGTTCCCTTCTGATGCTCCCTGCTCAGGGCTACAGGCAGGACAAAATCGTCTGCTTTGCTTTGCCACTGATTGCCAAGAGATGTGTGGGGCTGTTACCTGCCAGGCCCC
Source organism: Aphelocoma coerulescens (assembly GCF_041296385.1). Taxonomy (NCBI): domain Eukaryota; kingdom Metazoa; phylum Chordata; class Aves; order Passeriformes; family Corvidae; genus Aphelocoma; species Aphelocoma coerulescens. The sequence continues at coordinate 484,671 of NW_027184055.1, read as the reverse complement.
TGGATCACACTGTGCCCGTGGCTCTCTGCCATCCTCTAGGGCACATGAACACCCTGCAGCCAAGGGGCACTGAAGAGCTCTTCCAAGGACGGCCTGTCCAAGGGCTGCATGGACAAGCACCTCTTAAGAATATCCTGGCACTCTGGGCACAGAAAGCAGAAACCACCAGTCAGCTGTAGAAGGATCCCGCCCGCTTTGCCCCCCGTTCCCGTGCCCAGGCCATGCTGGCTGTGCCCAGAGCTGGGCCTAAACTTGCCCATGGATTCTGGGCTTTGGAGGGCAGCAGGAGAGCAGGACATGTGCCACCTGCTCAGAGCTGCCAGAGCGGGATGCTCCTGAGCCCGCTGCTGGCTCCCAGCACTGCTATTCCCCCCGTGCCACAGAGATGAGGGATCCACCTGGAGAGAGCCGTCGTGGGAACAGGATCCGCCCCCAGATGATCTCCTGGCCCCTCTTGAACGGGTGCTTCCCCACCACCAGCTGGTACAGCAGGATGCCCAGGGACCAGATCGTCGCTGCCTCGCCGTGGTAGCGTTGGTGGTGGATCCACTCGGGTGGGCTGTACAACAGGGTTCCTGTGGAACACAGACCGAGTCCATCGGGGGATGCTGCTGCTCCCAGAGCCTCGCCCCAGCATCCCTGGGCACGCAGGGGCTGCACCAGTGGCACACGGGGTGACCCGCTGCCCTCTCGCCTGCACCTGTGACTTGTGTACAAACTGGTGTTGGAAAAGAGGCCACTGGTGTTGGGAAAGGGCAGCGGAAGCCCTGGGGAGGCCCAACCATGACATGCAAATGAAAAACCCACCCAGTGGTGGGGAAAACCCACTCTCCTCCCTGCCTGCAGTGCCCCAAAATACATCAATAAGCCAAGGCAAACCAGGGCAGCGGAGCAGTCCAGGCCCTTCCTCGCCTGCACACCAAACCGGCCGGTGCACGGGGTCTGACCCCCCTCTCTGCTACCCCCACAGGGGATTTTGTTGGGCTGGCTGCCCCCGCTCCAGCCCCAGCCCAGGGCAGAGTGGGTGCTGAAGGCTGCCGGCAGCGCCGGGAACTGCCCCCTCCCAGCCCCACCCAAAAGCAACTTGGCTCAAGAATTAATCCCATCCTGGCAACAATGAGGGGAAGCCCCGGTGCCACACCCAGGCTGGGCCATGAGATGCCCAGGAGCATCCCCTGGGAGGGCTCACCTGCAAACTGAGTGTAGGCTGTGTCCTGGAGGAAGGCGCCGCAGCCAAAGTCGATCAGTTTCAGCTGCCCGGTGGCCAGGTCGAGCAGGATGTTCTCGGGCTTGATGTCCCGGTGCAGGACCCCGCAGCTGGTGCAGTGCCGCACGGCCTCCAGCACCTGGCCGAACAGCCCCCGCGCCTCCTCCTCGGGCAGGAACCTCCGCACAGCGCTGGGAAGGTCTTTCCGTGCCGAGGCTTTGCTGCGGCCAAGGAAAGCTCCTGGCTCAGGGTCACCTTTCCTGCGGGGCCAGACCCCCCGAGTGGCCCAGCAGCAGCAGAGAATTCCAGCACAGCCCCGGCACGGGCAGGGCGGCCCTGGGCGGGCTGCGGGAGCCGGCAGCGCCTGAGCTCAGAGCAGCTGAGCCCGGGGGCTCTTGGCCAAGGCCGAGGCCCAGCGAGCATTTCTCAGGTCGCAGGGCGGCCTGGAAAGGTGCTGGGGGGGATCATTCACCCCCCAGTGCGGTCCCAGTGGCTCCCAGGATTTCCATGTCCGTGCTCCCAGCGCTGCTCCCAGCCCTGATGCGTGGGGATGGGAATGTCCCGCTCCCTTCCCGGGGCAGGCTCACACCTGAGCCAGGTGTGCAGGGCAGGACCTTGCCCTGAGCCCAAGCCCTGTCCCCCCTGCAGGATCTGCTTCCCATCGGCCTCTTCCTCCTGCGGCCCCAAGCCCAGCTCGGTGCTGAACGAAGGGCGCTGGGCCGGGGTCATCCCCCGGCGGGGGCTGCGCACCCCCTCTGCCCCCTCCCCAAATTCCCGCCCGGGGCAGCAGGGGCTGGCTCAGGAGCCCTGTGGGCAGGGAAATGGGGGTGACAGCGGGATGGGGGGGGTCACACACGCTCTGGGGGGACACACACGGCCCCTGGGGACCCCCCCTCACCTTCTCCTGCAGTGCCAGGAGGATGAACCCCAACATGGAGCCCCTGACCCCCAGCACCATCTTGGGGGTGGGGTCTGGTGGCAGCTTTGGGGTCTGGGGGAGACGCCCTAAAACCCCCTCCCAGCCCTACAGCCACTCCCAGACCCCTCAAACCACCCCACAGCTCCTGGCCAGGACTCCCCCAACCACTCCCTGCATCATAAATGACCCCAAGAACCACAAAATTCTCTCCAAGCCACACAGCCCAGCCAAGATCACCAAAACTCTCTGAGACCACCCTAAAAGGCCCCTCCAAGCACTACAAATGCCCTCAAGAGCCACAAAAGCCCCTCCCAGTCCCCCAAGGAGCCCCCAGACCCCCTCCCCACCCCCCATGGCATCGACCAGGACAGGCTGGGGGACAGGAACATCCACAGCCCTGAGCAGCTCAGGCACTTCAGCAGCGATTTGGGCACTTTGGAGGTCACACCCCAAAGGGAGAGACCCAGAGCAGGGACTGGGACAGACAACCGGAATTCCTGTAGAATAGGTGGGCTCAGGTGGACACGTTCTGACAACACAAGTACAAGATTGTGGCCCCAATCTGCCTGGCTTCACAGCCCCACAACACTCAGATCCTCCCAAATATTCCTCTGAACCCCAAATTCCGGTAAAATGGTGCCGCTTTAGATCTCTTTGTTTAATTTCTTTATTTCTACCTCAATTTTGGTTGTTTCAGTGGGATTAACACAGAAATTACTTAGGCTGCAGAAGATCTCCAAGATCATCCAGGGTTGCTTGATACCACCAGAAAAAACAATTGGACAGAGCAGATGAAAATTTTAGAGTGTAAAGGTAAAAAATCAGCTCTTCCCAATGAATTTCCAATGTTGATCTGAGTCCCGATGGATGTTCCTGCCCCTGCGTTCACCCAGGTGCGACCAGGGATCCAGGAGAACGTGGAGAGCACCAGCCAGGGCTCTTCCCAACACAGATCACAGGGAATGTGGGTCACCAGGGCTCTGCCAAACGTGGCTCCTCTGATGGGAGATGGAGCTGGAGCAGAGGACAAAGCTCTTCCCGCAGTCGGGGCACTCGCAGGGCTTCCCTTAGCGGTGCCTCCGTTGGTATCGGGTCAAGTGAGAGCTCCTGGAGAAGCTCTTCCCACACTGGGGACACTCGTAGGGCCTCTCCCCAGTGTGGATGCGCCAGTGGACGATCAAGGAGGACCTCTCTGAGAAGCTCTTCCCACACTGGGGACACTCATAGGGCCTCTCCCCGGTGTGGATGCGCCGGTGCATGACGAGGGTTGAGTTTTGGTTGAAGCCCTTCCTGCATTCGGGGCAGCGGAAGGGCCTCTCATCCGTGTGAATCCGCTGGTGCCGGAGGAGAGTGGAGCTGGTCTGAAACCTCTTCCCACACTGGGGACACTCGTAGGGCCTCTCCCCAGTGTGGATGCGCCGGTGGCGGTTCAGGTCAGAGCTGTACCTGAAGCTGTTCCCACATTCCCCACACTCATAGGGCCTCTCCCCGGTGTGCATCCTCTGGTGGTTGATCAGGTTGGAGCTCTGGCTGAAGCTCTTCCCACATTCCCCACACTCGTAGGGCTTCTCCCCGGTGTGGATCATCTGGTGGCGGATCAGGTTGGAGCTCCACCTGAAGCTCTTCCCACATTCCCCACACTTGTGGGGCTTCTCCCCATCGTGAAGCTGCTCATGAACCACCAGCTCTGACCTCTGGCTGCATCTCCGGCCGCCTTCCCGGCACAGGGTGGGTCTTTCCTCCTCAGAGCACCCTGGGCTGCGTTTGCAGCCCCTCCTCCTGCGGGATCTCTGGGGCTTTTCCTCCCCGTTGGATTCCTGCGCCGTGGAGCCGCTCAAAACGGCCTCTTCCACCAGGTTCTGCCGCGGGGATTTGTCCTCCCTGGGCTCCGTCCTCAGCTCCTTGTCTGGGGGAGGAAGGACAAGGAGAGGATGGGATTTGCCTCCGTGCCACAGGGAAGGGGAAGGAGATCCCCCCAGTCCGTCCCCGGCAGGACGGCGTCGGCAGCGGGGTTGTCCTGCAGCCGGGGGCGATGCTGGGCTGGGAGATGGAGCAGGAGAGAGGGGGAAAGGGGCACTGACTTCCTCCTCACCTGCCTGGGGCTCCCGGGGCATCTTCCTCTTCCTCACAGCCTCCTCCTCCATCCAGCCAAGGGTTGGGAATGGGAAATCCTGGTTTGGGGAGAAACAAGGGATGAGTGTGTTGGGTTGGGGCTTCCTCCTGCCCAAGTCCACCTCTAGAAGTCACCGGGTACCTGGTGTCCATAAAACCAACAAAAAATCAAGAATGACTCCAAAACAGCCTCCAGGAGTTCCCCCTTTCCAGTCTCCTCACTTTGGGGTTCTGGGGGTCCCCCTTGTCAGGGCTGCTGGGGGTCCCGGGGGTCCTGGGGATCCCCCTCTCCGGGGTCCTGCTTAGGGATGCTGGGGGGCTTTGGGGGTCCCACAGGTCCCTTTTTTCCTGATTCTGCTTTGGCTCCCAGAGGTCCCAGGGTCCCCTCTTCAGCCTCCCTCCACTCCAGGCACTTGGGGCTCCCCCCTCTCCTCACCGCCCCTTTCAGGGCTGAGGGGTCCCAGCCCTGTCTCATCTCCAGGCCCCCCCACCCCTCCAGGCTCTTGGGGGTCCCCCAGCTCTGGTATCGTCCCTCTCTGCTCTCCCCACACCAGGCGTCCCGTGTTCCAGCCCCCAGCTCTCCTGGGGATCCCCAAACCCAATGTCCAACCCCGCCAGGACCAGGCGATCCTCACATGGACCCCCCAAGACCCCCAAGGGGCAATTATGGCTCAGCTTTGGAGTCCTGCAAGATCCACATATCCCCTCTGGCCCAAAAATCCCTCCCAGGGACATGCAAGGACATCTGGGGCTCGATTCCAGAATCTGCAAGCTCCAAACACCCCTCCAAAAAAAACCCTCCTGGTGACCCCCCGATAGATTTGGGGTGAGCTCCCCCTCCCCGCTCACCTGCAGGATGGGGGGGAAGATGCTACCGGGGCTGGGGGTGCTGCGGACACAGTGGGCGGGCGGTGGAACCTCGTGGTTCTCCAGCTCCTCCTCCTCCTCTCTCTCTCCTCTTCCTCCCACTCCTCCTCCACTCCCACCCTGCCCCCCCTTTCCCACCCCCTCTGCCCCACGGCTGCCGCAGCACCGGCTGCTGTGTGGGGGGAGCCCCCGATCAGCCCCAGGGATGGACGGGGGGGTTGGGGACCCCCCCAGTGCGGATCCCTCCCTTCCCCAGAGCCCCAGGGAATCGCTCCAGGGCTCAGGTGCTGGGGGACAGGGCTGCACCCCCATGGAACCGCTCTTCTTCTGTCCCAAGCCCACCTTTCCCTCTGTCTTGGGGCGACCTTATGATGTGTATCCCATATCGCTGCCTATGCCCAGAAATTAATTCCTGTGCCTTTCTATGCCTCTAAACTGAGCCTGAGAGGGGGAAGGAAAAAACTGAGCAAAACTTTTTCAAAGCAGTTTGCAGCTTGTTCAAGGTCACACACAGATAGCAATTGGTTTCCCAGCTGCGGCAGGGGAGGGGGGAAGCACCCGGCCGGCTGCGCCCAGAACAGTTTCTTTTTTGGCCAGTTGTTCAGCTGCTTTTTCTCCGGAGAGAAACTGAGAGCTGAATTTTTCCTCCCCTGGAAAATCCCCTTTTCTACAGGACTGCTTGATTGCTTTAACATCAGAGCACATCGGGAGGACTTTCCACCGGGCACAGAGGGCCTGGCCCTGGGCCAAGCCCCAGCTCCGAGGAGACCAAAGGGAGGACTCTAACGCTTTCCCAGGTTTTTTCCTCCACAGCAACAGATTTTACAATTTAGCATTATTTTTCTTTCCCGTGTGTTTGGTAAATAAATAGTTTTATCTCCTTCACTTTCCTTCAAGGAAAATTTATTTTTTCCCCGAACCTGGAGGGGGAGGGGTGGTTGTGCCTTCTCTCAGAGGATATATTTCTAAATTTGGCCAAACCAGAACACCCTCCCCTCTCCTCCCCTTTCTCAGCGTTCCCCCAATCCACAGCCCCATTCCAGCTCAATTTAAGTGTCCCATCCCCATCCCGCTTTGCTTGGGGGTCCCAGCCCCCTCTTCCCCTCCTCCTTCTGCACCTTCCCCATCCCCAATCCCCACCTCCCCTCCCCCGGCCTTGGTTTTGGGGGTTCCAGGCCCCTCCTGCTCCCTTTGGGGGTTCCATTCCCCATTTCGCTCCATTTGGGGTCCCAGACCCGCCCCCCTTCTCACCGCTCACCCCGCGCCCGGGGGGGCTCCCAGCACCACCAGTGCCACCAGTGCGGCCCCAGCTGCCCCCACACGCCCCATGCCCAGCGCCGGGCGCTGCCGACAGCCCCAAAGCAGCCGCGCTGTGCCCTGGGGGGTCCCCAGAGCGGCCCCGCCCCGCACGGCACTGGGAGCACCAGTCCGGACCAGTGCGGAGCGCGGGCGGGCGGCATCAGCCGTGCCCGGGCAGGGCCGGGCCCCGCGGGGCTCCCGCCCGCACTCGGCCCCCGCCGGCACAGCGCGGGGGGGCCCGGCCTGGCCGCCCCCACCTCCCCCTCCCCAAATTCCGCTCCGGGGGGCGCTGGGGGCGGGGGGGGCTCAGCTGGGGCCAGAGGTGCCGGAGCCACGTGTCCCCCGCTGCCAGCACCGCCCCCTCAGGATTAGGGGTGCCCCAAAACTCCCTCGGAGCTGGCGGATACCCCGCAGGCCCCTCAGGACTGGGGTCCCCCCGGCCTCATCATCCCCAACCTTCGCCTGCCTCATCCCAGGCCCCATCCCGCCCATCCCCCTCCGCCACACTTCATCCCACACCCCAATCCACATCCCACCCTTCCCGGGCCCCATCCCGCCCCATCCCATTTCTCCCGGCAGCCGCCACCGGGACCCCCAAAACCCCGCGTGCCGGGGGCTCCCCAATATCCCCCAAGGGGCATTTGCGACTCACATTCGGAGCCCTGCAAGACCCAAACATCCGCCTGCCCTCCCCCGCCCCACCAAACCCCCTTCCCCAGGAACCAACAAAGATATTTGGGGCTCGGTGCTGGAGTCCTCCAAGCTCCAAAAATCCCCTCTCCCAAAACAACCCCAGGCACCGCCCAAGATATTTGGGGCGAGCTGCCCCTCCCCGGTCACCTGCGGGATGGGGGGAGCGGTGTTCCCGAGGCCGAGAGCTGCGGACACAGAGAGCGATGGATGCACATGGAGGCTCCTCTTCCTGCCCCCTCTGGCCCGCCTCTTCCTCCCGCCCCTCCCCCTTTATCCCTCCTCTTCCTCCCGCTCCTGCTCCTCCAGCCGTCCTCCGTCCAGCAGCTCCGCTGCCGCCCCCAAACCTCGGGCTGGAGCGGGGGGTCTGGGACACAGCCCCGTGCTGGGGGGCAGAGCCGCTGCTGGGGCCATCGCTGTGTCCAGGGCATCCTTTGTGGCCCTCGTGCAGCTCCAGGCTCCCGAGGGCTCCCCGAGGCTTTCTGTGGCTGTCCCTGCTCCCCAAATCTGTCGCGTTTAATGCCCGAGCGCGGCAGCCCCGTGCCCTGTGGCAGCAGCCGGTGCCGGGACACAGCCCCGGGAGCTGCGCTAATGCCCGGCCGTGCCAGGAGGGACTGAGGGGAGGGGACTTCATAAGGATCCCCCCTCTGCGCCCCTGGCTGCGCACGGAAAGGTTCTTTAGTGCATGGGAGCGATTTTCCGGGGTTTCTGGGCTCGGCGGGGCCGAGGCGGCGGCAGCGGGAGCCGCGGGGCCCGGCCCGTGGGGGCGGCCGGGCTGGAAAAGTGCGCGGGGCCCCAGCGCGGTGCCCGAGGGCTGAGCGGAGCTGAGGGGAACAAGCCCCGGAACCCCCCGGTGCTACTTTCTTAGTCGCTGCGCAGCGGCCTCTCCCGGTGCGGCTCTTTTATACTTTTTCCTTCGAATCTCTATATTTTACTCCATTCGCACCTCCCATCCCCCGCCCTCCGCTGCGGCTCTTTCACCGCCGGGCTCCTCGCCGGTCTCTCGGTGCAGCTCCTTCAGTGCCACGGGCCGGCGGAGACGCCCCTCGGTGCGGCTCTTTGATCGGATTTTCTTCTTTTCTCGGCGTTTTCTCTCGTTCCCAGCTCGCCCGTCCCGCCGAGCGGCTCCTTCAGGGGCCCGGGGCGGCACCGAGCCCTCGGGGCGGCTCCAAAGGGCCCCGCCCGCCGCCGCTGCCCGAGGCCTCCCCGCTGCTGCCGGGGATCGGACACCGCAGGCGGCCCCGGCCCCTTCCTCTTCTTCCTCTTCTTCCTCTTCTTCCTCTTCTTCCTCTTCTTCCTCTTCTTCCTCTTCTTCCTCTTCTTCCTCTTCCTCTTCTTCCTCTTCTTCCTCTTCTTCCTCTTCTTCCTCCTCGCTGCTGCCGGGATTCAGCCCCCGCCGCCGCCCGGCTCCTTCTGCCGCTCCTGCCCGGCACGAAGCGGCGCTGCCGCTGACGGGGCCGGAGCGCGGCTGCCCCGCGACTGCCCCGCGCCTCAGGGCCGGGCCGGGGAGTGACCGCACGGGTGGGGAGGGACCCCCCGCTGGCCAGGGCAGGGACTGACCCCATGGGAGGGACCCCCCGCTGGCCAGGGCAGGGACTGACCCCATGGGAGGGACCCCCGCTGGCCAGGGCAGGGACAGACCCCATGGGAGGGACCCCCCGCTGGCCAGGGCAGGGACTGACCCCATGGGAGGGACCCCGCGCCGGAGCAGGGAAGGATTCCCGTCCCCGAGGGGAAGCAGCGGCACGAACTGAGCGCGACTCCCATCCCTTCTCCCTGCCCCGCTGGGCACAGCAGGGAGGAGCCGGGCATAAAGTGAACTCCGGCAAGGAGAAAGAGGTCGGGGGACAGTTCTGTACCAGGGTTTATTTTCCTCCTCACTCTCCTGTTCTGATCCGCTCCGTCCCAAATCCAGTTCATTCCCCACGTCGGGGCTCTTGTGGCCGCGATGGCGATCCCTCAGTGACCTCTCCCTGCCCTTAGCCCGAGCCACGAGGACTCGGATCTGTTCCAGTTCCGTGCAATTCACGGGCATTTGGGGCAGCCGGAGCGAAGCAGCTGGAAACCACAGCGGGCTCGAGAGGGACTCAAGCAGGGCAGGAGCCGGGGCTGCCCCGAGGGAGCTCTCCCGACGCGAACCTTGCCGGGCTCTTTGGACGGGAATTGCGGGGAATGTTTCCATTCATCGCCACAAAGCAGAGTCACAAGTGGAGCTGAGCTTTCAGCTTGAAATGAGGGAATCGAACGTGTGCGCGGGGTCTGCTGGAACCTCAAGCTGTCCCTTGATCCTTTAGTTTCGGAAATATTCAGCCCCTCAGCAGCGATGTCTCTCCCAGCCCACCGGCTCCTGGCTCAGACCCAGCTCGGAGCTCGGAGAAGAGACCCGAAGTCGCAACGGAATGAGCTCTGCCGTTATTTTCTTCTTTCATATTTATTTTATGCCATTTTATTTTATAATCTATCATACTCATTCTTTTTCTTTTATTCTTAGTTTCTTTTTTTTTTCCTTTTTTTTTTCTTCTTCTATTATATCGGGTTTTTTCTCTATTTCCCCCCCACAGCCTTTGTTTCCTTCCCGGAGGTTTGTGGTGCGATGCTGTCCTACCGGTTCTCCCTCTGAAACCAACGAAATAATGATGGATTTTTGAAGTCTTCCCGCTGCTCTTTCCAGAAGGTCTCAATCGGAGGGGCCTCAGGGCTTAATTGGGGAGAACAGTTTAATAGGGGCGAGAAACACTTCAGTTCTGGGGAGAAAATGTGAATGGAGGGGAGAGGAAATGAACGGCGGGGAGGAGCCCCCCAGCCCCCGGCTGTGCCCCGAAGGTGCTGCCCGCGGCTCCCCTGCTCCCACCCCCGGGCTGGGGGCGCGGAGCTGCCGCTGCTCCCGGGAACGTCACGGCATAAAAACTCCATTCAAGCTTTTCCAGCCGCGGCAGTGACGCTCAGCGTTCCTTGGACCTTCCACGGTCCGTGGACATCCCGTGTCCCTCGGCTGTTCCGCGTCCCCCGGGTGTTCCATGTTCGCCCAGTTTGTTCCCGCACGCTCCCAGCCACTCCCAGCTGCTGCCAGCTGCACTCAGCACGCTCCCAGTTTCTCCCAGTCTCCCTCAGAGTGGTCCCTGTTGCTCGCAGTATGACCTCTGTTACCCAGTTCTGGTCCCAGTGGGTTCCGGTCCTGGTTCTGGTCCTGGTGTATCCCGGTGTCCCAGTCTGTCCCAGTCCATCCCAGCCTGTCCCAGTCCGTCCCGGTCCCTTCCCGGCAGCCGCCGCCGTTTCCCGGATCCTGCCCCTCCCGCCCCCGGAGCTGCCGCCGGACGCCCCCCAAGATGCTGACGGGGGCCGGGGGCTTCGTGTTGGGCTTCGTCCTCCTGGGCTGGGGCTCGGCCTCCACCTGCGGGAGGAGGTGAGGGGGGATCCCCGGGGGTCGTGTCCCGCCAGGAGCGCTTGAGCCCCTCCCAGAATTGCTCCTATACCGTGGTCGCCCCCTTTTCACTCTCCTAGAGCTCCTGACCCAGTTCGTGCCCCTGCGGGAGGGGGCTTTAGGGAGCCCCCCTTTTCCTTTACCTTGAGACCCCCTTGAATCCCCATTCCTGGGCACTGGGAATCCCCTGCACCCCTCATCCTGCACCAACACCCCCTGCACCCCCTGTCCCGGGTATCCTCCTATCCCAGCCGCTGCATCCCCTGTTTTCCTGACCCCGGGGACCCCCAGACCCCATTCCCGGCCATCCCGGGGCACCTCAGCCCCAGGCCTCCCTTTCCTGGGAAACCCGAGCTGGGCACGGGGCTCTGCAGCCGCTCCGGGATTTATGATCACCCAAAGGAAAGGGAGAAGAGAGGAGAGAGAGAGAGAGAAGGAGATGGGGAGTCAGGGATCGGGGTCACAGCGCCCAGTCCTGCTCCGCCGGGGCTGGGGCCCCGCAGCCGCAGGACAAAATGGATCCGCGGGTCCCGCTGCTTGCCCCGCTTCGGGCCGAACCCAGCGGGTTCCAGGCAGAGTTTGGCCGCGGGGCCCGGGAGCTCAGCCCAGCCCGGCCCGGGGGTCCCGCAGGGCGCGGCCGAGGAGGGTCCGGGGGATGGCAGGAGGGGACCCAGGGGAATTCCCTGGAATTGCCCCGTCCCCTCCCCCCGCGCTCCCTCGGTCCCTTTGGCTTCTCCGTCTCCCGCCCTGCGCCGCCGGGATCTGCCCGGCGCCCGGTGACGTCACGAGCAGCCCGAGCTGCCATTGGCGGGCAGGAAAGAGCGGCGCCAATGGCGGGGCCGGAGGCGGCTCTGGGGGCGGGGCCGGGCTGGGGGCGGGGCCCAGCGGAGCAGCGCGATGGCTCCAGCGCTGGGGCCGGGGGCGCTCCTGGGGGGGCGAGGGGCGAGTGGGACCCCCGGCACGGGAACCCCCGAACCGCAACTCCCGGGCACGGGAACCCCCTGAGCTCCCATTTCCGGGTACTAGAGCACCCTGCACCGCCATTCCCGGATACTGTGACCCCCCTGCATCCCCTTCCCCAGCACCGGGACCCCCCTGTTCCCCCTTGTCTGGCCCCGGGGCCTCCCCGAAACCCCCTGGACCACCATTCCTGGGTACTGTGACCCCCTGCATCCCCCTGCCCAGCACCGGGACCCCCTGTTCCCCTTAGCTGGCACGAGGACGTCCCTGAAGCCCCATTCCCGGCAAGGGGACTTCCCTGAACCCACATTCCCCGTCCCAGGAAAACCCCCTGAGCCACCGTTTCTGGGCCCCGGGACCCCCCTGAAACTCTATCTCTGGGCCGGGGACTCCCCCGTCCCCACCCGTTCCCGGCAGAGGGACCACCTGAGCCCCATTCCCGGCACTGGGACCTCCTTGCACCCCCATATCCAGGTCTGAACCCCCACTCCCGTGCACGGGGACCGCCCGGCACCTCCATCCCCGGCGCTGAGACCCCCCCGAGCCCCCTTATCCCGCACCGATACCCCCTCGCACCCCCTCTTCCCCCGCCCCCGCGCTCCCTCGGGCACTTCCGCGGCTCCCAAGCTGCGCCACCGGGATCCGCCCGGCGAGCGGGGACTGCCCCCGGCACCGGGACCCCCCTCCCGCCCCCGGCTCCTCCCGGGGCCTTCTGGAAACAGCAGCGGGAAGAGTTCAACAATTCATCATTATTTCAATTGATTTCGTTGGTTTCCGGGGAGAGCCGCTGGGACAGCGCCTCACCGCAAACCTCCGGCAGGGGAACAAAGGCTGCGGTAGGCGAAAATAGCGAAAAAGCCGATGAAATGGAAGAAAAAATAAAAAGGCAAAAAGAAAAAAAAGAAGACAAACGAAAAGTAAAATAGATTATAAAATAAAATAGCATAAAATAACTGAAAAAAAAAAAAAAGAAAACAACAGCAGAGCTTGTTCTGTTGGGACTTTGTGTCTCTTCTTCAAGATCCGAGCACCGAGGCGGCGGCGTGCTGGGGGAAGGGGCAGAGACCGGAGAGGGGGAAAGTTGAGTGAAGTGTAAATGACTTTCTGGGCTTCATGAATATGGAACAGTTTAAGAGAGTCCTTAAGTCCACAGTGAAATGAATGGAGGGCGCCTCTGGCAATATTGCCAAGCGCCCCAGCGCTGTGATTTGCCTTTGTTCTACATACTGCTAAAAAATTCAGCTTTTGTATTCATTTTCTTCAGAGAGAGAATAGAGAGAGTGAAGAGAGAGGGAATAAAGAGGGGGGAAAAGAGAGAGACGATAAGAAGAAAGAGAATAGAGTGAGAGTAAAGAGAAAGAGAGTAAAGACAGAGAGAGTAAAGAGAGAGAGAATAAACACAAACATTGCTGCTAAAGAACGTCCGTGCAGCCCCAAACGCCTTCGCACACCGGCCCCAGTGTCCGTGCAGCCCCTTGATTTACCAAGATGTGAATATCGATCTCATATCGATATCCAGCTGAGACAGACAAAAGCTCTCTAACAGGTTAGAGTTAGAAAGTGAATGTTTGATTGGCGCCGGACAGCGGCGTGGAACAGCTTCCTAATGCGCACTGCCCAGGTATGAACGGTTACAGAGTTCATTTAGCCACAAAAGTGATGAATATCCAAACTACAAATACATATTTCTAACAGTGACCCCTCCCATTCTCCGCTTCGTATGGAAATGAGCTTTAATGGCATTAAGCATGCGCACTGCGTGCTCTGAATTGAGTCGCTGCTCTCGAATTGGGTCGGTGGTCCCAGACAGATGAAGTAAGCTCATCTCCCTCACTTGCACCTTTTTTGCCTTTCTGAACTTTAACAACCTTAATTACTTTAGTGACCTCCAAATTTCCTCTTGCCTGATTCTTGAATAGGTTCCCACAGAGGGAGGAAATTGGGAATTGGGCGGGAATTGGGCGGAGAAGAGCCAGCTGGGGAAGTCTTGAGGGCTTCTGTGGCTCTGGCAGCCTGCTTTCCTCCTCTCCCTTTGGTGGAGGTGTGGGCTGGCAACGGAGCATCTTCCCCGGGTGGCCGCGGTGCCCCGGATCCCTGCCCTGAGCGGAGGGACAACACTGGGCGTCTCTGGCCTGCCGCACGCAGCCAGGCTGCCGCACAGAGCTCCTCGAAAGCCCTGCCCTTGGCCGCAGGGGGCCGAATTAGCGAGGCATTAAGGAGGGAGGAAGGAAGGGCGCTAATTAGGGAGGGGAGGGCGGGGAGCCGTTCCCAGCCGAGGGGGCGTGGCCAGGACGATGGGCGTGGGCAGGGCCTCAGCGGCGGCGAGGGGCCGTGGTCTGAGCGGGGCCGGGGCCAGCGCTGAGGGGAGCAAAGGGCGGGAAAAGGCTCGGTGCTGCTGAGGGGAAGCGTCGGGAAGGAGGGGACGGAGGGGATATCGTTGGGAAAAAGGGAGACACAAGAGCTCCTGGGGGCCTGAAACCACTAACAGTGGTGGAGGGGAGCCCAACACACTCCTCCTATGTATCCCTATGCTTTACAGAGGGGAAGGCGTGGCTAAAATCCAGGAGAAACAGTGCTGTGGATCCAAGGAATCAGAAGCAGGATCTGTGTGGAGGGCGTCCCTCACGGGAGGCACATGAATCGACCTGAGCGAGGCTGGGGCAGGAGGGTCACGGCCAGCAGAGAAGGGGGACCCTCTGTCCATGCCAAGGCCCAGGGCAGCCCTATCCCGGGAAGCGCGCAGGGAGCGGATCCTTGAGCTGCTGCACGTTGGCGCTGCCCTCGCTCAGCCGGCAGCCCCCTCATTGCCCAGGGGGAGCTGGTGGCAGTGGGGAGTGGGAGAGGGAAACATCTGTCCTACACCTCCATGGCTGCGGCACTGCCAAAGGTGAAGAACGTCAGAGAACTGCCAAACAAGATCCTCCAGCAGGAAAGGCAGACGTTCCCAGCTCCAGGGAATTCCCTGATGTCAGCAGTGGAGGAGCAGGATGAGGAAGATCTCCACGCTTGCGATACTTCTGGCAAGAGCCTCCGTCCCTGCCAGAGCCTCGGTGAGAGCTGCCGGAGCGCAGACGGAGGAAGGCCTTTGGACAGGTGCAAGGTATGAATGATGCACGGTCCCCAGTCGTGGTGTGAGCAGAAACATTTCTTCCAAGCACCTCTGGCTTTTAGAAGAGTTTCACTCTCAGGTTCGAATAGCGTGAGCCTGGAAAGCCAATAGTCGAAATGCTCCGATGTCTGCTACCCAATACTAGACATGAACTCGTGTCTCTCGTAGCAACATCAGGCTTTTTCCCTAAGCCAAGTGCTGGAAGGAGAATTTCTTCTGCAAAACTACTGTGCTTCTGCTGCTTGTTCCATTTTAGAAAGTTTCCTTCGTCGCCCCTGCCTTGATTGAACAGTCCTTTCTCTTCTAACTAGAAGCTCCAGGTTCTCTTCTTACAAGTTGTCTTTGTTTTCTTTGCCCACAGACAGGAGTCCCTGCTTCCCCAGAGCCACGTCGATCTGCAGAGCCTGCTTGTGGCTGAGGATGCAGATGGCCAGGAAAGGCCGGGAAGTAAAAATTGGTAACATTTCTAGTTCCTAGGAAAGAAATATTTCATGAGATCTGGAAAACAAGCATCCCAGCATCTGTGGCATTCCCAGCTGATCAGTCCCGCTGTAGCAAGATTGAGGATGCATCTCCCAGTTCTCCAAGAGCTGAGTAGGTATTAGTAGGGCATTGGACTGCAGCTGGGAACAGCAAAAGTGGCTGGCACAGCAAGTTCAATGTATGGCTGTCCAAGGTCTGTCTTTTGCAAGTTTCCAAGCTTTGCATCATGTTCTTGGGATTCCATTATCACTTTCAACCGAATACTCTACCAGTTAGAGCCATGATTGCCATCAAAAAGGTGAAGTCTGTAATAATAATCTGGTTTTTGGAGGGGAGATTTTCTCTCATCTCTTGCTCTGATCAGCTAGTGTAGTTTTAGAGGAGTTTGTGGTAAAGTCTGTTCTGTGCTGATTTTTTAATGGCTGTTTGACCACCAGACATGTCTGTGCCCTGAAGACATTTTCAGTTTTCATCCAGTTAGTCTAGAAGGTCCACTGAAAAAGTTATTTGATGTAACTCATCTCTCTGAAACCTGGGCAAACAAAATGCTCTGTTTTGGATTACAGGGAGGTGGACTGGTTTTCCTTGGCAAGCATCCTTTTCCTGCTCGTGTTTGCACCGCCGATCGTGTATTACTTCATCATGTCCTGTGACCAGTACCAGTGCTCTCTGACTGACCCACTGCTGGACTTGCTGACAGGGAATAAACATCTGTCTGACATCTGGAACAGGACTCCCACACTGACCTATAGGGCTGCTGGCATCTATTCCCTTTGGCTCACTTTCCAGGTACATTCTTGAGTTATGATCTGGATGCCGGGTCTGGTTTCTCACACGGCTGTTGGATGAATCCTTTTGCACAAAGGATAGTGGAATGTTGAACTGGCATTTACTCTTTGGTGTTTCCCACTTTCCAGGGCTTTTTGGAATCCAAAGGAAGCTTATGTACTTGGAAAAGAAGCATGTAGGGAATATACGCAAATATTCCTTGTGTGACATATGCCTTAATGAGGTTTTGAAGAAAAAGCAACTTTATAGCAGTATCCGTTGGTTTTAAATTCATACACAAGAAATAGATAAAAATAAAACGACGAGGACCTGAATCTAGTTACCAACTGTCCTGCCTCCCCACCAAAAAAGGATGGCAGCCTTACATGAAGTACATCTTTGAGCTGTCTCAAAGCTTAGATGTATTACTAGTCTAAAATCCCAACAGCTAAATATTGCCATATTTGCTTACCCAATACTTAATAGAAACTTAATAGAAACATTCTATTTGGTATGTGTATGTAAGGAATAGTGTTTTGAGGGATTTTGTCTCGTCTGTATTTACTGTGAATACATCCTCTCTCTTCTAGGTGGTTTTGTACATGTCCATCCCTGACTTCTGCCATAAAGTTCTCCCTGGATATGTGGGAGGTGTACAAGAAGGTGCTGTCACCCCTGCTGGTAAGGTATTCCTTGGAATACACGGACACCGTGCAATCTTCTGAAATGATAGTATTTCTGTACCTAGAGTGTTTAATAGCCCATGTGTAGCCAGAGGAAACGTGGGCAGAAGTGCTCTCACCTTCCTCCCGTGTTCAGTTCAAACAAAAATAGAAAGCAATCGATGTCATCTTTTAGAAGAAGTGATAGCATTTCTATCTCTTAGAATTAGTATAACTGTTGATCTGGTAGGCACCATACCAGCAGTGAAAAAGTACTGGTTGATGACTTTGGCACTTGAAATTGTCAGTTGACTGTAGCTGTCCAGGACTATTGCTGGTATTCGACAAGATAGTTTTACCTGCTCAAGCTCCATGAAGCCAAGGGACTTGAACAAAATGTGGGATGTGAACTGTTAGGAGAAGTGGTTTGTTACTCTGGTCAGTTTTGGGGGAAAGCCTAAATTCAGTTTTGTGAGGAGAAAAACTCAGCCTAACAAAGCCTAATGGGTACAGCAGAGTTTAATGGAACACTCAGAAAAGTGCTTTAAGGTATTGAATTGGGAGGACGAGGAGAGAGAAGTTGTTTCATGAGCGCTTGATTGAGCTTCTGTGTATTCTGTGCATAGCCATGTGAATTAAAAGCTGCAGTAATGCGGGGTCAGTAACACTCGATTTTTTTTCTTCATCTTTTAGGTGTCGTGAATAAATATGAAAATCAATGGACTTCAGGCCTGGATCATGACCCATGTGCTTTGGTTTGCAAATGCTTCTTGCTTCCACTTCTTCTCACCTACCATCATTTTTGACAAGTGGATTCCTCTCCTGTGGTGTGCCAATAGCTTGGGATATGCAGTGTCCACGTTTGCAATGATTAAAGGCTACTTTTTCCCTCCCAATGCCAAAGAGTGGTATGTGAATTTTAGTAATGAGAGAAGACGAGGTAATCCGAGATTAAAACTGTTAAATAAAAACCGGGTCTATCAATTGAATGACAGAATATATTTCACTGGCAGAGAGAGCTGAGCCAGTGTATGACAGTGGTTCTTTGCTTCACTAGCACCATCCCCCGTGTTTCATGCTGCACACCATGGGACTGGCAGCCTCAGTGTCACAGATACACCCATCCTAGAAATAGTGAGACTGTTCAGAAGTGTTAGCAAGAGTAAACTCGGGCACTTCTGAAACTCTACAACTTATGTCTATTAATGTAATACTTCAGCTGGGTCAGCTTCTGTTACCTTGCACAGCGTTACATGCTTTGATGATTTTTATTATCACTACATCAAATTAATCTGAATTGTGTAGTCAGAGCAGTAATTACCTGTATTTGTGTAGAACTCTGTACATTTCCAATTTTTTTATGTTTTACAGCAAATTCACTGGAAACTTCTTTTACGACTACATGATGGGGATTGAATTTAACCCTCGAATAGGGAAGTGGTTTGATTTCAAGCTCTTTCTTCAGTGGGCGCCCTGGGATTGTGGCCTGGACTCTGATCAACCTTTCCTTTGCTGCCAAACAAGAGGAGCTGTATGGCGAAGCGACAAACTCCATGATCCTTGTCAATGTCCTTCAGGTAAATTCCAAGGAGGAAATTAGGAAACCAGCTAGGAAGTAAACTAATATTAAAGTAGGAAAAGAAGTCCTTCTATGGAAATGAAAATGAAGTGTTTTTTCCTGGCCTGAAACAAGCTCATTCAGTGATGGTGTGCTGGGACTTCTTTGGATTTATTGCCTGATCTGTGGAAATGGAAGCCTGCTCAATAGGAGCTCTATCGGCCCTCTTTGTAACGCTGTGACTCTAAGCTGAAGAGAGATTGGGCTGATCAACTGTGAGTTCACTTCCCAAGCGTTCGTCCTTGAGTTGTACACTTGCCTTAGTCATCCTACTGTTGCTTTATCTGTGTAGATAGATAGATAGGTAGGTAGATATTGTGTATCCACATAGCTTGTATTTATGTGATAGTTCTTCCTAACTGTGTTCAGAAACGTCTGGTTTTGAAGTGCTAACATAAAAACACCAATGAGTTGTGAGATCACATCACAAGGCAGCACAGACATTAGGCTGATGCTGTTAGACAGGGTAACTGGTGACAGTGCTCTGTTATTACTGTGAAATTATTCTGTTGCAGGGTATTTTTGTTCTGGACTTCTTTTGGAATGAAGCCTGGTACTTGAAAACCATTGCTATCTGCCATGATCATTTGGGATGGTATTTGGGCTGGGGAGACTGTGTTTGGTTGCCTTCCCTCTCTACTTTGCAGGTAAAAATGTGGACACTGTGGATTTGGGCTAAGAGGAAGGAAACTTTGCAGAAACATTCTTCTCAGCAGGTTAATGTGCACCTTAAATGTTTCTAGGCGGTTTGACTGTTGAGAAATCCTTGCAACATTCTTTGTAACAATTCCTGGGTAGGAAGGCTTCCTGTCCGTGCCCAGATTGGACATCTTTTCCTCTCCTGCCCTTCTTTTGTGCCTCTTTCTGTCACTGTCTGTTGTGTCTGTATACTTTTCTGAATCCTTTTGGTTTCCTTTTTTTCTAAATCCTTTCCGTTTCCTTTTTTTTTTTTACTCCTGCTTGTTGAGGGTCTTTTGGTTAGCGGTGGTTTGTTTGTGTTTTGTTCCTTGCTTTTTCCTTCTGTCCGGTTTGCATCCTTGCAACTTCTCTCTTCTTGTTTCAGGAAGAAGTGCAATTTTGGAGAGAGAAAGAGAGAAGGAAACTGTTGGATGCAGAGTTTTTTGAAAGTTTTCTGCAGTTTTACTGTTGCAGTAGATTTTTCTACTCTTTCTTCTGGTCTGTTGTGGGCCACTGTAGTCAAGGAATTGGTCTGGCATGCTGAGCCTCTGTTGGAAGTAAATGTCTGATTGTTTTTGTGCTCCCCAGGGTCTGTATTTGGTTTACCAGCCTGTCCAGCTGTGCACAGCCCATGCCGTAGGGGTCTTGATGCTGGGCTTGCTGGGCTATTCCATCTTCAGAATGACCAACCACCAGAAGGACCTCTTCCGTCGTACCAATGGCAAGTGCAGGATCTGGGGGAAGAAGCCGGAGTCCATCGAGTGCTCCTACGTGTCCGTGGATGGGCCCAAGCACTACAGCAAGCTGATGACCTCTGGCTTTTGGGGCTGGGCACGTCATTTCAACTGCACGGGAGACCTGATGGGCTCGCTGGCCTATTGCCTGGCTTGTGGCTTTGAGCACATCCTGCCTTACTTCTACATCGTTTACATGACCACTCTGCTCACCCAGCGCTGCATTCGGGACGAGCACGGTTGTTGCAGCAAAGATGGGAAGGACTGGAAGCACTACACTGCTGCAGTGCCCTACCGGCTCTACCCGGCAGATTTTAAGGCTAATGCAGGATCCAGGGGAAAGAAAAAAGAAGAAACATGCAGGCATGCCATGTTTAAAGTGTTTAAACTGAAGTGGGGCACTGAAATGTCCCATTTTTTTAGAGGATTCTTTTAATTGGAATTGAATCATGCCGCAACCGGGCCAGGAGACACTTCAGAGACAGAGTCAGAGAAGCGGGTATTTGCTTTATTCGGCGCGCCGGGTGTGTGGGGATCGCTCCTCCAAACACACACCTGGTGCTCTCTACAACACAAGTATTATGGGTTAAATTAGGAATATTCATCACATTCCTTGGGACAGGTGTGGTTATACAAATTATTTCTCGGAAGTCATTAGCATATGGGCCACGCATGCGCTGTGTGTCCTGGTGGCCGCGCTGAGGAAGGCCTCTCCTCTTCCTCGGGGGTCTTTTCTGATGAAGGCCAGTAGTCTTCCTCTCAGTGAACTTTTTCACCTTTCTCCCTGGGCATGCGTAGTCCTTTGAGGAATGTTTCAGTGGTCTCTGAGATGATCCTTGTGCCCTCTATCTTGACAAGAGTAGGGCAAATTTGGTTTCTTAGGTTTTGTAATTACAGTCTGCTGTCTGAACTAACGTTTGCTGTCTCCCAATAGTTAACTCGTGCTTCCATGAGTTAGCTATTGACTGCCCCTTCCTCATTTCTGAAGAAGTATGTTTTTTTCCCAAAGCCTGTAGTGGTAGGTCAGGGCAGTAGACAGAAGGTGGCACAGGTTTGCAGCTGGCACCTGCCCACAGGGCCAGGGAAGGCACCTGGGTGCTTTCCTGTGGCTAGACTGGTTACTGCACTTTCCATCTCTACCAGTTGTTTTGAGGGTAGAGAAAGGTATTTTGAGGGCTGCAATGGGCCCAGCACCATGGGAGCAACTCCAGCATCTCAACATTTCCTGTGGGCTCCATGCCCATGGCTTACGAGGCTGCAGACCCAGCTGGTCAAAGGCGCAGCCCTGCCTCCCATTTCAGGGGAAGAAAGAGGAAGAGTTTTGTCAGGGCTCAACCTGAAATGACCTTTTGCCATTTCTGATTCTTCTCCCAGCGTTGGAGAGGAGCAGCATCTCTGTCCCTGCCACCCGCTGGCCCTTGGAATGCACACATGAGCCCACGTATCACTTCAGGTGAAGCCAAGTGGCCGCCTCAGTTTGAAAGGGCGGCTGTTGTTTCACTGTTGCATTTCTTGGCTTGTTACAGCCCCTCCTGCCTGGACTACAGCCTGTGCTTGAAGACACAAAAGTGCCATGATGCCTGGAGGAAAGGCATCAAAAGCTTGACAAAGGCTGAAGGGAACACTCTGATCACCCCTTTTCCCAAGAGGGTTCTTTAGCTGAAGTTGCTAACCAGGAGCAGACTTGACACCCCGGCATGGGTTTGTGGTTCTTTTATTTCTCGAGTCCTCACTCCTGCGTGGGACTCGGCAACCGGGTGCTGCAGAGGCTCCGGCAAGGCATCAAAGACGCCCGCCCCGCAGCCAAGGGTGGCGCAAGATCTCCTCCAGCGCTGGCCTGTCCGCGGGGTGCTTGGACAAACACCAGCGGATCAGATGTTGGCACTCTGGGGAGAGAAGCCAGAAAGCGCCGGTCACTTGCAGAAGGCTCCTGCCCAGCTGCTCCCGGCGCCCGCAGGGCCCGGGCCGTGCTGCGTGTGCTCAGAGCTGTGCCGGCCTCCCGGCTGACTCTGCCCTTTGCGGGACAGCGGCACGGCAGGACACGCGCCACCTCCTGCAGCCAAGCGGGCCACACCGACCCCACCGTGGTCACGGGCCGCCGCCTGCGGCCAGCCCTTGAGGGCAGATCGACCTCCCGCGGAGCTGCGTGAGGGCCACGCTGGGCTGCGCGGTGCCATCTGCCAAAGCCTGCCTTCTTGAGGCCGGACACCAACCTGGAGAGACCTGCTGCCAGAAGAAGAGCTGCCCCGACACGATGCCACGGTCGTCCTGGAAGGGCTCGTTCCCGCAGACCATGACGTACAGCAGCACGCCCAGGGACCAGATGGTCGCCGAATGGCCGTGGTAGCAGCCAAGGCAGATCCACTCGGGTGGGCTGTACAGGTGTGTTCCTAGGGGACACAGGCGGCGCTGTCCAGGCGCAGGCTGCTGCCTTCCAGAGCCTGGTGCCAGCCTCCTGGCAGAAGCAGGGGCTGCACCAGTGGCCACAACTTCCCCCCCGGGGCCAGCCGCCGTCCCCCAGCCAATTGGCCAAAGCCAGGAAACCGTTCTGCAAGGCAGACAAGGCCAGCGGAGCAGCCCAAGCCCTTGCGGGCCTGCCAAGCCGAGCGGCCGGGGCCTGGCTTTGGCAGCCCCCCTCTGTGGGCAGGGCCGGCAGCCGGCTCCTGGGGCACAGCATCTGGCCCGTGCCAAAGGGCAGCCGGCAGCCGGCTGAATGCCGCAGCCCGCAGCCCAGGAGGGAACGGGGCCGTGCAGTGCCTGGCACTGGGAGCGGGGCCCGGCCTGTGGGCTCACCGGCAAATTGCGTGAAGGCCTGCTCCTGGAGGAAGGTGCCGCAACCGAAGTCGATGAGCTTCAGGTCGCCACTCTCCGGGTCCACGAGGAGGTTCTCCGGCTTGATGTCCCGGTGCAGGACGCCGCAGGCGGTGCAGTGCCGCACGGCCTCCAGCACCTGGCAGAAAAGCCAGCGCGCCATCTCCTCGCGCAGGAAGCCCTGCTCCAGCAGGAAGTCCAGGAGATCCTGCGATGACTCCGGACGCTCCATGACCAGCAGGAAGCTGTCAGGCAGCTCAAACCAGTCGAGGAGCTGGATGATGTTGTGGCAGCCAGAGCCCACCTTCTCCATGAGCACAATCTCCATGGGAACGCGGGTGCCGTCGGGCTGTGGGGAGGAGACAGTGCCTCCAGCAGGCCTGATGCTGCCCTGGGGCTGCTGTGCTGCCCCGTGCCTGGGATGCCCCAGTGCCCCCTTGGGCAGCCTCCCTGGTGCTTGGGCTTCCTCCC
The DNA here is from genome assembly GCF_041296385.1 of Aphelocoma coerulescens. Taxonomy (NCBI): domain Eukaryota; kingdom Metazoa; phylum Chordata; class Aves; order Passeriformes; family Corvidae; genus Aphelocoma; species Aphelocoma coerulescens. The sequence goes on along the minus strand of NW_027184055.1, from coordinate 461,862 downwards.
GCCCAGGGGATGCTTGGGGGGTGCCCCCCTGCCCGGCCCCACCACCGGTGTTTGGCATCCCCGGGCCCGCCCTGCTCCGGCTCGCACGCTGAGCCCACGCCCGCTCCCCCCGCCCTGCGCCGCCTCCCGCCCTCGGGGCCCGGCCTTATCCCTGCCCGCCACGCCCCGCTCTGGCGCTCTGGCGCCGTGGCCCCGCTCGCTCACTCACCAGCTCGTACCACTGCACCACGCTCTCCCGGGCCACGCGTTTGATGGCCACCTGCAAGCCCACGAGAGACGGGGCTGAGCTCAAGCCCTGCCCCGCCCCTGGCCCTCGTCCCGCGCCCCGCCGTCCCGGCCACTTACCGGGCTCCCGTCCGAGAGGCGGATGCCCGAGAAAACGGTGCCGAAGCCACCGCTGCCCAGCTGCGGGCCCAGCTGGTACAGCTCCTGCAGCTTCTTCTTTTGCCCTGCGACCGAGACCGAGCCATCAGCCTTGCGCCCAGGGCCCCCCCGGCCAAGTGCCCGCGAGTGAAGCGGGCCGAACCACCGCGGGCCACCTTGCTCTGACCTGCTTCCTGCTGCGCGCCGGGCAGCGGCCACCGCCTTGCAGCCGTCGGGCTGGCGAGCGCCAGAGCTGGGGCAGGGGAGCGCGCAGAGGCGGCTGCAGGAGCCGGAGGGCAGCGGGGCAGGGCGGCACCGTCGCTGTCCCCGGCGTCGTGGGCTGGACTCTGCTCTTGAGGACTGCCGGGGCTACAGCCCGAGGACTCGCACAGGGGGGTGTCAGGAGCAGCTGCAAACCAGAGAGGGGTTTTTTGAAGCTGTGGCATCAGAAGCACTGGAAACAGCCAGGGACTCGGCTGCTCTCAAGGGCCCTGGCCTGGCCTGCGGATGCCCCTCAAGAGCCCCAAGGGAGCCTCAAAGAGCTCCTCAGATCTCACCTGCTACCAGCAAGGCCTTCCTGGTAGTCGGTGGCCGTCTCGGAGCAGCTTCCTGGAGATGGAGGAACCTCCTGGGTGTCTTGAGGCTCGTCTCCGCCACCAGGCAAGAGCTGTTGCCAGCTGGCGCAGCCGGCACAGCGTCCTGGGAGCTGTGGGCCGGCAACTGCTGGCTCCAGCTCACTCGCTGCTCCAGCACCTGCTCCTGACAAGGCTCCCCTGGATCGGGCTGGGCTCCCACTTGGACTTCTGGGCTTTCCCTGGCAACGTCAGTTGTCAGGGTTGTGCCCGTGTTGTTGAAGTCCATGAGTCCAAGGGAGCTGGGAGACCTGTGCACAGGCTCTGCACTTTCTGCAGGCTGACTGCAGGTCTCACGGAGCGTCTGCGGGCGATGGAGGCTGTCAGAGATAGCGGACGCTCCTGGCGGGATGGAGGATCTCTGACAGCCTGAGCTTCTTGCCTGGATGGCGGCTCTCTGATGGTGTGCCATCCTTGCAAGGCTTGAGGCTCTCCCAGGGATGGAGAATCTTGCTGGGAGCAGCCTCTTGAAGGGATGGAGGCTCCTGGAGGAGCTGGCCGAGCCACAGCAGGGCAGGTGGCCTCGCTTCAGCAGCTCCTCCAGTTCTTTCCACAAGGCCTGCCACATCCCAGAGTAGAGCGGCACCCATGTCCCATTGCGAGCCCAGAGCAGCAGCATCAGTTCCTGCAGCTCCTGGGCCACTGCCACGCAGGGGCCGCAGCTGCAGGGGCTGTCCAGGGGGCTCGCGGGAGCACGTGGCCGCTTGCGAGGGGTGGCCCGAGGCCTGGAGGACCTGGGAGCCGCAGAGGCTCCTCGCTTCCTCCGTGAGCCTCTGGGCTGCACCCCGGGGCGCTTGCGCCTCTTCGCTGTCCTTGTCTGCCGCCTCCGTGGTTGCCAGTGGCCAACGGCCCACCAGACAGCCACAGCGGCCAACAGCAGGACAAGCACAATCACTGGGACAACACCGTCACACATGGCTCCGGCACGTCCCATCGCGACTGCACTGGCAGCTGCAGGTGCTGGCCCGTGTTACATAGCGGCTGCGCGGTGATGTCACAGTGCTGTGGGCCAGGACAGCCGGGTGACATCCCAGCCCCGCCTCTCACCAGCGCTCAGCCCCTTTGTGCCGTCATAGCCCTGGGCCCACCTCAGGGATCAGCAGAACCAGCTCATGCCTAAGGATGCACATGGCCAGAAAAAGCCTGGCAGCAAGAACAGGAGCTCAGCCTGCTGCAGTGAATCATTCCCTGCAACAAGTGGCACATCAGGAAGAGTGCTGCTGCCACCAGTGTCAAGCCCATGGCTCCCAGGACACTGCAGCGGTACCAACTGGCAACAGCCACTACTCTGTGCCTGCGAAGATCTTCCAGAGACAAAGGGAGTTGAAGTTCCTGTGTCTCTGGGGAGCTCTCCTGAACTGGCTGTCGAGGGCAGGAAGAGTTTTCTGTAACAGCTCACTGACTTCTGCGTTGCCTCTGTTCTAAACAAGTCAGGATTTCCCAAGGAGCGCTCATGGTGCTCTCACTGCTCTGGTTTTGACGGGCATAGGGTTCCTTTTTTCCCAGTTGCTGGCACACACTGGGTTCAGATGCACCATGGGAATGCTGTGGATCAAACAGGGGTGGTTTGCTTTCTGCTGAGCAGGGCTTGCCCTCTTCAGGGACTTTGCAGTGTCCCTTGGTACAGTGCACGTTTTCCACGGCGAAGGGAGGGAAGAGTGTTGAAGACAGAGGCAAAGAATGCATTAAACACCTGTGCTGTGTCCCTGGCCCTGTTTGTCAGGTGACCATCCACATCCTGGAAGGGGACAATGTTACTTCTACAATGTTTCTTTCCATGCATATATTTAAAACCACTCTTTTTATTGGGCCCCACATTTCTGGCCACCTTCCTCTCCAGCTGAGCTTTCAGTGCACCAAAGTTCTCCGTACAGTGGCGAGAAACATCTCTGGGGAAGGAATGAGAAGGAGGTGTCTTTACAAACTATCTGTGGGCCTGATGGTAGATAAAGCCAGATACTGATAGGTGAAAGAAGCAGCAAAGGGAGGAACCCTAAATTCCATAGGAATTCCACTAATTGACACAGACTGTTACTCACTCAAGACTCTGCTAATCCCTGGATTTAGAGAAAAAGAACAGAGACAGGAGCAAAAGAATGGGGGGGGGGAGGGGGGTAGACATTAGAAAGGGGGTTTGTATTAAGCCATTTGGGAAGTCTGTACCTCTCAAGTAGCTCAGCCAGTGGGGAAAGAGAGAGGGAAATGCAGCTGGGAAATTAGGAGATAAAGGAAGCTGCGTCCTCTATCAACTTGAGAGATCCCGTGGGAAATGCCCATGACCTCTCCCTTTATTCGATCAAAGTAACAGGACTGCTCTGTCTCTTGTTTGGACGTACAGCTGTGGTGTTTGAGGACTAATTTTCCTGACATCCGTATTCTTCTTGTGACCTTGCTTCCACTGGGCACACAGCTTCCTTTTCCATCCTCTTTGCCAGAGAAGAAGCCTTCTGCCTCGCCTGCTTGGCTTTCGACATTTGGGAATCTCCTGCTGCTGTGCCCTTAGGAGGTGATGTTTCAAAATTGACCAGCACGGATGGACCCCAGCACCTGCAAAAACATTGTCCCTGGAGACCCTGCTTAGCAGTTCCCTGAGCAGTCTGAAGTCTGCTCTCCTCATGGCCCGAGCTGAGGTTTTGCTGGCCCTTTTCCTCTTGTCAGAGGTTTGAAACTCGATTGATTTGTGGTCGCTGTGGCCAAGACGGCCGCCAGTCCCCACCTGGCTCAGGGCACGTGGGACTCAGAGGGCGGCCTGGCTCCAGGGGGGCTGAGCTGGAGAGTCCTGGGCTGCGGGGGGCTTCCCGCTTTCCTGGGAGGAGACTCCCTGGGGAGGAAGAAGGGTCTGGCATGAGCCACAAGGCCCCTGGCCGAGGGACGGTAGCGGGGGACGTGTGCGTAGCGGATGCTGTCTGGGAGGAGCTGTGGCAAGGAGTGGGTGTGGGGCTGGGGGTGTCCCAGAGCTCAGTGAGGGTGTTCCCCCAGCCCAGCAGGCAGAAAGCCCCTGGCTCACAGCAGGAGCCAAGTTCCAGGTCACCAGGAACAGCCCCCGCCCTCACCAGTGCTCCCAGCCTCCCACAAAGGTTGGTTATGCCCATGGGTGCTGCCAAGGTTCCCCATGGGAACAGGGCTGGACACCCTAAAAAGGGGGGTCAACACCCCAGGGGCAAAGCCAGTGCAGGGGAGAATGAGTGGGATGAGTGTGAGAGGACCACCTCTACCCCTCCCATCCCGCACCAGGGAGCAGGGACTTTCCTGGGACAGCTCCAGGAGGATATTCAGGACCATCCTTGCCTGGGACAGGGGTGCCAAGGAGATCCAGGAGGGATCAGTGTCCAGCTCTGTGTCCTGGGACACTCTGCACCCTGTTCCCCATAGCCCTGATTTTCAGGAAGGAGCCACAGGAGCCTCCTGGCCATTGCTGGATTTTTCTTTCAGGAATTCGCTGTGGAGCTCGTTTGTCTTTTTTTGCCTCTTTCGGAGCTCCTGTAAAAACGGCCTTGGAAGGGGCGGGGCGGGGCGGGGCAGGGCGGAGAAGAGCCAGCTGGGGAAGTCTTGAGGGCTTCTGTGGCTCTGGCAGCCTGCTTTCCTCCTCTCCCTTTGGTGGAGGTGTGGGCTGGCAACGGAGCATCTTCCCCGGGTGGCCGCGGTGCCCCGGATCCCTGCCCTGAGCGGAGGGACAACACTGGGCGTCTCTGGCCTGCCGCACGCAGCCAGGCTGCCGCACAGAGCTCCTCCAAAGCCCTGCCCTTGGCCGCAGGGGGCCGAATTAGTGAGGCATTAAGGAGGGAGGAAGGAAGGGCGCTAATTAGGGAGGGGAGGGCGGGGAGCCGTTCCCAGCCGAGGGGGCGTGGCCAGGACGATGGGCGTGGGCAGGGCCTCAGCGGCGGCGAGGGGCCGTGGTCTGAGCGGGGCCGGGGCCAGCGCTGAGGGGAGCAAAGGGCGGGAAAAGGCTCGGTGCTGCTGAGGGGAAGCGTCGGGAAGGAGGGGACGGAGGGGATATCGTTGGGAAAAAGGGAGACACAAGAGCTCCTGGGGGCCTGAAACCACTAACAGTGGTGGAGGGGAGCCCAACACACTCCTCCTATGTATCCCTATGCTTTACAGAGGGGAAGGCGTGGCTAAAATCCAGGAGAAACAGTGCTGTGGATCCAAGGAATCAGAAGCAGGATCTGTGTGGAGGGCGTCCCTCACGGGAGGCACATGAATCGACCTGAGCGAGGCTGGGGCAGGAGGGTCACGGCCAGCAGAGAAGGGGGACCCTCTGTCCATGCCAAGGCCCAGGGCAGCCCTATCCCGGGAAGCGCGCAGGGAGCGGATCCTTGAGCTGCTGCACGTTGGCGCTGCCCTCGCTCAGCCGGCAGCCCCCTCATTGCCCAGGGGGAGCTGGTGGCAGTGGGGAGTGGGAGAGGGAAACATCTGTCCTACACCTCCATGGCTGCGGCACTGCCAAAGGTGAAGAACGTCAGAGAACTGCCAAACAAGATCCTCCAGCAGGAAAGGCAGACGTTCCCAGCTCCAGGGAATTCCCTGATGTCAGCAGTGGAGGAGCAGGATGAGGAAGATCTCCACGCTTGCGATACTTCTGGCAAGAGCCTCCGTCCCTGCCAGAGCCTCGGTGAGAGCTGCCGGAGCGCAGACGGAGGAAGGCCTTTGGACAGGTGCAAGGTATGAATGATGCACGGTCCCCAGTCGTGGTGTGAGCAGAAACATTTCTTCCAAGCACCTCTGGCTTTTAGAAGAGTTTCACTCTCAGGTTCGAATAGCGTGAGCCTGGAAAGCCAATAGTCGAAATGCTCCGATGTCTGCTACCCAATACTAGACATGAACTCGTGTCTCTCGTAGCAACATCAGGCTTTTTCCCTAAGCCAAGTGCTGGAAGGAGAATTTCTTCTGCAAAACTACTGTGCTTCTGCTGCTTGTTCCATTTTAGAAAGTTTCCTTCGTCGCCCCTGCCTTGATTGAACAGTCCTTTCTCTTCTAACTAGAAGCTCCAGGTTCTCTTCTTACAAGTTGTCTTTGTTTTCTTTGCCCACAGACAGGAGTCCCTGCTTCCCCAGAGCCACGTCGATCTGCAGAGCCTGCTTGTGGCTGAGGATGCAGATGGCCAGGAAAGGCCGGGAAGTAAAAATTGGTAACATTTCTAGTTCCTAGGAAAGAAATATTTCATGAGATCTGGAAAACAAGCATCCCAGCATCTGTGGCATTCCCAGCTGATCAGTCCCGCTGTAGCAAGATTGAGGATGCATCTCCCAGTTCTCCAAGAGCTGAGTAGGTATTAGTAGGGCATTGGACTGCAGCTGGGAACAGCAAAAGTGGCTGGCACAGCAAGTTCAATGTATGGCTGTCCAAGGTCTGTCTTTTGCAAGTTTCCAAGCTTTGCATCATGTTCTTGGGATTCCATTATCACTTTCAACCGAATACTCTACCAGTTAGAGCCATGATTGCCATCAAAAAGGTGAAGTCTGTAATAATAATCTGGTTTTTGGAGGGGAGATTTTCTCTCATCTCTTGCTCTGATCAGCTAGTGTAGTTTTAGAGGAGTTTGTGGTAAAGTCTGTTCTGTGCTGATTTTTTAATGGCTGTTTGACCACCAGACATGTCTGTGCCCTGAAGACATTTTCAGTTTTCATCCAGTTAGTCTAGAAGGTCCACTGAAAAAGTTATTTGATGTAACTCATCTCTCTGAAACCTGGGCAAACAAAATGCTCTGTTTTGGATTACAGGGAGGTGGACTGGTTTTCCTTGGCAAGCATCCTTTTCCTGCTCGTGTTTGCACCGCCGATCGTGTATTACTTCATCATGTCCTGTGACCAGTACCAGTGCTCTCTGACTGACCCACTGCTGGACTTGCTGACAGGGAATAAACATCTGTCTGACATCTGGAACAGGACTCCCACACTGACCTATAGGGCTGCTGGCATCTATTCCCTTTGGGTCACTTTCCAGGTACATTCTTGAGTTATGATCTGGATGCCGGGTCTGGTTTCTCACACGGCTGTTGGATGAATCCTTTTGCACAAAGGATAGTGGAATGTTGAACTGGCATTTACTCTTTGGTGTTTCCCACTTTCCAGGGCTTTTTGGAATCCAAAGGAAGCTTATGTACTTGGAAAAGAAGCATGTAGGGAATATACGCAAATATTCCTTGTGTGACATATGCCTTAATGAGGTTTTGAAGAAAAAGCAACTTTATAGCAGTATCCGTTGGTTTTAAATTCATACACAAGAAATAGATAAAAATAAAACGACGAGGACCTGAATCTAGTTACCAACTGTCCTGCCTCCCCACCAAAAAAGGATGGCAGCCTTACATGAAGTACATCTTTGAGCTGTCTCAAAGCTTAGATGTATTACTAGTCTAAAATCCCAACAGCTAAATATTGCCATATTTGCTTACCCAATACTTAATAGAAACTTAATAGAAACATTCTATTTGGTATGTGTATGTAAGGAATAGTGTTTTGAGGGATTTTGTCTCGTCTGTATTTACTGTGAATACATCCTCTCTCTTCTAGGTGGTTTTGTACATGTCCATCCCTGACTTCTGCCATAAAGTTCTCCCTGGATATGTGGGAGGTGTACAAGAAGGTGCTGTCACCCCTGCTGGTAAGGTATTCCTTGGAATACACGGACACCGTGCAATCTTCTGAAATGATAGTATTTCTGTACCTAGAGTGTTTAATAGCCCATGTGTAGCCAGAGGAAACGTGGGCAGAAGTGCTCTCACCTTCCTCCCGTGTTCAGTTCAAACAAAAATAGAAAGCAATCGATGTCATCTTTTAGAAGAAGTGATAGCATTTCTATCTCTTAGAATTAGTATAACTGTTGATCTGGTAGGCACCATACCAGCAGTGAAAAAGTACTGGTTGATGACTTTGGCACTTGAAATTGTCAGTTGACTGTAGCTGTCCAGGACTATTGCTGGTATTCGACAAGATAGTTTTACCTGCTCAAGCTCCATGAAGCCAAGGGACTTGAACAAAATGTGGGATGTGAACTGTTAGGAGAAGTGGTTTGTTACTCTGGTCAGTTTTGGGGGAAAGCCTAAATTCAGTTTTGTGAGGAGAAAAACTCAGCCTAACAAAGCCTAATGGGTACAGCAGAGTTTAATGGAACACTCAGAAAAGTGCTTTAAGGTATTGAATTGGGAGGACGAGGAGAGAGAAGTTGTTTCATGAGCGCTTGATTGAGCTTCTGTGTATTCTGTGCATAGCCATGTGAATTAAAAGCTGCAGTAATGCGGGGTCAGTAACACTCGATTTTTTTTCTTCATCTTTTAGGTGTCGTGAATAAATATGAAAATCAATGGACTTCAGGCCTGGATCATGACCCATGTGCTTTGGTTTGCAAATGCTTCTTGCTTCCACTTCTTCTCACCTACCATCATTTTTGACAAGTGGATTCCTCTCCTGTGGTGTGCCAATAGCTTGGGATATGCAGTGTCCACGTTTGCAATGATTAAAGGCTACTTTTTCCCTCCCAATGCCAAAGAGTGGTATGTGAATTTTAGTAATGAGAGAAGACGAGGTAATCCGAGATTAAAACTGTTAAATAAAAACCGGGTCTATCAATTGAATGACAGAATATATTTCACTGGCAGAGAGAGCTGAGCCAGTGTATGACAGTGGTTCTTTGCTTCACTAGCACCATCCCCCGTGTTTCATGCTGCACACCATGGGACTGGCAGCCTCAGTGTCACAGATACACCCATCCTAGAAATAGTGAGACTGTTCAGAAGTGTTAGCAAGAGTAAACTCGGGCACTTCTGAAACTCTACAACTTATGTCTATTAATGTAATACTTCAGCTGGGTCAGCTTCTGTTACCTTGCACAGCGTTACATGCTTTGATGATTTTTATTATCACTACATCAAATTAATCTGAATTGTGTAGTCAGAGCAGTAATTACCTGTATTTGTGTAGAACTCTGTACATTTCCAATTTTTTTATGTTTTACAGCAAATTCACTGGAAACTTCTTTTACGACTACATGATGGGGATTGAATTTAACCCTCGAATAGGGAAGTGGTTTGATTTCAAGCTCTTTCTTCAGTGGGCGCCCTGGGATTGTGGCCTGGACTCTGATCAACCTTTCCTTTGCTGCCAAACAAGAGGAGCTGTATGGCGAAGCGACAAACTCCATGATCCTTGTCAATGTCCTTCAGGTAAATTCCAAGGAGGAAATTAGGAAACCAGCTAGGAAGTAAACTAATATTAAAGTAGGAAAAGAAGTCCTTCTATGGAAATGAAAATGAAGTGTTTTTTCCTGGCCTGAAACAAGCTCATTCAGTGATGGTGTGCTGGGACTTCTTTGGATTTATTGCCTGATCTGTGGAAATGGAAGCCTGCTCAATAGGAGCTCTATCGGCCCTCTTTGTAACGCTGTGACTCTAAGCTGAAGAGAGATTGGGCTGATCAACTGTGAGTTCACTTCCCAAGCGTTCGTCCTTGAGTTGTACACTTGCCTTAGTCATCCTACTGTTGCTTTATCTGTGTAGATAGATAGATAGGTAGGTAGATATTGTGTATCCACATAGCTTGTATTTATGTGATAGTTCTTCCTAACTGTGTTCAGAAACGTCTGGTTTTGAAGTGCTAACATAAAAACACCAATGAGTTGTGAGATCACATCACAAGGCAGCACAGACATTAGGCTGATGCTGTTAGACAGGGTAACTGGTGACAGTGCTCTGTTATTACTGTGAAATTATTCTGTTGCAGGGTATTTTTGTTCTGGACTTCTTTTGGAATGAAGCCTGGTACTTGAAAACCATTGCTATCTGCCATGATCATTTGGGATGGTATTTGGGCTGGGGAGACTGTGTTTGGTTGCCTTCCCTCTCTACTTTGCAGGTAAAAATGTGGACACTGTGGATTTGGGCTAAGAGGAAGGAAACTTTGCAGAAACATTCTTCTCAGCAGGTTAATGTGCACCTTAAATGTTTCTAGGCGGTTTGACTGTTGAGAAATCCTTGCAACATTCTTTGTAACAATTCCTGGGTAGGAAGGCTTCCTGTCCGTGCCCAGATTGGACATCTTTTCCTCTCCTGCCCTTCTTTTGTGCCTCTTTCTGTCACTGTCTGTTGTGTCTGTATACTTTTCTGAATCCTTTTGGTTTCCTTTTTTTCTAAATCCTTTCCGTTTCCTTTTTTTTTTTACTCCTGCTTGTTGAGGGTCTTTTGGTTAGCAGTGGTTTGTTTGTGTTTTGTTCCTTGCTTTTTCCTTCTGTCCGGTTTGCATCCTTGCAACTTCTCTCTTCTTGTTTCAGGAAGAAGTGCAATTTTGGAGAGAGAAAGAGAGAAGGAAACTGTTGGATGCAGAGTTTTTTGAAAGTTTTCTGCAGTTTTACTGTTGCAGTAGATTTTTCTACTCTTTCTTCTGGTCTGTTGTGGGCCACTGTAGTCAAGGAATTGGTCTGGCATGCTGAGCCTCTGTTGGAAGTAAATGTCTGATTGTTTTTGTGCTCCCCAGGGTCTGTATTTGGTTTACCAGCCTGTCCAGCTGTGCACAGCCCATGCCGTAGGGGTCTTGATGCTGGGCTTGCTGGGCTATTCCATCTTCAGAATGACCAACCACCAGAAGGACCTCTTCCGTCGTACCAATGGCAAGTGCAGGATCTGGGGGAAGAAGCCGGAGTCCATCGAGTGCTCCTACGTGTCCGTGGATGGGCCCAAGCACTACAGCAAGCTGATGACCTCTGGCTTTTGGGGCTGGGCACGTCATTTCAACTGCACGGGAGACCTGATGGGCTCGCTGGCCTATTGCCTGGCTTGTGGCTTTGAGCACATCCTGCCTTACTTCTACATCGTTTACATGACCACTCTGCTCACCCAGCGCTGCATTCGGGACGAGCACGGTTGTTGCAGCAAAGATGGGAAGGACTGGAAGCACTACACTGCTGCAGTGCCCTACCGGCTCTACCCGGCAGATTTTAAGGCTAATGCAGGATCCAGGGGAAAGAAAAAAGAAGAAACATGCAGGCATGCCATGTTTAAAGTGTTTAAACTGAAGTGGGGCACTGAAATGTCCCATTTTTTTAGAGGATTCTTTTAATTGGAATTGAATCATGCCGCAACCGGGCCAGGAGACACTTCAGAGACAGAGTCAGAGAAGCGGGTATTTGCTTTATTCGGCGCGCCGGGTGTGTGGGGATCGCTCCTCCAAACACACACCTGGTGCTCTCTACAACACAAGTATTATGGGTTAAATTAGGAATATTCATCACATTCCTTGGGACAGGTGTGGTTATACAAATTATTTCTCGGAAGTCATTAGCATATGGGCCACGCATGCGCTGTGTGTCCTGGTGGCCGCGCTGAGGAAGGCCTCTCCTCTTCCTCGGGGGTCTTTTCTGATGAAGGCCAGTAGTCTTCCTCTCAGTGAACTTTTTCACCTTTCTCCCTGGGCATGCGTAGTCCTTTGAGGAATGTTTCAGCGGTCTCTGAGATGATCCTTGTGCCCTCTATCTTGACAAGAGTAGGGCAAATTTGGTTTCTTAGGTTTTGTAATTACAGTCTGCTGTCTGAACTAACGTTTGCTGTCTCCCAATAGTTAACTCGTGCTTCCATGAGTTAGCTATTGACTGCCCCTTCCTCATTTCTGAAGAAGTATGTTTTTTTCCCAAAGCCTGTAGTGGTAGGTCAGGGCAGTAGACAGAAGGTGGCACAGGTTTGCAGCTGGCACCTGCCCACAGGGCCAGGGAAGGCACCTGGGTGCTTTCCTGTGGCTAGACTGGTTACTGCACTTTCCATCTCTACCAGTTGTTTTGAGGGTAGAGAAAGGTATTTTGAGGGCTGCAATGGGCCCAGCACCATGGGAGCAACTCCAGCATCTCAACATTTCCTGTGGGCTCCATGCCCATGGCTTACGAGGCTGCAGACCCAGCTGGTCAAAGGCGCAGCCCTGCCTCCCATTTCAGGGGAAGAAAGAGGAAGAGTTTTGTCAGGGCTCAACCTGAAATGACCTTTTGCCATTTCTGATTCTTCTCCCAGCATTGGAGAGGAGCAGCATCTCTGTCCCTGCCACCCGCTGGCCCTTGGAATGCACACATGAGCCCACGTATCACTTCAGGTGAAGCCAAGTGGCCGCCTCAGTTTGAAAGGGCGGCTGTTGTTTCACTGTTGCATTTCTTGGCTTGTTACAGCCCCTCCTGCCTGGACTACAGCCTGTGCTTGAAGACACAAAAGTGCCATGATGCCTGGAGGAAAGGCATCAAAAGCTTGACAAAGGCTGAAGGGAACACTCTGATCACCCCTTTTCCCAAGAGGGTTCTTTAGCTGAAGTTGCTAACCAGGAGCAGACTTGACACCCCGGCATGGGTTTGTGGTTCTTTTATTTCTCGAGTCCTCACTCCTGCGTGGGACTCGGCAACCGGGTGCTGCAGAGGCTCCGGCAAGGCATCAAAGACGCCCGCCCCGCAGCCAAGGGTGGCGCAAGATCTCCTCCAGCGCTGGCCTGTCCGCGGGGTGCTTGGACAAACACCAGCGGATCAGATGTTGGCACTCTGGGGAGAGAAGCCAGAAAGCGCCGGTCACTTGCAGAAGGCTCCTGCCCAGCTGCTCCCGGCGCCCGCAGGGCCCGGGCCGTGCTGCGTGTGCTCAGAGCTGTGCCGGCCTCCCGGCTGACTCTGCCCTTTGCGGGACAGCGGCACGGCAGGACACGCGCCACCTCCTGCAGCCAAGCGGGCCACACCGACCCCACCGTGGTCACGGGCCGCCGCCTGCGGCCAGCCCTTGAGGGCAGATCGACCTCCCGCGGAGCTGCGTGAGGGCCACGCTGGGCTGCGCGGTGCCATCTGCCAAAGCCTGCCTTCTTGAGGCCGGACACCAACCTGGAGAGACCTGCTGCCAGAAGAAGAGCTGCCCCGACACGATGCCACGGTCGTCCTGGAAGGGCTCGTTCCCGCAGACCATGACGTACAGCAGCACGCCCAGGGACCAGATGGTCGCCGAATGGCCGTGGTAGCAGCCAAGGCAGATCCACTCGGGTGGGCTGTACAGGTGTGTTCCTAGGGGACACAGGCGGCGCTGTCCAGGCGCAGGCTGCTGCCTTCCAGAGCCTGGTGCCAGCCTCCTGGCAGAAGCAGGGGCTGCACCAGTGGCCACAACTTCCCCCCGGGGCCAGCCGCCGTCCCCCAGCCAATTGGCCAAAGCCAGGAAACCGTTCTGCAAGGCAGACAAGGCCAGCGGAGCAGCCCAAGCCCTTGCGGGCCTGCCAAGCCGAGCGGCCGGGGCCTGGCTTTGGCAGCCCCCCTCTGTGGGCAGGGCCGGCAGCCGGCTCCTGGGGCACAGCATCTGGCCCGTGCCAAAGGGCAGCCGGCAGCCGGCTGAATGCCGCAGCCCGCAGCCCAGGAGGGAACGGGGCCGTGCAGTGCCTGGCACTGGGAGCGGGGCCCGGCCTGTGGGCTCACCGGCAAATTGCGTGAAGGCCTGCTCCTGGAGGAAGGTGCCGCAACCGAAGTCGATGAGCTTCAGGTCGCCACTCTCCGGGTCCACGAGGAGGTTCTCCGGCTTGATGTCCCGGTGCAGGACGCCGCAGGCGGTGCAGTGCCGCACGGCCTCCAGCACCTGGCAGAAAAGCCAGCGCGCCATCTCCTCGCGCAGGAAGCCCTGCTCCAGCAGGAAGTCCAGGAGATCCTGCGATGACTCCGGACGCTCCATGACCAGCAGGAAGCTGTCAGGCAGCTCAAACCAGTCGAGGAGCTGGATGATGTTGTGGCAGCCAGAGCCCACCTTCTCCATGAGCACAATCTCCATGGGAACGCGGGTGCCGTCGGGCTGTGGGGAGGAGACAGTGCCTCCAGCAGGCCTGATGCTGCCCTGGGGCTGCTGTGCTGCCCCGTGCCTGGGATGCCCCAGTGCCCCCTTGGGCAGCCTCCCTGGTGCTTGGGCTTCCTCCCGCCCAGGGGATGCTTGGGGGGTGCCCCCCTGCCCGGCCCCACCACCGGTGTTTGGCATCCCCGGGCCCGCCCTGCTCCGGCTCGCACGCTGAGCCCACGCCCGCTCCCCCCGCCCTGCGCCGCCTCCCGCCCTCGGGGCCCGGCCTTATCCCTGCCCGCCACGCCCCGCTCTGGCGCTCTGGCGCCGTGGCCCCGCTCGCTCACTCACCAGCTCGTACCACTGCACCACGCTCTCCCGGGCCACGCGTTTGATGGCCACCTGCAAGCCCACGAGAGACGGGGCTGAGCTCAAGCCCTGCCCCGCCCCTGGCCCTCGTCCCGCGCCCCGCCGTCCCGGCCACTTACCGGGCTCCCGTCCGAGAGGCGGATGCCCGAGAAAACGGTGCCGAAGCCACCGCTGCCCAGCTGCGGGCCCAGCTGGTACAGCTCCTGCAGCTTCTTCTTTTGCCCTGCGACCGAGACCGAGCCATCAGCCTTGCGCCCAGGGCCCCCCCGGCCAAGTGCCCGCGAGTGAAGCGGGCCGAACCACCGCGGGCCACCTTGCTCTGACCTGCTTCCTGCTGCGCGCCGGGCAGCGGCCACCGCCTTGCAGCCGTCGGGCTGGCGAGCGCCAGAGCTGGGGCAGGGGAGCGCGCAGAGGCGGCTGCAGGAGCCGGAGGGCAGCGGGGCAGGGCGGCACCGTCGCTGTCCCCGGCGTCGTGGGCTGGACTCTGCTCTTGAGGACTGCCGGGGCTACAGCCCGAGGACTCGCACAGGGGGGTGTCAGGAGCAGCTGCAAACCAGAGAGGGGTTTTTTGAAGCTGTGGCATCAGAAGCACTGGAAACAGCCAGGGACTCGGCTGCTCTCAAGGGCCCTGGCCTGGCCTGCGGATGCCCCTCAAGAGCCCCAAGGGAGCCTCAGAGAGCTCCTCAGATCTCACCTGCTACCAGCAAGGCCTTCCTGGTAGTCGGTGGCCGTCTCGGAGCAGCTTCCTGGAGATGGAGGAACCTCCTGGGTGTCTTGAGGCTCGTCTCCGCCACCAGGCAAGAGCTGTTGCCAGCTGGCGCAGCCGGCACAGCGTCCTGGGAGCTGTGGGCCGGCAACTGCTGGCTCCAGCTCACTCGCTGCTCCAGCACCTGCTCCTGACAAGGCTCCCCTGGATCGGGCTGGGCTCCCACTTGGACTTCTGGGCTTTCCCTGGCAACGTCAGTTGTCAGGGTTGTGCCCGTGTTGTTGAAGTCCATGAGTCCAAGGGAGCTGGGAGACCTGTGCACAGGCTCTGCACTTTCTGCAGGCTGACTGCAGGTCTCACGGAGCGTCTGCGGGCGATGGAGGCTGTCAGAGATAGCGGACGCTCCTGGCGGGATGGAGGATCTCTGACAGCCTGAGCTTCTTGCCTGGATGGCGGCTCTCTGATGGTGTGCCATCCTTGCAAGGCTTGAGGCTCTCCCAGGGATGGAGAATCTTGCTGGGAGCAGCCTCTTGAAGGGATGGAGGCTCCTGGAGGAGCTGGCCGAGCCACAGCAGGGCAGGTGGCCTCGCTTCAGCAGCTCCTCCAGTTCTTTCCACAAGGCCTGCCACATCCCAGAGTAGAGCGGCACCCATGTCCCATTGCGAGCCCAGAGCAGCAGCATCAGTTCCTGCAGCTCCTGGGCCACTGCCACGCAGGGGCCGCAGCTGCAGGGGCTGTCCAGGGGGCTCGCGGGAGCACGTGGCCGCTTGCGAGGGGTGGCCCGAGGCCTGGAGGACCTGGGAGCCGCAGAGGCTCCTCGCTTCCTCCGTGAGCCTCTGGGCTGCACCCCGGGGCGCTTGCGCCTCTTCGCTGTCCTTGTCTGCCGCCTCCGTGGTTGCCAGTGGCCAACGGCCCACCAGACAGCCACAGCGGCCAACAGCAGGACAAGCACAATCACTGGGACAACACCGTCACACATGGCTCCGGCACGTCCCATCGCGACTGCACTGGCAGCTGCAGGTGCTGGCCCGTGTTACATAGCGGCTGCGCGGTGATGTCACAGTGCTGTGGGCCAGGACAGCCGGGTGACATCCCAGCCCCGCCTCTCACCAGCGCTCAGCCCCTTTGTGCCGTCATAGCCCTGGGCCCACCTCAGGGATCAGCAGAACCAGCTCATGCCTAAGGATGCACATGGCCAGAAAAAGCCTGGCAGCAAGAACAGGAGCTCAGCCTGCTGCAGTGAATCATTCCCTGCAGCAAGTGGCACATCAGGAAGAGTGCTGCTGCCACCAGTGTCAAGCCCATGGCTCCCAGGACACTGCAGCGGTACCAACTGGCAACAGCCACTACTCTGTGCCTGCGAAGATCTTCCAGAGACAAAGGGAGTTGAAGTTCCTGTGTCTCTGGGGAGCTCTCCTGAACTGGCTGTCGAGGGCAGGAAGAGTTTTCTGTAACAGCTCACCGACTTCTGCGTTGCCTCTGTTCTAAACAAGTCAGGATTTCCCAAGGAGCGCTCATGGTGCTCTCACTGCTCTGGTTTTGACGGGCATAGGGTTCCTTTTTTCCCAGTTGCTGGCACACACTGGGTTCAGATGCACCATGGGAATGCTGTGGATCAAACAGGGGTGGTTTGCTTTCTGCTGAGCAGGGCTTGCCCTCTTCAGGGACTTTGCAGTGTCCCTTGGTACAGTGCACGTTTTCCACGGCGAAGGGAGGGAAGAGTGTTGAAGACAGAGGCAAAGAATGCATTAAACACCTGTGCTGTGTCCCTGGCCCTGTTTGTCAGGTGACCATCCACATCCTGGAAGGGGACAATGTTACTTCTACAATGTTTCTTTCCATGCATATATTTAAAACCACTCTTTTTATTGGGCCCCACATTTCTGGCCACCTTCCTCTCCAGCTGAGCTTTCAGTGCACCAAAGTTCTCTGTACAGTGGCGAGAAACATCTCTGGGGAAGGAATGAGAAGGAGGTGTCTTTACAAACTATCTGTGGGCCTGATGGTAGATAAAGCCAGATACTGATAGGTGAAAGAAGCAGCAAAGGGAGGAACCCTAAATTCCATAGGAATTCCACTAATTGACACAGACTGTTACTCACTCAAGACTCTGCTAATCCCTGGATTTAGAGAAAAAGAACAGAGACAGGAGCAAAAGAATGGGGGGGGGGAGGGGGGTAGACATTAGAAAGGGGGTTTGTATTAAGCCATTTGGGAAGTCTGTACCTCTCAAGTAGCTCAGCCAGTGGGGAAAGAGAGAGGGAAATGCAGCTGGGAAATTAGGAGATAAAGGAAGCTGCGTCCTCTATCAACTTGAGAGATCCCGTGGGAAATGCCCATGACCTCTCCCTTTATTCGATCAAAGTAACAGGACTGCTCTGTCTCTTGTTTGGACGTACAGCTGTGGTGTTTGAGGACTAATTTTCCTGACATCCGTATTCTTCTTGTGACCTTGCTTCCACTGGGCACACAGCTTCCTTTTCCATCCTCTTTGCCAGAGAAGAAGCCTTCTGCCTCGCCTGCTTGGCTTTCGACATTTGGGAATCTCCTGCTGCTGTGCCCTTAGGAGGTGATGTTTCAAAATTGACCAGCACGGATGGACCCCAGCACCTGCAAAAACATTGTCCCTGGAGACCCTGCTTAGCAGTTCCCTGAGCAGTCTGAAGTCTGCTCTCCTCATGGCCCGAGCTGAGGTTTTGCTGGCCCTTTTCCTCTTGTCAGAGGTTTGAAACTCGATTGATTTGTGGTCGCTGTGGCCAAGACGGCCGCCAGTCCCCACCTGGCTCAGGGCACGTGGGACTCAGAGGGCGGCCTGGCTCCAGGGGGGCTGAGCTGGAGAGTCCTGGGCTGCGGGGGGCTTCCCGCTTTCCTGGGAGGAGACTCCCTGGGGAGGAAGAAGGGTCTGGCATGAGCCACAAGGCCCCTGGCCGAGGGACGGTAGCGGGGGACGTGTGCGTAGCGGATGCTGTCTGGGAGGAGCTGTGGCAAGGAGTGGGTGTGGGGCTGGGGGTGTCCCAGAGCTCAGTGAGGGTGTTCCCCCAGCCCAGCAGGCAGAAAGCCCCTGGCTCACAGCAGGAGCCAAGTTCCAGGTCACCAGGAACAGCCCCCGCCCTCACCAGTGCTCCCAGCCTCCCACAAAGGTTGGTTATGCCCATGGGTGCTGCCAAGGTTCCCCATGGGAACAGGGCTGGACACCCTAAAAAGGGGGGTCAACACCCCAGGGGCAAAGCCAGTGCAGGGGAGAATGAGTGGGATGAGTGTGAGAGGACCACCTCTACCCCTCCCATCCCGCACCAGGGAGCAGGGACTTTCCTGGGACAGCTCCAGGAGGATATTCAGGACCATCCTTGCCTGGGACAGGGGTGCCAAGGAGATCCAGGAGGGATCAGTGTCCAGCTCTGTGTCCTGGGACACCCTGCACCCTGTTCCCCATAGCCCTGATTTTCAGGAAGGAGCCACAGGAGCCTCCTGGCCATTGCTGGATTTTTCTTTCAGGAATTCGCTGTGGAGCTCGTTTGTCTTTTTTTGCCTCTTTCGGAGCTCCTGTAAAAACGGCCTTGGAGCTGGAAGGGGCGGGGCGGGGCGGGGCGGGGCAGGGCGGAGAAGAGCCAGCTGGGGAAGAGGGCTTCTGTGGCTCTGGCAGCCTGCTTTCCTCCTCTCCCTTTGGTGGAGGTGTGGGCTGGCAACGGAGCATCTTCCCCGGGTGGCCGCGGTGCCCCGGATCCCTGCCCTGAGCGGAGGGACAACACTGGGCGTCTCTGGCCTGCCGCACGCAGCCAGGCTGCCGCACAGAGCTCCTCCAAAGCCCTGCCCTTGGCCGCAGGGGGCCGAATTAGTGAGGCATTAAGGAGGGAGGAAGGAAGGGCGCTAATTAGGGAGGGGAGGGCGGGGAGCCGTTCCCAGCCGAGGGGGCGTGGCCAGGACGATGGGCGTGGGCAGGGCCTCAGCGGCGGCGAGGGGCCGTGGTCTGAGCGGGGCCGGGGCCAGCGCTGAGGGGAGCAAAGGGCGGGAAAAGGCTCGGTGCTGCTGAGGGGAAGCGTCGGGAAGGAGGGGACGGAGGGGATATCGTTGGGAAAAAGGGAGACACAAGAGCTCCTGGGGGCCTGAAACCACTAACAGTGGTGGAGGGGAGCCCAACACACTCCTCCTATGTATCCCTATGCTTTACAGAGGGGAAGGCGTGGCTAAAATCCAGGAGAAACAGTGCTGTGGATCCAAGGAATCAGAAGCAGGATCTGTGTGGAGGGCGTCCCTCACGGGAGGCACATGAATCGACCTGAGCGAGGCTGGGGCAGGAGGGTCACGGCCAGCAGAGAAGGGGGACCCTCTGTCCATGCCAAGGCCCAGGGCAGCCCTATCCCGGGAAGCGCGCAGGGAGCGGATCCTTGAGCTGCTGCACGTTGGCGCTGCCCTCGCTCAGCCGGCAGCCCCCTCATTGCCCAGGGGGAGCTGGTGGCAGTGGGGAGTGGGAGAGGGAAACATCTGTCCTACACCTCCATGGCTGCGGCACTGCCAAAGGTGAAGAACGTCAGAGAACTGCCAAACAAGATCCTCCAGCAGGAAAGGCAGACGTTCCCAGCTCCAGGGAATTCCCTGATGTCAGCAGTGGAGGAGCAGGATGAGGAAGATCTCCACGCTTGCGATACTTCTGGCAAGAGCCTCCGTCCCTGCCAGAGCCTCGGTGAGAGCTGCCGGAGTGCAGACGGAGGAAGGCCTTTGGACAGGTGCAAGGTATGAATGATGCACGGTCCCCAGTCGTGGTGTGAGCAGAAACATTTCTTCCAAGCACCTCTGGCTTTTAGAAGAGTTTCACTCTCAGGTTCGAATAGCGTGAGCCTGGAAAGCCAATAGTCGAAATGCTCCGATGTCTGCTACCCAATACTAGACATGAACTCGTGTCTCTCGTAGCAACATCAGGCTTTTTCCCTAAGCCAAGTGCTGGAAGGAGAATTTCTTCTGCAAAACTACTGTGCTTCTGCTGCTTGTTCCATTTTAGAAAGTTTCCTTCGTCGCCCCTGCCTTGATTGAACAGTCCTTTCTCTTCTAACTAGAAGCTCCAGGTTCTCTTCTTACAAGTTGTCTTTGTTTTCTTTGCCCACAGACAGGAGTCCCTGCTTCCCCAGAGCCACGTCGATCTGCAGAGCCTGCTTGTGGCTGAGGATGCAGATGGCCAGGAAAGGCCGGGAAGTAAAAATTGGTAACATTTCTAGTTCCTAGGAAAGAAATATTTCATGAGATCTGGAAAACAAGCATCCCAGCATCTGTGGCATTCCCAGCTGATCAGTCCCGCTGTAGCAAGATTGAGGATGCATCTCCCAGTTCTCCAAGAGCTGAGTAGGTATTAGTAGGGCATTGGACTGCAGCTGGGAACAGCAAAAGTGGCTGGCACAGCAAGTTCAATGTATGGCTGTCCAAGGTCTGTCTTTTGCAAGTTTCCAAGCTTTGCATCATGTTCTTGGGATTCCATTATCACTTTCAACCGAATACTCTACCAGTTAGAGCCATGATTGCCATCAAAAAGGTGAAGTCTGTAATAATAATCTGGTTTTTGGAGGGGAGATTTTCTCTCATCTCTTGCTCTGATCAGCTAGTGTAGTTTTAGAGGAGTTTGTGGTAAAGTCTGTTCTGTGCTGATTTTTTAATGGCTGTTTGACCACCAGACATGTCTGTGCCCTGAAGACATTTTCAGTTTTCATCCAGTTAGTCTAGAAGGTCCACTGAAAAAGTTATTTGATGTAACTCATCTCTCTGAAACCTGGGCAAACAAAATGCTCTGTTTTGGATTACAGGGAGGTGGACTGGTTTTCCTTGGCAAGCATCCTTTTCCTGCTCGTGTTTGCACCGCCGATCGTGTATTACTTCATCATGTCCTGTGACCAGTACCAGTGCTCTCTGACTGACCCACTGCTGGACTTGCTGACAGGGAATAAACATCTGTCTGACATCTGGAACAGGACTCCCACACTGACCTATAGGGCTGCTGGCATCTATTCCCTTTGGGTCACTTTCCAGGTACATTCTTGAGTTATGATCTGGATGCCGGGTCTGGTTTCTCACACGGCTGTTGGATGAATCCTTTTGCACAAAGGATAGTGGAATGTTGAACTGGCATTTACTCTTTGGTGTTTCCCACTTTCCAGGGCTTTTTGGAATCCAAAGGAAGCTTATGTACTTGGAAAAGAAGCATGTAGGGAATATACGCAAATATTCCTTGTGTGACATATGCCTTAATGAGGTTTTGAAGAAAAAGCAACTTTATAGCAGTATCCGTTGGTTTTAAATTCATACACAAGAAATAGATAAAAATAAAACGACGAGGACCTGAATCTAGTTACCAACTGTCCTGCCTCCCCACCAAAAAAGGATGGCAGCCTTACATGAAGTACATCTTTGAGCTGTCTCAAAGCTTAGATGTATTACTAGTCTAAAATCCCAACAGCTAAATATTGCCATATTTGCTTACCCAATACTTAATAGAAACTTAATAGAAACATTCTATTTGGTATGTGTATGTAAGGAATAGTGTTTTGAGGGATTTTGTCTCGTCTGTATTTACTGTGAATACATCCTCTCTCTTCTAGGTGGTTTTGTACATGTCCATCCCTGACTTCTGCCATAAAGTTCTCCCTGGATATGTGGGAGGTGTACAAGAAGGTGCTGTCACCCCTGCTGGTAAGGTATTCCTTGGAATACACGGACACCGTGCAATCTTCTGAAATGATAGTATTTCTGTACCTAGAGTGTTTAATAGCCCATGTGTAGCCAGAGGAAACGTGGGCAGAAGTGCTCTCACCTTCCTCCCGTGTTCAGTTCAAACAAAAATAGAAAGCAATCGATGTCATCTTTTAGAAGAAGTGATAGCATTTCTATCTCTTAGAATTAGTATAACTGTTGATCTGGTAGGCACCATACCAGCAGTGAAAAAGTACTGGTTGATGACTTTGGCACTTGAAATTGTCAGTTGACTGTAGCTGTCCAGGACTATTGCTGGTATTCGACAAGATAGTTTTACCTGCTCAAGCTCCATGAAGCCAAGGGACTTGAACAAAATGTGGGATGTGAACTGTTAGGAGAAGTGGTTTGTTACTCTGGTCAGTTTTGGGGGAAAGCCTAAATTCAGTTTTGTGAGGAGAAAAACTCAGCCTAACAAAGCCTAATGGGTACAGCAGAGTTTAATGGAACACTCAGAAAAGTGCTTTAAGGTATTGAATTGGGAGGACGAGGAGAGAGAAGTTGTTTCATGAGCGCTTGATTGAGCTTCTGTGTATTCTGTGCATAGCCATGTGAATTAAAAGCTGCAGTAATGCGGGGTCAGTAACACTCGATTTTTTTTCTTCATCTTTTAGGTGTCGTGAATAAATATGAAAATCAATGGACTTCAGGCCTGGATCATGACCCATGTGCTTTGGTTTGCAAATGCTTCTTGCTTCCACTTCTTCTCACCTACCATCATTTTTGACAAGTGGATTCCTCTCCTGTGGTGTGCCAATAGCTTGGGATATGCAGTGTCCACGTTTGCAATGATTAAAGGCTACTTTTTCCCTCCCAATGCCAAAGAGTGGTATGTGAATTTTAGTAATGAGAGAAGACGAGGTAATCCGAGATTAAAACTGTTAAATAAAAACCGGGTCTATCAATTGAATGACAGAATATATTTCACTGGCAGAGAGAGCTGAGCCAGTGTATGACAGTGGTTCTTTGCTTCACTAGCACCATCCCCCGTGTTTCATGCTGCACACCATGGGACTGGCAGCCTCAGTGTCACAGATACACCCATCCTAGAAATAGTGAGACTGTTCAGAAGTGTTAGCAAGAGTAAACTCGGGCACTTCTGAAACTCTACAACTTATGTCTATTAATGTAATACTTCAGCTGGGTCAGCTTCTGTTACCTTGCACAGCGTTACATGCTTTGATGATTTTTATTATCACTACATCAAATTAATCTGAATTGTGTAGTCAGAGCAGTAATTACCTGTATTTGTGTAGAACTCTGTACATTTCCAATTTTTTTATGTTTTACAGCAAATTCACTGGAAACTTCTTTTACGACTACGTGATGGGGATTGAATTTAACCCTCGAATAGGGAAGTGGTTTGATTTCAAGCTCTTTCTTCAGTGGGCGCCCTGGGATTGTGGCCTGGACTCTGATCAACCTTTCCTTTGCTGCCAAACAAGAGGAGCTGTATGGCGAAGCGACAAACTCCATGATCCTTGTCAATGTCCTTCAGGTAAATTCCAAGGAGGAAATTAGGAAACCAGCTAGGAAGTAAACTAATATTAAAGTAGGAAAAGAAGTCCTTCTATGGAAATGAAAATGAAGTGTTTTTTCCTGGCCTGAAACAAGCTCATTCAGTGATGGTGTGCTGGGACTTCTTTGGATTTATTGCCTGATCTGTGGAAATGGAAGCCTGCTCAATAGGAGCTCTATCGGCCCTCTTTGTAACGCTGTGACTCTAAGCTGAAGAGAGATTGGGCTGATCAACTGTGAGTTCACTTCCCAAGCGTTCGTCCTTGAGTTGTACACTTGCCTTAGTCATCCTACTGTTGCTTTATCTGTGTAGATAGATAGATAGGTAGGTAGATATTGTGTATCCACATAGCTTGTATTTATGTGATAGTTCTTCCTAACTGTGTTCAGAAACGTCTGGTTTTGAAGTGCTAACATAAAAACACCAATGAGTTGTGAGATCACATCACAAGGCAGCACAGACATTAGGCTGATGCTGTTAAACAGGGTAACTGGTGACAGTGCTCTGTTATTACTGTGAAATTATTCTGTTGCAGGGTATTTTTGTTCTGGACTTCTTTTGGAATGAAGCCTGGTACTTGAAAACCATTGCTATCTGCCATGATCATTTGGGATGGTATTTGGGCTGGGGAGACTGTGTTTGGTTGCCTTCCCTCTCTACTTTGCAGGTAAAAATGTGGACACTGTGGATTTGGGCTAAGAGGAAGGAAACTTTGCAGAAACATTCTTCTCAGCAGGTTAATGTGCACCTTAAATGTTTCTAGGCGGTTTGACTGTTGAGAAATCCTTGCAACATTCTTTGTAACAATTCCTGGGTAGGAAGGCTTCCTGTCCGTGCCCAGATTGGACATCTTTTCCTCTCCTGCCCTTCTTTTGTGCCTCTTTCTGTCACTGTCTGTTGTGTCTGTATACTTTTCTGAATCCTTTTGGTTTCCTTTTTTTCTAAATCCTTTCCGTTTCCTTTTTTTTTTTACTCCTGCTTGTTGAGGGTCTTTTGGTTAGCGGTGGTTTGTTTGTGTTTTGTTCCTTGCTTTTTCCTTCTGTCCGGTTTGCATCCTTGCAACTTCTCTCTTCTTGTTTCAGGAAGAAGTGCAATTTTGGAGAGAGAAAGAGAGAAGGAAACTGTTGGATGCAGAGTTTTTTGAAAGTTTTCTGCAGTTTTACTGTTGCAGTAGATTTTTCTACTCTTTCTTCTGGTCTGTTGTGGGCCACTGTAGTCAAGGAATTGGTCTGGCATGCTGAGCCTCTGTTGGAAGTAAATGTCTGATTGTTTTTGTGCTCCCCAGGGTCTGTATTTGGTTTACCAGCCTGTCCAGCTGTGCACAGCCCATGCCGTAGGGGTCTTGATGCTGGGCTTGCTGGGCTATTCCATCTTCAGAATGACCAACCACCAGAAGGACCTCTTCCGTCGTACCAATGGCAAGTGCAGGATCTGGGGGAAGAAGCCGGAGTCCATCGAGTGCTCCTACGTGTCCGTGGATGGGCCCAAGCACTACAGCAAGCTGATGACCTCTGGCTTTTGGGGCTGGGCACGTCATTTCAACTGCACGGGAGACCTGATGGGCTCGCTGGCCTATTGCCTGGCTTGTGGCTTTGAGCACATCCTGCCTTACTTCTACATCGTTTACATGACCACTCTGCTCACCCAGCGCTGCATTCGGGACGAGCACGGTTGTTGCAGCAAAGATGGGAAGGACTGGAAGCACTACACTGCTGCAGTGCCCTACCGGCTCTACCCGGCAGATTTTAAGGCTAATGCAGGATCCAGGGGAAAGAAAAAAGAAGAAACATGCAGGCATGCCATGTTTAAAGTGTTTAAACTGAAGTGGGGCACTGAAATGTCCCATTTTTTTAGAGGATTCTTTTAATTGGAATTGAATCATGCCGCAACCGGGCCAGGAGACACTTCAGAGACAGAGTCAGAGAAGCGGGTATTTGCTTTATTCGGCGCGCCGGGTGTGTGGGGATCGCTCCTCCAAACACACACCTGGTGCTCTCTACAACACAAGTATTATGGGTTAAATTAGGAATATTCATCACATTCCTTGGGACAGGTGTGGTTATACAAATTATTTCTCGGAAGTCATTAGCATATGGGCCACGCATGCGCTGTGTGTCCTGGTGGCCGCGCTGAGGAAGGCCTCTCCTCTTCCTCGGGGGTCTTTTCTGATGAAGGCCAGTAGTCTTCCTCTCAGTGAACTTTTTCACCTTTCTCCCTGGGCATGCGTAGTCCTTTGAGGAATGTTTCAGCGGTCTCTGAGATGATCCTTGTGCCCTCTATCTTGACAAGAGTAGGGCAAATTTGGTTTCTTAGGTTTTGTAATTACAGTCTGCTGTCTGAACTAACGTTTGCTGTCTCCCAATAGTTAACTCGTGCTTCCATGAGTTAGCTATTGACTGCCCCTTCCTCATTTCTGAAGAAGTATGTTTTTTTCCCAAAGCCTGTAGTGGTAGGTCAGGGCAGTAGACAGAAGGTGGCACAGGTTTGCAGCTGGCACCTGCCCACAGGGCCAGGGAAGGCACCTGGGTGCTTTCCTGTGGCTAGACTGGTTACTGCACTTTCCATCTCTACCAGTTGTTTTGAGGGTAGAGAAAGGTATTTTGAGGGCTGCAATGGGCCCAGCACCATGGGAGCAACTCCAGCATCTCAACATTTCCTGTGGGCTCCATGCCCATGGCTTACGAGGCTGCAGACCCAGCTGGTCAAAGGCGCAGCCCTGCCTCCCATTTCAGGGGAAGAAAGAGGAAGAGTTTTGTCAGGGCTCAACCTGAAATGACCTTTTGCCATTTCTGATTCTTCTCCCAGCATTGGAGAGGAGCAGCATCTCTGTCCCTGCCACCCGCTGGCCCTTGGAATGCACACATGAGCCCACGTATCACTTCAGGTGAAGCCAAGTGGCCGCCTCAGTTTGAAAGGGCGGCTGTTGTTTCACTGTTGCATTTCTTGGCTTGTTACAGCCCCTCCTGCCTGGACTACAGCCTGTGCTTGAAGACACAAAAGTGCCATGATGCCTGGAGGAAAGGCATCAAAAGCTTGACAAAGGCTGAAGGGAACACTCTGATCACCCCTTTTCCCAAGAGGGTTCTTTAGCTGAAGTTGCTAACCAGGAGCAGACTTGACACCCCGGCATGGGTTTGTGGTTCTTTTATTTCTCGAGTCCTCACTCCTGCGTGGGACTCGGCAACCGGGTGCTGCAGAGGCTCCGGCAAGGCATCAAAGACGCCCGCCCCGCAGCCAAGGGTGGCGCAAGATCTCCTCCAGCGCTGGCCTGTCCGCGGGGTGCTTGGACAAACACCAGCGGATCAGATGTTGGCACTCTGGGGAGAGAAGCCAGAAAGCGCCGGTCACTTGCAGAAGGCTCCTGCCCAGCTGCTCCCGGCGCCCGCAGGGCCCGGGCCGTGCTGCGTGTGCTCAGAGCTGTGCCGGCCTCCCGGCTGACTCTGCCCTTTGCGGGACAGCGGCACGGCAGGACACGCGCCACCTCCTGCAGCCAAGCGGGCCACACCGACCCCACCGTGGTCACGGGCCGCCGCCTGCGGCCAGCCCTTGAGGGCAGATCGACCTCCCGCGGAGCTGCGTGAGGGCCACGCTGGGCTGCGCGGTGCCATCTGCCAAAGCCTGCCTTCTTGAGGCCGGACACCAACCTGGAGAGACCTGCTGCCAGAAGAAGAGCTGCCCCGACACGATGCCACGGTCGTCCTGGAAGGGCTCGTTCCCGCAGACCATGACGTACAGCAGCACGCCCAGGGACCAGATGGTCGCCGAATGGCCGTGGTAGCAGCCAAGGCAGATCCACTCGGGTGGGCTGTACAGGTGTGTTCCTAGGGGACACAGGCGGCGCTGTCCAGGCGCAGGCTGCTGCCTTCCAGAGCCTGGTGCCAGCCTCCTGGCAGAAGCAGGGGCTGCACCAGTGGCCACAACTTCCCCCCGGGGCCAGCCGCCGTCCCCCAGCCAATTGGCCAAAGCCAGGAAACCGTTCTGCAAGGCAGACAAGGCCAGCGGAGCAGCCCAAGCCCTTGCGGGCCTGCCAAGCCGAGCGGCCGGGGCCTGGCTTTGGCAGCCCCCCTCTGTGGGCAGGGCCGGCAGCCGGCTCCTGGGGCACAGCATCTGGCCCGTGCCAAAGGGCAGCCGGCAGCCGGCTGAATGCCGCAGCCCGCAGCCCAGGAGGGAACGGGGCCGTGCAGTGCCTGGCACTGGGAGCGGGGCCCGGCCTGTGGGCTCACCGGCAAATTGCGTGAAGGCCTGCTCCTGGAGGAAGGTGCCGCAACCGAAGTCGATGAGCTTCAGGTCGCCACTCTCCGGGTCCACGAGGAGGTTCTCCGGCTTGATGTCCCGGTGCAGGACGCCGCAGGCGGTGCAGTGCCGCACGGCCTCCAGCACCTGGCAGAAAAGCCAGCGCGCCATCTCCTCGCGCAGGAAGCCCTGCTCCAGCAGGAAGTCCAGGAGATCCTGCGATGACTCCGGACGCTCCATGACCAGCAGGAAGCTGTCAGGCAGCTCAAACCAGTCGAGGAGCTGGATGATGTTGTGGCAGCCAGAGCCCACCTTCTCCATGAGCACAATCTCCATGGGAACGCGGGTGCCGTCGGGCTGTGGGGAGGAGACAGTGCCTCCAGCAGGCCTGATGCTGCCCTGGGGCTGCTGTGCTGCCCCGTGCCTGGGATGCCCCAGTGCCCCCTTGGGCAGCCTCCCTGGTGCTTGGGCTTCCTCCCGCCCAGGGGATGCTTGGGGGGTGCCCCCCTGCCCGGCCCCACCACCGGTGTTTGGCATCCCCGGGCCCGCCCTGCTCCGGCTCGCACGCTGAGCCCACGCCCGCTCCCCCCGCCCTGCGCCGCCTCCCGCCCTCGGGGCCCGGCCTTATCCCTGCCCGCCACGCCCCGCTCTGGCGCTCTGGCGCCGTGGCCCCGCTCACTCACTCACCAGCTCGTACCACTGCACCACGCTCTCCCGGGCCACGCGTTTGATGGCCACCTGCAAGCCCACGAGAGACGGGGCTGAGCTCAAGCCCTGCCCCGCCCCTGGCCCTCGTCCCGCGCCCCGCCGTCCCGGCCACTTACCGGGCTCCCGTCCGAGAGGCGGATGCCCGAGAAAACGGTGCCGAAGCCACCGCTGCCCAGCTGCGGGCCCAGCTGGTACAGCTCCTGCAGCTTCTTCTTTTGCCCTGCGACCGAGACCGAGCCATCAGCCTTGCGCCCAGGGCCCCCCCGGCCAAGTGCCCGCGAGTGAAGCGGGCCGAGCCACCGCGGGCCACCTTGCTCTGACCTGCTTCCTGCTGCGCGCCGGGCAGCGGCCACCGCCTTGCAGCCGTCGGGCTGGCGAGCGCCAGAGCTGGGGCAGGGGAGCGCGCAGAGGCGGCTGCAGGAGCCGGAGGGCAGCGGGGCAGGGCGGCACCGTCGCTGTCCCCGGCGTCGTGGGCTGGACTCTGCTCTTGAGGACTGCCGGGGCTACAGCCCGAGGACTCGCACAGGGGGGTGTCAGGAGCAGCTGCAAACCAGAGAGGGGTTTTTTGAAGCTGTGGCATCAGAAGCACTGGAAACAGCCAGGGACTCGGCTGCTCTCAAGGGCCCTGGCCTGGCCTGCGGATGCCCCTCAAGAGCCCCAAGGGAGCCTCAGAGAGCTCCTCAGATCTCACCTGCTACCAGCAAGGCCTTCCTGGTAGTCGGTGGCCGTCTCGGAGCAGCTTCCTGGAGATGGAGGAACCTCCTGGGTGTCTTGAGGCTCGTCTCCGCCACCAGGCAAGAGCTGTTGCCAGCTGGCGCAGCCGGCACAGCGTCCTGGGAGCTGTGGGCCGGCAACTGCTGGCTCCAGCTCACTCGCTGCTCCAGCACCTGCTCCTGACAAGGCTCCCCTGGATCGGGCTGGGCTCCCACTTGGACTTCTGGGCTTTCCCTGGCAACGTCAGTTGTCAGGGTTGTGCCCGTGTTGTTGAAGTCCATGAGTCCAAGGGAGCTGGGAGACCTGTGCACAGGCTCTGCACTTTCTGCAGGCTGACTGCAGGTCTCACGGAGCGTCTGCGGGCGATGGAGGCTGTCAGAGATAGCGGACGCTCCTGGCGGGATGGAGGATCTCTGACAGCCTGAGCTTCTTGCCTGGATGGCGGCTCTCTGATGGTGTGCCATCCTTGCAAGGCTTGAGGCTCTCCCAGGGATGGAGAATCTTGCTGGGAGCAGCCTCTTGAAGGGATGGAGGCTCCTGGAGGAGCTGGCCGAGCCACAGCAGGGCAGGTGGCCTCGCTTCAGCAGCTCCTCCAGTTCTTTCCACAAGGCCTGCCACATCCCAGAGTAGAGCGGCACCCATGTCCCATTGCGAGCCCAGAGCAGCAGCATCAGTTCCTGCAGCTCCTGGGCCACTGCCACGCAGGGGCCGCAGCTGCAGGGGCTGTCCAGGGGGCTCGCGGGAGCACGTGGCCGCTTGCGAGGGGTGGCCCGAGGCCTGGAGGACCTGGGAGCCGCAGAGGCTCCTCGCTTCCTCCGTGAGCCTCTGGGCTGCACCCCGGGGCGCTTGCGCCTCTTCGCTGTCCTTGTCTGCCGCCTCCGTGGTTGCCAGTGGCCAACGGCCCACCAGACAGCCACAGCGGCCAACAGCAGGACAAGCACAATCACTGGGACAACACCGTCACACATGGCTCCGGCACGTCCCATCGCGACTGCACTGGCAGCTGCAGGTGCTGGCCCGTGTTACATAGCGACTGCGCGGTGATGTCACAGTGCTGTGGGCCAGGACAGCCGGGTGACATCCCAGCCCCGCCTCTCACCAGCGCTCAGCCCCTTTGTGCCGTCATAGTCCTGGGCCCACCTCAGGGATCAGCAGAACCAGCTCATGCCTAAGGATGCACATGGCCAGAAAAAGCCTGGCAGCAAGAACAGGAGCTCAGCCTGCTGCAGTGAATCATTCCCTGCAGCAAGTGGCACATCAGGAAGAGTGCTGCTGCCACCAGTGTCAAGCCCATGGCTCCCAGGACACTGCAGCGGTACCAACTGGCAACAGCCACTACTCTGTGCCTGCGAAGATCTTCCAGAGACAAAGGGAGTTGAAGTTCCTGTGTCTCTGGGGAGCTCTCCTGAACTGGCTGTCGAGGGCAGGAAGAGTTTTCTGTAACAGCTCACCGACTTCTGCGTTGCCTCTGTTCTAAACAAGTCAGGATTTCCCAAGGAGCGCTCATGGTGCTCTCACTGCTCTGGTTTTGACGGGCATAGGGTTCCTTTTTTCCCAGTTGCTGGCACACACTGGGTTCAGATGCACCATGGGAATGCTGTGGATCAAACAGGGGTGGTTTGCTTTCTGCTGAGCAGGGCTTGCCCTCTTCAGGGACTTTGCAGTGTCCCTTGGTACAGTGCACGTTTTCCACGGCGAAGGGAGGGAAGAGTGTTGAAGACAGAGGCAAAGAATGCATTAAACACCTGTGCTGTGTCCCTGGCCCTGTTTGTCAGGTGACCATCCACATCCTGGAAGGGGACAATGTTACTTCTACAATGTTTCTTTCCATGCATATATTTAAAACCACTCTTTTTATTGGGCCCCACATTTCTGGCCACCTTCCTCTCCAGCTGAGCTTTCAGTGCACCAAAGTTCTCCGTACAGTGGCGAGAAACATCTCTGGGGAAGGAATGAGAAGGAGGTGTCTTTACAAACTATCTGTGGGCCTGATGGTAGATAAAGCCAGATACTGATAGGTGAAAGAAGCAGCAAAGGGAGGAACCCTAAATTCCATAGGAATTCCACTAATTGACACAGACTGTTACTCACTCAAGACTCTGCTAATCCCTGGATTTAGAGAAAAAGAACAGAGACAGGAGCAAAAGAATGGGGGGGGGGGGGAGGGGGGTAGACATTAGAAAGGGGGTTTGTATTAAGCCATTTGGGAAGTCTGTACCTCTCAAGTAGCTCAGCCAGTGGGGAAAGAGAGAGGGAAATGCAGCTGGGAAATTAGGAGATAAAGGAAGCTGCGTCCTCTATCAACTTGAGAGATCCCGTGGGAAATGCCCATGACCTCTCCCTTTATTCGATCAAAGTAACAGGACTGCTCTGTCTCTTGTTTGGACGTACAGCTGTGGTGTTTGAGGACTAATTTTCCTGACATCCGTATTCTTCTTGTGACCTTGCTTCCACTGGGCACACAGCTTCCTTTTCCATCCTCTTTGCCAGAGAAGAAGCCTTCTGCCTCGCCTGCTTGGCTTTCGACATTTGGGAATCTCCTGCTGCTGTGCCCTTAGGAGGTGATGTTTCAAAATTGACCAGCACGGATGGACCCCAGCACCTGCAAAAACATTGTCCCTGGAGACCCTGCTTAGCAGTTCCCTGAGCAGTCTGAAGTCTGCTCTCCTCATGGCCCGAGCTGAGGTTTTGCTGGCCCTTTTCCTCTTGTCAGAGGTTTGAAACTCGATTGATTTGTGGTCGCTGTGGCCAAGACGGCCGCCAGTCCCCACCTGGCTCAGGGCACGTGGGACTCAGAGGGCGGCCTGGCTCCAGGGGGGCTGAGCTGGAGAGTCCTGGGCTGCGGGGGGCTTCCCGCTTTCCTGGGAGGAGACTCCCTGGGGAGGAAGAAGGGTCTGGCATGAGCCACAAGGCCCCTGGCCGAGGGACGGTAGCGGGGGACGTGTGCGTAGCGGATGCTGTCTGGGAGGAGCTGTGGCAAGGAGTGGGTGTGGGGCTGGGGGTGTCCCAGAGCTCAGTGAGGGTGTTCCCCCAGCCCAGCAGGCAGAAAGCCCCTGGCTCACAGCAGGAGCCAAGTTCCAGGTCACCAGGAACAGCCCCCGCCCTCACCAGTGCTCCCAGCCTCCCACAAAGGTTGGTTATGCCCATGGGTGCTGCCAAGGTTCCCCATGGGAACAGGGCTGGACACCCTAAAAAGGGGGGTCAACACCCCAGGGGCAAAGCCAGTGCAGGGGAGAATGAGTGGGATGAGTGTGAGAGGACCACCTCTACCCCTCCCATCCCGCACCAGGGAGCAGGGACTTTCCTGGGACAGCTCCAGGAGGATATTCAGGACCATCCTTGCCTGGGACAGGGGTGCCAAGGAGATCCAGGAGGGATCAGTGTCCAGCTCTGTGTCCTGGGACACCCTGCACCCTGTTCCCCATAGCCCTGATTTTCAGGAAGGAGCCACAGGAGCCTCCTGGCCATTGCTGGATTTTTCTTTCAGGAATTCGCTGTGGAGCTCGTTTGTCTTTTTTTGCCTCTTTCGGAGCTCCTGTAAAAACGGCCTTGGAGCTGGAAGGGGCGGGGCGGGGCGGGGCGGGGCAGGGCGGAGAAGAGCCAGCTGGGGAAGTCTTGAGGGCTTCTGTGGCTCTGGCAGCCTGCTTTCCTCCTCTCCCTTTGGTGGAGGTGTGGGCTGGCAACGGAGCATCTTCCCCGGGTGGCCGCGGTGCCCCGGATCCCTGCCCTGAGCGGAGGGACAACACTGGGCGTCTCTGGCCTGCCGCACGCAGCCAGGCTGCCGCACAGAGCTCCTCGAAAGCCCTGCCCTTGGCCGCAGGGGGCCGAATTAGCGAGGCATTAAGGAGGGAGGAAGGAAGGGCGCTAATTAGGGAGGGGAGGGCGGGGAGCCGTTCCCAGCCGAGGGGGCGTGGCCAGGACGATGGGCGTGGGCAGGGCCTCAGCGGCGGCGAGGGGCCGTGGTCTGAGCGGGGCCGGGGCCAGCGCTGAGGGGAGCAAAGGGCGGGAAAAGGCTCGGTGCTGCTGAGGGGAAGCGTCGGGAAGGAGGGGACGGAGGGGATATCGTTGGGAAAAAGGGAGACACAAGAGCTCCTGGGGGCCTGAAACCACTAACAGTGGTGGAGGGGAGCCCAACACACTCCTCCTATGTATCCCTATGCTTTACAGAGGGGAAGGCGTGGCTAAAATCCAGGAGAAACAGTGCTGTGGATCCAAGGAATCAGAAGCAGGATCTGTGTGGAGGGCGTCCCTCACGGGAGGCACATGAATCGACCTGAGCGAGGCTGGGGCAGGAGGGTCACGGCCAGCAGAGAAGGGGGACCCTCTGTCCATGCCAAGGCCCAGGGCAGCCCTATCCCGGGAAGCGCGCAGGGAGCGGATCCTTGAGCTGCTGCACGTTGGCGCTGCCCTCGCTCAGCCGGCAGCCCCCTCATTGCCCAGGGGGAGCTGGTGGCAGTGGGGAGTGGGAGAGGGAAACATCTGTCCTACACCTCCATGGCTGCGGCACTGCCAAAGGTGAAGAACGTCAGAGAACTGCCAAACAAGATCCTCCAGCAGGAAAGGCAGACGTTCCCAGCTCCAGGGAATTCCCTGATGTCAGCAGTGGAGGAGCAGGATGAGGAAGATCTCCACGCTTGCGATACTTCTGGCAAGAGCCTCCGTCCCTGCCAGAGCCTCGGTGAGAGCTGCCGGAGCGCAGACGGAGGAAGGCCTTTGGACAGGTGCAAGGTATGAATGATGCACGGTCCCCAGTCGTGGTGTGAGCAGAAACATTTCTTCCAAGCACCTCTGGCTTTTAGAAGAGTTTCACTCTCAGGTTCGAATAGCGTGAGCCTGGAAAGCCAATAGTCGAAATGCTCCGATGTCTGCTACCCAATACTAGACATGAACTCGTGTCTCTCGTAGCAACATCAGGCTTTTTCCCTAAGCCAAGTGCTGGAAGGAGAATTTCTTCTGCAAAACTACTGTGCTTCTGCTGCTTGTTCCATTTTAGAAAGTTTCCTTCGTCGCCCCTGCCTTGATTGAACAGTCCTTTCTCTTCTAACTAGAAGCTCCAGGTTCTCTTCTTACAAGTTGTCTTTGTTTTCTTTGCCCACAGACAGGAGTCCCTGCTTCCCCAGAGCCACGTCGATCTGCAGAGCCTGCTTGTGGCTGAGGATGCAGATGGCCAGGAAAGGCCGGGAAGTAAAAATTGGTAACATTTCTAGTTCCTAGGAAAGAAATATTTCATGAGATCTGGAAAACAAGCATCCCAGCATCTGTGGCATTCCCAGCTGATCAGTCCCGCTGTAGCAAGATTGAGGATGCATCTCCCAGTTCTCCAAGAGCTGAGTAGGTATTAGTAGGGCATTGGACTGCAGCTGGGAACAGCAAAAGTGGCTGGCACAGCAAGTTCAATGTATGGCTGTCCAAGGTCTGTCTTTTGCAAGTTTCCAAGCTTTGCATCATGTTCTTGGGATTCCATTATCACTTTCAACCGAATACTCTACCAGTTAGAGCCATGATTGCCATCAAAAAGGTGAAGTCTGTAATAATAATCTGGTTTTTGGAGGGGAGATTTTCTCTCATCTCTTGCTCTGATCAGCTAGTGTAGTTTTAGAGGAGTTTGTGGTAAAGTCTGTTCTGTGCTGATTTTTTAATGGCTGTTTGACCACCAGACATGTCTGTGCCCTGAAGACATTTTCAGTTTTCATCCAGTTAGTCTAGAAGGTCCACTGAAAAAGTTATTTGATGTAACTCATCTCTCTGAAACCTGGGCAAACAAAATGCTCTGTTTTGGATTACAGGGAGGTGGACTGGTTTTCCTTGGCAAGCATCCTTTTCCTGCTCGTGTTTGCACCGCCGATCGTGTATTACTTCATCATGTCCTGTGACCAGTACCAGTGCTCTCTGACTGACCCACTGCTGGACTTGCTGACAGGGAATAAACATCTGTCTGACATCTGGAACAGGACTCCCACACTGACCTATAGGGCTGCTGGCATCTATTCCCTTTGGGTCACTTTCCAGGTACATTCTTGAGTTATGATCTGGATGCCGGGTCTGGTTTCTCACACGGCTGTTGGATGAATCCTTTTGCACAAAGGATAGTGGAATGTTGAACTGGCATTTACTCTTTGGTGTTTCCCACTTTCCAGGGCTTTTTGGAATCCAAAGGAAGCTTATGTACTTGGAAAAGAAGCATGTAGGGAATATACGCAAATATTCCTTGTGTGACATATGCCTTAATGAGGTTTTGAAGAAAAAGCAACTTTATAGCAGTATCCGTTGGTTTTAAATTCATACACAAGAAATAGATAAAAATAAAACGACGAGGACCTGAATCTAGTTACCAACTGTCCTGCCTCCCCACCAAAAAAGGATGGCAGCCTTACATGAAGTACATCTTTGAGCTGTCTCAAAGCTTAGATGTATTACTAGTCTAAAATCCCAACAGCTAAATATTGCCATATTTGCTTACCCAATACTTAATAGAAACTTAATAGAAACATTCTATTTGGTATGTGTATGTAAGGAATAGTGTTTTGAGGGATTTTGTCTCGTCTGTATTTACTGTGAATACATCCTCTCTCTTCTAGGTGGTTTTGTACATGTCCATCCCTGACTTCTGCCATAAAGTTCTCCCTGGATATGTGGGAGGTGTACAAGAAGGTGCTGTCACCCCTGCTGGTAAGGTATTCCTTGGAATACACGGACACCGTGCAATCTTCTGAAATGATAGTATTTCTGTACCTAGAGTGTTTAATAGCCCATGTGTAGCCAGAGGAAACGTGGGCAGAAGTGCTCTCACCTTCCTCCCGTGTTCAGTTCAAACAAAAATAGAAAGCAATCGATGTCATCTTTTAGAAGAAGTGATAGCATTTCTATCTCTTAGAATTAGTATAACTGTTGATCTGGTAGGCACCATACCAGCAGTGAAAAAGTACTGGTTGATGACTTTGGCACTTGAAATTGTCAGTTGACTGTAGCTGTCCAGGACTATTGCTGGTATTCGACAAGATAGTTTTACCTGCTCAAGCTCCATGAAGCCAAGGGACTTGAACAAAATGTGGGATGTGAACTGTTAGGAGAAGTGGTTTGTTACTCTGGTCAGTTTTGGGGGAAAGCCTAAATTCAGTTTTGTGAGGAGAAAAACTCAGCCTAACAAAGCCTAATGGGTACAGCAGAGTTTAATGGAACACTCAGAAAAGTGCTTTAAGGTATTGAATTGGGAGGACGAGGAGAGAGAAGTTGTTTCATGAGCGCTTGATTGAGCTTCTGTGTATTCTGTGCATAGCCATGTGAATTAAAAGCTGCAGTAATGCGGGGTCAGTAACACTCGATTTTTTTTCTTCATCTTTTAGGTGTCGTGAATAAATATGAAAATCAATGGACTTCAGGCCTGGATCATGACCCATGTGCTTTGGTTTGCAAATGCTTCTTGCTTCCACTTCTTCTCACCTACCATCATTTTTGACAAGTGGATTCCTCTCCTGTGGTGTGCCAATAGCTTGGGATATGCAGTGTCCACGTTTGCAATGATTAAAGGCTACTTTTTCCCTCCCAATGCCAAAGAGTGGTATGTGAATTTTAGTAATGAGAGAAGACGAGGTAATCCGAGATTAAAACTGTTAAATAAAAACCGGGTCTATCAATTGAATGACAGAATATATTTCACTGGCAGAGAGAGCTGAGCCAGTGTATGACAGTGGTTCTTTGCTTCACTAGCACCATCCCCCGTGTTTCATGCTGCACACCATGGGACTGGCAGCCTCAGTGTCACAGATACACCCATCCTAGAAATAGTGAGACTGTTCAGAAGTGTTAGCAAGAGTAAACTCGGGCACTTCTGAAACTCTACAACTTATGTCTATTAATGTAATACTTCAGCTGGGTCAGCTTCTGTTACCTTGCACAGCGTTACATGTTTTGATGATTTTTATTATCACTACATCAAATTAATCTGAATTGTGTAGTCAGAGCAGTAATTACCTGTATTTGTGTAGAACTCTGTACATTTCCAATTTTTTTATGTTTTACAGCAAATTCACTGGAAACTTCTTTTACGACTACATGATGGGGATTGAATTTAACCCTCGAATAGGGAAGTGGTTTGATTTCAAGCTCTTTCTTCAGTGGGCGCCCTGGGATTGTGGCCTGGACTCTGATCAACCTTTCCTTTGCTGCCAAACAAGAGGAGCTGTATGGCGAAGCGACAAACTCCATGATCCTTGTCAATGTCCTTCAGGTAAATTCCAAGGAGGAAATTAGGAAACCAGCTAGGAAGTAAACTAATATTAAAGTAGGAAAAGAAGTCCTTCTATGGAAATGAAAATGAAGTGTTTTTTCCTGGCCTGAAACAAGCTCATTCAGTGATGGTGTGCTGGGACTTCTTTGGATTTATTGCCTGATCTGTGGAAATGGAAGCCTGCTCAATAGGAGCTCTATCGGCCCTCTTTGTAACGCTGTGACTCTAAGCTGAAGAGAGATTGGGCTGATCAACTGTGAGTTCACTTCCCAAGCGTTCGTCCTTGAGTTGTACACTTGCCTTAGTCATCCTACTGTTGCTTTATCTGTGTAGATAGATAGATAGGTAGGTAGATATTGTGTATCCACATAGCTTGTATTTATGTGATAGTTCTTCCTAACTGTGTTCAGAAACGTCTGGTTTTGAAGTGCTAACATAAAAACACCAATGAGTTGTGAGATCACATCACAAGGCAGCACAGACATTAGGCTGATGCTGTTAGACAGGGTAACTGGTGACAGTGCTCTGTTATTACTGTAAAATTATTCTGTTGCAGGGTATTTTTGTTCTGGACTTCTTTTGGAATGAAGCCTGGTACTTGAAAACCATTGCTATCTGCCATGATCATTTGGGATGGTATTTGGGCTGGGGAGACTGTGTTTGGTTGCCTTCCCTCTCTACTTTGCAGGTAAAAATGTGGACACTGTGGATTTGGGCTAAGAGGAAGGAAACTTTGCAGAAACATTCTTCTCAGCAGGTTAATGTGCACCTTAAATGTTTCTAGGCGGTTTGACTGTTGAGAAATCCTTGCAACATTCTTTGTAACAATTCCTGGGTAGGAAGGCTTCCTGTCCGTGCCCAGATTGGACATCTTTTCCTCTCCTGCCCTTCTTTTGTGCCTCTTTCTGTCACTGTCTGTTGTGTCTGTATACTTTTCTGAATCCTTTTGGTTTCCTTTTTTTCTAAATCCTTTCCGTTTCCTTTTTTTTTTTACTCCTGCTTGTTGAGGGTCTTTTGGTTAGCGGTGGTTTGTTTGTGTTTTGTTCCTTGCTTTTTCCTTCTGTCCGGTTTGCATCCTTGCAACTTCTCTCTTCTTGTTTCAGGAAGAAGTGCAATTTTGGAGAGAGAAAGAGAGAAGGAAACTGTTGGATGCAGAGTTTTTTGAAAGTTTTCTGCAGTTTTACTGTTGCAGTAGATTTTTCTACTCTTTCTTCTGGTCTGTTGTGGGCCACTGTAGTCAAGGAATTGGTCTGGCATGCTGAGCCTCTGTTGGAAGTAAATGTCTGATTGTTTTTGTGCTCCCCAGGGTCTGTATTTGGTTTACCAGCCTGTCCAGCTGTGCACAGCCCATGCCGTAGGGGTCTTGATGCTGGGCTTGCTGGGCTATTCCATCTTCAGAATGACCAACCACCAGAAGGACCTCTTCCGTCGTACCAATGGCAAGTGCAGGATCTGGGGGAAGAAGCCGGAGTCCATCGAGTGCTCCTACGTGTCCGTGGATGGGCCCAAGCACTACAGCAAGCTGATGACCTCTGGCTTTTGGGGCTGGGCACGTCATTTCAACTGCACGGGAGACCTGATGGGCTCGCTGGCCTATTGCCTGGCTTGTGGCTTTGAGCACATCCTGCCTTACTTCTACATCGTTTACATGACCACTCTGCTCACCCAGCGCTGCATTCGGGACGAGCACGGTTGTTGCAGCAAAGATGGGAAGGACTGGAAGCACTACACTGCTGCAGTGCCCTACCGGCTCTACCCGGCAGATTTTAAGGCTAATGCAGGATCCAGGGGAAAGAAAAAAGAAGAAACATGCAGGCATGCCATGTTTAAAGTGTTTAAACTGAAGTGGGGCACTGAAATGTCCCATTTTTTTAGAGGATTCTTTTAATTGGAATTGAATCATGCCGCAACCGGGCCAGGAGACACTTCAGAGACAGAGTCAGAGAAGCGGGTATTTGCTTTATTCGGCGCGCCGGGTGTGTGGGGATCGCTCCTCCAAACACACACCTGGTGCTCTCTACAACACAAGTATTATGGGTTAAATTAGGAATATTCATCACATTCCTTGGGACAGGTGTGGTTATACAAATTATTTCTCAGAAGTCATTAGCATATGGGCCACGCATGCGCTGTGTGTCCTGGTGGCCGCGCTGAGGAAGGCCTCTCCTCTTCCTCGGGGGTCTTTTCTGATGAAGGCCAGTAGTCTTCCTCTCAGTGAACTTTTTCACCTTTCTCCCTGGGCATGCGTAGTCCTTTGAGGAATGTTTCAGCGGTCTCTGAGATGATCCTTGTGCCCTCTATCTTGACAAGAGTAGGGCAAATTTGGTTTCTTAGGTTTTGTAATTACAGTCTGCTGTCTGAACTAACGTTTGCTGTCTCCCAATAGTTAACTCGTGCTTCCATGAGTTAGCTATTGACTGCCCCTTCCTCATTTCTGAAGAAGTATGTTTTTTTCCCAAAGCCTGTAGTGGTAGGTCAGGGCAGTAGACAGAAGGTGGCACAGGTTTGCAGCTGGCACCTGCCCACAGGGCCAGGGAAGGCACCTGGGTGCTTTCCTGTGGCTAGACTGGTTACTGCACTTTCCATCTCTACCAGTTGTTTTGAGGGTAGAGAAAGGTATTTTGAGGGCTGCAATGGGCCCAGCACCATGGGAGCAACTCCAGCATCTCAACATTTCCTGTGGGCTCCATGCCCATGGCTTACGAGGCTGCAGACCCAGCTGGTCAAAGGCGCAGCCCTGCCTCCCATTTCAGGGGAAGAAAGAGGAAGAGTTTTGTCAGGGCTCAACCTGAAATGACCTTTTGCCATTTCTGATTCTTCTCCCAGCATTGGAGAGGAGCAGCATCTCTGTCCCTGCCACCCGCTGGCCCTTGGAATGCACACATGAGCCCACGTATCACTTCAGGTGAAGCCAAGTGGCCGCCTCAGTTTGAAAGGGCGGCTGTTGTTTCACTGTTGCATTTCTTGGCTTGTTACAGCCCCTCCTGCCTGGACTACAGCCTGTGCTTGAAGACACAAAAGTGCCATGATGCCTGGAGGAAAGGCATCAAAAGCTTGACAAAGGCTGAAGGGAACACTCTGATCACCCCTTTTCCCAAGAGGGTTCTTTAGCTGAAGTTGCTAACCAGGAGCAGACTTGACACCCCGGCATGGGTTTGTGGTTCTTTTATTTCTCGAGTCCTCACTCCTGCGTGGGACTCGGCAACCGGGTGCTGCAGAGGCTCCGGCAAGGCATCAAAGACGCCCGCCCCGCAGCCAAGGGTGGCGCAAGATCTCCTCCAGCGCTGGCCTGTCCGCGGGGTGCTTGGACAAACACCAGCGGATCAGATGTTGGCACTCTGGGGAGAGAAGCCAGAAAGCGCCGGTCACTTGCAGAAGGCTCCTGCCCAGCTGCTCCCGGCGCCCGCAGGGCCCGGGCCGTGCTGCGTGTGCTCAGAGCTGTGCCGGCCTCCCGGCTGACTCTGCCCTTTGCGGGACAGCGGCACGGCAGGACACGCGCCACCTCCTGCAGCCAAGCGGGCCACACCGACCCCACCGTGGTCACGGGCCGCCGCCTGCGGCCAGCCCTTGAGGGCAGATCGACCTCCCGCGGAGCTGCGTGAGGGCCACGCTGGGCTGCGCGGTGCCATCTGCCAAAGCCTGCCTTCTTGAGGCCGGACACCAACCTGGAGAGACCTGCTGCCAGAAGAAGAGCTGCCCCGACACGATGCCACGGTCGTCCTGGAAGGGCTCGTTCCCGCAGACCATGACGTACAGCAGCACGCCCAGGGACCAGATGGTCGCCGAATGGCCGTGGTAGCAGCCAAGGCAGATCCACTCGGGTGGGCTGTACAGGTGTGTTCCTAGGGGACACAGGCGGCGCTGTCCAGGCGCAGGCTGCTGCCTTCCAGAGCCTGGTGCCAGCCTCCTGGCAGAAGCAGGGGCTGCACCAGTGGCCACAACTTCCCCCCCGGGGCCAGCCGCCGTCCCCCAGCCAATTGGCCAAAGCCAGGAAACCGTTCTGCAAGGCAGACAAGGCCAGCGGAGCAGCCCAAGCCCTTGCGGGCCTGCCAAGCCGAGCGGCCGGGGCCTGGCTTTGGCAGCCCCCCTCTGTGGGCAGGGCCGGCAGCCGGCTCCTGGGGCACAGCATCTGGCCCGTGCCAAAGGGCAGCCGGCAGCCGGCTGAATGCCGCAGCCCGCAGCCCAGGAGGGAACGGGGCCGTGCAGTGCCTGGCACTGGGAGCGGGGCCCGGCCTGTGGGCTCACCGGCAAATTGCGTGAAGGCCTGCTCCTGGAGGAAGGTGCCGCAACCGAAGTCGATGAGCTTCAGGTCGCCACTCTCCGGGTCCACGAGGAGGTTCTCCGGCTTGATGTCCCGGTGCAGGACGCCGCAGGCGGTGCAGTGCCGCACGGCCTCCAGCACCTGGCAGAAAAGCCAGCGCGCCATCTCCTCGCACAGGAAGCCCTGCTCCAGCAGGAAGTCCAGGAGATCCTGCGATGACTCCGGACGCTCCATGACCAGCAGGAAGCTGTCAGGCAGCTCAAACCAGTCGAGGAGCTGGATGATGTTGTGGCAGCCAGAGCCCACCTTCTCCATGAGCACAATCTCCATGGGAACGCGGGTGCCGTCGGGCTGTGGGGAGGAGACAGTGCCTCCAGCAGGCCTGATGCTGCCCTGGGGCTGCTGTGCTGCCCCGTGCCTGGGATGCCCCAGTGCCCCCTTGGGCAGCCTCCCTGGTGCTTGGGCTTCCTCCCGCCCAGGGGATGCTTGGGGGGTGCCCCCCTGCCCGGCCCCACCACCGGTGTTTGGCATCCCCGGGCCCGCCCTGCTCCGGCTCGCACGCTGAGCCCACGCCCGCTCCCCCCGCCCTGCGCCGCCTCCCGCCCTCGGGGCCCGGCCTTATCCCTGCCCGCCACGCCCCGCTCTGGCGCCGTGGCCCCGCTCGCTCACTCACCAGCTCGTACCACTGCACCACGCTCTCCCGGGCCACGCGTTTGATGGCCACCTGCAAGCCCACGAGAGACGGGGCTGAGCTCAAGCCCTGCCCCGCCCCTGGCCCTCGTCCCGCGCCCCGCCGTCCCGGCCACTTACCGGGCTCCCGTCCGAGAGGCGGATGCCCGAGAAAACGGTGCCGAAGCCACCGCTGCCCAGCTGCGGGCCCAGCTGGTACAGCTCCTGCAGCTTCTTCTTTTGCCCTGCGACCGAGACCGAGCCATCAGCCTTGCGCCCAGGGCCCCCCCGGCCAAGTGCCCGCGAGTGAAGCGGGCCGAGCCACCGCGGGCCACCTTGCTCTGACCTGCTTCCTGCTGCGCGCCGGGCAGCGGCCACCGCCTTGCAGCCGTCGGGCTGGCGAGCGCCAGAGCTGGGGCAGGGGAGCGCGCAGAGGCGGCTGCAGGAGCCGGAGGGCAGCGGGGCAGGGCGGCACCGTCGCTGTCCCCGGCGTCGTGGGCTGGACTCTGCTCTTGAGGACTGCCGGGGCTACAGCCCGAGGACTCGCACAGGGGGGTGTCAGGAGCAGCTGCAAACCAGAGAGGGGTTTTTTGAAGCTGTGGCATCAGAAGCACTGGAAACAGCCAGGGACTCGGCTGCTCTCAAGGGCCCTGGCCTGGCCTGCGGATGCCCCTCAAGAGCCCCAAGGGAGCCTCAGAGAGCTCCTCAGATCTCACCTGCTACCAGCAAGGCCTTCCTGGTAGTCGGTGGCCGTCTCGGAGCAGCTTCCTGGAGATGGAGGAACCTCCTGGGTGTCTTGAGGCTCGTCTCCGCCACCAGGCAAGAGCTGTTGCCAGCTGGCGCAGCCGGCACAGCGTCCTGGGAGCTGTGGGCCGGCAACTGCTGGCTCCAGCTCACTCGCTGCTCCAGCACCTGCTCCTGACAAGG
This sequence comes from Aphelocoma coerulescens, assembly GCF_041296385.1. Lineage (NCBI taxonomy): Eukaryota > Metazoa > Chordata > Aves > Passeriformes > Corvidae > Aphelocoma > Aphelocoma coerulescens. The sequence continues at coordinate 419,051 of NW_027184055.1, read as the reverse complement.
CTCCCCTGGATCGGGCTGGGCTCCCACTTGGACTTCTGGGCTTTCCCTGGCAACGTCAGTTGTCAGGGTTGTGCCCGTGTTGTTGAAGTCCATGAGTCCAAGGGAGCTGGGAGACCTGTGCACAGGCTCTGCACTTTCTGCAGGCTGACTGCAGGTCTCACGGAGCGTCTGCGGGCGATGGAGGCTGTCAGAGATAGCGGACGCTCCTGGCGGGATGGAGGATCTCTGACAGCCTGAGCTTCTTGCCTGGATGGCGGCTCTCTGATGGTGTGCCATCCTTGCAAGGCTTGAGGCTCTCCCAGGGATGGAGAATCTTGCTGGGAGCAGCCTCTTGAAGGGATGGAGGCTCCTGGAGGAGCTGGCCGAGCCACAGCAGGGCAGGTGGCCTCGCTTCAGCAGCTCCTCCAGTTCTTTCCACAAGGCCTGCCACATCCCAGAGTAGAGCGGCACCCATGTCCCATTGCGAGCCCAGAGCAGCAGCATCAGTTCCTGCAGCTCCTGGGCCACTGCCACGCAGGGGCCGCAGCTGCAGGGGCTGTCCAGGGGGCTCGCGGGAGCACGTGGCCGCTTGCGAGGGGTGGCCCGAGGCCTGGAGGACCTGGGAGCCGCAGAGGCTCCTCGCTTCCTCCGTGAGCCTCTGGGCTGCACCCCGGGGCGCTTGCGCCTCTTCGCTGTCCTTGTCTGCCGCCTCCGTGGTTGCCAGTGGCCAACGGCCCACCAGACAGCCACAGCGGCCAACAGCAGGACAAGCACAATCACTGGGACAACACCGTCACACATGGCTCCGGCACGTCCCATCGCGACTGCACTGGCAGCTGCAGGTGCTGGCCCGTGTTACATAGCGACTGCGCGGTGATGTCACAGTGCTGTGGGCCAGGACAGCCGGGTGACATCCCAGCCCCGCCTCTCACCAGCGCTCAGCCCCTTTGTGCCGTCATAGCCCTGGGCCCACCTCAGGGATCAGCAGAACCAGCTCATGCCTAAGGATGCACATGGCCAGAAAAAGCCTGGCAGCAAGAACAGGAGCTCAGCCTGCTGCAGTGAATCATTCCCTGCAGCAAGTGGCACATCAGGAAGAGTGCTGCTGCCACCAGTGTCAAGCCCATGGCTCCCAGGACACTGCAGCGGTACCAACTGGCAACAGCCACTACTCTGTGCCTGCGAAGATCTTCCAGAGACAAAGGGAGTTGAAGTTCCTGTGTCTCTGGGGAGCTCTCCTGAACTGGCTGTCGAGGGCAGGAAGAGTTTTCTGTAACAGCTCACCGACTTCTGCGTTGCCTCTGTTCTAAACAAGTCAGGATTTCCCAAGGAGCGCTCATGGTGCTCTCACTGCTCTGGTTTTGACGGGCATAGGGTTCCTTTTTTCCCAGTTGCTGGCACACACTGGGTTCAGATGCACCATGGGAATGCTGTGGATCAAACAGGGGTGGTTTGCTTTCTGCTGAGCAGGGCTTGCCCTCTTCAGGGACTTTGCAGTGTCCCTTGGTACAGTGCACGTTTTCCACGGCGAAGGGAGGGAGGAGTGTTGAAGACAGAGGCAAAGAATGCATTAAACACCTGTGCTGTGTCCCTGGCCCTGTTTGTCAGGTGACCATCCACATCCTGGAAGGGGACAATGTTACTTCTACAATGTTTCTTTCCATGCATATATTTAAAACCACTCTTTTTATTGGGCCCCACATTTCTGGCCACCTTCCTCTCCAGCTGAGCTTTCAGTGCACCAAAGTTCTCCGTACAGTGGCGAGAAACATCTCTGGGGAAGGAATGAGAAGGAGGTGTCTTTACAAACTATCTGTGGGCCTGATGGTAGATAAAGCCAGATACTGATAGGTGAAAGAAGCAGCAAAGGGAGGAACCCTAAATTCCATAGGAATTCCACTAATTGACACAGACTGTTACTCACTCAAGACTCTGCTAATCCCTGGATTTAGAGAAAAAGAACAGAGACAGGAGCAAAAGAATGGGGGGGGGGGAGGGGGGTAGACATTAGAAAGGGGGTTTGTATTAAGCCATTTGGGAAGTCTGTACCTCTCAAGTAGCTCAGCCAGTGGGGAAAGAGAGAGGGAAATGCAGCTGGGAAATTAGGAGATAAAGGAAGCTGCGTCCTCTATCAACTTGAGAGATCCCGTGGGAAATGCCCATGACCTCTCCCTTTATTCGATCAAAGTAACAGGACTGCTCTGTCTCTTGTTTGGACGTACAGCTGTGGTGTTTGAGGACTAATTTTCCTGACATCCGTATTCTTCTTGTGACCTTGCTTCCACTGGGCACACAGCTTCCTTTTCCATCCTCTTTGCCAGAGAAGAAGCCTTCTGCCTCGCCTGCTTGGCTTTCGACATTTGGGAATCTCCTGCTGCTGTGCCCTTAGGAGGTGATGTTTCAAAATTGACCAGCACGGATGGACCCCAGCACCTGCAAAAACATTGTCCCTGGAGACCCTGCTTAGCAGTTCCCTGAGCAGTCTGAAGTCTGCTCTCCTCATGGCCCGAGCTGAGGTTTTGCTGGCCCTTTTCCTCTTGTCAGAGGTTTGAAACTCGATTGATTTGTGGTCGCTGTGGCCAAGACGGCCGCCAGTCCCCACCTGGCTCAGGGCACGTGGGACTCAGAGGGCGGCCTGGCTCCAGGGGGGCTGAGCTGGAGAGTCCTGGGCTGCGGGGGGCTTCCCGCTTTCCTGGGAGGAGACTCCCTGGGGAGGAAGAAGGGTCTGGCATGAGCCACAAGGCCCCTGGCCGAGGGACGGTAGCGGGGGACGTGTGCGTAGCGGATGCTGTCTGGGAGGAGCTGTGGCAAGGAGTGGGTGTGGGGCTGGGGGTGTCCCAGAGCTCAGTGAGGGTGTTCCCCCAGCCCAGCAGGCAGAAAGCCCCTGGCTCACAGCAGGAGCCAAGTTCCAGGTCACCAGGAACAGCCCCCGCCCTCACCAGTGCTCCCAGCCTCCCACAAAGGTTGGTTATGCCCATGGGTGCTGCCAAGGTTCCCCATGGGAACAGGGCTGGACACCCTAAAAAGGGGGGTCAACACCCCAGGGGCAAAGCCAGTGCAGGGGAGAATGAGTGGGATGAGTGTGAGAGGACCACCTCTACCCCTCCCATCCCGCACCAGGGAGCAGGGACTTTCCTGGGACAGCTCCAGGAGGATATTCAGGACCATCCTTGCCTGGGACAGGGGTGCCAAGGAGATCCAGGAGGGATCAGTGTCCAGCTCTGTGTCCTGGGACACCCTGCACCCTGTTCCCCATAGCCCTGATTTTCAGGAAGGAGCCACAGGAGCCTCCTGGCCATTGCTGGATTTTTCTTTCAGGAATTCGCTGTGGAGCTCGTTTGTCTTTTTTTGCCTCTTTCGGAGCTCCTGTAAAAACGGCCTTGGAGCTGGAAGGGGCGGGGCGGGGCGGGGCAGGGCGGAGAAGAGCCAGCTGGGGAAGTCTTGAGGGCTTCTGTGGCTCTGGCAGCCTGCTTTCCTCCTCTCCCTTTGGTGGAGGTGTGGGCTGGCAACGGAGCATCTTCCCCGGGTGGCCGCGGTGCCCCGGATCCCTGCCCTGAGCGGAGGGACAACACTGGGCGTCTCTGGCCTGCCGCACGCAGCCAGGCTGCCGCACAGAGCTCCTCGAAAGCCCTGCCCTTGGCCGCAGGGGGCCGAATTAGTGAGGCATTAAGGAGGGAGGAAGGAAGGGCGCTAATTAGGGAGGGGAGGGCGGGGAGCCGTTCCCAGCCGAGGGGGCGTGGCCAGGACGATGGGCGTGGGCAGGGCCTCAGCGGCGGCGAGGGGCCGTGGTCTGAGCGGGGCCGGGGCCAGCGCTGAGGGGAGCAAAGGGCGGGAAAAGGCTCGGTGCTGCTGAGGGGAAGCGTCGGGAAGGAGGGGACGGAGGGGATATCGTTGGGAAAAAGGGAGACACAAGAGCTCCTGGGGGCCTGAAACCACTAACAGTGGTGGAGGGGAGCCCAACACACTCCTCCTATGTATCCCTATGCTTTACAGAGGGGAAGGCGTGGCTAAAATCCAGGAGAAACAGTGCTGTGGATCCAAGGAATCAGAAGCAGGATCTGTGTGGAGGGCGTCCCTCACGGGAGGCACATGAATCGACCTGAGCGAGGCTGGGGCAGGAGGGTCACGGCCAGCAGAGAAGGGGGACCCTCTGTCCATGCCAAGGCCCAGGGCAGCCCTATCCCGGGAAGCGCGCAGGGAGCGGATCCTTGAGCTGCTGCACGTTGGCGCTGCCCTCGCTCAGCCGGCAGCCCCCTCATTGCCCAGGGGGAGCTGGTGGCAGTGGGGAGTGGGAGAGGGAAACATCTGTCCTACACCTCCATGGCTGCGGCACTGCCAAAGGTGAAGAACGTCAGAGAACTGCCAAACAAGATCCTCCAGCAGGAAAGGCAGACGTTCCCAGCTCCAGGGAATTCCCTGATGTCAGCAGTGGAGGAGCAGGATGAGGAAGATCTCCACGCTTGCGATACTTCTGGCAAGAGCCTCCGTCCCTGCCAGAGCCTCGGTGAGAGCTGCCGGAGCGCAGACGGAGGAAGGCCTTTGGACAGGTGCAAGGTATGAATGATGCACGGTCCCCAGTCGTGGTGTGAGCAGAAACATTTCTTCCAAGCACCTCTGGCTTTTAGAAGAGTTTCACTCTCAGGTTCGAATAGCGTGAGCCTGGAAAGCCAATAGTCGAAATGCTCCGATGTCTGCTACCCAATACTAGACATGAACTCGTGTCTCTCGTAGCAACATCAGGCTTTTTCCCTAAGCCAAGTGCTGGAAGGAGAATTTCTTCTGCAAAACTACTGTGCTTCTGCTGCTTGTTCCATTTTAGAAAGTTTCCTTCGTCGCCCCTGCCTTGATTGAACAGTCCTTTCTCTTCTAACTAGAAGCTCCAGGTTCTCTTCTTACAAGTTGTCTTTGTTTTCTTTGCCCACAGACAGGAGTCCCTGCTTCCCCAGAGCCACGTCGATCTGCAGAGCCTGCTTGTGGCTGAGGATGCAGATGGCCAGGAAAGGCCGGGAAGTAAAAATTGGTAACATTTCTAGTTCCTAGGAAAGAAATATTTCATGAGATCTGGAAAACAAGCATCCCAGCATCTGTGGCATTCCCAGCTGATCAGTCCCGCTGTAGCAAGATTGAGGATGCATCTCCCAGTTCTCCAAGAGCTGAGTAGGTATTAGTAGGGCATTGGACTGCAGCTGGGAACAGCAAAAGTGGCTGGCACAGCAAGTTCAATGTATGGCTGTCCAAGGTCTGTCTTTTGCAAGTTTCCAAGCTTTGCATCATGTTCTTGGGATTCCATTATCACTTTCAACCGAATACTCTACCAGTTAGAGCCATGATTGCCATCAAAAAGGTGAAGTCTGTAATAATAATCTGGTTTTTGGAGGGGAGATTTTCTCTCATCTCTTGCTCTGATCAGCTAGTGTAGTTTTAGAGGAGTTTGTGGTAAAGTCTGTTCTGTGCTGATTTTTTAATGGCTGTTTGACCACCAGACATGTCTGTGCCCTGAAGACATTTTCAGTTTTCATCCAGTTAGTCTAGAAGGTCCACTGAAAAAGTTATTTGATGTAACTCATCTCTCTGAAACCTGGGCAAACAAAATGCTCTGTTTTGGATTACAGGGAGGTGGACTGGTTTTCCTTGGCAAGCATCCTTTTCCTGCTCGTGTTTGCACCGCCGATCGTGTATTACTTCATCATGTCCTGTGACCAGTACCAGTGCTCTCTGACTGACCCACTGCTGGACTTGCTGACAGGGAATAAACATCTGTCTGACATCTGGAACAGGACTCCCACACTGACCTATAGGGCTGCTGGCATCTATTCCCTTTGGGTCACTTTCCAGGTACATTCTTGAGTTATGATCTGGATGCCGGGTCTGGTTTCTCACACGGCTGTTGGATGAATCCTTTTGCACAAAGGATAGTGGAATGTTGAACTGGCATTTACTCTTTGGTGTTTCCCACTTTCCAGGGCTTTTTGGAATCCAAAGGAAGCTTATGTACTTGGAAAAGAAGCATGTAGGGAATATACGCAAATATTCCTTGTGTGGCATATGCCTTAATGAGGTTTTGAAGAAAAAGCAACTTTATAGCAGTATCTGTTGGTTTTAAATTCATACACAAGAAATAGATAAAAATAAAACGACGAGGACCTGAATCTAGTTACCAACTGTCCTGCCTCCCCACCAAAAAAGGATGGCAGCCTTACATGAAGTACATCTTTGAGCTGTCTCAAAGCTTAGATGTATTACTAGTCTAAAATCCCAACAGCTAAATATTGCCATATTTGCTTACCCAATACTTAATAGAAACTTAATAGAAACATTCTATTTGGTATGTGTATGTAAGGAATAGTGTTTTGAGGGATTTTGTCTCGTCTGTATTTACTGTGAATACATCCTCTCTCTTCTAGGTGGTTTTGTACATGTCCATCCCTGACTTCTGCCATAAAGTTCTCCCTGGATATGTGGGAGGTGTACAAGAAGGTGCTGTCACCCCTGCTGGTAAGGTATTCCTTGGAATACACGGACACCGTGCAATCTTCTGAAATGATAGTATTTCTGTACCTAGAGTGTTTAATAGCCCATGTGTAGCCAGAGGAAACGTAGGCAGAAGTGCTCTCACCTTCCTCCCGTGTTCAGTTCAAACAAAAATAGAAAGCAATCGATGTCATCTTTTAGAAGAAGTGACAGCATTTCTATCTCTTAGAATTAGTATAACTGTTGATCTGGTAGGCACCATACCAGCAGTGAAAAAGTACTGGTTGATGACTTTGGCACTTGAAATTGTCAGTTGACTGTAGCTGTCCAGGACTATTGCTGGTATTCGACAAGATAGTTTTACCTGCTCAAGCTCCATGAAGCCAAGGGACTTGAACAAAATGTGGGATGTGAACTGTTAGGAGAAGTGGTTTGTTACTCTGGTCAGTTTTGGGGGAAAGCCTAAATTCAGTTTTGTGAGGAGAAAAACTCAGCCTAACAAAGCCTAATGGGTACAGCAGAGTTTAATGGAACACTCAGAAAAGTGCTTTAAGGTATTGAATTGGGAGGACGAGGAGAGAGAAGTTGTTTCATGAGCGCTTGATTGAGCTTCTGTGTATTCTGTGCATAGCCATGTGAATTAAAAGCTGCAGTAATGCGGGGTCAGTAACACTCGATTTTTTTTCTTCATCTTTTAGGTGTCGTGAATAAATATGAAAATCAATGGACTTCAGGCCTGGATCATGACCCATGTGCTTTGGTTTGCAAATGCTTCTTGCTTCCACTTCTTCTCACCTACCATCATTTTTGACAAGTGGATTCCTCTCCTGTGGTGTGCCAATAGCTTGGGATATGCAGTGTCCACGTTTGCAATGATTAAAGGCTACTTTTTCCCTCCCAATGCCAAAGAGTGGTATGTGAATTTTAGTAATGAGAGAAGACGAGGTAATCCGAGATTAAAACTGTTAAATAAAAACCGGGTCTATCAATTGAATGACAGAATATATTTCACTGGCAGAGAGAGCTGAGCCAGTGTATGACAGTGGTTCTTTGCTTCACTAGCACCATCCCCCGTGTTTCATGCTGCACACCATGGGACTGGCAGCCTCAGTGTCACAGATACACCCATCCTAGAAATAGTGAGACTGTTCAGAAGTGTTAGCAAGAGTAAACTCGGGCACTTCTGAAACTCTACAACTTATGTCTATTAATGTAATACTTCAGCTGGGTCAGCTTCTGTTACCTTGCACAGCGTTACATGCTTTGATGATTTTTATTATCACTACATCAAATTAATCTGAATTGTGTAGTCAGAGCAGTAATTACCTGTATTTGTGTAGAACTCTGTACATTTCCAATTTTTTTATGTTTTACAGCAAATTCACTGGAAACTTCTTTTACGACTACGTGATGGGGATTGAATTTAACCCTCGAATAGGGAAGTGGTTTGATTTCAAGCTCTTTCTTCAGTGGGCGCCCTGGGATTGTGGCCTGGACTCTGATCAACCTTTCCTTTGCTGCCAAACAAGAGGAGCTGTATGGCGAAGCGACAAACTCCATGATCCTTGTCAATGTCCTTCAGGTAAATTCCAAGGAGGAAATTAGGAAACCAGCTAGGAAGTAAACTAATATTAAAGTAGGAAAAGAAGTCCTTCTATGGAAATGAAAATGAAGTGTTTTTTCCTGGCCTGAAACAAGCTCATTCAGTGATGGTGTGCTGGGACTTCTTTGGATTTATTGCCTGATCTGTGGAAATGGAAGCCTGCTCAATAGGAGCTCTATCGGCCCTCTTTGTAACGCTGTGACTCTAAGCTGAAGAGAGATTGGGCTGATCAACTGTGAGTTCACTTCCCAAGCGTTCGTCCTTGAGTTGTACACTTGCCTTAGTCATCCTACTGTTGCTTTATCTGTGTAGATAGATAGATAGGTAGGTAGATATTGTGTATCCACATAGCTTGTATTTATGTGATAGTTCTTCCTAACTGTGTTCAGAAACGTCTGGTTTTGAAGTGCTAACATAAAAACACCAATGAGTTGTGAGATCACATCACAAGGCAGCACAGACATTAGGCTGATGCTGTTAAACAGGGTAACTGGTGACAGTGCTCTGTTATTACTGTGAAATTATTCTGTTGCAGGGTATTTTTGTTCTGGACTTCTTTTGGAATGAAGCCTGGTACTTGAAAACCATTGCTATCTGCCATGATCATTTGGGATGGTATTTGGGCTGGGGAGACTGTGTTTGGTTGCCTTCCCTCTCTACTTTGCAGGTAAAAATGTGGACACTGTGGATTTGGGCTAAGAGGAAGGAAACTTTGCAGAAACATTCTTCTCAGCAGGTTAATGTGCACCTTAAATGTTTCTAGGCGGTTTGACTGTTGAGAAATCCTTGCAACATTCTTTGTAACAATTCCTGGGTAGGAAGGCTTCCTGTCCGTGCCCAGATTGGACATCTTTTCCTCTCCTGCCCTTCTTTTGTGCCTCTTTCTGTCACTGTCTGTTGTGTCTGTATACTTTTCTGAATCCTTTTGGTTTCCTTTTTTTCTAAATCCTTTCCGTTTCCTTTTTTTTTTTACTCCTGCTTGTTGAGGGTCTTTTGGTTAGCGGTGGTTTGTTTGTGTTTTGTTCCTTGCTTTTTCCTTCTGTCCGGTTTGCATCCTTGCAACTTCTCTCTTCTTGTTTCAGGAAGAAGTGCAATTTTGGAGAGAGAAAGAGAGAAGGAAACTGTTGGATGCAGAGTTTTTTGAAAGTTTTCTGCAGTTTTACTGTTGCAGTAGATTTTTCTACTCTTTCTTCTGGTCTGTTGTGGGCCACTGTAGTCAAGGAATTGGTCTGGCATGCTGAGCCTCTGTTGGAAGTAAATGTCTGATTGTTTTTGTGCTCCCCAGGGTCTGTATTTGGTTTACCAGCCTGTCCAGCTGTGCACAGCCCATGCCGTAGGGGTCTTGATGCTGGGCTTGCTGGGCTATTCCATCTTCAGAATGACCAACCACCAGAAGGACCTCTTCCGTCGTACCAATGGCAAGTGCAGGATCTGGGGGAAGAAGCCGGAGTCCATCGAGTGCTCCTACGTGTCCGTGGATGGGCCCAAGCACTACAGCAAGCTGATGACCTCTGGCTTTTGGGGCTGGGCACGTCATTTCAACTGCACGGGAGACCTGATGGGCTCGCTGGCCTATTGCCTGGCTTGTGGCTTTGAGCACATCCTGCCTTACTTCTACATCGTTTACATGACCACTCTGCTCACCCAGCGCTGCATTCGGGACGAGCACGGTTGTTGCAGCAAAGATGGGAAGGACTGGAAGCACTACACTGCTGCAGTGCCCTACCGGCTCTACCCGGCAGATTTTAAGGCTAATGCAGGATCCAGGGGAAAGAAAAAAGAAGAAACATGCAGGCATGCCATGTTTAAAGTGTTTAAACTGAAGTGGGGCACTGAAATGTCCCATTTTTTTAGAGGATTCTTTTAATTGGAATTGAATCATGCCGCAACCGGGCCAGGAGACACTTCAGAGACAGAGTCAGAGAAGCGGGTATTTGCTTTATTCGGCGCGCCGGGTGTGTGGGGATCGCTCCTCCAAACACACACCTGGTGCTCTCTACAACACAAGTATTATGGGTTAAATTAGGAATATTCATCACATTCCTTGGGACAGGTGTGGTTATACAAATTATTTCTCGGAAGTCATTAGCATATGGGCCACGCATGCGCTGTGTGTCCTGGTGGCCGCGCTGAGGAAGGCCTCTCCTCTTCCTCGGGGGTCTTTTCTGATGAAGGCCAGTAGTCTTCCTCTCAGTGAACTTTTTCACCTTTCTCCCTGGGCATGCGTAGTCCTTTGAGGAATGTTTCAGCGGTCTCTGAGATGATCCTTGTGCCCTCTATCTTGACAAGAGTAGGGCAAATTTGGTTTCTTAGGTTTTGTAATTACAGTCTGCTGTCTGAACTAACGTTTGCTGTCTCCCAATAGTTAACTCGTGCTTCCATGAGTTAGCTATTGACTGCCCCTTCCTCATTTCTGAAGAAGTATGTTTTTTTCCCAAAGCCTGTAGTGGTAGGTCAGGGCAGTAGACAGAAGGTGGCACAGGTTTGCAGCTGGCACCTGCCCACAGGGCCAGGGAAGGCACCTGGGTGCTTTCCTGTGGCTAGACTGGTTACTGCACTTTCCATCTCTACCAGTTGTTTTGAGGGTAGAGAAAGGTATTTTGAGGGCTGCAATGGGCCCAGCACCATGGGAGCAACTCCAGCATCTCAACATTTCCTGTGGGCTCCATGCCCATGGCTTACGAGGCTGCAGACCCAGCTGGTCAAAGGCGCAGCCCTGCCTCCCATTTCAGGGGAAGAAAGAGGAAGAGTTTTGTCAGGGCTCAACCTGAAATGACCTTTTGCCATTTCTGATTCTTCTCCCAGCGTTGGAGAGGAGCAGCATCTCTGTCCCTGCCACCCGCTGGCCCTTGGAATGCACACATGAGCCCACGTATCACTTCAGGTGAAGCCAAGTGGCCGCCTCAGTTTGAAAGGGCGGCTGTTGTTTCACTGTTGCATTTCTTGGCTTGTTACAGCCCCTCCTGCCTGGACTACAGCCTGTGCTTGAAGACACAAAAGTGCCATGATGCCTGGAGGAAAGGCATCAAAAGCTTGACAAAGGCTGAAGGGAACACTCTGATCACCCCTTTTCCCAAGAGGGTTCTTTAGCTGAAGTTGCTAACCAGGAGCAGACTTGACACCCCGGCATGGGTTTGTGGTTCTTTTATTTCTCGAGTCCTCACTCCTGCGTGGGACTCGGCAACCGGGTGCTGCAGAGGCTCCGGCAAGGCATCAAAGACGCCCGCCCCGCAGCCAAGGGTGGCGCAAGATCTCCTCCAGCGCTGGCCTGTCCGCGGGGTGCTTGGACAAACACCAGCGGATCAGATGTTGGCACTCTGGGGAGAGAAGCCAGAAAGCGCCGGTCACTTGCAGAAGGCTCCTGCCCAGCTGCTCCCGGCGCCCGCAGGGCCCGGGCCGTGCTGCGTGTGCTCAGAGCTGTGCCGGCCTCCCGGCTGACTCTGCCCTTTGCGGGACAGCGGCACGGCAGGACACGCGCCACCTCCTGCAGCCAAGCGGGCCACACCGACCCCACCGTGGTCACGGGCCGCCGCCTGCGGCCAGCCCTTGAGGGCAGATCGACCTCCCGCGGAGCTGCGTGAGGGCCACGCTGGGCTGCGCGGTGCCATCTGCCAAAGCCTGCCTTCTTGAGGCCGGACACCAACCTGGAGAGACCTGCTGCCAGAAGAAGAGCTGCCCCGACACGATGCCACGGTCGTCCTGGAAGGGCTCGTTCCCGCAGACCATGACGTACAGCAGCACGCCCAGGGACCAGATGGTCGCCGAATGGCCGTGGTAGCAGCCAAGGCAGATCCACTCGGGTGGGCTGTACAGGTGTGTTCCTAGGGGACACAGGCGGCGCTGTCCAGGCGCAGGCTGCTGCCTTCCAGAGCCTGGTGCCAGCCTCCTGGCAGAAGCAGGGGCTGCACCAGTGGCCACAACTTCCCCCCGGGGCCAGCCGCCGTCCCCCAGCCAATTGGCCAAAGCCAGGAAACCGTTCTGCAAGGCAGACAAGGCCAGCGGAGCAGCCCAAGCCCTTGCGGGCCTGCCAAGCCGAGCGGCCGGGGCCTGGCTTTGGCAGCCCCCCTCTGTGGGCAGGGCCGGCAGCCGGCTCCTGGGGCACAGCATCTGGCCCGTGCCAAAGGGCAGCCGGCAGCCGGCTGAATGCCGCAGCCCGCAGCCCAGGAGGGAACGGGGCCGTGCAGTGCCTGGCACTGGGAGCGGGGCCCGGCCTGTGGGCTCACCGGCAAATTGCGTGAAGGCCTGCTCCTGGAGGAAGGTGCCGCAACCGAAGTCGATGAGCTTCAGGTCGCCACTCTCCGGGTCCACGAGGAGGTTCTCCGGCTTGATGTCCCGGTGCAGGACGCCGCAGGCGGTGCAGTGCCGCACGGCCTCCAGCACCTGGCAGAAAAGCCAGCGCGCCATCTCCTCGCGCAGGAAGCCCTGCTCCAGCAGGAAGTCCAGGAGATCCTGCGATGACTCCGGACGCTCCATGACCAGCAGGAAGCTGTCAGGCAGCTCAAACCAGTCGAGGAGCTGGATGATGTTGTGGCAGCCAGAGCCCACCTTCTCCATGAGCACAATCTCCATGGGAACGCGGGTGCCGTCGGGCTGTGGGGAGGAGACAGTGCCTCCAGCAGGCCTGATGCTGCCCTGGGGCTGCTGTGCTGCCCCGTGCCTGGGATGCCCCAGTGCCCCCTTGGGCAGCCTCCCTGGTGCTTGGGCTTCCTCCCGCCCAGGGGATGCTTGGGGGGTGCCCCCCTGCCCGGCCCCACCACCGGTGTTTGGCATCCCCGGGCCCGCCCTGCTCCGGCTCGCACGCTGAGCCCACGCCCGCTCCCCCCGCCCTGCGCCGCCTCCCGCCCTCGGGGCCCGGCCTTATCCCTGCCCGCCACGCCCCGCTCTGGCGCTCTGGCGCCGTGGCCCCGCTCACTCACTCACCAGCTCGTACCACTGCACCACGCTCTCCCGGGCCACGCGTTTGATGGCCACCTGCAAGCCCACGAGAGACGGGGCTGAGCTCAAGCCCTGCCCCGCCCCTGGCCCTCGTCCCGCGCCCCGCCGTCCCGGCCACTTACCGGGCTCCCGTCCGAGAGGCGGATGCCCGAGAAAACGGTGCCGAAGCCACCGCTGCCCAGCTGCGGGCCCAGCTGGTACAGCTCCTGCAGCTTCTTCTTTTGCCCTGCGACCGAGACCGAGCCATCAGCCTTGCGCCCAGGGCCCCCCCGGCCAAGTGCCCGCGAGTGAAGCGGGCCGAGCCACCGCGGGCCACCTTGCTCTGACCTGCTTCCTGCTGCGCGCCGGGCAGCGGCCACCGCCTTGCAGCCGTCGGGCTGGCGAGCGCCAGAGCTGGGGCAGGGGAGCGCGCAGAGGCGGCTGCAGGAGCCGGAGGGCAGCGGGGCAGGGCGGCACCGTCGCTGTCCCCGGCGTCGTGGGCTGGACTCTGCTCTTGAGGACTGCCGGGGCTACAGCCCGAGGACTCGCACAGGGGGGTGTCAGGAGCAGCTGCAAACCAGAGAGGGGTTTTTTGAAGCTGTGGCATCAGAAGCACTGGAAACAGCCAGGGACTCGGCTGCTCTCAAGGGCCCTGGCCTGGCCTGCGGATGCCCCTCAAGAGCCCCAAGGGAGCCTCAGAGAGCTCCTCAGATCTCACCTGCTACCAGCAAGGCCTTCCTGGTAGTCGGTGGCCGTCTCGGAGCAGCTTCCTGGAGATGGAGGAACCTCCTGGGTGTCTTGAGGCTCGTCTCCGCCACCAGGCAAGAGCTGTTGCCAGCTGGCGCAGCCGGCACAGCGTCCTGGGAGCTGTGGGCCGGCAACTGCTGGCTCCAGCTCACTCGCTGCTCCAGCACCTGCTCCTGACAAGGCTCCCCTGGATCGGGCTGGGCTCCCACTTGGACTTCTGGGCTTTCCCTGGCAACGTCAGTTGTCAGGGTTGTGCCCGTGTTGTTGAAGTCCATGAGTCCAAGGGAGCTGGGAGACCTGTGCACAGGCTCTGCACTTTCTGCAGGCTGACTGCAGGTCTCACGGAGCGTCTGCGGGCGATGGAGGCTGTCAGAGATAGCGGACGCTCCTGGCGGGATGGAGGATCTCTGACAGCCTGAGCTTCTTGCCTGGATGGCGGCTCTCTGATGGTGTGCCATCCTTGCAAGGCTTGAGGCTCTCCCAGGGATGGAGAATCTTGCTGGGAGCAGCCTCTTGAAGGGATGGAGGCTCCTGGAGGAGCTGGCCGAGCCACAGCAGGGCAGGTGGCCTCGCTTCAGCAGCTCCTCCAGTTCTTTCCACAAGGCCTGCCACATCCCAGAGTAGAGCGGCACCCATGTCCCATTGCGAGCCCAGAGCAGCAGCATCAGTTCCTGCAGCTCCTGGGCCACTGCCACGCAGGGGCCGCAGCTGCAGGGGCTGTCCAGGGGGCTCGCGGGAGCACGTGGCCGCTTGCGAGGGGTGGCCCGAGGCCTGGAGGACCTGGGAGCCGCAGAGGCTCCTCGCTTCCTCCGTGAGCCTCTGGGCTGCACCCCGGGGCGCTTGCGCCTCTTCGCTGTCCTTGTCTGCCGCCTCCGTGGTTGCCAGTGGCCAACGGCCCACCAGACAGCCACAGTGGCCAACAGCAGGACAAGCACAATCACTGGGACAACACCGTCACACATGGCTCCGGCACGTCCCATCGCGACTGCACTGGCAGCTGCAGGTGCTGGCCCGTGTTACATAGCGACTGCGCGGTGATGTCACAGTGCTGTGGGCCAGGACAGCCGGGTGACATCCCAGCCCCGCCTCTCGCCAGCGCTCAGCCCCTTTGTGCCGTCATAGTCCTGGGCCCACCTCAGGGATCAGCAGAACCAGCTCATGCCTAAGGATGCACATGGCCAGAAAAAGCCTGGCAGCAAGAACAGGAGCTCAGCCTGCTGCAGTGAATCATTCCCTGCAGCAAGTGGCACATCAGGAAGAGTGCTGCTGCCACCAGTGTCAAGCCCATGGCTCCCAGGACACTGCAGCGGTACCAACTGGCAACAGCCACTACTCTGTGCCTGCGAAGATCTTCCAGAGACAAAGGGAGTTGAAGTTCCTGTGTCTCTGGGGAGCTCTCCTGAACTGGCTGTCGAGGGCAGGAAGAGTTTTCTGTAACAGCTCACCGACTTCTGCGTTGCCTCTGTTCTAAACAAGTCAGGATTTCCCAAGGAGCGCTCATGGTGCTCTCACTGCTCTGGTTTTGACGGGCATAGGGTTCCTTTTTTCCCAGTTGCTGGCACACACTGGGTTCAGATGCACCATGGGAATGCTGTGGATCAAACAGGGGTGGTTTGCTTTCTGCTGAGCAGGGCTTGCCCTCTTCAGGGACTTTGCAGTGTCCCTTGGTACAGTGCACGTTTTCCACGGCGAAGGGAGGGAAGAGTGTTGAAGACAGAGGCAAAGAATGCATTAAACACCTGTGCTGTGTCCCTGGCCCTGTTTGTCAGGTGACCATCCACATCCTGGAAGGGGACAATGTTACTTCTACAATGTTTCTTTCCATGCATATATTTAAAACCACTCTTTTTATTGGGCCCCACATTTCTGGCCACCTTCCTCTCCAGCTGAGCTTTCAGTGCACCAAAGTTCTCCGTACAGTGGCGAGAAACATCTCTGGGGAAGGAATGAGAAGGAGGTGTCTTTACAAACTATCTGTGGGCCTGATGGTAGATAAAGCCAGATACTGATAGGTGAAAGAAGCAGCAAAGGGAGGAACCCTAAATTCCATAGGAATTCCACTAATTGACACAGACTGTTACTCACTCAAGACTCTGCTAATCCCTGGATTTAGAGAAAAAGAACAGAGACAGGAGCAAAAGAATGGGGGGGGGGAGGGGGGTAGACATTAGAAAGGGGGTTTGTATTAAGCCATTTGGGAAGTCTGTACCTCTCAAGTAGCTCAGCCAGTGGGGAAAGAGAGAGGGAAATGCAGCTGGGAAATTAGGAGATAAAGGAAGCTGCGTCCTCTATCAACTTGAGAGATCCCGTGGGAAATGCCCATGACCTCTCCCTTTATTCGATCAAAGTAACAGGACTGCTCTGTCTCTTGTTTGGACGTACAGCTGTGGTGTTTGAGGACTAATTTTCCTGACATCCGTATTCTTCTTGTGACCTTGCTTCCACTGGGCACACAGCTTCCTTTTCCATCCTCTTTGCCAGAGAAGAAGCCTTCTGCCTCGCCTGCTTGGCTTTCGACATTTGGGAATCTCCTGCTGCTGTGCCCTTAGGAGGTGATGTTTCAAAATTGACCAGCACGGATGGACCCCAGCACCTGCAAAAACATTGTCCCTGGAGACCCTGCTTAGCAGTTCCCTGAGCAGTCTGAAGTCTGCTCTCCTCATGGCCCGAGCTGAGGTTTTGCTGGCCCTTTTCCTCTTGTCAGAGGTTTGAAACTCGATTGATTTGTGGTCGCTGTGGCCAAGACGGCCGCCAGTCCCCACCTGGCTCAGGGCACGTGGGACTCAGAGGGCGGCCTGGCTCCAGGGGGGCTGAGCTGGAGAGTCCTGGGCTGCGGGGGGCTTCCCGCTTTCCTGGGAGGAGACTCCCTGGGGAGGAAGAAGGGTCTGGCATGAGCCACAAGGCCCCTGGCCGAGGGACGGTAGCGGGGGACGTGTGCGTAGCGGATGCTGTCTGGGAGGAGCTGTGGCAAGGAGTGGGTGTGGGGCTGGGGGTGTCCCAGAGCTCAGTGAGGGTGTTCCCCCAGCCCAGCAGGCAGAAAGCCCCTGGCTCACAGCAGGAGCCAAGTTCCAGGTCACCAGGAACAGCCCCCGCCCTCACCAGTGCTCCCAGCCTCCCACAAAGGTTGGTTATGCCCATGGGTGCTGCCAAGGTTCCCCATGGGAACAGGGCTGGACACCCTAAAAAGGGGGGTCAACACCCCAGGGGCAAAGCCAGTGCAGGGGAGAATGAGTGGGATGAGTGTGAGAGGACCACCTCTACCCCTCCCATCCCGCACCAGGGAGCAGGGACTTTCCTGGGACAGCTCCAGGAGGATATTCAGGACCATCCTTGCCTGGGACAGGGGTGCCAAGGAGATCCAGGAGGGATCAGTGTCCAGCTCTGTGTCCTGGGACACCCTGCACCCTGTTCCCCATAGCCCTGATTTTCAGGAAGGAGCCACAGGAGCCTCCTGGCCATTGCTGGATTTTTCTTTCAGGAATTCGCTGTGGAGCTCGTTTGTCTTTTTTTGCCTCTTTCGGAGCTCCTGTAAAAACGGCCTTGGAGCTGGAAGGGGCGGGGCGGGGCAGGGCGGAGAAGAGCCAGCTGGGGAAGTCTTGAGGGCTTCTGTGGCTCTGGCAGCCTGCTTTCCTCCTCTCCCTTTGGTGGAGGTGTGGGCTGGCAACGGAGCATCTTCCCCGGGTGGCCGCGGTGCCCCGGATCCCTGCCCTGAGCGGAGGGACAACACTGGGCGTCTCTGGCCTGCCGCACGCAGCCAGGCTGCCGCACAGAGCTCCTCGAAAGCCCTGCCCTTGGCCGCAGGGGGCCGAATTAGTGAGGCATTAAGGAGGGAGGAAGGAAGGGCGCTAATTAGGGAGGGGAGGGCGGGGAGCCGTTCCCAGCCGAGGGGGCGTGGCCAGGACGATGGGCGTGGGCAGGGCCTCAGCGGCGGCGAGGGGCCGTGGTCTGAGCGGGGCCGGGGCCAGCGCTGAGGGGAGCAAAGGGCGGGAAAAGGCTCGGTGCTGCTGAGGGGAAGCGTCGGGAAGGAGGGGACGGAGGGGATATCGTTGGGAAAAAGGGAGACACAAGAGCTCCTGGGGGCCTGAAACCACTAACAGTGGTGGAGGGGAGCCCAACACACTCCTCCTATGTATCCCTATGCTTTACAGAGGGGAAGGCGTGGCTAAAATCCAGGAGAAACAGTGCTGTGGATCCAAGGAATCAGAAGCAGGATCTGTGTGGAGGGCGTCCCTCACGGGAGGCACATGAATCGACCTGAGCGAGGCTGGGGCAGGAGGGTCACGGCCAGCAGAGAAGGGGGACCCTCTGTCCATGCCAAGGCCCAGGGCAGCCCTATCCCGGGAAGCGCGCAGGGAGCGGATCCTTGAGCTGCTGCACGTTGGCGCTGCCCTCGCTCAGCCGGCAGCCCCCTCATTGCCCAGGGGGAGCTGGTGGCAGTGGGGAGTGGGAGAGGGAAACATCTGTCCTACACCTCCATGGCTGCGGCACTGCCAAAGGTGAAGAACGTCAGAGAACTGCCAAACAAGATCCTCCAGCAGGAAAGGCAGACGTTCCCAGCTCCAGGGAATTCCCTGATGTCAGCAGTGGAGGAGCAGGATGAGGAAGATCTCCACGCTTGCGATACTTCTGGCAAGAGCCTCCGTCCCTGCCAGAGCCTCGGTGAGAGCTGCCGGAGCGCAGACGGAGGAAGGCCTTTGGACAGGTGCAAGGTATGAATGATGCACGGTCCCCAGTCGTGGTGTGAGCAGAAACATTTCTTCCAAGCACCTCTGGCTTTTAGAAGAGTTTCACTCTCAGGTTCGAATAGCGTGAGCCTGGAAAGCCAATAGTCGAAATGCTCCGATGTCTGCTACCCAATACTAGACATGAACTCGTGTCTCTCGTAGCAACATCAGGCTTTTTCCCTAAGCCAAGTGCTGGAAGGAGAATTTCTTCTGCAAAACTACTGTGCTTCTGCTGCTTGTTCCATTTTAGAAAGTTTCCTTCGTCGCCCCTGCCTTGATTGAACAGTCCTTTCTCTTCTAACTAGAAGCTCCAGGTTCTCTTCTTACAAGTTGTCTTTGTTTTCTTTGCCCACAGACAGGAGTCCCTGCTTCCCCAGAGCCACGTCGATCTGCAGAGCCTGCTTGTGGCTGAGGATGCAGATGGCCAGGAAAGGCCGGGAAGTAAAAATTGGTAACATTTCTAGTTCCTAGGAAAGAAATATTTCATGAGATCTGGAAAACAAGCATCCCAGCATCTGTGGCATTCCCAGCTGATCAGTCCCGCTGTAGCAAGATTGAGGATGCATCTCCCAGTTCTCCAAGAGCTGAGTAGGTATTAGTAGGGCATTGGACTGCAGCTGGGAACAGCAAAAGTGGCTGGCACAGCAAGTTCAATGTATGGCTGTCCAAGGTCTGTCTTTTGCAAGTTTCCAAGCTTTGCATCATGTTCTTGGGATTCCATTATCACTTTCAACCGAATACTCTACCAGTTAGAGCCATGATTGCCATCAAAAAGGTGAAGTCTGTAATAATAATCTGGTTTTTGGAGGGGAGATTTTCTCTCATCTCTTGCTCTGATCAGCTAGTGTAGTTTTAGAGGAGTTTGTGGTAAAGTCTGTTCTGTGCTGATTTTTTAATGGCTGTTTGACCACCAGACATGTCTGTGCCCTGAAGACATTTTCAGTTTTCATCCAGTTAGTCTAGAAGGTCCACTGAAAAAGTTATTTGATGTAACTCATCTCTCTGAAACCTGGGCAAACAAAATGCTCTGTTTTGGATTACAGGGAGGTGGACTGGTTTTCCTTGGCAAGCATCCTTTTCCTGCTCGTGTTTGCACCGCCGATCGTGTATTACTTCATCATGTCCTGTGACCAGTACCAGTGCTCTCTGACTGACCCACTGCTGGACTTGCTGACAGGGAATAAACATCTGTCTGACATCTGGAACAGGACTCCCACACTGACCTATAGGGCTGCTGGCATCTATTCCCTTTGGGTCACTTTCCAGGTACATTCTTGAGTTATGATCTGGATGCCGGGTCTGGTTTCTCACACGGCTGTTGGATGAATCCTTTTGCACAAAGGATAGTGGAATGTTGAACTGGCATTTACTCTTTGGTGTTTCCCACTTTCCAGGGCTTTTTGGAATCCAAAGGAAGCTTATGTACTTGGAAAAGAAGCATGTAGGGAATATACGCAAATATTCCTTGTGTGACATATGCCTTAATGAGGTTTTGAAGAAAAAGCAACTTTATAGCAGTATCCGTTGGTTTTAAATTCATACACAAGAAATAGATAAAAATAAAACGACGAGGACCTGAATCTAGTTACCAACTGTCCTGCCTCCCCACCAAAAAAGGATGGCAGCCTTACATGAAGTACATCTTTGAGCTGTCTCAAAGCTTAGATGTATTACTAGTCTAAAATCCCAACAGCTAAATATTGCCATATTTGCTTACCCAATACTTAATAGAAACTTAATAGAAACATTCTATTTGGTATGTGTATGTAAGGAATAGTGTTTTGAGGGATTTTGTCTCGTCTGTATTTACTGTGAATACATCCTCTCTCTTCTAGGTGGTTTTGTACATGTCCATCCCTGACTTCTGCCATAAAGTTCTCCCTGGATATGTGGGAGGTGTACAAGAAGGTGCTGTCACCCCTGCTGGTAAGGTATTCCTTGGAATACACGGACACCGTGCAATCTTCTGAAATGATAGTATTTCTGTACCTAGAGTGTTTAATAGCCCATGTGTAGCCAGAGGAAACGTGGGCAGAAGTGCTCTCACCTTCCTCCCGTGTTCAGTTCAAACAAAAATAGAAAGCAATCGATGTCATCTTTTAGAAGAAGTGATAGCATTTCTATCTCTTAGAATTAGTATAACTGTTGATCTGGTAGGCACCATACCAGCAGTGAAAAAGTACTGGTTGATGACTTTGGCACTTGAAATTGTCAGTTGACTGTAGCTGTCCAGGACTATTGCTGGTATTCGACAAGATAGTTTTACCTGCTCAAGCTCCATGAAGCCAAGGGACTTGAACAAAATGTGGGATGTGAACTGTTAGGAGAAGTGGTTTGTTACTCTGGTCAGTTTTGGGGGAAAGCCTAAATTCAGTTTTGTGAGGAGAAAAACTCAGCCTAACAAAGCCTAATGGGTACAGCAGAGTTTAATGGAACACTCAGAAAAGTGCTTTAAGGTATTGAATTGGGAGGACGAGGAGAGAGAAGTTGTTTCATGAGCGCTTGATTGAGCTTCTGTGTATTCTGTGCATAGCCATGTGAATTAAAAGCTGCAGTAATGCGGGGTCAGTAACACTCGATTTTTTTTCTTCATCTTTTAGGTGTCGTGAATAAATATGAAAATCAATGGACTTCAGGCCTGGATCATGACCCATGTGCTTTGGTTTGCAAATGCTTCTTGCTTCCACTTCTTCTCACCTACCATCATTTTTGACAAGTGGATTCCTCTCCTGTGGTGTGCCAATAGCTTGGGATATGCAGTGTCCACGTTTGCAATGATTAAAGGCTACTTTTTCCCTCCCAATGCCAAAGAGTGGTATGTGAATTTTAGTAATGAGAGAAGACGAGGTAATCCGAGATTAAAACTGTTAAATAAAAACCGGGTCTATCAATTGAATGACAGAATATATTTCACTGGCAGAGAGAGCTGAGCCAGTGTATGACAGTGGTTCTTTGCTTCACTAGCACCATCCCCCGTGTTTCATGCTGCACACCATGGGACTGGCAGCCTCAGTGTCACAGATACACCCATCCTAGAAATAGTGAGACTGTTCAGAAGTGTTAGCAAGAGTAAACTCGGGCACTTCTGAAACTCTACAACTTATGTCTATTAATGTAATACTTCAGCTGGGTCAGCTTCTGTTACCTTGCACAGCGTTACATGCTTTGATGATTTTTATTATCACTACATCAAATTAATCTGAATTGTGTAGTCAGAGCAGTAATTACCTGTATTTGTGTAGAACTCTGTACATTTCCAATTTTTTTATGTTTTACAGCAAATTCACTGGAAACTTCTTTTACGACTACATGATGGGGATTGAATTTAACCCTCGAATAGGGAAGTGGTTTGATTTCAAGCTCTTTCTTCAGTGGGCGCCCTGGGATTGTGGCCTGGACTCTGATCAACCTTTCCTTTGCTGCCAAACAAGAGGAGCTGTATGGCGAAGCGACAAACTCCATGATCCTTGTCAATGTCCTTCAGGTAAATTCCAAGGAGGAAATTAGGAAACCAGCTAGGAAGTAAACTAATATTAAAGTAGGAAAAGAAGTCCTTCTATGGAAATGAAAATGAAGTGTTTTTTCCTGGCCTGAAACAAGCTCATTCAGTGATGGTGTGCTGGGACTTCTTTGGATTTATTGCCTGATCTGTGGAAATGGAAGCCTGCTCAATAGGAGCTCTATCGGCCCTCTTTGTAACGCTGTGACTCTAAGCTGAAGAGAGATTGGGCTGATCAACTGTGAGTTCACTTCCCAAGCGTTCGTCCTTGAGTTGTACACTTGCCTTAGTCATCCTACTGTTGCTTTATCTGTGTAGATAGATAGATAGGTAGGTAGATATTGTGTATCCACATAGCTTGTATTTATGTGATAGTTCTTCCTAACTGTGTTCAGAAACGTCTGGTTTTGAAGTGCTAACATAAAAACACCAATGAGTTGTGAGATCACATCACAAGGCAGCACAGACATTAGGCTGATGCTGTTAGACAGGGTAACTGGTGACAGTGCTCTGTTATTACTGTAAAATTATTCTGTTGCAGGGTATTTTTGTTCTGGACTTCTTTTGGAATGAAGCCTGGTACTTGAAAACCATTGCTATCTGCCATGATCATTTGGGATGGTATTTGGGCTGGGGAGACTGTGTTTGGTTGCCTTCCCTCTCTACTTTGCAGGTAAAAATGTGGACACTGTGGATTTGGGCTAAGAGGAAGGAAACTTTGCAGAAACATTCTTCTCAGCAGGTTAATGTGCACCTTAAATGTTTCTAGGCGGTTTGACTGTTGAGAAATCCTTGCAACATTCTTTGTAACAATTCCTGGGTAGGAAGGCTTCCTGTCCGTGCCCAGATTGGACATCTTTTCCTCTCCTGCCCTTCTTTTGTGCCTCTTTCTGTCACTGTCTGTTGTGTCTGTATACTTTTCTGAATCCTTTTGGTTTCCTTTTTTTCTAAATCCTTTCCGTTTCCTTTTTTTTTTTACTCCTGCTTGTTGAGGGTCTTTTGGTTAGCGGTGGTTTGTTTGTGTTTTGTTCCTTGCTTTTTCCTTCTGTCCGGTTTGCATCCTTGCAACTTCTCTCTTCTTGTTTCAGGAAGAAGTGCAATTTTGGAGAGAGAAAGAGAGAAGGAAACTGTTGGATGCAGAGTTTTTTGAAAGTTTTCTGCAGTTTTACTGTTGCAGTAGATTTTTCTACTCTTTCTTCTGGTCTGTTGTGGGCCACTGTAGTCAAGGAATTGGTCTGGCATGCTGAGCCTCTGTTGGAAGTAAATGTCTGATTGTTTTTGTGCTCCCCAGGGTCTGTATTTGGTTTACCAGCCTGTCCAGCTGTGCACAGCCCATGCCGTAGGGGTCTTGATGCTGGGCTTGCTGGGCTATTCCATCTTCAGAATGACCAACCACCAGAAGGACCTCTTCCGTCGTACCAATGGCAAGTGCAGGATCTGGGGGAAGAAGCCGGAGTCCATCGAGTGCTCCTACGTGTCCGTGGATGGGCCCAAGCACTACAGCAAGCTGATGACCTCTGGCTTTTGGGGCTGGGCACGTCATTTCAACTGCACGGGAGACCTGATGGGCTCGCTGGCCTATTGCCTGGCTTGTGGCTTTGAGCACATCCTGCCTTACTTCTACATCGTTTACATGACCACTCTGCTCACCCAGCGCTGCATTCGGGACGAGCACGGTTGTTGCAGCAAAGATGGGAAGGACTGGAAGCACTACACTGCTGCAGTGCCCTACCGGCTCTACCCGGCAGATTTTAAGGCTAATGCAGGATCCAGGGGAAAGAAAAAAGAAGAAACATGCAGGCATGCCATGTTTAAAGTGTTTAAACTGAAGTGGGGCACTGAAATGTCCCATTTTTTTAGAGGATTCTTTTAATTGGAATTGAATCATGCCGCAACCGGGCCAGGAGACACTTCAGAGACAGAGTCAGAGAAGCGGGTATTTGCTTTATTCGGCGCGCCGGGTGTGTGGGGATCGCTCCTCCAAACACACACCTGGTGCTCTCTACAACACAAGTATTATGGGTTAAATTAGGAATATTCATCACATTCCTTGGGACAGGTGTGGTTATACAAATTATTTCTCAGAAGTCATTAGCATATGGGCCACGCATGCGCTGTGTGTCCTGGTGGCCGCGCTGAGGAAGGCCTCTCCTCTTCCTCGGGGGTCTTTTCTGATGAAGGCCAGTAGTCTTCCTCTCAGTGAACTTTTTCACCTTTCTCCCTGGGCATGCGTAGTCCTTTGAGGAATGTTTCAGCGGTCTCTGAGATGATCCTTGTGCCCTCTATCTTGACAAGAGTAGGGCAAATTTGGTTTCTTAGGTTTTGTAATTACAGTCTGCTGTCTGAACTAACGTTTGCTGTCTCCCAATAGTTAACTCGTGCTTCCATGAGTTAGCTATTGACTGCCCCTTCCTCATTTCTGAAGAAGTATGTTTTTTTCCCAAAGCCTGTAGTGGTAGGTCAGGGCAGTAGACAGAAGGTGGCACAGGTTTGCAGCTGGCACCTGCCCACAGGGCCAGGGAAGGCACCTGGGTGCTTTCCTGTGGCTAGACTGGTTACTGCACTTTCCATCTCTACCAGTTGTTTTGAGGGTAGAGAAAGGTATTTTGAGGGCTGCAATGGGCCCAGCACCATGGGAGCAACTCCAGCATCTCAACATTTCCTGTGGGCTCCATGCCCATGGCTTACGAGGCTGCAGACCCAGCTGGTCAAAGGCGCAGCCCTGCCTCCCATTTCAGGGGAAGAAAGAGGAAGAGTTTTGTCAGGGCTCAACCTGAAATGACCTTTTGCCATTTCTGATTCTTCTCCCAGCATTGGAGAGGAGCAGCATCTCTGTCCCTGCCACCCGCTGGCCCTTGGAATGCACACATGAGCCCACGTATCACTTCAGGTGAAGCCAAGTGGCCGCCTCAGTTTGAAAGGGCGGCTGTTGTTTCACTGTTGCATTTCTTGGCTTGTTACAGCCCCTCCTGCCTGGACTACAGCCTGTGCTTGAAGACACAAAAGTGCCATGATGCCTGGAGGAAAGGCATCAAAAGCTTGACAAAGGCTGAAGGGAACACTCTGATCACCCCTTTTCCCAAGAGGGTTCTTTAGCTGAAGTTGCTAACCAGGAGCAGACTTGACACCCCGGCATGGGTTTGTGGTTCTTTTATTTCTCGAGTCCTCACTCCTGCGTGGGACTCGGCAACCGGGTGCTGCAGAGGCTCCGGCAAGGCATCAAAGACGCCCGCCCCGCAGCCAAGGGTGGCGCAAGATCTCCTCCAGCGCTGGCCTGTCCGCGGGGTGCTTGGACAAACACCAGCGGATCAGATGTTGGCACTCTGGGGAGAGAAGCCAGAAAGCGCCGGTCACTTGCAGAAGGCTCCTGCCCAGCTGCTCCCGGCGCCCGCAGGGCCCGGGCCGTGCTGCGTGTGCTCAGAGCTGTGCCGGCCTCCCGGCTGACTCTGCCCTTTGCGGGACAGCGGCACGGCAGGACACGCGCCACCTCCTGCAGCCAAGCGGGCCACACCGACCCCACCGTGGTCACGGGCCGCCGCCTGCGGCCAGCCCTTGAGGGCAGATCGACCTCCCGCGGAGCTGCGTGAGGGCCACGCTGGGCTGCGCGGTGCCATCTGCCAAAGCCTGCCTTCTTGAGGCCGGACACCAACCTGGAGAGACCTGCTGCCAGAAGAAGAGCTGCCCCGACACGATGCCATGGTCGTCCTGGAAGGGCTCGTTCCCGCAGACCATGACGTACAGCAGCACGCCCAGGGACCAGATGGTCGCCGAATGGCCGTGGTAGCAGCCAAGGCAGATCCACTCGGGTGGGCTGTACAGGTGTGTTCCTAGGGGACACAGGCGGCGCTGTCCAGGCGCAGGCTGCTGCCTTCCAGAGCCTGGTGCCAGCCTCCTGGCAGAAGCAGGGGCTGCACCAGTGGCCACAACTTCCCCCCCGGGGCCAGCCGCCGTCCCCCAGCCAATTGGCCAAAGCCAGGAAACCGTTCTGCAAGGCAGACAAGGCCAGCGGAGCAGCCCAAGCCCTTGCGGGCCTGCCAAGCCGAGCGGCCGGGGCCTGGCTTTGGCAGCCCCCCTCTGTGGGCAGGGCCGGCAGCCGGCTCCTGGGGCACAGCATCTGGCCCGTGCCAAAGGGCAGCCGGCAGCCGGCTGAATGCCGCAGCCCGCAGCCCAGGAGGGAACGGGGCCGTGCAGTGCCTGGCACTGGGAGCGGGGCCCGGCCTGTGGGCTCACCGGCAAATTGCGTGAAGGCCTGCTCCTGGAGGAAGGTGCCGCAACCGAAGTCGATGAGCTTCAGGTCGCCACTCTCCGGGTCCACGAGGAGGTTCTCCGGCTTGATGTCCCGGTGCAGGACGCCGCAGGCGGTGCAGTGCCGCACGGCCTCCAGCACCTGGCAGAAAAGCCAGCGCGCCATCTCCTCGCACAGGAAGCCCTGCTCCAGCAGGAAGTCCAGGAGATCCTGCGATGACTCCGGACGCTCCATGACCAGCAGGAAGCTGTCAGGCAGCTCAAACCAGTCGAGGAGCTGGATGATGTTGTGGCAGCCAGAGCCCACCTTCTCCATGAGCACAATCTCCATGGGAACGCGGGTGCCGTCGGGCTGTGGGGAGGAGACAGTGCCTCCAGCAGGCCTGATGCTGCCCTGGGGCTGCTGTGCTGCCCCGTGCCTGGGATGCCCCAGTGCCCCCTTGGGCAGCCTCCCTGGTGCTTGGGCTTCCTCCCGCCCAGGGGATGCTTGGGGGGTGCCCCCCTGCCCGGCCCCACCACCGGTGTTTGGCATCCCCGGGCCCGCCCTGCTCCGGCTCGCACGCTGAGCCCACGCCCGCTCCCCCCGCCCTGCGCCGCCTCCCGCCCTCGGGGCCCGGCCTTATCCCTGCCCGCCACGCCCCGCTCTGGCGCTCTGGCGCCGTGGCCCCGCTCGCTCACTCACCAGCTCGTACCACTGCACCACGCTCTCCCGGGCCACGCGTTTGATGGCCACCTGCAAGCCCACGAGAGACGGGGCTGAGCTCAAGCCCTGCCCCGCCCCTGGCCCTCGTCCCGCGCCCCGCCGTCCCGGCCACTTACCGGGCTCCCGTCCGAGAGGCGGATGCCCGAGAAAACGGTGCCGAAGCCACCGCTGCCCAGCTGCGGGCCCAGCTGGTACAGCTCCTGCAGCTTCTTCTTTTGCCCTGCGACCGAGACCGAGCCATCAGCCTTGCGCCCAGGGCCCCCCCGGCCAAGTGCCCGCGAGTGAAGCGGGCCGAGCCACCGCGGGCCACCTTGCTCTGACCTGCTTCCTGCTGCGCGCCGGGCAGCGGCCACCGCCTTGCAGCCGTCGGGCTGGCGAGCGCCAGAGCTGGGGCAGGGGAGCGCGCAGAGGCGGCTGCAGGAGCCGGAGGGCAGCGGGGCAGGGCGGCACCGTCGCTGTCCCCGGCGTCGTGGGCTGGACTCTGCTCTTGAGGACTGCCGGGGCTACAGCCCGAGGACTCGCACAGGGGGGTGTCAGGAGCAGCTGCAAACCAGAGAGGGGTTTTTTGAAGCTGTGGCATCAGAAGCACTGGAAACAGCCAGGGACTCGGCTGCTCTCAAGGGCCCTGGCCTGGCCTGCGGATGCCCCTCAAGAGCCCCAAGGGAGCCTCAAAGAGCTCCTCAGATCTCACCTGCTACCAGCAAGGCCTTCCTGGTAGTCGGTGGCCGTCTCGGAGCAGCTTCCTGGAGATGGAGGAACCTCCTGGGTGTCTTGAGGCTCGTCTCCGCCACCAGGCAAGAGCTGTTGCCAGCTGGCGCAGCCGGCACAGCGTCCTGGGAGCTGTGGGCCGGCAACTGCTGGCTCCAGCTCACTCGCTGCTCCAGCACCTGCTCCTGACAAGGCTCCCCTGGATCGGGCTGGGCTCCCACTTGGACTTCTGGGCTTTCCCTGGCAACGTCAGTTGTCAGGGTTGTGCCCGTGTTGTTGAAGTCCATGAGTCCAAGGGAGCTGGGAGACCTGTGCACAGGCTCTGCACTTTCTGCAGGCTGACTGCAGGTCTCACGGAGCGTCTGCGGGCGATGGAGGCTGTCAGAGATAGCGGACGCTCCTGGCGGGATGGAGGATCTCTGACAGCCTGAGCTTCTTGCCTGGATGGCGGCTCTCTGATGGTGTGCCATCCTTGCAAGGCTTGAGGCTCTCCCAGGGATGGAGAATCTTGCTGGGAGCAGCCTCTTGAAGGGATGGAGGCTCCTGGAGGAGCTGGCCGAGCCACAGCAGGGCAGGTGGCCTCGCTTCAGCAGCTCCTCCAGTTCTTTCCACAAGGCCTGCCACATCCCAGAGTAGAGCGGCACCCATGTCCCATTGCGAGCCCAGAGCAGCAGCATCAGTTCCTGCAGCTCCTGGGCCACTGCCACGCAGGGGCCGCAGCTGCAGGGGCTGTCCAGGGGGCTCGCGGGAGCACGTGGCCGCTTGCGAGGGGTGGCCCGAGGCCTGGAGGACCTGGGAGCCGCAGAGGCTCCTCGCTTCCTCCGTGAGCCTCTGGGCTGCACCCCGGGGCGCTTGCGCCTCTTCGCTGTCCTTGTCTGCCGCCTCCGTGGTTGCCAGTGGCCAACGGCCCACCAGACAGCCACAGCGGCCAACAGCAGGACAAGCACAATCACTGGGACAACACCGTCACACATGGCTCCGGCACGTCCCATCGCGACTGCACTGGCAGCTGCAGGTGCTGGCCCGTGTTACATAGCGACTGCGCGGTGATGTCACAGTGCTGTGGGCCAGGACAGCCGGGTGACATCCCAGCCCCGCCTCTCACCAGCGCTCAGCCCCTTTGTGCCGTCATAGCCCTGGGCCCACCTCAGGGATCAGCAGAACCAGCTCATGCCTAAGGATGCACATGGCCAGAAAAAGCCTGGCAGCAAGAACAGGAGCTCAGCCTGCTGCAGTGAATCATTCCCTGCAGCAAGTGGCACATCAGGAAGAGTGCTGCTGCCACCAGTGTCAAGCCCATGGCTCCCAGGACACTGCAGCGGTACCAACTGGCAACAGCCACTACTCTGTGCCTGCGAAGATCTTCCAGAGACAAAGGGAGTTGAAGTTCCTGTGTCTCTGGGGAGCTCTCCTGAACTGGCTGTCGAGGGCAGGAAGAGTTTTCTGTAACAGCTCACCGACTTCTGCGTTGCCTCTGTTCTAAACAAGTCAGGATTTCCCAAGGAGCGCTCATGGTGCTCTCACTGCTCTGGTTTTGACGGGCATAGGGTTCCTTTTTTCCCAGTTGCTGGCACACACTGGGTTCAGATGCACCATGGGAATGCTGTGGATCAAACAGGGGTGGTTTGCTTTCTGCTGAGCAGGGCTTGCCCTCTTCAGGGACTTTGCAGTGTCCCTTGGTACAGTGCACGTTTTCCACGGCGAAGGGAGGGAAGAGTGTTGAAGACAGAGGCAAAGAATGCATTAAACACCTGTGCTGTGTCCCTGGCCCTGTTTGTCAGGTGACCATCCACATCCTGGAAGGGGACAATGTTACTTCTACAATGTTTCTTTCCATGCATATATTTAAAACCACTCTTTTTATTGGGCCCCACATTTCTGGCCACCTTCCTCTCCAGCTGAGCTTTCAGTGCACCAAAGTTCTCCGTACAGTGGCGAGAAACATCTCTGGGGAAGGAATGAGAAGGAGGTGTCTTTACAAACTATCTGTGGGCCTGATGGTAGATAAAGCCAGATACTGATAGGTGAAAGAAGCAGCAAAGGGAGGAACCCTAAATTCCATAGGAATTCCACTAATTGACACAGACTGTTACTCACTCAAGACTCTGCTAATCCCTGGATTTAGAGAAAAAGAACAGAGACAGGAGCAAAAGAATGGGGGGGGGGGAGGGGGGTAGACATTAGAAAGGGGGTTTGTATTAAGCCATTTGGGAAGTCTGTACCTCTCAAGTAGCTCAGCCAGTGGGGAAAGAGAGAGGGAAATGCAGCTGGGAAATTAGGAGATAAAGGAAGCTGCGTCCTCTATCAACTTGAGAGATCCCGTGGGAAATGCCCATGACCTCTCCCTTTATTCGATCAAAGTAACAGGACTGCTCTGTCTCTTGTTTGGACGTACAGCTGTGGTGTTTGAGGACTAATTTTCCTGACATCCGTATTCTTCTTGTGACCTTGCTTCCACTGGGCACACAGCTTCCTTTTCCATCCTCTTTGCCAGAGAAGAAGCCTTCTGCCTCGCCTGCTTGGCTTTCGACATTTGGGAATCTCCTGCTGCTGTGCCCTTAGGAGGTGATGTTTCAAAATTGACCAGCACGGATGGACCCCAGCACCTGCAAAAACATTGTCCCTGGAGACCCTGCTTAGCAGTTCCCTGAGCAGTCTGAAGTCTGCTCTCCTCATGGCCCGAGCTGAGGTTTTGCTGGC
The DNA here is from genome assembly GCF_041296385.1 of Aphelocoma coerulescens. Taxonomy (NCBI): domain Eukaryota; kingdom Metazoa; phylum Chordata; class Aves; order Passeriformes; family Corvidae; genus Aphelocoma; species Aphelocoma coerulescens. The sequence continues at coordinate 388,758 of NW_027184055.1, read as the reverse complement.
CCTTTTCCTCTTGTCAGAGGTTTGAAACTCGATTGATTTGTGGTCGCTGTGGCCAAGACGGCCGCCAGTCCCCACCTGGCTCAGGGCACGTGGGACTCAGAGGGCGGCCTGGCTCCAGGGGGGCTGAGCTGGAGAGTCCTGGGCTGCGGGGGGCTTCCCGCTTTCCTGGGAGGAGACTCCCTGGGGAGGAAGAAGGGTCTGGCATGAGCCACAAGGCCCCTGGCCGAGGGACGGTAGCGGGGGACGTGTGCGTAGCGGATGCTGTCTGGGAGGAGCTGTGGCAAGGAGTGGGTGTGGGGCTGGGGGTGTCCCAGAGCTCAGTGAGGGTGTTCCCCCAGCCCAGCAGGCAGAAAGCCCCTGGCTCACAGCAGGAGCCAAGTTCCAGGTCACCAGGAACAGCCCCCGCCCTCACCAGTGCTCCCAGCCTCCCACAAAGGTTGGTTATGCCCATGGGTGCTGCCAAGGTTCCCCATGGGAACAGGGCTGGACACCCTAAAAAGGGGGGTCAACACCCCAGGGGCAAAGCCAGTGCAGGGGAGAATGAGTGGGATGAGTGTGAGAGGACCACCTCTACCCCTCCCATCCCGCACCAGGGAGCAGGGACTTTCCTGGGACAGCTCCAGGAGGATATTCAGGACCATCCTTGCCTGGGACAGGGGTGCCAAGGAGATCCAGGAGGGATCAGTGTCCAGCTCTGTGTCCTGGGACACCCTGCACCCTGTTCCCCATAGCCCTGATTTTCAGGAAGGAGCCACAGGAGCCTCCTGGCCATTGCTGGATTTTTCTTTCAGGAATTCGCTGTGGAGCTCGTTTGTCTTTTTTTGCCTCTTTCGGAGCTCCTGTAAAAACGGCCTTGGAGCTGGAAGGGGCGGGGCGGGGCGGGGCGGGGCAGGGCGGAGAAGAGCCAGCTGGGGAAGTCTTGAGGGCTTCTGTGGCTCTGGCAGCCTGCTTTCCTCCTCTCCCTTTGGTGGAGGTGTGGGCTGGCAACGGAGCATCTTCCCCGGGTGGCCGCGGTGCCCCGGATCCCTGCCCTGAGCGGAGGGACAACACTGGGCGTCTCTGGCCTGCCGCACGCAGCCAGGCTGCCGCACAGAGCTCCTCGAAAGCCCTGCCCTTGGCCGCAGGGGGCCGAATTAGCGAGGCATTAAGGAGGGAGGAAGGAAGGGCGCTAATTAGGGAGGGGAGGGCGGGGAGCCGTTCCCAGCCGAGGGGGCGTGGCCAGGACGATGGGCGTGGGCAGGGCCTCAGCGGCGGCGAGGGGCCGTGGTCTGAGCGGGGCCGGGGCCAGCGCTGAGGGGAGCAAAGGGCGGGAAAAGGCTCGGTGCTGCTGAGGGGAAGCGTCGGGAAGGAGGGGACGGAGGGGATATCGTTGGGAAAAAGGGAGACACAAGAGCTCCTGGGGGCCTGAAACCACTAACAGTGGTGGAGGGGAGCCCAACACACTCCTCCTATGTATCCCTATGCTTTACAGAGGGGAAGGCGTGGCTAAAATCCAGGAGAAACAGTGCTGTGGATCCAAGGAATCAGAAGCAGGATCTGTGTGGAGGGCGTCCCTCACGGGAGGCACATGAATCGACCTGAGCGAGGCTGGGGCAGGAGGGTCACGGCCAGCAGAGAAGGGGGACCCTCTGTCCATGCCAAGGCCCAGGGCAGCCCTATCCCGGGAAGCGCGCAGGGAGCGGATCCTTGAGCTGCTGCACGTGGGCGCTGCCCTCGCTCAGCCGGCAGCCCCCTCATTGCCCAGGGGGAGCTGGTGGCAGTGGGGAGTGGGAGAGGGAAACATCTGTCCTACACCTCCATGGCTGCGGCACTGCCAAAGGTGAAGAACGTCAGAGAACTGCCAAACAAGATCCTCCAGCAGGAAAGGCAGACGTTCCCAGCTCCAGGGAATTCCCTGATGTCAGCAGTGGAGGAGCAGGATGAGGAAGATCTCCACGCTTGCGATACTTCTGGCAAGAGCCTCCGTCCCTGCCAGAGCCTCGGTGAGAGCTGCCGGAGCGCAGACGGAGGAAGGCCTTTGGACAGGTGCAAGGTATGAATGATGCACGGTCCCCAGTCGTGGTGTGAGCAGAAACATTTCTTCCAAGCACCTCTGGCTTTTAGAAGAGTTTCACTCTCAGGTTCGAATAGCGTGAGCCTGGAAAGCCAATAGTCGAAATGCTCCGATGTCTGCTACCCAATACTAGACATGAACTCGTGTCTCTCGTAGCAACATCAGGCTTTTTCCCTAAGCCAAGTGCTGGAAGGAGAATTTCTTCTGCAAAACTACTGTGCTTCTGCTGCTTGTTCCATTTTAGAAAGTTTCCTTCGTCGCCCCTGCCTTGATTGAACAGTCCTTTCTCTTCTAACTAGAAGCTCCAGGTTCTCTTCTTACAAGTTGTCTTTGTTTTCTTTGCCCACAGACAGGAGTCCCTGCTTCCCCAGAGCCACGTCGATCTGCAGAGCCTGCTTGTGGCTGAGGATGCAGATGGCCAGGAAAGGCCGGGAAGTAAAAATTGGTAACATTTCTAGTTCCTAGGAAAGAAATATTTCATGAGATCTGGAAAACAAGCATCCCAGCATCTGTGGCATTCCCAGCTGATCAGTCCCGCTGTAGCAAGATTGAGGATGCATCTCCCAGTTCTCCAAGAGCTGAGTAGGTATTAGTAGGGCATTGGACTGCAGCTGGGAACAGCAAAAGTGGCTGGCACAGCAAGTTCAATGTATGGCTGTCCAAGGTCTGTCTTTTGCAAGTTTCCAAGCTTTGCATCATGTTCTTGGGATTCCATTATCACTTTCAACCGAATACTCTACCAGTTAGAGCCATGATTGCCATCAAAAAGGTGAAGTCTGTAATAATAATCTGGTTTTTGGAGGGGAGATTTTCTCTCATCTCTTGCTCTGATCAGCTAGTGTAGTTTTAGAGGAGTTTGTGGTAAAGTCTGTTCTGTGCTGATTTTTTAATGGCTGTTTGACCACCAGACATGTCTGTGCCCTGAAGACATTTTCAGTTTTCATCCAGTTAGTCTAGAAGGTCCACTGAAAAAGTTATTTGATGTAACTCATCTCTCTGAAACCTGGGCAAACAAAATGCTCTGTTTTGGATTACAGGGAGGTGGACTGGTTTTCCTTGGCAAGCATCCTTTTCCTGCTCGTGTTTGCACCGCCGATCGTGTATTACTTCATCATGTCCTGTGACCAGTACCAGTGCTCTCTGACTGACCCACTGCTGGACTTGCTGACAGGGAATAAACATCTGTCTGACATCTGGAACAGGACTCCCACACTGACCTATAGGGCTGCTGGCATCTATTCCCTTTGGGTCACTTTCCAGGTACATTCTTGAGTTATGATCTGGATGCCGGGTCTGGTTTCTCACACGGCTGTTGGATGAATCCTTTTGCACAAAGGATAGTGGAATGTTGAACTGGCATTTACTCTTTGGTGTTTCCCACTTTCCAGGGCTTTTTGGAATCCAAAGGAAGCTTATGTACTTGGAAAAGAAGCATGTAGGGAATATACGCAAATATTCCTTGTGTGGCATATGCCTTAATGAGGTTTTGAAGAAAAAGCAACTTTATAGCAGTATCTGTTGGTTTTAAATTCATACACAAGAAATAGATAAAAATAAAACGACGAGGACCTGAATCTAGTTACCAACTGTCCTGCCTCCCCACCAAAAAAGGATGGCAGCCTTACATGAAGTACATCTTTGAGCTGTCTCAAAGCTTAGATGTATTACTAGTCTAAAATCCCAACAGCTAAATATTGCCATATTTGCTTACCCAATACTTAATAGAAACTTAATAGAAACATTCTATTTGGTATGTGTATGTAAGGAATAGTGTTTTGAGGGATTTTGTCTCGTCTGTATTTACTGTGAATACATCCTCTCTCTTCTAGGTGGTTTTGTACATGTCCATCCCTGACTTCTGCCATAAAGTTCTCCCTGGATATGTGGGAGGTGTACAAGAAGGTGCTGTCACCCCTGCTGGTAAGGTATTCCTTGGAATACACGGACACCGTGCAATCTTCTGAAATGATAGTATTTCTGTACCTAGAGTGTTTAATAGCCCATGTGTAGCCAGAGGAAACGTAGGCAGAAGTGCTCTCACCTTCCTCCCGTGTTCAGTTCAAACAAAAATAGAAAGCAATCGATGTCATCTTTTAGAAGAAGTGACAGCATTTCTATCTCTTAGAATTAGTATAACTGTTGATCTGGTAGGCACCATACCAGCAGTGAAAAAGTACTGGTTGATGACTTTGGCACTTGAAATTGTCAGTTGACTGTAGCTGTCCAGGACTATTGCTGGTATTCGACAAGATAGTTTTACCTGATCAAGCTCCATGAAGCCAAGGGACTTGAACAAAATGTGGGATGTGAACTGTTAGGAGAAGTGGTTTGTTACTCTGGTCAGTTTTGGGGGAAAGCCTAAATTCAGTTTTGTGAGGAGAAAAACTCAGCCTAACAAAGCCTAATGGGTACAGCAGAGTTTAATGGAACACTCAGAAAAGTGCTTTAAGGTATTGAATTGGGAGGACGAGGAGAGAGAAGTTGTTTCATGAGCGCTTGATTGAGCTTCTGTGTATTCTGTGCATAGCCATGTGAATTAAAAGCTGCAGTAATGCGGGGTCAGTAACACTCGATTTTTTTTCTTCATCTTTTAGGTGTCGTGAATAAATATGAAAATCAATGGACTTCAGGCCTGGATCATGACCCATGTGCTTTGGTTTGCAAATGCTTCTTGCTTCCACTTCTTCTCACCTACCATCATTTTTGACAAGTGGATTCCTCTCCTGTGGTGTGCCAATAGCTTGGGATATGCAGTGTCCACGTTTGCAATGATTAAAGGCTACTTTTTCCCTCCCAATGCCAAAGAGTGGTATGTGAATTTTAGTAATGAGAGAAGACGAGGTAATCCGAGATTAAAACTGTTAAATAAAAACCGGGTCTATCAATTGAATGACAGAATATATTTCACTGGCAGAGAGAGCTGAGCCAGTGTATGACAGTGGTTCTTTGCTTCACTAGCACCATCCCCCGTGTTTCATGCTGCACACCATGGGACTGGCAGCCTCAGTGTCACAGATACACCCATCCTAGAAATAGTGAGACTGTTCAGAAGTGTTAGCAAGAGTAAACTCGGGCACTTCTGAAACTCTACAACTTATGTCTATTAATGTAATACTTCAGCTGGGTCAGCTTCTGTTACCTTGCACAGCGTTACATGCTTTGATGATTTTTATTATCACTACATCAAATTAATCTGAATTGTGTAGTCAGAGCAGTAATTACCTGTATTTGTGTAGAACTCTGTACATTTCCAATTTTTTTATGTTTTACAGCAAATTCACTGGAAACTTCTTTTATGACTACATGATGGGGATTGAATTTAACCCTCGAATAGGGAAGTGGTTTGATTTCAAGCTCTTTCTTCAGTGGGCGCCCTGGGATTGTGGCCTGGACTCTGATCAACCTTTCCTTTGCTGCCAAACAAGAGGAGCTGTATGGCGAAGCGACAAACTCCATGATCCTTGTCAATGTCCTTCAGGTAAATTCCAAGGAGGAAATTAGGAAACCAGCTAGGAAGTAAACTAATATTAAAGTAGGAAAAGAAGTCCTTCTATGGAAATGAAAATGAAGTGTTTTTTCCTGGCCTGAAACAAGCTCATTCAGTGATGGTGTGCTGGGACTTCTTTGGATTTATTGCCTGATCTGTGGAAATGGAAGCCTGCTCAATAGGAGCTCTATCGGCCCTCTTTGTAACGCTGTGACTCTAAGCTGAAGAGAGATTGGGCTGATCAACTGTGAGTTCACTTCCCAAGCGTTCGTCCTTGAGTTGTACACTTGCCTTAGTCATCCTACTGTTGCTTTATCTGTGTAGATAGATAGATAGGTAGGTAGATATTGTGTATCCACATAGCTTGTATTTATGTGATAGTTCTTCCTAACTGTGTTCAGAAACGTCTGGTTTTGAAGTGCTAACATAAAAACACCAATGAGTTGTGAGATCACATCACAAGGCAGCACAGACATTAGGCTGATGCTGTTAAACAGGGTAACTGGTGACAGTGCTCTGTTATTACTGTGAAATTATTCTGTTGCAGGGTATTTTTGTTCTGGACTTCTTTTGGAATGAAGCCTGGTACTTGAAAACCATTGCTATCTGCCATGATCATTTGGGATGGTATTTGGGCTGGGGAGACTGTGTTTGGTTGCCTTCCCTCTCTACTTTGCAGGTAAAAATGTGGACACTGTGGATTTGGGCTAAGAGGAAGGAAACTTTGCAGAAACATTCTTCTCAGCAGGTTAATGTGCACCTTAAATGTTTCTAGGCGGTTTGACTGTTGAGAAATCCTTGCAACATTCTTTGTAACAATTCCTGGGTAGGAAGGCTTCCTGTCCGTGCCCAGATTGGACATCTTTTCCTCTCCTGCCCTTCTTTTGTGCCTCTTTCTGTCACTGTCTGTTGTGTCTGTATACTTTTCTGAATCCTTTTGGTTTCCTTTTTTTCTAAATCCTTTCCGTTTCCTTTTTTTTTTTACTCCTGCTTGTTGAGGGTCTTTTGGTTAGCGGTGGTTTGTTTGTGTTTTGTTCCTTGCTTTTTCCTTCTGTCCGGTTTGCATCCTTGCAACTTCTCTCTTCTTGTTTCAGGAAGAAGTGCAATTTTGGAGAGAGAAAGAGAGAAGGAAACTGTTGGATGCAGAGTTTTTTGAAAGTTTTCTGCAGTTTTACTGTTGCAGTAGATTTTTCTACTCTTTCTTCTGGTCTGTTGTGGGCCACTGTAGTCAAGGAATTGGTCTGGCATGCTGAGCCTCTGTTGGAAGTAAATGTCTGATTGTTTTTGTGCTCCCCAGGGTCTGTATTTGGTTTACCAGCCTGTCCAGCTGTGCACAGCCCATGCCGTAGGGGTCTTGATGCTGGGCTTGCTGGGCTATTCCATCTTCAGAATGACCAACCACCAGAAGGACCTCTTCCGTCGTACCAATGGCAAGTGCAGGATCTGGGGGAAGAAGCCGGAGTCCATCGAGTGCTCCTACGTGTCCGTGGATGGGCCCAAGCACTACAGCAAGCTGATGACCTCTGGCTTTTGGGGCTGGGCACGTCATTTCAACTGCACGGGAGACCTGATGGGCTCGCTGGCCTATTGCCTGGCTTGTGGCTTTGAGCGCATCCTGCCTTACTTCTACATCGTTTACATGACCACTCTGCTCACCCAGCGCTGCATTCGGGACGAGCACGGTTGTTGCAGCAAAGATGGGAAGGACTGGAAGCACTACACTGCTGCAGTGCCCTACCGGCTCTACCCGGCAGATTTTAAGGCTAATGCAGGATCCAGGGGAAAGAAAAAAGAAGAAACATGCAGGCATGCCATGTTTAAAGTGTTTAAACTGAAGTGGGGCACTGAAATGTCCCATTTTTTTAGAGGATTCTTTTAATTGGAATTGAATCATGCCGCAACCGGGCCAGGAGACACTTCAGAGACAGAGTCAGAGAAGCGGGTATTTGCTTTATTCGGCGCGCCGGGTGTGTGGGGATCGCTCCTCCAAACACACACCTGGTGCTCTCTACAACACAAGTATTATGGGTTAAATTAGGAATATTCATCACATTCCTTGGGACAGGTGTGGTTATACAAATTATTTCTCGGAAGTCATTAGCATATGGGCCACGCATGCGCTGTGTGTCCTGGTGGCCGCGCTGAGGAAGGCCTCTCCTCTTCCTCGGGGGTCTTTTCTGATGAAGGCCAGTAGTCTTCCTCTCAGTGAACTTTTTCACCTTTCTCCCTGGGCATGCGTAGTCCTTTGAGGAATGTTTCAGCGGTCTCTGAGATGATCCTTGTGCCCTCTATCTTGACAAGAGTAGGGCAAATTTGGTTTCTTAGGTTTTGTAATTACAGTCTGCTGTCTGAACTAACGTTTGCTGTCTCCCAATAGTTAACTCGTGCTTCCATGAGTTAGCTATTGACTGCCCCTTCCTCATTTCTGAAGAAGTATGTTTTTTTCCCAAAGCCTGTAGTGGTAGGTCAGGGCAGTAGACAGAAGGTGGCACGGGTTTGCAGCTGGCACCTGCCCACAGGGCCAGGGAAGGCACCTGGGTGCTTTCCTGTGGCTAGACTGGTTACTGCACTTTCCATCTCTACCAGTTGTTTTGAGGGTAGAGAAAGGTATTTTGAGGGCTGCAATGGGCCCAGCACCATGGGAGCAACTCCAGCATCTCAACATTTCCTGTGGGCTCCATGCCCATGGCTTACGAGGCTGCAGACCCAGCTGGTCAAAGGCGCAGCCCTGCCTCCCATTTCAGGGGAAGAAAGAGGAAGAGTTTTGTCAGGGCTCAACCTGAAATGACCTTTTGCCATTTCTGATTCTTCTCCCAGCATTGGAGAGGAGCAGCATCTCTGTCCCTGCCACCCGCTGGCCCTTGGAATGCACACATGAGCCCACGTATCACTTCAGGTGAAGCCAAGTGGCCGCCTCAGTTTGAAAGGGCGGCTGTTGTTTCACTGTTGCATTTCTTGGCTTGTTACAGCCCCTCCTGCCTGGACTACAGCCTGTGCTTGAAGACACAAAAGTGCCATGATGCCTGGAGGAAAGGCATCAAAAGCTTGACAAAGGCTGAAGGGAACACTCTGATCACCCCTTTTCCCAAGAGGGTTCTTTAGCTGAAGTTGCTAACCAGGAGCAGACTTGACACCCCGGCATGGGTTTGTGGTTCTTTTATTTCTCGAGTCCTCACTCCTGCGTGGGACTCGGCAACCGGGTGCTGCAGAGGCTCCGGCAAGGCATCAAAGACGCCCGCCCCGCAGCCAAGGGTGGCGCAAGATCTCCTCCAGCGCTGGCCTGTCCGCGGGGTGCTTGGACAAACACCAGCGGATCAGATGTTGGCACTCTGGGGAGAGAAGCCAGAAAGCGCCGGTCACTTGCAGAAGGCTCCTGCCCAGCTGCTCCCGGCGCCCGCAGGGCCCGGGCCGTGCTGCGTGTGCTCAGAGCTGTGCCGGCCTCCCGGCTGACTCTGCCCTTTGCGGGACAGCGGCACGGCAGGACACGCGCCACCTCCTGCAGCCAAGCGGGCCACACCGACCCCACCGTGGTCACGGGCCGCCGCCTGCGGCCAGCCCTTGAGGGCAGATCGACCTCCCGCGGAGCTGCGTGAGGGCCACGCTGGGCTGCGCGGTGCCATCTGCCAAAGCCTGCCTTCTTGAGGCCGGACACCAACCTGGAGAGACCTGCTGCCAGAAGAAGAGCTGCCCCGACACGATGCCACGGTCGTCCTGGAAGGGCTCGTTCCCGCAGACCATGACGTACAGCAGCACGCCCAGGGACCAGATGGTCGCCGAATGGCCGTGGTAGCAGCCAAGGCAGATCCACTCGGGTGGGCTGTACAGGTGTGTTCCTAGGGGACACAGGCGGCGCTGTCCAGGCGCAGGCTGCTGCCTTCCAGAGCCTGGTGCCAGCCTCCTGGCAGAAGCAGGGGCTGCACCAGTGGCCACAACTTCCCCCCCGGGGCCAGCCGCCGTCCCCCAGCCAATTGGCCAAAGCCAGGAAACCGTTCTGCAAGGCAGACAAGGCCAGCGGAGCAGCCCAAGCCCTTGCGGGCCTGCCAAGCCGAGCGGCCGGGGCCTGGCTTTGGCAGCCCCCCTCTGTGGGCAGGGCCGGCAGCCGGCTCCTGGGGCACAGCATCTGGCCCGTGCCAAAGGGCAGCCGGCAGCCGGCTGAATGCCGCAGCCCGCAGCCCAGGAGGGAACGGGGCCGTGCAGTGCCTGGCACTGGGAGCGGGGCCCGGCCTGTGGGCTCACCGGCAAATTGCGTGAAGGCCTGCTCCTGGAGGAAGGTGCCGCAACCGAAGTCGATGAGCTTCAGGTCGCCACTCTCCGGGTCCACGAGGAGGTTCTCCGGCTTGATGTCCCGGTGCAGGACGCCGCAGGCGGTGCAGTGCCGCACGGCCTCCAGCACCTGGCAGAAAAGCCAGCGCGCCATCTCCTCGCACAGGAAGCCCTGCTCCAGCAGGAAGTCCAGGAGATCCTGCGATGACTCCGGACGCTCCATGACCAGCAGGAAGCTGTCAGGCAGCTCAAACCAGTCGAGGAGCTGGATGATGTTGTGGCAGCCAGAGCCCACCTTCTCCATGAGCACAATCTCCATGGGAACGCGGGTGCCGTCGGGCTGTGGGGAGGAGACAGTGCCTCCAGCAGGCCTGATGCTGCCCTGGGGCTGCTGTGCTGCCCCGTGCCTGGGATGCCCCAGTGCCCCCTTGGGCAGCCTCCCTGGTGCTTGGGCTTCCTCCCGCCCAGGGGATGCTTGGGGGGTGCCCCCCTGCCCGGCCCCACCACCGGTGTTTGGCATCCCCGGGCCCGCCCTGCTCCGGCTCGCACGCTGAGCCCACGCCCGCTCCCCCCGCCCTGCGCCGCCTCCCGCCCTCGGGGCCCGGCCTTATCCCTGCCCGCCACGCCCCGCTCTGGCGCTCTGGCGCCGTGGCCCCGCTCACTCACTCACCAGCTCGTACCACTGCACCACGCTCTCCCGGGCCACGCGTTTGATGGCCACCTGCAAGCCCACGAGAGACGGGGCTGAGCTCAAGCCCTGCCCCGCCCCTGGCCCTCGTCCCGCGCCCCGCCGTCCCGGCCACTTACCGGGCTCCCGTCCGAGAGGCGGATGCCCGAGAAAACGGTGCCGAAGCCACCGCTGCCCAGCTGCGGGCCCAGCTGGTACAGCTCCTGCAGCTTCTTCTTTTGCCCTGCGACCGAGACCGAGCCATCAGCCTTGCGCCCAGGGCCCCCCCGGCCAAGTGCCCGCGAGTGAAGCGGGCCGAGCCACCGCGGGCCACCTTGCTCTGACCTGCTTCCTGCTGCGCGCCGGGCAGCGGCCACCGCCTTGCAGCCGTCGGGCTGGCGAGCGCCAGAGCTGGGGCAGGGGAGCGCGCAGAGGCGGCTGCAGGAGCCGGAGGGCAGCGGGGCAGGGCGGCACCGTCGCTGTCCCCGGCGTCGTGGGCTGGACTCTGCTCTTGAGGACTGCCGGGGCTACAGCCCGAGGACTCGCACAGGGGGGTGTCAGGAGCAGCTGCAAACCAGAGAGGGGTTTTTTGAAGCTGTGGCATCAGAAGCACTGGAAACAGCCAGGGACTCGGCTGCTCTCAAGGGCCCTGGCCTGGCCTGGGGATGCCCCTCAAGAGCCCCAAGGGAGCCTCAGAGAGCTCCTCAGATCTCACCTGCTACCAGCAAGGCCTTCCTGGTAGTCGGTGGCCGTCTCGGAGCAGCTTCCTGGAGATGGAGGAACCTCCTGGGTGTCTTGAGGCTCGTCTCCGCCACCAGGCAAGAGCTGTTGCCAGCTGGCGCAGCCGGCACAGCGTCCTGGGAGCTGTGGGCCGGCAACTGCTGGCTCCAGCTCACTCGCTGCTCCAGCACCTGCTCCTGACAAGGCTCCCCTGGATCGGGCTGGGCTCCCACTTGGACTTCTGGGCTTTCCCTGGCAACGTCAGTTGTCAGGGTTGTGCCCGTGTTGTTGAAGTCCATGAGTCCAAGGGAGCTGGGAGACCTGTGCACAGGCTCTGCACTTTCTGCAGGCTGACTGCAGGTCTCACGGAGCGTCTGCGGGCGATGGAGGCTGTCAGAGATAGCGGACGCTCCTGGCGGGATGGAGGATCTCTGACAGCCTGGGCTTCTTGCCTGGATGGCGGCTCTCTGATGGTGTGCCATCCTTGCAAGGCTTGAGGCTCTCCCAGGGATGGAGAATCTTGCTGGGAGCAGCCTCTTGAAGGGATGGAGGCTCCTGGAGGAGCTGGCCGAGCCACAGCAGGGCAGGTGGCCTCGCTTCAGCAGCTCCTCCAGTTCTTTCCACAAGGCCTGCCACATCCCAGAGTAGAGCGGCACCCATGTCCCATTGCGAGCCCAGAGCAGCAGCATCAGTTCCTGCAGCTCCTGGGCCACTGCCACGCAGGGGCCGCAGCTGCAGGGGCTGTCCAGGGGGCTCGCGGGAGCACGTGGCCGCTTGCGAGGGGTGGCCCGAGGCCTGGAGGACCTGGGAGCCGCAGGGGCTCCTCGCTTCCTCCGTGAGCCTCTGGGCTGCACCCCGGGGCGCTTGCGCCTCTTCGCTGTCCTTGTCTGCCGCCTCCGTGGTTGCCAGTGGCCAACGGCCCACCAGACAGCCACAGCGGCCAACAGCAGGACAAGCACAATCACTGGGACAACACCGTCACACATGGCTCCGGCACGTCCCATCGCGACTGCACTGGCAGCTGCAGGTGCTGGCCCGTGTTACATAGCGACTGCGCGGTGATGTCACAGTGCTGTGGGCCAGGACAGCCGGGTGACATCCCAGCCCCGCCTCTCACCAGCGCTCAGCCCCTTTGTGCCGTCATAGCCCTGGGCCCACCTCAGGGATCAGCAGAACCAGCTCATGCCTAAGGATGCACATGGCCAGAAAAAGCCTGGCAGCAAGAACAGGAGCTCAGCCTGCTGCAGTGAATCATTCCCTGCAGCAAGTGGCACATCAGGAAGAGTGCTGCTGCCACCAGTGTCAAGCCCATGGCTCCCAGGACACTGCAGCGGTACCAACTGGCAACAGCCACTACTCCGTGCCTGCGAAGATCTTCCAGAGACAAAGGGAGTTGAAGTTCCTGTGTCTCTGGGGAGCTCTCCTGAACTGGCTGTCGAGGGCAGGAAGAGTTTTCTGTAACAGCTCACCGACTTCTGCGTTGCCTCTGTTCTAAACAAGTCAGGATTTCCCAAGGAGCGCTCATGGTGCTCTCACTGCTCTGGTTTTGACGGGCATAGGGTTCCTTTTTTCCCAGTTGCTGGCACACACTGGGTTCAGATGCACCATGGGAATGCTGTGGATCAAACAGGGGTGGTTTGCTTTCTGCTGAGCAGGGCTTGCCCTCTTCAGGGACTTTGCAGTGTCCCTTGGTACAGTGCACGTTTTCCACGGCGAAGGGAGGGAAGAGTGTTGAAGACAGAGGCAAAGAATGCATTAAACACCTGTGCTGTGTCCCTGGCCCTGTTTGTCAGGTGACCATCCACATCCTGGAAGGGGACAATGTTACTTCTACAATGTTTCTTTCCATGCATATATTTAAAACCACTCTTTTTATTGGGCCCCACATTTCTGGCCACCTTCCTCTCCAGCTGAGCTTTCAGTGCACCAAAGTTCTCCGTACAGTGGCGAGAAACATCTCTGGGGAAGGAATGAGAAGGAGGTGTCTTTACAAACTATCTGTGGGCCTGATGGTAGATAAAGCCAGATACTGATAGGTGAAAGAAGCAGCAAAGGGAGGAACCCTAAATTCCATAGGAATTCCACTAATTGACACAGACTGTTACTCACTCAAGACTCTGCTAATCCCTGGATTTAGAGAAAAAGAACAGAGACAGGAGCAAAAGAATGGGGGGGGGGGGAGGGGGGTAGACATTAGAAAGGGGGTTTGTATTAAGCCATTTGGGAAGTCTGTACCTCTCAAGTAGCTCAGCCAGTGGGGAAAGAGAGAGGGAAATGCAGCTGGGAAATTAGGAGATAAAGGAAGCTGCGTCCTCTATCAACTTGAGAGATCCCGTGGGAAATGCCCATGACCTCTCCCTTTATTCGATCAAAGTAACAGGACTGCTCTGTCTCTTGTTTGGACGTACAGCTGTGGTGTTTGAGGACTAATTTTCCTGACATCCGTATTCTTCTTGTGACCTTGCTTCCACTGGGCACACAGCTTCCTTTTCCATCCTCTTTGCCAGAGAAGAAGCCTTCTGCCTCGCCTGCTTGGCTTTCGACATTTGGGAATCTCCTGCTGCTGTGCCCTTAGGAGGTGATGTTTCAAAATTGACCAGCACGGATGGACCCCAGCACCTGCAAAAACATTGTCCCTGGAGACCCTGCTTAGCAGTTCCCTGAGCAGTCTGAAGTCTGCTCTCCTCATGGCCCGAGCTGAGGTTTTGCTGGCCCTTTTCCTCTTGTCAGAGGTTTGAAACTCGATTGATTTGTGGTCGCTGTGGCCAAGACGGCCGCCAGTCCCCACCTGGCTCAGGGCACGTGGGACTCAGAGGGCGGCCTGGCTCCAGGGGGGCTGAGCTGGAGAGTCCTGGGCTGCGGGGGGCTTCCCGCTTTCCTGGGAGGAGACTCCCTGGGGAGGAAGAAGGGTCTGGCATGAGCCACAAGGCCCCTGGCCGAGGGACGGTAGCGGGGGACGTGTGCGTAGCGGATGCTGTCTGGGAGGAGCTGTGGCAAGGAGTGGGTGTGGGGCTGGGGGTGTCCCAGAGCTCAGTGAGGGTGTTCCCCCAGCCCAGCAGGCAGAAAGCCCCTGGCTCACAGCAGGAGCCAAGTTCCAGGTCACCAGGAACAGCCCCCGCCCTCACCAGTGCTCCCAGCCTCCCACAAAGGTTGGTTATGCCCATGGGTGCTGCCAAGGTTCCCCATGGGAACAGGGCTGGACACCCTAAAAAGGGGGGTCAACACCCCAGGGGCAAAGCCAGCGCAGGGGAGAAGGAGTGGGATGAGTGTGAGAGGACCACCTCTACCCCTCCCATCCCGCACCAGGGAGCAGGGACTTTCCTGGGACAGCTCCAGGAGGATATTCAGGACCATCCTTGCCTGGGACAGGGGTGCCAAGGAGATCCAGGAGGGATCAGTGTCCAGCTCTGTGTCCTGGGACACCCTGCACCCTGTTCCCCATAGCCCTGATTTTCAGGAAGGAGCCACAGGAGCCTCCTGGCCATTGCTGGATTTTTCTTTCAGGAATTCGCTGTGGAGCTCGTTTGTCTTTTTTTGCCTCTTTCGGAGCTCCTGTAAAAACGGCCTTGGAGCTGGAAGGGGCGGGGCGGGGCGGGGCGGGGCAGGGCGGAGAAGAGCCAGCTGGGGAAGTCTTGAGGGCTTCTGTGGCTCTGGCAGCCTGCTTTCCTCCTCTCCCTTTGGTGGAGGTGTGGGCTGGCAACGGAGCATCTTCCCCGGGTGGCCGCGGTGCCCCGGATCCCTGCCCTGAGCGGAGGGACAACACTGGGCGTCTCTGGCCTGCCGCACGCAGCCAGGCTGCCGCACAGAGCTCCTCGAAAGCCCTGCCCTTGGCCGCAGGGGGCCGAATTAGTGAGGCATTAAGGAGGGAGGAAGGAAGGGCGCTAATTAGGGAGGGGAGGGCGGGGAGCCGTTCCCAGCCGAGGGGGCGTGGCCAGGACGATGGGCGTGGGCAGGGCCTCAGCGGCGGCGAGGGGCCGTGGTCTGAGCGGGGCCGGGGCCAGCGCTGAGGGGAGCAAAGGGCGGGAAAAGGCTCGGTGCTGCTGAGGGGAAGCGTCGGGAAGGAGGGGACGGAGGGGATATCGTTGGGAAAAAGGGAGACACAAGAGCTCCTGGGGGCCTGAAACCACTAACAGTGGTGGAGGGGAGCCCAACACACTCCTCCTATGTATCCCTATGCTTTACAGAGGGGAAGGCGTGGCTAAAATCCAGGAGAAACAGTGCTGTGGATCCAAGGAATCAGAAGCAGGATCTGTGTGGAGGGCGTCCCTCACGGGAGGCACATGAATCGACCTGAGCGAGGCTGGGGCAGGAGGGTCACGGCCAGCAGAGAAGGGGGACCCTCTGTCCATGCCAAGGCCCAGGGCAGCCCTATCCCGGGAAGCGCGCAGGGAGCGGATCCTTGAGCTGCTGCACGTTGGCGCTGCCCTCGCTCAGCCGGCAGCCCCCTCATTGCCCAGGGGGAGCTGGTGGCAGTGGGGAGTGGGAGAGGGAAACATCTGTCCTACACCTCCATGGCTGCGGCACTGCCAAAGGTGAAGAACGTCAGAGAACTGCCAAACAAGATCCTCCAGCAGGAAAGGCAGACGTTCCCAGCTCCAGGGAATTCCCTGATGTCAGCAGTGGAGGAGCAGGATGAGGAAGATCTCCACGCTTGCGATACTTCTGGCAAGAGCCTCCGTCCCTGCCAGAGCCTCGGTGAGAGCTGCCGGAGCGCAGACGGAGGAAGGCCTTTGGACAGGTGCAAGGTATGAATGATGCACGGTCCCCAGTCGTGGTGTGAGCAGAAACATTTCTTCCAAGCACCTCTGGCTTTTAGAAGAGTTTCACTCTCAGGTTCGAATAGCGTGAGCCTGGAAAGCCAATAGTCGAAATGCTCCGATGTCTGCTACCCAATACTAGACATGAACTCGTGTCTCTCGTAGCAACATCAGGCTTTTTCCCTAAGCCAAGTGCTGGAAGGAGAATTTCTTCTGCAAAACTACTGTGCTTCTGCTGCTTGTTCCATTTTAGAAAGTTTCCTTCGTCGCCCCTGCCTTGATTGAACAGTCCTTTCTCTTCTAACTAGAAGCTCCAGGTTCTCTTCTTACAAGTTGTCTTTGTTTTCTTTGCCCACAGACAGGAGTCCCTGCTTCCCCAGAGCCACGTCGATCTGCAGAGCCTGCTTGTGGCTGAGGATGCAGATGGCCAGGAAAGGCCGGGAAGTAAAAATTGGTAACATTTCTAGTTCCTAGGAAAGAAATATTTCATGAGATCTGGAAAACAAGCATCCCAGCATCTGTGGCATTCCCAGCTGATCAGTCCCGCTGTAGCAAGATTGAGGATGCATCTCCCAGTTCTCCAAGAGCTGAGTAGGTATTAGTAGGGCATTGGACTGCAGCTGGGAACAGCAAAAGTGGCTGGCACAGCAAGTTCAATGTATGGCTGTCCAAGGTCTGTCTTTTGCAAGTTTCCAAGCTTTGCATCATGTTCTTGGGATTCCATTATCACTTTCAACCGAATACTCTACCAGTTAGAGCCATGATTGCCATCAAAAAGGTGAAGTCTGTAATAATAATCTGGTTTTTGGAGGGGAGATTTTCTCTCATCTCTTGCTCTGATCAGCTAGTGTAGTTTTAGAGGAGTTTGTGGTAAAGTCTGTTCTGTGCTGATTTTTTAATGGCTGTTTGACCACCAGACATGTCTGTGCCCTGAAGACATTTTCAGTTTTCATCCAGTTAGTCTAGAAGGTCCACTGAAAAAGTTATTTGATGTAACTCATCTCTCTGAAACCTGGGCAAACAAAATGCTCTGTTTTGGATTACAGGGAGGTGGACTGGTTTTCCTTGGCAAGCATCCTTTTCCTGCTCGTGTTTGCACCGCCGATCGTGTATTACTTCATCATGTCCTGTGACCAGTACCAGTGCTCTCTGACTGACCCACTGCTGGACTTGCTGACAGGGAATAAACATCTGTCTGACATCTGGAACAGGACTCCCACACTGACCTATAGGGCTGCTGGCATCTATTCCCTTTGGGTCACTTTCCAGGTACATTCTTGAGTTATGATCTGGATGCCGGGTCTGGTTTCTCACACGGCTGTTGGATGAATCCTTTTGCACAAAGGATAGTGGAATGTTGAACTGGCATTTACTCTTTGGTGTTTCCCACTTTCCAGGGCTTTTTGGAATCCAAAGGAAGCTTATGTACTTGGAAAAGAAGCATGTAGGGAATATACGCAAATATTCCTTGTGTGGCATATGCCTTAATGAGGTTTTGAAGAAAAAGCAACTTTATAGCAGTATCTGTTGGTTTTAAATTCATACACAAGAAATAGATAAAAATAAAACGACGAGGACCTGAATCTAGTTACCAACTGTCCTGCCTCCCCACCAAAAAAGGATGGCAGCCTTACATGAAGTACATCTTTGAGCTGTCTCAAAGCTTAGATGTATTACTAGTCTAAAATCCCAACAGCTAAATATTGCCATATTTGCTTACCCAATACTTAATAGAAACTTAATAGAAACATTCTATTTGGTATGTGTATGTAAGGAATAGTGTTTTGAGGGATTTTGTCTCGTCTGTATTTACTGTGAATACATCCTCTCTCTTCTAGGTGGTTTTGTACATGTCCATCCCTGACTTCTGCCATAAAGTTCTCCCTGGATATGTGGGAGGTGTACAAGAAGGTGCTGTCACCCCTGCTGGTAAGGTATTCCTTGGAATACACGGACACCGTGCAATCTTCTGAAATGATAGTATTTCTGTACCTAGAGTGTTTAATAGCCCATGTGTAGCCAGAGGAAACGTAGGCAGAAGTGCTCTCACCTTCCTCCCGTGTTCAGTTCAAACAAAAATAGAAAGCAATCGATGTCATCTTTTAGAAGAAGTGATAGCATTTCTATCTCTTAGAATTAGTATAACTGTTGATCTGGTAGGCACCATACCAGCAGTGAAAAAGTACTGGTTGATGACTTTGGCACTTGAAATTGTCAGTTGACTGTAGCTGTCCAGGACTATTGCTGGTATTCGACAAGATAGTTTTACCTGCTCAAGCTCCATGAAGCCAAGGGACTTGAACAAAATGTGGGATGTGAACTGTTAGGAGAAGTGGTTTGTTACTCTGGTCAGTTTTGGGGGAAAGCCTAAATTCAGTTTTGTGAGGAGAAAAACTCAGCCTAACAAAGCCTAATGGGTACAGCAGAGTTTAATGGAACACTCAGAAAAGTGCTTTAAGGTATTGAATTGGGAGGACGAGGAGAGAGAAGTTGTTTCATGAGCGCTTGATTGAGCTTCTGTGTATTCTGTGCATAGCCATGTGAATTAAAAGCTGCAGTAATGCGGGGTCAGTAACACTCGATTTTTTTTCTTCATCTTTTAGGTGTCGTGAATAAATATGAAAATCAATGGACTTCAGGCCTGGATCATGACCCATGTGCTTTGGTTTGCAAATGCTTCTTGCTTCCACTTCTTCTCACCTACCATCATTTTTGACAAGTGGATTCCTCTCCTGTGGTGTGCCAATAGCTTGGGATATGCAGTGTCCACGTTTGCAATGATTAAAGGCTACTTTTTCCCTCCCAATGCCAAAGAGTGGTATGTGAATTTTAGTAATGAGAGAAGACGAGGTAATCCGAGATTAAAACTGTTAAATAAAAACCGGGTCTATCAATTGAATGACAGAATATATTTCACTGGCAGAGAGAGCTGAGCCAGTGTATGACAGTGGTTCTTTGCTTCACTAGCACCATCCCCCGTGTTTCATGCTGCACACCATGGGACTGGCAGCCTCAGTGTCACAGATACACCCATCCTAGAAATAGTGAGACTGTTCAGAAGTGTTAGCAAGAGTAAACTCGGGCACTTCTGAAACTCTACAACTTATGTCTATTAATGTAATACTTCAGCTGGGTCAGCTTCTGTTACCTTGCACAGCGTTACATGCTTTGATGATTTTTATTATCACTACATCAAATTAATCTGAATTGTGTAGTCAGAGCAGTAATTACCTGTATTTGTGTAGAACTCTGTACATTTCCAATTTTTTTATGTTTTACAGCAAATTCACTGGAAACTTCTTTTACGACTACATGATGGGGATTGAATTTAACCCTCGAACAGGGAAGTGGTTTGATTTCAAGCTCTTTCTTCAGTGGGCGCCCTGGGATTGTGGCCTGGACTCTGATCAACCTTTCCTTTGCTGCCAAACAAGAGGAGCTGTATGGCGAAGCGACAAACTCCATGATCCTTGTCAATGTCCTTCAGGTAAATTCCAAGGAGGAAATTAGGAAACCAGCTAGGAAGTAAACTAATATTAAAGTAGGAAAAGAAGTCCTTCTATGGAAATGAAAATGAAGTGTTTTTTCCTGGCCTGAAACAAGCTCATTCAGTGATGGTGTGCTGGGACTTCTTTGGATTTATTGCCTGATCTGTGGAAATGGAAGCCTGCTCAATAGGAGCTCTATCGGCCCTCTTTGTAACGCTGTGACTCTAAGCTGAAGAGAGATTGGGCTGATCAACTGTGAGTTCACTTCCCAAGCGTTCGTCCTTGAGTTGTACACTTGCCTTAGTCATCCTACTGTTGCTTTATCTGTGTAGATAGATAGATAGGTAGGTAGATATTGTGTATCCACATAGCTTGTATTTATGTGATAGTTCTTCCTAACTGTGTTCAGAAACGTCTGGTTTTGAAGTGCTAACATAAAAACACCAATGAGTTGTGAGATCACATCACAAGGCAGCACAGACATTAGGCTGATGCTGTTAAACAGGGTAACTGGTGACAGTGCTCTGTTATTACTGTGAAATTATTCTGTTGCAGGGTATTTTTGTTCTGGACTTCTTTTGGAATGAAGCCTGGTACTTGAAAACCATTGCTATCTGCCATGATCATTTGGGATGGTATTTGGGCTGGGGAGACTGTGTTTGGTTGCCTTCCCTCTCTACTTTGCAGGTAAAAATGTGGACACTGTGGATTTGGGCTAAGAGGAAGGAAACTTTGCAGAAACATTCTTCTCAGCAGGTTAATGTGCACCTTAAATGTTTCTAGGCGGTTTGACTGTTGAGAAATCCTTGCAACATTCTTTGTAACAATTCCTGGGTAGGAAGGCTTCCTGTCCGTGCCCAGATTGGACATCTTTTCCTCTCCTGCCCTTCTTTTGTGCCTCTTTCTGTCACTGTCTGTTGTGTCTGTATACTTTTCTGAATCCTTTTGGTTTCCTTTTTTTCTAAATCCTTTCCGTTTCCTTTTTTTTTTTACTCCTGCTTGTTGAGGGTCTTTTGGTTAGCGGTGGTTTGTTTGTGTTTTGTTCCTTGCTTTTTCCTTCTGTCCGGTTTGCATCCTTGCAACTTCTCTCTTCTTGTTTCAGGAAGAAGTGCAATTTTGGAGAGAGAAAGAGAGAAGGAAACTGTTGGATGCAGAGTTTTTTGAAAGTTTTCTGCAGTTTTACTGTTGCAGTAGATTTTTCTACTCTTTCTTCTGGTCTGTTGTGGGCCACTGTAGTCAAGGAATTGGTCTGGCATGCTGAGCCTCTGTTGGAAGTAAATGTCTGATTGTTTTTGTGCTCCCCAGGGTCTGTATTTGGTTTACCAGCCTGTCCAGCTGTGCACAGCCCATGCCGTAGGGGTCTTGATGCTGGGCTTGCTGGGCTATTCCATCTTCAGAATGACCAACCACCAGAAGGACCTCTTCCGTCGTACCAATGGCAAGTGCAGGATCTGGGGGAAGAAGCCGGAGTCCATCGAGTGCTCCTACGTGTCCGTGGATGGGCCCAAGCACTACAGCAAGCTGATGACCTCTGGCTTTTGGGGCTGGGCACGTCATTTCAACTGCACGGGAGACCTGATGGGCTCGCTGGCCTATTGCCTGGCTTGTGGCTTTGAGCACATCCTGCCTTACTTCTACATCGTTTACATGACCACTCTGCTCACCCAGCGCTGCATTCGGGACGAGCACGGTTGTTGCAGCAAAGATGGGAAGGACTGGAAGCACTACACTGCTGCAGTGCCCTACCGGCTCTACCCGGCAGATTTTAAGGCTAATGCAGGATCCAGGGGAAAGAAAAAAGAAGAAACATGCAGGCATGCCATGTTTAAAGTGTTTAAACTGAAGTGGGGCACTGAAATGTCCCATTTTTTTAGAGGATTCTTTTAATTGGAATTGAATCATGCCGCAACCGGGCCAGGAGACACTTCAGAGACAGAGTCAGAGAAGCGGGTATTTGCTTTATTCGGCGCGCCGGGTGTGTGGGGATCGCTCCTCCAAACACACACCTGGTGCTCTCTACAACACAAGTATTATGGGTTAAATTAGGAATATTCATCACATTCCTTGGGACAGGTGTGGTTATACAAATTATTTCTCGGAAGTCATTAGCATATGGGCCACGCATGCGCTGTGTGTCCTGGTGGCCGCGCTGAGGAAGGCCTCTCCTCTTCCTCGGGGGTCTTTTCTGATGAAGGCCAGTAGTCTTCCTCTCAGTGAACTTTTTCACCTTTCTCCCTGGGCATGCGTAGTCCTTTGAGGAATGTTTCAGCGGTCTCTGAGATGATCCTTGTGCCCTCTATCTTGACAAGAGTAGGGCAAATTTGGTTTCTTAGGTTTTGTAATTACAGTCTGCTGTCTGAACTAACGTTTGCTGTCTCCCAATAGTTAACTCGTGCTTCCATGAGTTAGCTATTGACTGCCCCTTCCTCATTTCTGAAGAAGTATGTTTTTTTCCCAAAGCCTGTAGTGGTAGGTCAGGGCAGTAGACAGAAGGTGGCACGGGTTTGCAGCTGGCACCTGCCCACAGGGCCAGGGAAGGCACCTGGGTGCTTTCCTGTGGCTAGACTGGTTACTGCACTTTCCATCTCTACCAGTTGTTTTGAGGGTAGAGAAAGGTATTTTGAGGGCTGCAATGGGCCCAGCACCATGGGAGCAACTCCAGCATCTCAACATTTCCTGTGGGCTCCATGCCCATGGCTTACGAGGCTGCAGACCCAGCTGGTCAAAGGCGCAGCCCTGCCTCCCATTTCAGGGGAAGAAAGAGGAAGAGTTTTGTCAGGGCTCAACCTGAAATGACCTTTTGCCATTTCTGATTCTTCTCCCAGCATTGGAGAGGAGCAGCATCTCTGTCCCTGCCACCCGCTGGCCCTTGGAATGCACACATGAGCCCACGTATCACTTCAGGTGAAGCCAAGTGGCCGCCTCAGTTTGAAAGGGCGGCTGTTGTTTCACTGTTGCATTTCTTGGCTTGTTACAGCCCCTCCTGCCTGGACTACAGCCTGTGCTTGAAGACACAAAAGTGCCATGATGCCTGGAGGAAAGGCATCAAAAGCTTGACAAAGGCTGAAGGGAACACTCTGATCACCCCTTTTCCCAAGAGGGTTCTTTAGCTGAAGTTGCTAACCAGGAGCAGACTTGACACCCCGGCATGGGTTTGTGGTTCTTTTATTTCTCGAGTCCTCACTCCTGCGTGGGACTCGGCAACCGGGTGCTGCAGAGGCTCCGGCAAGGCATCAAAGACGCCCGCCCCGCAGCCAAGGGTGGCGCAAGATCTCCTCCAGCGCTGGCCTGTCCGCGGGGTGCTTGGACAAACACCAGCGGATCAGATGTTGGCACTCTGGGGAGAGAAGCCAGAAAGCGCCGGTCACTTGCAGAAGGCTCCTGCCCAGCTGCTCCCGGCGCCCGCAGGGCCCGGGCCGTGCTGCGTGTGCTCAGAGCTGTGCCGGCCTCCCGGCTGACTCTGCCCTTTGCGGGACAGCGGCACGGCAGGACACGCGCCACCTCCTGCAGCCAAGCGGGCCACACCGACCCCACCGTGGTCACGGGCCGCCGCCTGCGGCCAGCCCTTGAGGGCAGATCGACCTCCCGCGGAGCTGCGTGAGGGCCACGCTGGGCTGCGCGGTGCCATCTGCCAAAGCCTGCCTTCTTGAGGCCGGACACCAACCTGGAGAGACCTGCTGCCAGAAGAAGAGCTGCCCCGACACGATGCCACGGTCGTCCTGGAAGGGCTCGTTCCCGCAGACCATGACGTACAGCAGCACGCCCAGGGACCAGATGGTCGCCGAATGGCCGTGGTAGCAGCCAAGGCAGATCCACTCGGGTGGGCTGTACAGGTGTGTTCCTAGGGGACACAGGCGGCGCTGTCCAGGCGCAGGCTGCTGCCTTCCAGAGCCTGGTGCCAGCCTCCTGGCAGAAGCAGGGGCTGCACCAGTGGCCACAACTTCCCCCCCGGGGCCAGCCGCCGTCCCCCAGCCAATTGGCCAAAGCCAGGAAACCGTTCTGCAAGGCAGACAAGGCCAGCGGAGCAGCCCAAGCCCTTGCGGGCCTGCCAAGCCGAGCGGCCGGGGCCTGGCTTTGGCAGCCCCCCTCTGTGGGCAGGGCCGGCAGCCGGCTCCTGGGGCACAGCATCTGGCCCGTGCCAAAGGGCAGCCGGCAGCCGGCTGAATGCCGCAGCCCGCAGCCCAGGAGGGAACGGGGCCGTGCAGTGCCTGGCACTGGGAGCGGGGCCCGGCCTGTGGGCTCACCGGCAAATTGCGTGAAGGCCTGCTCCTGGAGGAAGGTGCCGCAACCGAAGTCGATGAGCTTCAGGTCGCCACTCTCCGGGTCCACGAGGAGGTTCTCCGGCTTGATGTCCCGGTGCAGGACGCCGCAGGCGGTGCAGTGCCGCACGGCCTCCAGCACCTGGCAGAAAAGCCAGCGCGCCATCTCCTCGCACAGGAAGCCCTGCTCCAGCAGGAAGTCCAGGAGATCCTGCGATGACTCCGGACGCTCCATGACCAGCAGGAAGCTGTCAGGCAGCTCAAACCAGTCGAGGAGCTGGATGATGTTGTGGCAGCCAGAGCCCACCTTCTCCATGAGCACAATCTCCATGGGAACGCGGGTGCCGTCGGGCTGTGGGGAGGAGACAGTGCCTCCAGCAGGCCTGATGCTGCCCTGGGGCTGCTGTGCTGCCCCGTGCCTGGGATGCCCCAGTGCCCCCTTGGGCAGCCTCCCTGGTGCTTGGGCTTCCTCCCGCCCAGGGGATGCTTGGGGGGTGCCCCCCTGCCCGGCCCCACCACCGGTGTTTGGCATCCCCGGGCCCGCCCTGCTCCGGCTCGCACGCTGAGCCCACGCCCGCTCCCCCCGCCCTGCGCCGCCTCCCGCCCTCGGGGCCCGGCCTTATCCCTGCCCGCCACGCCCCGCTCTGGCGCTCTGGCGCCGTGGCCCCGCTCACTCACTCACCAGCTCGTACCACTGCACCACGCTCTCCCGGGCCACGCGTTTGATGGCCACCTGCAAGCCCACGAGAGACGGGGCTGAGCTCAAGCCCTGCCCCGCCCCTGGCCCTCGTCCCGCGCCCCGCCGTCCCGGCCACTTACCGGGCTCCCGTCCGAGAGGCGGATGCCCGAGAAAACGGTGCCGAAGCCACCGCTGCCCAGCTGCGGGCCCAGCTGGTACAGCTCCTGCAGCTTCTTCTTTTGCCCTGCGACCGAGACCGAGCCATCAGCCTTGCGCCCAGGGCCCCCCCGGCCAAGTGCCCGCGAGTGAAGCGGGCCGAGCCACCGCGGGCCACCTTGCTCTGACCTGCTTCCTGCTGCGCGCCGGGCAGCGGCCACCGCCTTGCAGCCGTCGGGCTGGCGAGCGCCAGAGCTGGGGCAGGGGAGCGCGCAGAGGCGGCTGCAGGAGCCGGAGGGCAGCGGGGCAGGGCGGCACCGTCGCTGTCCCCGGCGTCGTGGGCTGGACTCTGCTCTTGAGGACTGCCGGGGCTACAGCCCGAGGACTCGCACAGGGGGGTGTCAGGAGCAGCTGCAAACCAGAGAGGGGTTTTTTGAAGCTGTGGCATCAGAAGCACTGGAAACAGCCAGGGACTCGGCTGCTCTCAAGGGCCCTGGCCTGGCCTGGGGATGCCCCTCAAGAGCCCCAAGGGAGCCTCAGAGAGCTCCTCAGATCTCACCTGCTACCAGCAAGGCCTTCCTGGTAGTCGGTGGCCGTCTCGGAGCAGCTTCCTGGAGATGGAGGAACCTCCTGGGTGTCTTGAGGCTCGTCTCCGCCACCAGGCAAGAGCTGTTGCCAGCTGGCGCAGCCGGCACAGCGTCCTGGGAGCTGTGGGCCGGCAACTGCTGGCTCCAGCTCACTCGCTGCTCCAGCACCTGCTCCTGACAAGGCTCCCCTGGATCGGGCTGGGCTCCCACTTGGACTTCTGGGCTTTCCCTGGCAACGTCAGTTGTCAGGGTTGTGCCCGTGTTGTTGAAGTCCATGAGTCCAAGGGAGCTGGGAGACCTGTGCACAGGCTCTGCACTTTCTGCAGGCTGACTGCAGGTCTCACGGAGCGTCTGCGGGCGATGGAGGCTGTCAGAGATAGCGGACGCTCCTGGCGGGATGGAGGATCTCTGACAGCCTGGGCTTCTTGCCTGGATGGCGGCTCTCTGATGGTGTGCCATCCTTGCAAGGCTTGAGGCTCTCCCAGGGATGGAGAATCTTGCTGGGAGCAGCCTCTTGAAGGGATGGAGGCTCCTGGAGGAGCTGGCCGAGCCACAGCAGGGCAGGTGGCCTCGCTTCAGCAGCTCCTCCAGTTCTTTCCACAAGGCCTGCCACATCCCAGAGTAGAGCGGCACCCATGTCCCATTGCGAGCCCAGAGCAGCAGCATCAGTTCCTGCAGCTCCTGGGCCACTGCCACGCAGGGGCCGCAGCTGCAGGGGCTGTCCAGGGGGCTCGCGGGAGCACGTGGCCGCTTGCGAGGGGTGGCCCGAGGCCTGGAGGACCTGGGAGCCGCAGGGGCTCCTCGCTTCCTCCGTGAGCCTCTGGGCTGCACCCCGGGGCGCTTGCGCCTCTTCGCTGTCCTTGTCTGCCGCCTCCGTGGTTGCCAGTGGCCAACGGCCCACCAGACAGCCACAGCGGCCAACAGCAGGACAAGCACAATCACTGGGACAACACCGTCACACATGGCTCCGGCACGTCCCATCGCGACTGCACTGGCAGCTGCAGGTGCTGGCCCGTGTTACATAGCGACTGCGCGGTGATGTCACAGTGCTGTGGGCCAGGACAGCCGGGTGACATCCCAGCCCCGCCTCTCACCAGCGCTCAGCCCCTTTGTGCCGTCATAGCCCTGGGCCCACCTCAGGGATCAGCAGAACCAGCTCATGCCTAAGGATGCACATGGCCAGAAAAAGCCTGGCAGCAAGAACAGGAGCTCAGCCTGCTGCAGTGAATCATTCCCTGCAGCAAGTGGCACATCAGGAAGAGTGCTGCTGCCACCAGTGTCAAGCCCATGGCTCCCAGGACACTGCAGCGGTACCAACTGGCAACAGCCACTACTCCGTGCCTGCGAAGATCTTCCAGAGACAAAGGGAGTTGAAGTTCCTGTGTCTCTGGGGAGCTCTCCTGAACTGGCTGTCGAGGGCAGGAAGAGTTTTCTGTAACAGCTCACCGACTTCTGCGTTGCCTCTGTTCTAAACAAGTCAGGATTTCCCAAGGAGCGCTCATGGTGCTCTCACTGCTCTGGTTTTGACGGGCATAGGGTTCCTTTTTTCCCAGTTGCTGGCACACACTGGGTTCAGATGCACCATGGGAATGCTGTGGATCAAACAGGGGTGGTTTGCTTTCTGCTGAGCAGGGCTTGCCCTCTTCAGGGACTTTGCAGTGTCCCTTGGTACAGTGCACGTTTTCCACGGCGAAGGGAGGGAAGAGTGTTGAAGACAGAGGCAAAGAATGCATTAAACACCTGTGCTGTGTCCCTGGCCCTGTTTGTCAGGTGACCATCCACATCCTGGAAGGGGACAATGTTACTTCTACAATGTTTCTTTCCATGCATATATTTAAAACCACTCTTTTTATTGGGCCCCACATTTCTGGCCACCTTCCTCTCCAGCTGAGCTTTCAGTGCACCAAAGTTCTCCCTACAGTGGCGAGAAACATCTCTGGGGAAGGAATGAGAAGGAGGTGTCTTTACAAACTATCTGTGGGCCTGATGGTAGATAAAGCCAGATACTGATAGGTGAAAGAAGCAGCAAAGGGAGGAACCCTAAATTCCATAGGAATTCCACTAATTGACACAGACTGTTACTCACTCAAGACTCTGCTAATCCCTGGATTTAGAGAAAAAGAACAGAGACAGGAGCAAAAGAATGGGGGGGGGGGGAGGGGGGTAGACATTAGAAAGGGGGTTTGTATTAAGCCATTTGGGAAGTCTGTACCTCTCAAGTAGCTCAGCCAGTGGGGAAAGAGAGAGGGAAATGCAGCTGGGAAATTAGGAGATAAAGGAAGCTGCGTCCTCTATCAACTTGAGAGATCCCGTGGGAAATGCCCATGACCTCTCCCTTTATTCGATCAAAGTAACAGGACTGCTCTGTCTCTTGTTTGGACGTACAGCTGTGGTGTTTGAGGACTAATTTTCCTGACATCCGTATTCTTCTTGTGACCTTGCTTCCACTGGGCACACAGCTTCCTTTTCCATCCTCTTTGCCAGAGAAGAAGCCTTCTGCCTCGCCTGCTTGGCTTTCGACATTTGGGAATCTCCTGCTGCTGTGCCCTTAGGAGGTGATGTTTCAAAATTGACCAGCACGGATGGACCCCAGCACCTGCAAAAACATTGTCCCTGGAGACCCTGCTTAGCAGTTCCCTGAGCAGTCTGAAGTCTGCTCTCCTCATGGCCCGAGCTGAGGTTTTGCTGGCCCTTTTCCTCTTGTCAGAGGTTTGAAACTCGATTGATTTGTGGTCGCTGTGGCCAAGACGGCCGCCAGTCCCCACCTGGCTCAGGGCACGTGGGACTCAGAGGGCGGCCTGGCTCCAGGGGGGCTGAGCTGGAGAGTCCTGGGCTGCGGGGGGCTTCCCGCTTTCCTGGGAGGAGACTCCCTGGGGAGGAAGAAGGGTCTGGCATGAGCCACAAGGCCCCTGGCCGAGGGACGGTAGCGGGGGACGTGTGCGTAGCGGATGCTGTCTGGGAGGAGCTGTGGCAAGGAGTGGGTGTGGGGCTGGGGGTGTCCCAGAGCTCAGTGAGGGTGTTCCCCCAGCCCAGCAGGCAGAAAGCCCCTGGCTCACAGCAGGAGCCAAGTTCCAGGTCACCAGGAACAGCCCCCGCCCTCACCAGTGCTCCCAGCCTCCCACAAAGGTTGGTTATGCCCATGGGTGCTGCCAAGGTTCCCCATGGGAACAGGGCTGGACACCCTAAAAAGGGGGGTCAACACCCCAGGGGCAAAGCCAGCGCAGGGGAGAATGAGTGGGATGAGTGTGAGAGGACCACCTCTACCCCTCCCATCCCGCACCAGGGAGCAGGGACTTTCCTGGGACAGCTCCAGGAGGATATTCAGGACCATCCTTGCCTGGGACAGGGGTGCCAAGGAGATCCAGGAGGGATCAGTGTCCAGCTCTGTGTCCTGGGACACCCTGCACCCTGTTCCCCATAGCCCTGATTTTCAGGAAGGAGCCACAGGAGCCTCCTGGCCATTGCTGGATTTTTCTTTCAGGAATTCGCTGTGGAGCTCGTTTGTCTTTTTTTGCCTCTTTCGGAGCTCCTGTAAAAACGGCCTTGGAGCTGGAAGGGGCGGGGCGGGGCGGGGCGGGGCAGGGCGGAGAAGAGCCAGCTGGGGAAGTCTTGAGGGCTTCTGTGGCTCTGGCAGCCTGCTTTCCTCCTCTCCCTTTGGTGGAGGTGTGGGCTGGCAACGGAGCATCTTCCCCGGGTGGCCGCGGTGCCCCGGATCCCTGCCCTGAGCGGAGGGACAACACTGGGCGTCTCTGGCCTGCCGCACGCAGCCAGGCTGCCGCACAGAGCTCCTCGAAAGCCCTGCCCTTGGCCGCAGGGGGCCGAATTAGTGAGGCATTAAGGAGGGAGGAAGGAAGGGCGCTAATTAGGGAGGGGAGGGCGGGGAGCCGTTCCCAGCCGAGGGGGCGTGGCCAGGACGATGGGCGTGGGCAGGGCCTCAGCGGCGGCGAGGGGCCGTGGTCTGAGCGGGGCCGGGGCCAGCGCTGAGGGGAGCAAAGGGCGGGAAAAGGCTCGGTGCTGCTGAGGGGAAGCGTCGGGAAGGAGGGGACGGAGGGGATATCGTTGGGAAAAAGGGAGACACAAGAGCTCCTGGGGGCCTGAAACCACTAACAGTGGTGGAGGGGAGCCCAACACACTCCTCCTATGTATCCCTATGCTTTACAGAGGGGAAGGCGTGGCTAAAATCCAGGAGAAACAGTGCTGTGGATCCAAGGAATCAGAAGCAGGATCTGTGTGGAGGGCGTCCCTCACGGGAGGCACATGAATCGACCTGAGCGAGGCTGGGGCAGGAGGGTCACGGCCAGCAGAGAAGGGGGACCCTCTGTCCATGCCAAGGCCCAGGGCAGCCCTATCCCGGGAAGCGCGCAGGGAGCGGATCCTTGAGCTGCTGCACGTTGGCGCTGCCCTCGCTCAGCCGGCAGCCCCCTCATTGCCCAGGGGGAGCTGGTGGCAGTGGGGAGTGGGAGAGGGAAACATCTGTCCTACACCTCCATGGCTGCGGCACTGCCAAAGGTGAAGAACGTCAGAGAACTGCCAAACAAGATCCTCCAGCAGGAAAGGCAGACGTTCCCAGCTCCAGGGAATTCCCTGATGTCAGCAGTGGAGGAGCAGGATGAGGAAGATCTCCACGCTTGCGATACTTCTGGCAAGAGCCTCCGTCCCTGCCAGAGCCTCGGTGAGAGCTGCCGGAGCGCAGACGGAGGAAGGCCTTTGGACAGGTGCAAGGTATGAATGATGCACGGTCCCCAGTCGTGGTGTGAGCAGAAACATTTCTTCCAAGCACCTCTGGCTTTTAGAAGAGTTTCACTCTCAGGTTCGAATAGCGTGAGCCTGGAAAGCCAATAGTCGAAATGCTCCGATGTCTGCTACCCAATACTAGACATGAACTCGTGTCTCTCGTAGCAACATCAGGCTTTTTCCCTAAGCCAAGTGCTGGAAGGAGAATTTCTTCTGCAAAACTACTGTGCTTCTGCTGCTTGTTCCATTTTAGAAAGTTTCCTTCGTCGCCCCTGCCTTGATTGAACAGTCCTTTCTCTTCTAACTAGAAGCTCCAGGTTCTCTTCTTACAAGTTGTCTTTGTTTTCTTTGCCCACAGACAGGAGTCCCTGCTTCCCCAGAGCCACGTCGATCTGCAGAGCCTGCTTGTGGCTGAGGATGCAGATGGCCAGGAAAGGCCGGGAAGTAAAAATTGGTAACATTTCTAGTTCCTAGGAAAGAAATATTTCATGAGATCTGGAAAACAAGCATCCCAGCATCTGTGGCATTCCCAGCTGATCAGTCCCGCTGTAGCAAGATTGAGGATGCATCTCCCAGTTCTCCAAGAGCTGAGTAGGTATTAGTAGGGCATTGGACTGCAGCTGGGAACAGCAAAAGTGGCTGGCACAGCAAGTTCAATGTATGGCTGTCCAAGGTCTGTCTTTTGCAAGTTTCCAAGCTTTGCATCATGTTCTTGGGATTCCATTATCACTTTCAACCGAATACTCTACCAGTTAGAGCCATGATTGCCATCAAAAAGGTGAAGTCTGTAATAATAATCTGGTTTTTGGAGGGGAGATTTTCTCTCATCTCTTGCTCTGATCAGCTAGTGTAGTTTTAGAGGAGTTTGTGGTAAAGTCTGTTCTGTGCTGATTTTTTAATGGCTGTTTGACCACCAGACATGTCTGTGCCCTGAAGACATTTTCAGTTTTCATCCAGTTAGTCTAGAAGGTCCACTGAAAAAGTTATTTGATGTAACTCATCTCTCTGAAACCTGGGCAAACAAAATGCTCTGTTTTGGATTACAGGGAGGTGGACTGGTTTTCCTTGGCAAGCATCCTTTTCCTGCTCGTGTTTGCACCGCCGATCGTGTATTACTTCATCATGTCCTGTGACCAGTACCAGTGCTCTCTGACTGACCCACTGCTGGACTTGCTGACAGGGAATAAACATCTGTCTGACATCTGGAACAGGACTCCCACACTGACCTATAGGGCTGCTGGCATCTATTCCCTTTGGGTCACTTTCCAGGTACATTCTTGAGTTATGATCTGGATGCCGGGTCTGGTTTCTCACACGGCTGTTGGATGAATCCTTTTGCACAAAGGATAGTGGAATGTTGAACTGGCATTTACTCTTTGGTGTTTCCCACTTTCCAGGGCTTTTTGGAATCCAAAGGAAGCTTATGTACTTGGAAAAGAAGCATGTAGGGAATATACGCAAATATTCCTTGTGTGGCATATGCCTTAATGAGGTTTTGAAGAAAAAGCAACTTTATAGCAGTATCTGTTGGTTTTAAATTCATACACAAGAAATAGATAAAAATAAAACGACGAGGACCTGAATCTAGTTACCAACTGTCCTGCCTCCCCACCAAAAAAGGATGGCAGCCTTACATGAAGTACATCTTTGAGCTGTCTCAAAGCTTAGATGTATTACTAGTCTAAAATCCCAACAGCTAAATATTGCCATATTTGCTTACCCAATACTTAATAGAAACTTAATAGAAACATTCTATTTGGTATGTGTATGTAAGGAATAGTGTTTTGAGGGATTTTGTCTCGTCTGTATTTACTGTGAATACATCCTCTCTCTTCTAGGTGGTTTTGTACATGTCCATCCCTGACTTCTGCCATAAAGTTCTCCCTGGATATGTGGGAGGTGTACAAGAAGGTGCTGTCACCCCTGCTGGTAAGGTATTCCTTGGAATACACGGACACCGTGCAATCTTCTGAAATGATAGTATTTCTGTACCTAGAGTGTTTAATAGCCCATGTGTAGCCAGAGGAAACGTGGGCAGAAGTGCTCTCACCTTCCTCCCGTGTTCAGTTCAAACAAAAATAGAAAGCAATCGATGTCATCTTTTAGAAGAAGTGACAGCATTTCTATCTCTTAGAATTAGTATAACTGTTGATCTGGTAGGCACCATACCAGCAGTGAAAAAGTACTGGTTGATGACTTTGGCACTTGAAATTGTCAGTTGACTGTAGCTGTCCAGGACTATTGCTGGTATTCGACAAGATAGTTTTACCTGCTCAAGCTCCATGAAGCCAAGGGACTTGAACAAAATGTGGGATGTGAACTGTTAGGAGAAGTGGTTTGTTACTCTGGTCAGTTTTGGGGGAAAGCCTAAATTCAGTTTTGTGAGGAGAAAAACTCAGCCTAACAAAGCCTAATGGGTACAGCAGAGTTTAATGGAACACTCAGAAAAGTGCTTTAAGGTATTGAATTGGGAGGACGAGGAGAGAGAAGTTGTTTCATGAGCGCTTGATTGAGCTTCTGTGTATTCTGTGCATAGCCATGTGAATTAAAAGCTGCAGTAATGCGGGGTCAGTAACACTCGATTTTTTTTCTTCATCTTTTAGGTGTCGTGAATAAATATGAAAATCAATGGACTTCAGGCCTGGATCATGACCCATGTGCTTTGGTTTGCAAATGCTTCTTGCTTCCACTTCTTCTCACCTACCATCATTTTTGACAAGTGGATTCCTCTCCTGTGGTGTGCCAATAGCTTGGGATATGCAGTGTCCACGTTTGCAATGATTAAAGGCTACTTTTTCCCTCCCAATGCCAAAGAGTGGTATG
Organism: Aphelocoma coerulescens; assembly: GCF_041296385.1. Classification (NCBI taxonomy): domain Eukaryota; kingdom Metazoa; phylum Chordata; class Aves; order Passeriformes; family Corvidae; genus Aphelocoma; species Aphelocoma coerulescens. Next base: position 356,085 of record NW_027184055.1, on the reverse strand, counting down.
TGAATTTTAGTAATGAGAGAAGACGAGGTAATCCGAGATTAAAACTGTTAAATAAAAACCGGGTCTATCAATTGAATGACAGAATATATTTCACTGGCAGAGAGAGCTGAGCCAGTGTATGACAGTGGTTCTTTGCTTCACTAGCACCATCCCCCGTGTTTCATGCTGCACACCATGGGACTGGCAGCCTCAGTGTCACAGATACACCCATCCTAGAAATAGTGAGACTGTTCAGAAGTGTTAGCAAGAGTAAACTCGGGCACTTCTGAAACTCTACAACTTATGTCTATTAATGTAATACTTCAGCTGGGTCAGCTTCTGTTACCTTGCACAGCGTTACATGCTTTGATGATTTTTATTATCACTACATCAAATTAATCTGAATTGTGTAGTCAGAGCAGTAATTACCTGTATTTGTGTAGAACTCTGTACATTTCCAATTTTTTTATGTTTTACAGCAAATTCACTGGAAACTTCTTTTACGACTACATGATGGGGATTGAATTTAACCCTCGAATAGGGAAGTGGTTTGATTTCAAGCTCTTTCTTCAGTGGGCGCCCTGGGATTGTGGCCTGGACTCTGATCAACCTTTCCTTTGCTGCCAAACAAGAGGAGCTGTATGGCGAAGCGACAAACTCCATGATCCTTGTCAATGTCCTTCAGGTAAATTCCAAGGAGGAAATTAGGAAACCAGCTAGGAAGTAAACTAATATTAAAGTAGGAAAAGAAGTCCTTCTATGGAAATGAAAATGAAGTGTTTTTTCCTGGCCTGAAACAAGCTCATTCAGTGATGGTGTGCTGGGACTTCTTTGGATTTATTGCCTGATCTGTGGAAATGGAAGCCTGCTCAATAGGAGCTCTATCGGCCCTCTTTGTAACGCTGTGACTCTAAGCTGAAGAGAGATTGGGCTGATCAACTGTGAGTTCACTTCCCAAGCGTTCGTCCTTGAGTTGTACACTTGCCTTAGTCATCCTACTGTTGCTTTATCTGTGTAGATAGATAGATAGGTAGGTAGATATTGTGTATCCACATAGCTTGTATTTATGTGATAGTTCTTCCTAACTGTGTTCAGAAACGTCTGGTTTTGAAGTGCTAACATAAAAACACCAATGAGTTGTGAGATCACATCACAAGGCAGCACAGACATTAGGCTGATGCTGTTAAACAGGGTAACTGGTGACAGTGCTCTGTTATTACTGTGAAATTATTCTGTTGCAGGGTATTTTTGTTCTGGACTTCTTTTGGAATGAAGCCTGGTACTTGAAAACCATTGCTATCTGCCATGATCATTTGGGATGGTATTTGGGCTGGGGAGACTGTGTTTGGTTGCCTTCCCTCTCTACTTTGCAGGTAAAAATGTGGACACTGTGGATTTGGGCTAAGAGGAAGGAAACTTTGCAGAAACATTCTTCTCAGCAGGTTAATGTGCACCTTAAATGTTTCTAGGCGGTTTGACTGTTGAGAAATCCTTGCAACATTCTTTGTAACAATTCCTGGGTAGGAAGGCTTCCTGTCCGTGCCCAGATTGGACATCTTTTCCTCTCCTGCCCTTCTTTTGTGCCTCTTTCTGTCACTGTCTGTTGTGTCTGTATACTTTTCTGAATCCTTTTGGTTTCCTTTTTTTCTAAATCCTTTCCGTTTCCTTTTTTTTTTTACTCCTGCTTGTTGAGGGTCTTTTGGTTAGCGGTGGTTTGTTTGTGTTTTGTTCCTTGCTTTTTCCTTCTGTCCGGTTTGCATCCTTGCAACTTCTCTCTTCTTGTTTCAGGAAGAAGTGCAATTTTGGAGAGAGAAAGAGAGAAGGAAACTGTTGGATGCAGAGTTTTTTGAAAGTTTTCTGCAGTTTTACTGTTGCAGTAGATTTTTCTACTCTTTCTTCTGGTCTGTTGTGGGCCACGGTAGTCAAGGAATTGGTCTGGCATGCTGAGCCTCTGTTGGAAGTAAATGTCTGATTGTTTTTGTGCTCCCCAGGGTCTGTATTTGGTTTACCAGCCTGTCCAGCTGTGCACAGCCCATGCCGTAGGGGTCTTGATGCTGGGCTTGCTGGGCTATTCCATCTTCAGAATGACCAACCACCAGAAGGACCTCTTCCGTCGTACCAATGGCAAGTGCAGGATCTGGGGGAAGAAGCCGGAGTCCATCGAGTGCTCCTACGTGTCCGTGGATGGGCCCAAGCACTACAGCAAGCTGATGACCTCTGGCTTTTGGGGCTGGGCACGTCATTTCAACTGCACGGGAGACCTGATGGGCTCGCTGGCCTATTGCCTGGCTTGTGGCTTTGAGCACATCCTGCCTTACTTCTACATCGTTTACATGACCACTCTGCTCACCCAGCGCTGCATTCGGGACGAGCACGGTTGTTGCAGCAAAGATGGGAAGGACTGGAAGCACTACACTGCTGCAGTGCCCTACCGGCTCTACCCGGCAGATTTTAAGGCTAATGCAGGATCCAGGGGAAAGAAAAAAGAAGAAACATGCAGGCATGCCATGTTTAAAGTGTTTAAACTGAAGTGGGGCACTGAAATGTCCCATTTTTTTAGAGGATTCTTTTAATTGGAATTGAATCATGCCGCAACCGGGCCAGGAGACACTTCAGAGACAGAGTCAGAGAAGCGGGTATTTGCTTTATTCGGCGCGCCGGGTGTGTGGGGATCGCTCCTCCAAACACACACCTGGTGCTCTCTACAACACAAGTATTATGGGTTAAATTAGGAATATTCATCACATTCCTTGGGACAGGTGTGGTTATACAAATTATTTCTCGGAAGTCATTAGCATATGGGCCACGCATGCGCTGTGTGTCCTGGTGGCCGCGCTGAGGAAGGCCTCTCCTCTTCCTCGGGGGTCTTTTCTGATGAAGGCCAGTAGTCTTCCTCTCAGTGAACTTTTTCACCTTTCTCCCTGGGCATGCGTAGTCCTTTGAGGAATGTTTCAGCGGTCTCTGAGATGATCCTTGTGCCCTCTATCTTGACAAGAGTAGGGCAAATTTGGTTTCTTAGGTTTTGTAATTACAGTCTGCTGTCTGAACTAACGTTTGCTGTCTCCCAATAGTTAACTCGTGCTTCCATGAGTTAGCTATTGACTGCCCCTTCCTCATTTCTGAAGAAGTATGTTTTTTTCCCAAAGCCTGTAGTGGTAGGTCAGGGCAGTAGACAGAAGGTGGCACAGGTTTGCAGCTGGCACCTGCCCACAGGGCCAGGGAAGGCACCTGGGTGCTTTCCTGTGGCTAGACTGGTTACTGCACTTTCCATCTCTACCAGTTGTTTTGAGGGTAGAGAAAGGTATTTTGAGGGCTGCAATGGGCCCAGCACCATGGGAGCAACTCCAGCATCTCAACATTTCCTGTGGGCTCCATGCCCATGGCTTACGAGGCTGCAGACCCAGCTGGTCAAAGGCGCAGCCCTGCCTCCCATTTCAGGGGAAGAAAGAGGAAGAGTTTTGTCAGGGCTCAACCTGAAATGACCTTTTGCCATTTCTGATTCTTCTCCCAGCATTGGAGAGGAGCAGCATCTCTGTCCCTGCCACCCGCTGGCCCTTGGAATGCACACATGAGCCCACGTATCACTTCAGGTGAAGCCAAGTGGCCGCCTCAGTTTGAAAGGGCGGCTGTTGTTTCACTGTTGCATTTCTTGGCTTGTTACAGCCCCTCCTGCCTGGACTACAGCCTGTGCTTGAAGACACAAAAGTGCCATGATGCCTGGAGGAAAGGCATCAAAAGCTTGACAAAGGCTGAAGGGAACACTCTGATCACCCCTTTTCCCAAGAGGGTTCTTTAGCTGAAGTTGCTAACCAGGAGCAGACTTGACACCCCGGCATGGGTTTGTGGTTCTTTTATTTCTCGAGTCCTCACTCCTGCGTGGGACTCGGCAACCGGGTGCTGCAGAGGCTCCGGCAAGGCATCAAAGACGCCCGCCCCGCAGCCAAGGGTGGCGCAAGATCTCCTCCAGCGCTGGCCTGTCCGCAGGGTGCTTGGACAAACACCAGCGGATCAGATGTTGGCACTCTGGGGAGAGAAGCCAGAAAGCGCCGGTCACTTGCAGAAGGCTCCTGCCCAGCTGCTCCCGGCGCCCGCAGGGCCCGGGCCGTGCTGCGTGTGCTCAGAGCTGTGCCGGCCTCCCGGCTGACTCTGCCCTTTGCGGGACAGCGGCACGGCAGGACACGCGCCACCTCCTGCAGCCAAGCGGGCCACACCGACCCCACCGTGGTCACGGGCCTCCGCCTGCGGCCAGCCCTTGAGGGCAGATCGACCTCCCGCGGAGCTGCGTGAGGGCCACGCTGGGCTGCGCGGTGCCATCTGCCAAAGCCTGCCTTCTTGAGGCCGGACACCAACCTGGAGAGACCTGCTGCCAGAAGAAGAGCTGCCCCGACACGATGCCACGGTCGTCCTGGAAGGGCTCGTTCCCGCAGACCATGACGTACAGCAGCACGCCCAGGGACCAGATGGTCGCCGAATGGCCGTGGTAGCAGCCAAGGCAGATCCACTCGGGTGGGCTGTACAGGTGTGTTCCTAGGGGACACAGGCGGCGCTGTCCAGGCGCAGGCTGCTGCCTTCCAGAGCCTGGTGCCAGCCTCCTGGCAGAAGCAGGGGCTGCACCAGTGGCCACAACTTCCCCCCGGGGCCAGCCGCCGTCCCCCAGCCAATTGGCCAAAGCCAGGAAACCGTTCTGCAAGGCAGACAAGGCCAGCGGAGCAGCCCAAGCCCTTGCGGGCCTGCCAAGCCGAGCGGCCGGGGCCTGGCTTTGGCAGCCCCCCTCTGTGGGCAGGGCCGGCAGCCGGCTCCTGGGGCACAGCATCTGGCCCGTGCCAAAGGGCAGCCGGCAGCCGGCTGAATGCCGCAGCCCGCAGCCCAGGAGGGAACGGGGCCGTGCAGTGCCTGGCACTGGGAGCGGGGCCCGGCCTGTGGGCTCACCGGCAAATTGCGTGAAGGCCTGCTCCTGGAGGAAGGTGCCGCAACCGAAGTCGATGAGCTTCAGGTCGCCACTCTCCGGGTCCACGAGGAGGTTCTCCGGCTTGATGTCCCGGTGCAGGACGCCGCAGGCGGTGCAGTGCCGCACGGCCTCCAGCACCTGGCAGAAAAGCCAGCGCGCCATCTCCTCGCACAGGAAGCCCTGCTCCAGCAGGAAGTCCAGGAGATCCTGCGATGACTCCGGACGCTCCATGACCAGCAGGAAGCTGTCAGGCAGCTCAAACCAGTCGAGGAGCTGGATGATGTTGTGGCAGCCAGAGCCCACCTTCTCCATGAGCACAATCTCCATGGGAACGCGGGTGCCGTCGGGCTGTGGGGAGGAGACAGTGCCTCCAGCAGGCCTGATGCTGCCCTGGGGCTGCTGTGCTGCCCCGTGCCTGGGATGCCCCAGTGCCCCCTTGGGCAGCCTCCCTGGTGCTTGGGCTTCCTCCCGCCCAGGGGATGCTTGGGGGGTGCCCCCCTGCCCGGCCCCACCACCGGTGTTTGGCATCCCCGGGCCCGCCCTGCTCCGGCTCGCACGCTGAGCCCACGCCCGCTCCCCCCGCCCTGCGCCGCCTCCCGCCCTCGGGGCCCGGCCTTATCCCTGCCCGCCACGCCCCGCTCTGGCGCTCTGGCGCCGTGGCCCCGCTCACTCACTCACCAGCTCGTACCACTGCACCACGCTCTCCCGGGCCACGCGTTTGATGGCCACCTGCAAGCCCACGAGAGACGGGGCTGAGCTCAAGCCCTGCCCCGCCCCTGGCCCTCGTCCCGCGCCCCGCCGTCCCGGCCACTTACCGGGCTCCCGTCCGAGAGGCGGATGCCCGAGAAAACGGTGCCGAAGCCACCGCTGCCCAGCTGCGGGCCCAGCTGGTACAGCTCCTGCAGCTTCTTCTTTTGCCCTGCGACCGAGACCGAGCCATCAGCCTTGCGCCCAGGGCCCCCCCGGCCAAGTGCCCGCGAGTGAAGCGGGCCGAGCCACCGCGGGCCACCTTGCTCTGACCTGCTTCCTGCTGCGCGCCGGGCAGCGGCCACCGCCTTGCAGCCGTCGGGCTGGCGAGCGCCAGAGCTGGGGCAGGGGAGCGCGCAGAGGCGGCTGCAGGAGCCGGAGGGCAGCGGGGCAGGGCGGCACCGTCGCTGTCCCCGGCGTCGTGGGCTGGACTCTGCTCTTGAGGACTGCCGGGGCTACAGCCCGAGGACTCGCACAGGGGGGTGTCAGGAGCAGCTGCAAACCAGAGAGGGGTTTTTTGAAGCTGTGGCATCAGAAGCACTGGAAACAGCCAGGGACTCGGCTGCTCTCAAGGGCCCTGGCCTGGCCTGCGGATGCCCCTCAAGAGCCCCAAGGGAGCCTCAGAGAGCTCCTCAGATCTCACCTGCTACCAGCAAGGCCTTCCTGGTAGTCGGTGGCCGTCTCGGAGCAGCTTCCTGGAGATGGAGGAACCTCCTGGGTGTCTTGAGGCTCGTCTCCGCCACCAGGCAAGAGCTGTTGCCAGCTGGCGCAGCCGGCACAGCGTCCTGGGAGCTGTGGGCCGGCAACTGCTGGCTCCAGCTCACTCGCTGCTCCAGCACCTGCTCCTGACAAGGCTCCCCTGGATGGGGCTGGGCTCCCACTTGGACTTCTGGGCTTTCCCTGGCAACGTCAGTTGTCAGGGTTGTGCCCGTGTTGTTGAAGTCCATGAGTCCAAGGGAGCTGGGAGACCTGTGCACAGGCTCTGCACTTTCTGCAGGCTGACTGCAGGTCTCACGGAGCGTCTGCGGGCGATGGAGGCTGTCAGAGATAGCGGACGCTCCTGGCGGGATGGAGGATCTCTGACAGCCTGAGCTTCTTGCCTGGATGGCGGCTCTCTGATGGTGTGCCATCCTTGCAAGGCTTGAGGCTCTCCCAGGGATGGAGAATCTTGCTGGGAGCAGCCTCTTGAAGGGATGGAGGCTCCTGGAGGAGCTGGCCGAGCCACAGCAGGGCAGGTGGCCTCGCTTCAGCAGCTCCTCCAGTTCTTTCCACAAGGCCTGCCACATCCCAGAGTAGAGCGGCACCCATGTCCCATTGCGAGCCCAGAGCAGCAGCATCAGTTCCTGCAGCTCCTGGGCCACTGCCACGCAGGGGCCGCAGCTGCAGGGGCTGTCCAGGGGGCTCGCGGGAGCACGTGGCCGCTTGCGAGGGGTGGCCCGAGGCCTGGAGGACCTGGGAGCCGCAGGGGCTCCTCGCTTCCTCCGTGAGCCTCTGGGCTGCACCCCGGGGCGCTTGCGCCTCTTCGCTGTCCTTGTCTGCCGCCTCCGTGGTTGCCAGTGGCCAACGGCCCACCAGACAGCCACAGCGGCCAACAGCAGGACAAGCACAATCACTGGGACAACACCGTCACACATGGCTCCGGCACGTCCCATCGCGACTGCACTGGCAGCTGCAGGTGCTGGCCCGTGTTACATAGCGACTGCGCGGTGATGTCACAGTGCTGTGGGCCAGGACAGCCGGGTGACATCCCAGCCCCGCCTCTCGCCAGCGCTCAGCCCCTTTGTGCCGTCATAGCCCTGGGCCCACCTCAGGGATCAGCAGAACCAGCTCATGCCTAAGGATGCACATGGCCAGAAAAAGCCTGGCAGCAAGAACAGGAGCTCAGCCTGCTGCAGTGAATCATTCCCTGCAGCAAGTGGCACATCAGGAAGAGTGCTGCTGCCACCAGTGTCAAGCCCATGGCTCCCAGGACACTGCAGCGGTACCAACTGGCAACAGCCACTACTCTGTGCCTGCGAAGATCTTCCAGAGACAAAGGGAGTTGAAGTTCCTGTGTCTCTGGGGAGCTCTCCTGAACTGGCTGTCGAGGGCAGGAAGAGTTTTCTGTAACAGCTCACCGACTTCTGCGTTGCCTCTGTTCTAAACAAGTCAGGATTTCCCAAGGAGCGCTCATGGTGCTCTCACTGCTCTGGTTTTGACGGGCATAGGGTTCCTTTTTTCCCAGTTGCTGGCACACACTGGGTTCAGATGCACCATGGGAATGCTGTGGATCAAACAGGGGTGGTTTGCTTTCTGCTGAGCAGGGCTTGCCCTCTTCAGGGACTTTGCAGTGTCCCTTGGTACAGTGCACGTTTTCCACGGCGAAGGGAGGGAGGAGTGTTGAAGACAGAGGCAAAGAATGCATTAAACACCTGTGCTGTGTCCCTGGCCCTGTTTGTCAGGTGACCATCCACATCCTGGAAGGGGACAATGTTACTTCTACAATGTTTCTTTCCATGCATATATTTAAAACCACTCTTTTTATTGGGCCCCACATTTCTGGCCACCTTCCTCTCCAGCTGAGCTTTCAGTGCACCAAAGTTCTCCGTACAGTGGCGAGAAACATCTCTGGGGAAGGAATGAGAAGGAGGTGTCTTTACAAACTATCTGTGGGCCTGATGGTAGATAAAGCCAGATACTGATAGGTGAAAGAAGCAGCAAAGGGAGGAACCCTAAATTCCATAGGAATTCCACTAATTGACACAGACTGTTACTCACTCAAGACTCTGCTAATCCCTGGATTTAGAGAAAAAGAACAGAGACAGGAGCAAAAGAATGGGGGGGGGGAGGGGGGTAGACATTAGAAAGGGGGTTTGTATTAAGCCATTTGGGAAGTCTGTACCTCTCAAGTAGCTCAGCCAGTGGGGAAAGAGAGAGGGAAATGCAGCTGGGAAATTAGGAGATAAAGGAAGCTGCGTCCTCTATCAACTTGAGAGATCCCGTGGGAAATGCCCATGACCTCTCCCTTTATTCGATCAAAGTAACAGGACTGCTCTGTCTCTTGTTTGGACGTACAGCTGTGGTGTTTGAGGACTAATTTTCCTGACATCCGTATTCTTCTTGTGACCTTGCTTCCACTGGGCACACAGCTTCCTTTTCCATCCTCTTTGCCAGAGAAGAAGCCTTCTGCCTCGCCTGCTTGGCTTTCGACATTTGGGAATCTCCTGCTGCTGTGCCCTTAGGAGGTGATGTTTCAAAATTGACCAGCACGGATGGACCCCAGCACCTGCAAAAACATTGTCCCTGGAGACCCTGCTTAGCAGTTCCCTGAGCAGTCTGAAGTCTGCTCTCCTCATGGCCCGAGCTGAGGTTTTGCTGGCCCTTTTCCTCTTGTCAGAGGTTTGAAACTCGATTGATTTGTGGTCGCTGTGGCCAAGACGGCCGCCAGTCCCCACCTGGCTCAGGGCACGTGGGACTCAGAGGGCGGCCTGGCTCCAGGGGGGCTGAGCTGGAGAGTCCTGGGCTGCGGGGGGCTTCCCGCTTTCCTGGGAGGAGACTCCCTGGGGAGGAAGAAGGGTCTGGCATGAGCCACAAGGCCCCTGGCCGAGGGACGGTAGCGGGGGACGTGTGCGTAGCGGATGCTGTCTGGGAGGAGCTGTGGCAAGGAGTGGGTGTGGGGCTGGGGGTGTCCCAGAGCTCAGTGAGGGTGTTCCCCCAGCCCAGCAGGCAGAAAGCCCCTGGCTCACAGCAGGAGCCAAGTTCCAGGTCACCAGGAACAGCCCCCGCCCTCACCAGTGCTCCCAGCCTCCCACAAAGGTTGGTTATGCCCATGGGTGCTGCCAAGGTTCCCCATGGGAACAGGGCTGGACACCCTAAAAAGGGGGGTCAACACCCCAGGGGCAAAGCCAGCGCAGGGGAGAAGGAGTGGGATGAGTGTGAGAGGACCACCTCTACCCCTCCCATCCCGCACCAGGGAGCAGGGACTTTCCTGGGACAGCTCCAGGAGGATATTCAGGACCATCCTTGCCTGGGACAGGGGTGCCAAGGAGATCCAGGAGGGATCAGTGTCCAGCTCTGTGTCCTGGGACACCCTGCACCCTGTTCCCCATAGCCCTGATTTTCAGGAAGGAGCCACAGGAGCCTCCTGGCCATTGCTGGATTTTTCTTTCAGGAATTCGCTGTGGAGCTCGTTTGTCTTTTTTTGCCTCTTTCGGAGCTCCTGTAAAAACGGCCTTGGAGCTGGAAGGGGCGGGGCGGGGCGGGGCGGGGCAGGGCGGAGAAGAGCCAGCTGGGGAAGTCTTGAGGGCTTCTGTGGCTCTGGCAGCCTGCTTTCCTCCTCTCCCTTTGGTGGAGGTGTGGGCTGGCAACGGAGCATCTTCCCCGGGTGGCCGCGGTGCCCCGGATCCCTGCCCTGAGCGGAGGGACAACACTGGGCGTCTCTGGCCTGCCGCACGCAGCCAGGCTGCCGCACAGAGCTCCTCGAAAGCCCTGCCCTTGGCCGCAGGGGGCCGAATTAGTGAGGCATTAAGGAGGGAGGAAGGAAGGGCGCTAATTAGGGAGGGGAGGGCGGGGAGCCGTTCCCAGCCGAGGGGGCGTGGCCAGGACGATGGGCGTGGGCAGGGCCTCAGCGGCGGCGAGGGGCCGTGGTCTGAGCGGGGCCGGGGCCAGCGCTGAGGGGAGCAAAGGGCGGGAAAAGGCTCGGTGCTGCTGAGGGGAAGCGTCGGGAAGGAGGGGACGGAGGGGATATCGTTGGGAAAAAGGGAGACACAAGAGCTCCTGGGGGCCTGAAACCACTAACAGTGGTGGAGGGGAGCCCAACACACTCCTCCTATGTATCCCTATGCTTTACAGAGGGGAAGGCGTGGCTAAAATCCAGGAGAAACAGTGCTGTGGATCCAAGGAATCAGAAGCAGGATCTGTGTGGAGGGCGTCCCTCACGGGAGGCACATGAATCGACCTGAGCGAGGCTGGGGCAGGAGGGTCACGGCCAGCAGAGAAGGGGGACCCTCTGTCCATGCCAAGGCCCAGGGCAGCCCTATCCCGGGAAGCGCGCAGGGAGCGGATCCTTGAGCTGCTGCACGTGGGCGCTGCCCTCGCTCAGCCGGCAGCCCCCTCATTGCCCAGGGGGAGCTGGTGGCAGTGGGGAGTGGGAGAGGGAAACATCTGTCCTACACCTCCATGGCTGCGGCACTGCCAAAGGTGAAGAACGTCAGAGAACTGCCAAACAAGATCCTCCAGCAGGAAAGGCAGACGTTCCCAGCTCCAGGGAATTCCCTGATGTCAGCAGTGGAGGAGCAGGATGAGGAAGATCTCCACGCTTGCGATACTTCTGGCAAGAGCCTCCGTCCCTGCCAGAGCCTCGGTGAGAGCTGCCGGAGCGCAGACGGAGGAAGGCCTTTGGACAGGTGCAAGGTATGAATGATGCACGGTCCCCAGTCGTGGTGTGAGCAGAAACATTTCTTCCAAGCACCTCTGGCTTTTAGAAGAGTTTCACTCTCAGGTTCGAATAGCGTGAGCCTGGAAAGCCAATAGTCGAAATGCTCCGATGTCTGCTACCCAATACTAGACATGAACTCGTGTCTCTCGTAGCAACATCAGGCTTTTTCCCTAAGCCAAGTGCTGGAAGGAGAATTTCTTCTGCAAAACTACTGTGCTTCTGCTGCTTGTTCCATTTTAGAAAGTTTCCTTCGTCGCCCCTGCCTTGATTGAACAGTCCTTTCTCTTCTAACTAGAAGCTCCAGGTTCTCTTCTTACAAGTTGTCTTTGTTTTCTTTGCCCACAGACAGGAGTCCCTGCTTCCCCAGAGCCACGTCGATCTGCAGAGCCTGCTTGTGGCTGAGGATGCAGATGGCCAGGAAAGGCCGGGAAGTAAAAATTGGTAACATTTCTAGTTCCTAGGAAAGAAATATTTCATGAGATCTGGAAAACAAGCATCCCAGCATCTGTGGCATTCCCAGCTGATCAGTCCCGCTGTAGCAAGATTGAGGATGCATCTCCCAGTTCTCCAAGAGCTGAGTAGGTATTAGTAGGGCATTGGACTGCAGCTAGGAACAGCAAAAGTGGCTGGCACAGCAAGTTCAATGTATGGCTGTCCAAGGTCTGTCTTTTGCAAGTTTCCAAGCTTTGCATCATGTTCTTGGGATTCCATTATCACTTTCAACCGAATACTCTACCAGTTAGAGCCATGATTGCCATCAAAAAGGTGAAGTCTGTAATAATAATCTGGTTTTTGGAGGGGAGATTTTCTCTCATCTCTTGCTCTGATCAGCTAGTGTAGTTTTAGAGGAGTTTGTGGTAAAGTCTGTTCTGTGCTGATTTTTTAATGGCTGTTTGACCACCAGACATGTCTGTGCCCTGAAGACATTTTCAGTTTTCATCCAGTTAGTCTAGAAGGTCCACTGAAAAAGTTATTTGATGTAACTCATCTCTCTGAAACCTGGGCAAACAAAATGCTCTGTTTTGGATTACAGGGAGGTGGACTGGTTTTCCTTGGCAAGCATCCTTTTCCTGCTCGTGTTTGCACCGCCGATCGTGTATTACTTCATCATGTCCTGTGACCAGTACCAGTGCTCTCTGACTGACCCACTGCTGGACTTGCTGACAGGGAATAAACATCTGTCTGACATCTGGAACAGGACTCCCACACTGACCTATAGGGCTGCTGGCATCTATTCCCTTTGGGTCACTTTCCAGGTACATTCTTGAGTTATGATCTGGATGCCGGGTCTGGTTTCTCACACGGCTGTTGGATGAATCCTTTTGCACAAAGGATAGTGGAATGTTGAACTGGCATTTACTCTTTGGTGTTTCCCACTTTCCAGGGCTTTTTGGAATCCAAAGGAAGCTTATGTACTTGGAAAAGAAGCATGTAGGGAATATACGCAAATATTCCTTGTGTGACATATGCCTTAATGAGGTTTTGAAGAAAAAGCAACTTTATAGCAGTATCCGTTGGTTTTAAATTCATACACAAGAAATAGATAAAAATAAAACGACGAGGACCTGAATCTAGTTACCAACTGTCCTGCCTCCCCACCAAAAAAGGATGGCAGCCTTACATGAAGTACATCTTTGAGCTGTCTCAAAGCTTAGATGTATTACTAGTCTAAAATCCCAACAGCTAAATATTGCCATATTTGCTTACCCAATACTTAATAGAAACTTAATAGAAACATTCTATTTGGTATGTGTATGTAAGGAATAGTGTTTTGAGGGATTTTGTCTCGTCTGTATTTACTGTGAATACATCCTCTCTCTTCTAGGTGGTTTTGTACATGTCCATCCCTGACTTCTGCCATAAAGTTCTCCCTGGATATGTGGGAGGTGTACAAGAAGGTGCTGTCACCCCTGCTGGTAAGGTATTCCTTGGAATACACGGACACCGTGCAATCTTCTGAAATGATAGTATTTCTGTACCTAGAGTGTTTAATAGCCCATGTGTAGCCAGAGGAAACGTGGGCAGAAGTGCTCTCACCTTCCTCCCGTGTTCAGTTCAAACAAAAATAGAAAGCAATCGATGTCATCTTTTAGAAGAAGTGATAGCATTTCTATCTCTTAGAATTAGTATAACTGTTGATCTGGTAGGCACCATACCAGCAGTGAAAAAGTACTGGTTGATGACTTTGGCACTTGAAATTGTCAGTTGACTGTAGCTGTCCAGGACTATTGCTGGTATTCGACAAGATAGTTTTACCTGCTCAAGCTCCATGAAGCCAAGGGACTTGAACAAAATGTGGGATGTGAACTGTTAGGAGAAGTGGTTTGTTACTCTGGTCAGTTTTGGGGGAAAGCCTAAATTCAGTTTTGTGAGGAGAAAAACTCAGCCTAACAAAGCCTAATGGGTACAGCAGAGTTTAATGGAACACTCAGAAAAGTGCTTTAAGGTATTGAATTGGGAGGACGAGGAGAGAGAAGTTGTTTCATGAGCGCTTGATTGAGCTTCTGTGTATTCTGTGCATAGCCATGTGAATTAAAAGCTGCAGTAATGCGGGGTCAGTAACACTCGATTTTTTTTCTTCATCTTTTAGGTGTCGTGAATAAATATGAAAATCAATGGACTTCAGGCCTGGATCATGACCCATGTGCTTTGGTTTGCAAATGCTTCTTGCTTCCACTTCTTCTCACCTACCATCATTTTTGACAAGTGGATTCCTCTCCTGTGGTGTGCCAATAGCTTGGGATATGCAGTGTCCACGTTTGCAATGATTAAAGGCTACTTTTTCCCTCCCAATGCCAAAGAGTGGTATGTGAATTTTAGTAATGAGAGAAGACGAGGCAATCCGAGATTAAAACTGTTAAATAAAAACCGGGTCTATCAATTGAATGACAGAATATATTTCACTGGCAGAGAGAGCTGAGCCAGTGTATGACAGTGGTTCTTTGCTTCACTAGCACCATCCCCCGTGTTTCATGCTGCACACCATGGGACTGGCAGCCTCAGTGTCACAGATACACCCATCCTAGAAATAGTGAGACTGTTCAGAAGTGTTAGCAAGAGTAAACTCGGGCACTTCTGAAACTCTACAACTTATGTCTATTAATGTAATACTTCAGCTGGGTCAGCTTCTGTTACCTTGCACAGCGTTACATGCTTTGATGATTTTTATTATCACTACATCAAATTAATCTGAATTGTGTAGTCAGAGCAGTAATTACCTGTATTTGTGTAGAACTCTGTACATTTCCAATTTTTTTATGTTTTACAGCAAATTCACTGGAAACTTCTTTTACGACTACGTGATGGGGATTGAATTTAACCCTCGAATAGGGAAGTGGTTTGATTTCAAGCTCTTTCTTCAGTGGGCGCCCTGGGATTGTGGCCTGGACTCTGATCAACCTTTCCTTTGCTGCCAAACAAGAGGAGCTGTATGGCGAAGCGACAAACTCCATGATCCTTGTCAATGTCCTTCAGGTAAATTCCAAGGAGGAAATTAGGAAACCAGCTAGGAAGTAAACTAATATTAAAGTAGGAAAAGAAGTCTTTCTATGGAAATGAAAATGAAGTGTTTTTTCCTGGCCTGAAACAAGCTCATTCAGTGATGGTGTGCTGGGACTTCTTTGGATTTATTGCCTGATCTGTGGAAATGGAAGCCTGCTCAATAGGAGCTCTATCGGCCCTCTTTGTAACGCTGTGACTCTAAGCTGAAGAGAGATTGGGGTGATCAACTGTGAGTTCACTTCCCAAGCGTTCGTCCTTGAGTTGTACACTTGCCTTAGTCATCCTACTGTTGCTTTATCTGTGTAGATAGATAGATAGGTAGGTAGATATTGTGTATCCACATAGCTTGTATTTATGTGATAGTTCTTCCTAACTGTGTTCAGAAACGTCTGGTTTTGAAGTGCTAACATAAAAACCCCAATGAGTTGTGAGATCACATCACAAGGCAGCACAGACATTAGGCTGATGCTGTTAGACAGGGTAACTGGTGACAGTGCTCTGTTATTACTGTGAAATTATTCTGTTGCAGGGTATTTTTGTTCTGGACTTCTTTTGGAATGAAGCCTGGTACTTGAAAACCATTGCTATCTGCCATGATCATTTGGGATGGTATTTGGGCTGGGGAGACTGTGTTTGGTTGCCTTCCCTCTCTACTTTGCAGGTAAAAATGTGGACACTGTGGATTTGGGCTAAGAGGAAGGAAACTTTGCAGAAACATTCTTCTCAGCAGGTTAATGTGCACCTTAAATGTTTCTAGGCGGTTTGACTGTTGAGAAATCCTTGCAACATTCTTTGTAACAATTCCTGGGTAGGAAGGCTTCCTGTCCGTGCCCAGATTGGACATCTTTTCCTCTCCTGCCCTTCTTTTGTGCCTCTTTCTGTCACTGTCTGTTGTGTCTGTATACTTTTCTGAATCCTTTTGGTTTCCTTTTTTTCTAAATCCTTTCCGTTTCCTTTTTTTTTACTCCTGCTTGTTGAGGGTCTTTTGGTTAGCGGTGGTTTGTTTGTGTTTTGTTCCTTGCTTTTTCCTTCTGTCCGGTTTGCATCCTTGCAACTTCTCTCTTCTTGTTTCAGGAAGAAGTGCAATTTTGGAGAGAGAAAGAGAGAAGGAAACTGTTGGATGCAGAGTTTTTTGAAAGTTTTCTGCAGTTTTACTGTTGCAGTAGATTTTTCTACTCTTTCTTCTGGTCTGTTGTGGGCCACTGTAGTCGAGGAATTGGTCTGGCATGCTGAGCCTCTGTTGGAAGTAAATGTCTGATTGTTTTTGTGCTCCCCAGGGTCTGTATTTGGTTTACCAGCCTGTCCAGCTGTGCACAGCCCATGCCGTAGGGGTCTTGATGCTGGGCTTGCTGGGCTATTCCATCTTCAGAATGACCAACCACCAGAAGGACCTCTTCCGTCGTACCAATGGCAAGTGCAGGATCTGGGGGAAGAAGCCGGAGTCCATCGAGTGCTCCTACGTGTCCGTGGATGGGCCCAAGCACTACAGCAAGCTGATGACCTCTGGCTTTTGGGGCTGGGCACGTCATTTCAACTGCACGGGAGACCTGATGGGCTCGCTGGCCTATTGCCTGGCTTGTGGCTTTGAGCACATCCTGCCTTACTTCTACATCGTTTACATGACCACTCTGCTCACCCAGCGCTGCATTCGGGACGAGCACGGTTGTTGCAGCAAAGATGGGAAGGACTGGAAGCACTACACTGCTGCAGTGCCCTACCGGCTCTACCCGGCAGATTTTAAGGCTAATGCAGGATCCAGGGGAAAGAAAAAAGAAGAAACATGCAGGCATGCCATGTTTAAAGTGTTTAAACTGAAGTGGGGCACTGAAATGTCCCATTTTTTTAGAGGATTCTTTTAATTGGAATTGAATCATGCCGCAACCGGGCCAGGAGACACTTCAGAGACAGAGTCAGAGAAGCGGGTATTTGCTTTATTCGGCGCGCCGGGTGTGTGGGGATCGCTCCTCCAAACACACACCTGGTGCTCTCTACAACACAAGTATTATGGGTTAAATTAGGAATATTCATCACATTCCTTGGGACAGGTGTGGTTATACAAATTATTTCTCAGAAGTCATTAGCATATGGGCCACGCATGCGCTGTGTGTCCTGGTGGCCGCGCTGAGGAAGGCCTCTCCTCTTCCTCGGGGGTCCTTTCTGATGAAGGCCAGTAGTCTTCCTCTCAGTGAACTTTTTCACCTTTCTCCCTGGGCATGCGTAGTCCTTTGAGGAATGTTTCAGCGGTCTCTGAGATGATCCTTGTGCCCTCTATCTTGACAAGAGTAGGGCAAATTTGGTTTCTTAGGTTTTGTAATTACAGTCTGCTGTCTGAACTAACGTTTGCTGTCTCCCAATAGTTAACTCGTGCTTCCATGAGTTAGCTATTGACTGCCCCTTCCTCATTTCTGAAGAAGTATGTTTTTTTCCCAAAGCCTGTAGTGGTAGGTCAGGGCAGTAGACAGAAGGTGGCACAGGTTTGCAGCTGGCACCTGCCCACAGGGCCAGGGAAGGCACCTGGGTGCTTTCCTGTGGCTAGACTGGTTACTGCACTTTCCATCTCTACCAGTTGTTTTGAGGGTAGAGAAAGGTATTTTGAGGGCTGCAATGGGCCCAGCACCATGGGAGCAACTCCAGCATCTCAACATTTCCTGTGGGCTCCATGCCCATGGCTTACGAGGCTGCAGACCCAGCTGGTCAAAGGCGCAGCCCTGCCTCCCATTTCAGGGGAAGAAAGAGGAAGAGTTTTGTCAGGGCTCAACCTGAAATGACCTTTTGCCATTTCTGATTCTTCTCCCAGCATTGGAGAGGAGCAGCATCTCTGTCCCTGCCACCCGCTGGCCCTTGGAATGCACACATGAGCCCACGTATCACTTCAGGTGAAGCCAAGTGGCCGCCTCAGTTTGAAAGGGCGGCTGTTGTTTCACTGTTGCATTTCTTGGCTTGTTACAGCCCCTCCTGCCTGGACTACAGCCTGTGCTTGAAGACACAAAAGTGCCATGATGCCTGGAGGAAAGGCATCAAAAGCTTGACAAAGGCTGAAGGGAACACTCTGATCACCCCTTTTCCCAAGAGGGTTCTTTAGCTGAAGTTGCTAACCAGGAGCAGACTTGACACCCCGGCATGGGTTTGTGGTTCTTTTATTTCTCGAGTCCTCACTCCTGCGTGGGACTCGGCAACCGGGTGCTGCAGAGGCTCCGGCAAGGCATCAAAGACGCCCGCCCCGCAGCCAAGGGTGGCGCAAGATCTCCTCCAGCGCTGGCCTGTCCGCGGGGTGCTTGGACAAACACCAGCGGATCAGATGTTGGCACTCTGGGGAGAGAAGCCAGAAAGCGCCGGTCACTTGCAGAAGGCTCCTGCCCAGCTGCTCCCGGCGCCCGCAGGGCCCGGGCCGTGCTGCGTGTGCTCAGAGCTGTGCCGGCCTCCCGGCTGACTCTGCCCTTTGCGGGACAGCGGCACGGCAGGACACGCGCCACCTCCTGCAGCCAAGCGGGCCACACCGACCCCACCGTGGTCACGGGCCGCCGCCTGCGGCCAGCCCTTGAGGGCAGATCGACCTCCCGCGGAGCTGCGTGAGGGCCACGCTGGGCTGCGCGGTGCCATCTGCCAAAGCCTGCCTTCTTGAGGCCGGACACCAACCTGGAGAGACCTGCTGCCAGAAGAAGAGCTGCCCCGACACGATGCCACGGTCGTCCTGGAAGGGCTCGTTCCCGCAGACCATGACGTACAGCAGCACGCCCAGGGACCAGATGGTCGCCGAATGGCCGTGGTAGCAGCCAAGGCAGATCCACTCGGGTGGGCTGTACAGGTGTGTTCCTAGGGGACACAGGCGGCGCTGTCCAGGCGCAGGCTGCTGCCTTCCAGAGCCTGGTGCCAGCCTCCTGGCAGAAGCAGGGGCTGCACCAGTGGCCACAACTTCCCCCCGGGGCCAGCCGCCGTCCCCCAGCCAATTGGCCAAAGCCAGGAAACCGTTCTGCAAGGCAGACAAGGCCAGCGGAGCAGCCCAAGCCCTTGCGGGCCTGCCAAGCCGAGCGGCCGGGGCCTGGCTTTGGCAGCCCCCCTCTGTGGGCAGGGCCGGCAGCCGGCTCCTGGGGCACAGCATCTGGCCCGTGCCAAAGGGCAGCCGGCAGCCGGCTGAATGCCGCAGCCCGCAGCCCAGGAGGGAACGGGGCCGTGCAGTGCCTGGCACTGGGAGCGGGGCCCGGCCTGTGGGCTCACCGGCAAATTGCGTGAAGGCCTGCTCCTGGAGGAAGGTGCCGCAACCGAAGTCGATGAGCTTCAGGTCGCCACTCTCCGGGTCCACGAGGAGGTTCTCCGGCTTGATGTCCCGGTGCAGGACGCCGCAGGCGGTGCAGTGCCGCACGGCCTCCAGCACCTGGCAGAAAAGCCAGCGCGCCATCTCCTCGCACAGGAAGCCCTGCTCCAGCAGGAAGTCCAGGAGATCCTGCGATGACTCCGGACGCTCCATGACCAGCAGGAAGCTGTCAGGCAGCTCAAACCAGTCGAGGAGCTGGATGATGTTGTGGCAGCCAGAGCCCACCTTCTCCATGAGCACAATCTCCATGGGAACGCGGGTGCCGTCGGGCTGTGGGGAGGAGACAGTGCCTCCAGCAGGCCTGATGCTGCCCTGGGGCTGCTGTGCTGCCCCGTGCCTGGGATGCCCCAGTGCCCCCTTGGGCAGCCTCCCTGGTGCTTGGGCTTCCTCCCGCCCAGGGGATGCTTGGGGGGTGCCCCCCTGCCCGGCCCCACCACCGGTGTTTGGCATCCCCGGGCCCGCCCTGCTCCGGCTCGCACGCTGAGCCCACGCCCGCTCCCCCCGCCCTGCGCCGCCTCCCGCCCTCGGGGCCCGGCCTTATCCCTGCCCGCCACGCCCCGCTCTGGCGCTCTGGCGCCGTGGCCCCGCTCGCTCACTCACCAGCTCGTACCACTGCACCACGCTCTCCCGGGCCACGCGTTTGATGGCCACCTGCAAGCCCACGAGAGACGGGGCTGAGCTCAAGCCCTGCCCCGCCCCTGGCCCTCGTCCCGCGCCCCGCCGTCCCGGCCACTTACCGGGCTCCCGTCCGAGAGGCGGATGCCCGAGAAAACGGTGCCGAAGCCACCGCTGCCCAGCTGCGGGCCCAGCTGGTACAGCTCCTGCAGCTTCTTCTTTTGCCCTGCGACCGAGACCGAGCCATCAGCCTTGCGCCCAGGGCCCCCCCGGCCAAGTGCCCGCGAGTGAAGCGGGCCGAGCCACCGCGGGCCACCTTGCTCTGACCTGCTTCCTGCTGCGCGCCGGGCAGCGGCCACCGCCTTGCAGCCGTCGGGCTGGCGAGCGCCAGAGCTGGGGCAGGGGAGCGCGCAGAGGCGGCTGCAGGAGCCGGAGGGCAGCGGGGCAGGGCGGCACCGTCGCTGTCCCCGGCGTCGTGGGCTGGACTCTGCTCTTGAGGACTGCCGGGGCTACAGCCCGAGGACTCGCACAGGGGGGTGTCAGGAGCAGCTGCAAACCAGAGAGGGGTTTTTTGAAGCTGTGGCATCAGAAGCACTGGAAACAGCCAGGGACTCGGCTGCTCTCAAGGGCCCTGGCCTGGCCTGCGGATGCCCCTCAAGAGCCCCAAGGGAGCCTCAAAGAGCTCCTCAGATCTCACCTGCTACCAGCAAGGCCTTCCTGGTAGTCGGTGGCCGTCTCGGAGCAGCTTCCTGGAGATGGAGGAACCTCCTGGGTGTCTTGAGGCTCGTCTCCGCCACCAGGCAAGAGCTGTTGCCAGCTGGCGCAGCCGGCACAGCGTCCTGGGAGCTGTGGGCCGGCAACTGCTGGCTCCAGCTCACTCGCTGCTCCAGCACCTGCTCCTGACAAGGCTCCCCTGGATCGGGCTGGGCTCCCACTTGGACTTCTGGGCTTTCCCTGGCAACGTCAGTTGTCAGGGTTGTGCCCGTGTTGTTGAAGTCCATGAGTCCAAGGGAGCTGGGAGACCTGTGCACAGGCTCTGCACTTTCTGCAGGCTGACTGCAGGTCTCACGGAGCGTCTGCGGGCGATGGAGGCTGTCAGAGATAGCGGACGCTCCTGGCGGGATGGAGGATCTCTGACAGCCTGAGCTTCTTGCCTGGATGGCGGCTCTCTGATGGTGTGCCATCCTTGCAAGGCTTGAGGCTCTCCCAGGGATGGAGAATCTTGCTGGGAGCAGCCTCTTGAAGGGATGGAGGCTCCTGGAGGAGCTGGCCGAGCCACAGCAGGGCAGGTGGCCTCGCTTCAGCAGCTCCTCCAGTTCTTTCCACAAGGCCTGCCACATCCCAGAGTAGAGCGGCACCCATGTCCCATTGCGAGCCCAGAGCAGCAGCATCAGTTCCTGCAGCTCCTGGGCCACTGCCACGCAGGGGCCGCAGCTGCAGGGGCTGTCCAGGGGGCTCGCGGGAGCACGTGGCCGCTTGCGAGGGGTGGCCCGAGGCCTGGAGGACCTGGGAGCCGCAGGGGCTCCTCGCTTCCTCCGTGAGCCTCTGGGCTGCACCCCGGGGCGCTTGCGCCTCTTCGCTGTCCTTGTCTGCCGCCTCCGTGGTTGCCAGTGGCCAACGGCCCACCAGACAGCCACAGCGGCCAACAGCAGGACAAGCACAATCACTGGGACAACACCGTCACACATGGCTCCGGCACGTCCCATCGCGACTGCACTGGCAGCTGCAGGTGCTGGCCCGTGTTACATAGCGACTGCGCGGTGATGTCACAGTGCTGTGGGCCAGGACAGCCGGGTGACATCCCAGCCCCGCCTCTCGCCAGCGCTCAGCCCCTTTGTGCCGTCATAGCCCTGGGCCCACCTCAGGGATCAGCAGAACCAGCTCATGCCTAAGGATGCACATGGCCAGAAAAAGCCTGGCAGCAAGAACAGGAGCTCAGCCTGCTGCAGTGAATCATTCCCTGCAGCAAGTGGCACATCAGGAAGAGTGCTGCTGCCACCAGTGTCAAGCCCATGGCTCCCAGGACACTGCAGCGGTACCAACTGGCAACAGCCACTACTCTGTGCCTGCGAAGATCTTCCAGAGACAAAGGGAGTTGAAGTTCCTGTGTCTCTGGGGAGCTCTCCTGAACTGGCTGTCGAGGGCAGGAAGAGTTTTCTGTAACAGCTCACCGACTTCTGCGTTGCCTCTGTTCTAAACAAGTCAGGATTTCCCAAGGAGCGCTCATGGTGCTCTCACTGCTCTGGTTTTGACGGGCATAGGGTTCCTTTTTTCCCAGTTGCTGGCACACACTGGGTTCAGATGCACCATGGGAATGCTGTGGATCAAACAGGGGTGGTTTGCTTTCTGCTGAGCAGGGCTTGCCCTCTTCAGGGACTTTGCAGTGTCCCTTGGTACAGTGCACGTTTTCCACGGCGAAGGGAGGGAGGAGTGTTGAAGACAGAGGCAAAGAATGCATTAAACACCTGTGCTGTGTCCCTGGCCCTGTTTGTCAGGTGACCATCCACATCCTGGAAGGGGACAATGTTACTTCTACAATGTTTCTTTCCATGCATATATTTAAAACCACTCTTTTTATTGGGCCCCACATTTCTGGCCACCTTCCTCTCCAGCTGAGCTTTCAGTGCACCAAAGTTCTCCGTACAGTGGCGAGAAACATCTCTGGGGAAGGAATGAGAAGGAGGTGTCTTTACAAACTATCTGTGGGCCTGATGGTAGATAAAGCCAGATACTGATAGGTGAAAGAAGCAGCAAAGGGAGGAACCCTAAATTCCATAGGAATTCCACTAATTGACACAGACTGTTACTCACTCAAGACTCTGCTAATCCCTGGATTTAGAGAAAAAGAACAGAGACAGGAGCAAAAGAATGGGGGGGGGGGAGGGGGGTAGACATTAGAAAGGGGGTTTGTATTAAGCCATTTGGGAAGTCTGTACCTCTCAAGTAGCTCAGCCAGTGGGGAAAGAGAGAGGGAAATGCAGCTGGGAAATTAGGAGATAAAGGAAGCTGCGTCCTCTATCAACTTGAGAGATCCCGTGGGAAATGCCCATGACCTCTCCCTTTATTCGATCAAAGTAACAGGACTGCTCTGTCTCTTGTTTGGACGTACAGCTGTGGTGTTTGAGGACTAATTTTCCTGACATCCGTATTCTTCTTGTGACCTTGCTTCCACTGGGCACACAGCTTCCTTTTCCATCCTCTTTGCCAGAGAAGAAGCCTTCTGCCTCGCCTGCTTGGCTTTCGACATTTGGGAATCTCCTGCTGCTGTGCCCTTAGGAGGTGATGTTTCAAAATTGACCAGCACGGATGGACCCCAGCACCTGCAAAAACATTGTCCCTGGAGACCCTGCTTAGCAGTTCCCTGAGCAGTCTGAAGTCTGCTCTCCTCATGGCCCGAGCTGAGGTTTTGCTGGCCCTTTTCCTCTTGTCAGAGGTTTGAAACTCGATTGATTTGTGGTCGCTGTGGCCAAGACGGCCGCCAGTCCCCACCTGGCTCAGGGCACGTGGGACTCAGAGGGCGGCCTGGCTCCAGGGGGGCTGAGCTGGAGAGTCCTGGGCTGCGGGGGGCTTCCCGCTTTCCTGGGAGGAGACTCCCTGGGGAGGAAGAAGGGTCTGGCATGAGCCACAAGGCCCCTGGCCGAGGGACGGTAGCGGGGGACGTGTGCGTAGCGGATGCTGTCTGGGAGGAGCTGTGGCAAGGAGTGGGTGTGGGGCTGGGGGTGTCCCAGAGCTCAGTGAGGGTGTTCCCCCAGCCCAGCAGGCAGAAAGCCCCTGGCTCACAGCAGGAGCCAAGTTCCAGGTCACCAGGAACAGCCCCCGCCCTCACCAGTGCTCCCAGCCTCCCACAAAGGTTGGTTATGCCCATGGGTGCTGCCAAGGTTCCCCATGGGAACAGGGCTGGACACCCTAAAAAGGGGGGTCAACACCCCAGGGGCAAAGCCAGCGCAGGGGAGAAGGAGTGGGATGAGTGTGAGAGGACCACCTCTACCCCTCCCATCCCGCACCAGGGAGCAGGGACTTTCCTGGGACAGCTCCAGGAGGATATTCAGGACCATCCTTGCCTGGGACAGGGGTGCCAAGGAGATCCAGGAGGGATCAGTGTCCAGCTCTGTGTCCTGGGACACCCTGCACCCTGTTCCCCATAGCCCTGATTTTCAGGAAGGAGCCACAGGAGCCTCCTGGCCATTGCTGGATTTTTCTTTCAGGAATTCGCTGTGGAGCTCGTTTGTCTTTTTTTGCCTCTTTCGGAGCTCCTGTAAAAACGGCCTTGGAGCTGGAAGGGGCGGGGCGGGGCGGGGCGGGGCAGGGCGGAGAAGAGCCAGCTGGGGAAGTCTTGAGGGCTTCTGTGGCTCTGGCAGCCTGCTTTCCTCCTCTCCCTTTGGTGGAGGTGTGGGCTGGCAACGGAGCATCTTCCCCGGGTGGCCGCGGTGCCCCGGATCCCTGCCCTGAGCGGAGGGACAACACTGGGCGTCTCTGGCCTGCCGCACGCAGCCAGGCTGCCGCACAGAGCTCCTCGAAAGCCCTGCCCTTGGCCGCAGGGGGCCGAATTAGTGAGGCATTAAGGAGGGAGGAAGGAAGGGCGCTAATTAGGGAGGGGAGGGCGGGGAGCCGTTCCCAGCCGAGGGGGCGTGGCCAGGACGATGGGCGTGGGCAGGGCCTCAGCGGCGGCGAGGGGCCGTGGTCTGAGCGGGGCCGGGGCCAGCGCTGAGGGGAGCAAAGGGCGGGAAAAGGCTCGGTGCTGCTGAGGGGAAGCGTCGGGAAGGAGGGGACGGAGGGGATATCGTTGGGAAAAAGGGAGACACAAGAGCTCCTGGGGGCCTGAAACCACTAACAGTGGTGGAGGGGAGCCCAACACACTCCTCCTATGTATCCCTATGCTTTACAGAGGGGAAGGCGTGGCTAAAATCCAGGAGAAACAGTGCTGTGGATCCAAGGAATCAGAAGCAGGATCTGTGTGGAGGGCGTCCCTCACGGGAGGCACATGAATCGACCTGAGCGAGGCTGGGGCAGGAGGGTCACGGCCAGCAGAGAAGGGGGACCCTCTGTCCATGCCAAGGCCCAGGGCAGCCCTATCCCGGGAAGCGCGCAGGGAGCGGATCCTTGAGCTGCTGCACGTGGGCGCTGCCCTCGCTCAGCCGGCAGCCCCCTCATTGCCCAGGGGGAGCTGGTGGCAGTGGGGAGTGGGAGAGGGAAACATCTGTCCTACACCTCCATGGCTGCGGCACTGCCAAAGGTGAAGAACGTCAGAGAACTGCCAAACAAGATCCTCCAGCAGGAAAGGCAGACGTTCCCAGCTCCAGGGAATTCCCTGATGTCAGCAGTGGAGGAGCAGGATGAGGAAGATCTCCACGCTTGCGATACTTCTGGCAAGAGCCTCCGTCCCTGCCAGAGCCTCGGTGAGAGCTGCCGGAGCGCAGACGGAGGAAGGCCTTTGGACAGGTGCAAGGTATGAATGATGCACGGTCCCCAGTCGTGGTGTGAGCAGAAACATTTCTTCCAAGCACCTCTGGCTTTTAGAAGAGTTTCACTCTCAGGTTCGAATAGCGTGAGCCTGGAAAGCCAATAGTCGAAATGCTCCGATGTCTGCTACCCAATACTAGACATGAACTCGTGTCTCTCGTAGCAACATCAGGCTTTTTCCCTAAGCCAAGTGCTGGAAGGAGAATTTCTTCTGCAAAACTACTGTGCTTCTGCTGCTTGTTCCATTTTAGAAAGTTTCCTTCGTCGCCCCTGCCTTGATTGAACAGTCCTTTCTCTTCTAACTAGAAGCTCCAGGTTCTCTTCTTACAAGTTGTCTTTGTTTTCTTTGCCCACAGACAGGAGTCCCTGCTTCCCCAGAGCCACGTCGATCTGCAGAGCCTGCTTGTGGCTGAGGATGCAGATGGCCAGGAAAGGCCGGGAAGTAAAAATTGGTAACATTTCTAGTTCCTAGGAAAGAAATATTTCATGAGATCTGGAAAACAAGCATCCCAGCATCTGTGGCATTCCCAGCTGATCAGTCCCGCTGTAGCAAGATTGAGGATGCATCTCCCAGTTCTCCAAGAGCTGAGTAGGTATTAGTAGGGCATTGGACTGCAGCTAGGAACAGCAAAAGTGGCTGGCACAGCAAGTTCAATGTATGGCTGTCCAAGGTCTGTCTTTTGCAAGTTTCCAAGCTTTGCATCATGTTCTTGGGATTCCATTATCACTTTCAACCGAATACTCTACCAGTTAGAGCCATGATTGCCATCAAAAAGGTGAAGTCTGTAATAATAATCTGGTTTTTGGAGGGGAGATTTTCTCTCATCTCTTGCTCTGATCAGCTAGTGTAGTTTTAGAGGAGTTTGTGGTAAAGTCTGTTCTGTGCTGATTTTTTAATGGCTGTTTGACCACCAGACATGTCTGTGCCCTGAAGACATTTTCAGTTTTCATCCAGTTAGTCTAGAAGGTCCACTGAAAAAGTTATTTGATGTAACTCATCTCTCTGAAACCTGGGCAAACAAAATGCTCTGTTTTGGATTACAGGGAGGTGGACTGGTTTTCCTTGGCAAGCATCCTTTTCCTGCTCGTGTTTGCACCGCCGATCGTGTATTACTTCATCATGTCCTGTGACCAGTACCAGTGCTCTCTGACTGACCCACTGCTGGACTTGCTGACAGGGAATAAACATCTGTCTGACATCTGGAACAGGACTCCCACACTGACCTATAGGGCTGCTGGCATCTATTCCCTTTGGGTCACTTTCCAGGTACATTCTTGAGTTATGATCTGGATGCCGGGTCTGGTTTCTCACACGGCTGTTGGATGAATCCTTTTGCACAAAGGATAGTGGAATGTTGAACTGGCATTTACTCTTTGGTGTTTCCCACTTTCCAGGGCTTTTTGGAATCCAAAGGAAGCTTATGTACTTGGAAAAGAAGCATGTAGGGAATATACGCAAATATTCCTTGTGTGACATATGCCTTAATGAGGTTTTGAAGAAAAAGCAACTTTATAGCAGTATCCGTTGGTTTTAAATTCATACACAAGAAATAGATAAAAATAAAACGACGAGGACCTGAATCTAGTTACCAACTGTCCTGCCTCCCCACCAAAAAAGGATGGCAGCCTTACATGAAGTACATCTTTGAGCTGTCTCAAAGCTTAGATGTATTACTAGTCTAAAATCCCAACAGCTAAATATTGCCATATTTGCTTACCCAATACTTAATAGAAACTTAATAGAAACATTCTATTTGGTATGTGTATGTAAGGAATAGTGTTTTGAGGGATTTTGTCTCGTCTGTATTTACTGTGAATACATCCTCTCTCTTCTAGGTGGTTTTGTACATGTCCATCCCTGACTTCTGCCATAAAGTTCTCCCTGGATATGTGGGAGGTGTACAAGAAGGTGCTGTCACCCCTGCTGGTAAGGTATTCCTTGGAATACACGGACACCGTGCAATCTTCTGAAATGATAGTATTTCTGTACCTAGAGTGTTTAATAGCCCATGTGTAGCCAGAGGAAACGTGGGCAGAAGTGCTCTCACCTTCCTCCCGTGTTCAGTTCAAACAAAAATAGAAAGCAATCGATGTCATCTTTTAGAAGAAGTGATAGCATTTCTATCTCTTAGAATTAGTATAACTGTTGATCTGGTAGGCACCATACCAGCAGTGAAAAAGTACTGGTTGATGACTTTGGCACTTGAAATTGTCAGTTGACTGTAGCTGTCCAGGACTATTGCTGGTATTCGACAAGATAGTTTTACCTGCTCAAGCTCCATGAAGCCAAGGGACTTGAACAAAATGTGGGATGTGAACTGTTAGGAGAAGTGGTTTGTTACTCTGGTCAGTTTTGGGGGAAAGCCTAAATTCAGTTTTGTGAGGAGAAAAACTCAGCCTAACAAAGCCTAATGGGTACAGCAGAGTTTAATGGAACACTCAGAAAAGTGCTTTAAGGTATTGAATTGGGAGGACGAGGAGAGAGAAGTTGTTTCATGAGCGCTTGATTGAGCTTCTGTGTATTCTGTGCATAGCCATGTGAATTAAAAGCTGCAGTAATGCGGGGTCAGTAACACTCGATTTTTTTTCTTCATCTTTTAGGTGTCGTGAATAAATATGAAAATCAATGGACTTCAGGCCTGGATCATGACCCATGTGCTTTGGTTTGCAAATGCTTCTTGCTTCCACTTCTTCTCACCTACCATCATTTTTGACAAGTGGATTCCTCTCCTGTGGTGTGCCAATAGCTTGGGATATGCAGTGTCCACGTTTGCAATGATTAAAGGCTACTTTTTCCCTCCCAATGCCAAAGAGTGGTATGTGAATTTTAGTAATGAGAGAAGACGAGGCAATCCGAGATTAAAACTGTTAAATAAAAACCGGGTCTATCAATTGAATGACAGAATATATTTCACTGGCAGAGAGAGCTGAGCCAGTGTATGACAGTGGTTCTTTGCTTCACTAGCACCATCCCCCGTGTTTCATGCTGCACACCATGGGACTGGCAGCCTCAGTGTCACAGATACACCCATCCTAGAAATAGTGAGACTGTTCAGAAGTGTTAGCAAGAGTAAACTCGGGCACTTCTGAAACTCTACAACTTATGTCTATTAATGTAATACTTCAGCTGGGTCAGCTTCTGTTACCTTGCACAGCGTTACATGCTTTGATGATTTTTATTATCACTACATCAAATTAATCTGAATTGTGTAGTCAGAGCAGTAATTACCTGTATTTGTGTAGAACTCTGTACATTTCCAATTTTTTTATGTTTTACAGCAAATTCACTGGAAACTTCTTTTACGACTACGTGATGGGGATTGAATTTAACCCTCGAATAGGGAAGTGGTTTGATTTCAAGCTCTTTCTTCAGTGGGCGCCCTGGGATTGTGGCCTGGACTCTGATCAACCTTTCCTTTGCTGCCAAACAAGAGGAGCTGTATGGCGAAGCGACAAACTCCATGATCCTTGTCAATGTCCTTCAGGTAAATTCCAAGGAGGAAATTAGGAAACCAGCTAGGAAGTAAACTAATATTAAAGTAGGAAAAGAAGTCTTTCTATGGAAATGAAAATGAAGTGTTTTTTCCTGGCCTGAAACAAGCTCATTCAGTGATGGTGTGCTGGGACTTCTTTGGATTTATTGCCTGATCTGTGGAAATGGAAGCCTGCTCAATAGGAGCTCTATCGGCCCTCTTTGTAACGCTGTGACTCTAAGCTGAAGAGAGATTGGGGTGATCAACTGTGAGTTCACTTCCCAAGCGTTCGTCCTTGAGTTGTACACTTGCCTTAGTCATCCTACTGTTGCTTTATCTGTGTAGATAGATAGATAGGTAGGTAGATATTGTGTATCCACATAGCTTGTATTTATGTGATAGTTCTTCCTAACTGTGTTCAGAAACGTCTGGTTTTGAAGTGCTAACATAAAAACCCCAATGAGTTGTGAGATCACATCACAAGGCAGCACAGACATTAGGCTGATGCTGTTAGACAGGGTAACTGGTGACAGTGCTCTGTTATTACTGTGAAATTATTCTGTTGCAGGGTATTTTTGTTCTGGACTTCTTTTGGAATGAAGCCTGGTACTTGAAAACCATTGCTATCTGCCATGATCATTTGGGATGGTATTTGGGCTGGGGAGACTGTGTTTGGTTGCCTTCCCTCTCTACTTTGCAGGTAAAAATGTGGACACTGTGGATTTGGGCTAAGAGGAAGGAAACTTTGCAGAAACATTCTTCTCAGCAGGTTAATGTGCACCTTAAATGTTTCTAGGCGGTTTGACTGTTGAGAAATCCTTGCAACATTCTTTGTAACAATTCCTGGGTAGGAAGGCTTCCTGTCCGTGCCCAGATTGGACATCTTTTCCTCTCCTGCCCTTCTTTTGTGCCTCTTTCTGTCACTGTCTGTTGTGTCTGTATACTTTTCTGAATCCTTTTGGTTTCCTTTTTTTCTAAATCCTTTCCGTTTCCTTTTTTTTTACTCCTGCTTGTTGAGGGTCTTTTGGTTAGCGGTGGTTTGTTTGTGTTTTGTTCCTTGCTTTTTCCTTCTGTCCGGTTTGCATCCTTGCAACTTCTCTCTTCTTGTTTCAGGAAGAAGTGCAATTTTGGAGAGAGAAAGAGAGAAGGAAACTGTTGGATGCAGAGTTTTTTGAAAGTTTTCTGCAGTTTTACTGTTGCAGTAGATTTTTCTACTCTTTCTTCTGGTCTGTTGTGGGCCACTGTAGTCGAGGAATTGGTCTGGCATGCTGAGCCTCTGTTGGAAGTAAATGTCTGATTGTTTTTGTGCTCCCCAGGGTCTGTATTTGGTTTACCAGCCTGTCCAGCTGTGCACAGCCCATGCCGTAGGGGTCTTGATGCTGGGCTTGCTGGGCTATTCCATCTTCAGAATGACCAACCACCAGAAGGACCTCTTCCGTCGTACCAATGGCAAGTGCAGGATCTGGGGGAAGAAGCCGGAGTCCATCGAGTGCTCCTACGTGTCCGTGGATGGGCCCAAGCACTACAGCAAGCTGATGACCTCTGGCTTTTGGGGCTGGGCACGTCATTTCAACTGCACGGGAGACCTGATGGGCTCGCTGGCCTATTGCCTGGCTTGTGGCTTTGAGCACATCCTGCCTTACTTCTACATCGTTTACATGACCACTCTGCTCACCCAGCGCTGCATTCGGGACGAGCACGGTTGTTGCAGCAAAGATGGGAAGGACTGGAAGCACTACACTGCTGCAGTGCCCTACCGGCTCTACCCGGCAGATTTTAAGGCTAATGCAGGATCCAGGGGAAAGAAAAAAGAAGAAACATGCAGGCATGCCATGTTTAAAGTGTTTAAACTGAAGTGGGGCACTGAAATGTCCCATTTTTTTAGAGGATTCTTTTAATTGGAATTGAATCATGCCGCAACCGGGCCAGGAGACACTTCAGAGACAGAGTCAGAGAAGCGGGTATTTGCTTTATTCGGCGCGCCGGGTGTGTGGGGATCGCTCCTCCAAACACACACCTGGTGCTCTCTACAACACAAGTATTATGGGTTAAATTAGGAATATTCATCACATTCCTTGGGACAGGTGTGGTTATACAAATTATTTCTCAGAAGTCATTAGCATATGGGCCACGCATGCGCTGTGTGTCCTGGTGGCCGCGCTGAGGAAGGCCTCTCCTCTTCCTCGGGGGTCCTTTCTGATGAAGGCCAGTAGTCTTCCTCTCAGTGAACTTTTTCACCTTTCTCCCTGGGCATGCGTAGTCCTTTGAGGAATGTTTCAGCGGTCTCTGAGATGATCCTTGTGCCCTCTATCTTGACAAGAGTAGGGCAAATTTGGTTTCTTAGGTTTTGTAATTACAGTCTGCTGTCTGAACTAACGTTTGCTGTCTCCCAATAGTTAACTCGTGCTTCCATGAGTTAGCTATTGACTGCCCCTTCCTCATTTCTGAAGAAGTATGTTTTTTTCCCAAAGCCTGTAGTGGTAGGTCAGGGCAGTAGACAGAAGGTGGCACAGGTTTGCAGCTGGCACCTGCCCACAGGGCCAGGGAAGGCACCTGGGTGCTTTCCTGTGGCTAGACTGGTTACTGCACTTTCCATCTCTACCAGTTGTTTTGAGGGTAGAGAAAGGTATTTTGAGGGCTGCAATGGGCCCAGCACCATGGGAGCAACTCCAGCATCTCAACATTTCCTGTGGGCTCCATGCCCATGGCTTACGAGGCTGCAGACCCAGCTGGTCAAAGGCGCAGCCCTGCCTCCCATTTCAGGGGAAGAAAGAGGAAGAGTTTTGTCAGGGCTCAACCTGAAATGACCTTTTGCCATTTCTGATTCTTCTCCCAGCATTGGAGAGGAGCAGCATCTCTGTCCCTGCCACCCGCTGGCCCTTGGAATGCACACATGAGCCCACGTATCACTTCAGGTGAAGCCAAGTGGCCGCCTCAGTTTGAAAGGGCGGCTGTTGTTTCACTGTTGCATTTCTTGGCTTGTTACAGCCCCTCCTGCCTGGACTACAGCCTGTGCTTGAAGACACAAAAGTGCCATGATGCCTGGAGGAAAGGCATCAAAAGCTTGACAAAGGCTGAAGGGAACACTCTGATCACCCCTTTTCCCAAGAGGGTTCTTTAGCTGAAGTTGCTAACCAGGAGCAGACTTGACACCCCGGCATGGGTTTGTGGTTCTTTTATTTCTCGAGTCCTCACTCCTGCGTGGGACTCGGCAACCGGGTGCTGCAGAGGCTCCGGCAAGGCATCAAAGACGCCCGCCCCGCAGCCAAGGGTGGCGCAAGATCTCCTCCAGCGCTGGCCTGTCCGCGGGGTGCTTGGACAAACACCAGCGGATCAGATGTTGGCACTCTGGGGAGAGAAGCCAGAAAGCGCCGGTCACTTGCAGAAGGCTCCTGCCCAGCTGCTCCCGGCGCCCGCAGGGCCCGGGCCGTGCTGCGTGTGCTCAGAGCTGTGCCGGCCTCCCGGCTGACTCTGCCCTTTGCGGGACAGCGGCACGGCAGGACACGCGCCACCTCCTGCAGCCAAGCGGGCCACACCGACCCCACCGTGGTCACGGGCCTCCGCCTGCGGCCAGCCCTTGAGGGCAGATCGACCTCCCGCGGAGCTGCGTGAGGGCCACGCTGGGCTGCGCGGTGCCATCTGCCAAAGCCTGCCTTCTTGAGGCCGGACACCAACCTGGAGAGACCTGCTGCCAGAAGAAGAGCTGCCCCGACACGATGCCACGGTCGTCCTGGAAGGGCTCGTTCCCGCAGACCATGACGTACAGCAGCACGCCCAGGGACCAGATGGTCGCCGAATGGCCGTGGTAGCAGCCAAGGCAGATCCACTCGGGTGGGCTGTACAGGTGTGTTCCTAGGGGACACAGGCGGCGCTGTCCAGGCGCAGGCTGCTGCCTTCCAGAGCCTGGTGCCAGCCTCCTGGCAGAAGCAGGGGCTGCACCAGTGGCCACAACTTCCCCCCGGGGCCAGCCGCCGTCCCCCAGCCAATTGGCCAAAGCCAGGAAACCGTTCTGCAAGGCAGACAAGGCCAGCGGAGCAGCCCAAGCCCTTGCGGGCCTGCCAAGCCGAGCGGCCGGGGCCTGGCTTTGGCAGCCCCCCTCTGTGGGCAGGGCCGGCAGCCGGCTCCTGGGGCACAGCATCTGGCCCGTGCCAAAGGGCAGCCGGCAGCCGGCTGAATGCCGCAGCCCGCAGCCCAGGAGGGAACGGGGCCGTGCAGTGCCTGGCACTGGGAGCGGGGCCCGGCCTGTGGGCTCACCGGCAAATTGCGTGAAGGCCTGCTCCTGGAGGAAGGTGCCGCAACCGAAGTCGATGAGCTTCAGGTCGCCACTCTCCGGGTCCACGAGGAGGTTCTCCGGCTTGATGTCCCGGTGCAGGACGCCGCAGGCGGTGCAGTGCCGCACGGCCTCCAGCACCTGGCAGAAAAGCCAGCGCGCCATCTCCTCGCACAGGAAGCCCTGCTCCAGCAGGAAGTCCAGGAGATCCTGCGATGACTCCGGACGCTCCATGACCAGCAGGAAGCTGTCAGGCAGCTCAAACCAGTCGAGGAGCTGGATGATGTTGTGGCAGCCAGAGCCCACCTTCTCCATGAGCACAATCTCCATGGGAACGCGGGTGCCGTCGGGCTGTGGGGAGGAGACAGTGCCTCCAGCAGGCCTGATGCTGCCCTGGGGCTGCTGTGCTGCCCCGTGCCTGGGATGCCCCAGTGCCCCCTTGGGCAGCCTCCCTGGTGCTTGGGCTTCCTCCCGCCCAGGGGATGCTTGGGGGGTGCCCCCCTGCCCGGCCCCACCACCGGTGTTTGGCATCCCCGGGCCCGCCCTGCTCCGGCTCGCACGCTGAGCCCACGCCCGCTCCCCCCGCCCTGCGCCGCCTCCCGCCCTCGGGGCCCGGCCTTATCCCTGCCCGCCACGCCCCGCTCTGGCGCTCTGGCGCCGTGGCCCCGCTCGCTCACTCACCAGCTCGTACCACTGCACCACGCTCTCCCGGGCCACGCGTTTGATGGCCACCTGCAAGCCCACGAGAGACGGGGCTGAGCTCAAGCCCTGCCCCGCCCCTGGCCCTCGTCCCGCGCCCCGCCGTCCCGGCCACTTACCGGGCTCCCGTCCGAGAGGCGGATGCCCGAGAAAACGGTGCCGAAGCCACCGCTGCCCAGCTGCGGGCCCAGCTGGTACAGCTCCTGCAGCTTCTTCTTTTGCCCTGCGACCGAGACCGAGCCATCAGCCTTGCGCCCAGGGCCCCCCCGGCCAAGTGCCCGCGAGTGAAGCGGGCCGAGCCACCGCGGGCCACCTTGCTCTGACCTGCTTCCTGCTGCGCGCCGGGCAGCGGCCACCGCCTTGCAGCCGTCGGGCTGGCGAGCGCCAGAGCTGGGGCAGGGGAGCGCGCAGAGGCGGCTGCAGGAGCCGGAGGGCAGCGGGGCAGGGCGGCACCGTCGCTGTCCCCGGCGTCGTGGGCTGGACTCTGCTCTTGAGGACTGCCGGGGCTACAGCCCGAGGACTCGCACAGGGGGGTGTCAGGAGCAGCTGCAAACCAGAGAGGGGTTTTTTGAAGCTGTGGCATCAGAAGCACTGGAAACAGCCAGGGACTCGGCTGCTCTCAAGGGCCCTGGCCTGGCCTGCGGATGCCCCTCAAGAGCCCCAAGGGAGCCTCAAAGAGCTCCTCAGATCTCACCTGCTACCAGCAAGGCCTTCCTGGTAGTCGGTGGCCGTCTCGGAGCAGCTTCCTGGAGATGGAGGAACCTCCTGGGTGTCTTGAGGCTCGTCTCCGCCACCAGGCAAGAGCTGTTGCCAGCTGGCGCAGCCGGCACAGCGTCCTGGGAGCTGTGGGCCGGCAACTGCTGGCTCCAGCTCACTCGCTGCTCCAGCACCTGCTCCTGACAAGGCTCCCCTGGATCGGGCTGGGCTCCCACTTGGACTTCTGGGCTTTCCCTGGCAACGTCAGTTGTCAGGGTTGTGCCCGTGTTGTTGAAGTCCATGAGTCCAAGGGAGCTGGGAGACCTGTGCACAGGCTCTGCACTTTCTGCAGGCTGACTGCAGGTCTCACGGAGCGTCTGCGGGCGATGGAGGCTGTCAGAGATAGCGGACGCTCCTGGCGGGATGGAGGATCTCTGACAGCCTGAGCTTCTTGCCTGGATGGCGGCTCTCTGATGGTGTGCCATCCTTGCAAGGCTTGAGGCTCTCCCAGGGATGGAGAATCTTGCTGGGAGCAGCCTCTTGAAGGGATGGAGGCTCCTGGAGGAGCTGGCCGAGCCACAGCAGGGCAGGTGGCCTCGCTTCAGCAGCTCCTCCAGTTCTTTCCACAAGGCCTGCCACATCCCAGAGTAGAGCGGCACCCATGTCCCATTGCGAGCCCAGAGCAGCAGCATCAGTTCCTGCAGCTCCTGGGCCACTGCCACGCAGGGGCCGCAGCTGCAGGGGCTGTCCAGGGGGCTCGCGGGAGCACGTGGCCGCTTGCGAGGGGTGGCCCGAGGCCTGGAGGACCTGGGAGCCGCAGGGGCTCCTCGCTTCCTCCGTGAGCCTCTGGGCTGCACCCCGGGGCGCTTGCGCCTCTTCGCTGTCCTTGTCTGCCGCCTCCGTGGTTGCCAGTGGCCAACGGCCCACCAGACAGCCACAGCGGCCAACAGCAGGACAAGCACAATCACTGGGACAACACCGTCACACATGGCTCCGGCACGTCCCATCGCGACTGCACTGGCAGCTGCAGGTGCTGGCCCGTGTTACATAGCGACTGCGCGGTGATGTCACAGTGCTGTGGGCCAGGACAGCCGGGTGACATCCCAGCCCCGCCTCTCACCAGCGCTCAGCCCCTTTGTGCCGTCATAGCCCTGGGCCCACCTCAGGGATCAGCAGAACCAGCTCATGCCTAAGGATGCACATGGCCAGAAAAAGCCTGGCAGCAAGAACAGGAGCTCAGCCTGCTGCAGTGAATCATTCCCTGCAGCAAGTGGCACATCAGGAAGAGTGCTGCTGCCACCAGTGTCAAGCCCATGGCTCCCAGGACACTGCAGCGGTACCAACTGGCAACAGCCACTACTCTGTGCCTGCGAAGATCTTCCAGAGACAAAGGGAGTTGAAGTTCCTGTGTCTCTGGGGAGCTCTCCTGAACTGGCTGTCGAGGGCAGGAAGAGTTTTCTGTAACAGCT
Organism: Aphelocoma coerulescens; assembly: GCF_041296385.1. Classification (NCBI taxonomy): domain Eukaryota; kingdom Metazoa; phylum Chordata; class Aves; order Passeriformes; family Corvidae; genus Aphelocoma; species Aphelocoma coerulescens. The sequence goes on along the minus strand of NW_027184055.1, from coordinate 320,500 downwards.
CACCGACTTCTGCGTTGCCTCTGTTCTAAACAAGTCAGGATTTCCCAAGGAGCGCTCATGGTGCTCTCACTGCTCTGGTTTTGACGGGCATAGGGTTCCTTTTTTCCCAGTTGCTGGCACACACTGGGTTCAGATGCACCATGGGAATGCTGTGGATCAAACAGGGGTGGTTTGCTTTCTGCTGAGCAGGGCTTGCCCTCTTCAGGGACTTTGCAGTGTCCCTTGGTACAGTGCACGTTTTCCACGGCGAAGGGAGGGAAGAGTGTTGAAGACAGAGGCAAAGAATGCATTAAACACCTGTGCTGTGTCCCTGGCCCTGTTTGTCAGGTGACCATCCACATCCTGGAAGGGGACAATGTTACTTCTACAATGTTTCTTTCCATGCATATATTTAAAACCACTCTTTTTATTGGGCCCCACATTTCTGGCCACCTTCCTCTCCAGCTGAGCTTTCAGTGCACCAAAGTTCTCCCTACAGTGGCGAGAAACATCTCTGGGGAAGGAATGAGAAGGAGGTGTCTTTACAAACTATCTGTGGGCCTGATGGTAGATAAAGCCAGATACTGATAGGTGAAAGAAGCAGCAAAGGGAGGAACCCTAAATTCCATAGGAATTCCACTAATTGACACAGACTGTTACTCACTCAAGACTCTGCTAATCCCTGGATTTAGAGAAAAAGAACAGAGACAGGAGCAAAAGAATGGGGGGGGGGGAGGGGGGTAGACATTAGAAAGGGGGTTTGTATTAAGCCATTTGGGAAGTCTGTACCTCTCAAGTAGCTCAGCCAGTGGGGAAAGAGAGAGGGAAATGCAGCTGGGAAATTAGGAGATAAAGGAAGCTGCGTCCTCTATCAACTTGAGAGATCCCGTGGGAAATGCCCATGACCTCTCCCTTTATTCGATCAAAGTAACAGGACTGCTCTGTCTCTTGTTTGGACGTACAGCTGTGGTGTTTGAGGACTAATTTTCCTGACATCCGTATTCTTCTTGTGACCTTGCTTCCACTGGGCACACAGCTTCCTTTTCCATCCTCTTTGCCAGAGAAGAAGCCTTCTGCCTCGCCTGCTTGGCTTTCGACATTTGGGAATCTCCTGCTGCTGTGCCCTTAGGAGGTGATGTTTCAAAATTGACCAGCACGGATGGACCCCAGCACCTGCAAAAACATTGTCCCTGGAGACCCTGCTTAGCAGTTCCCTGAGCAGTCTGAAGTCTGCTCTCCTCATGGCCCGAGCTGAGGTTTTGCTGGCCCTTTTCCTCTTGTCAGAGGTTTGAAACTCGATTGATTTGTGGTCGCTGTGGCCAAGACGGCCGCCAGTCCCCACCTGGCTCAGGGCACGTGGGACTCAGAGGGCGGCCTGGCTCCAGGGGGGCTGAGCTGGAGAGTCCTGGGCTGCGGGGGGCTTCCCGCTTTCCTGGGAGGAGACTCCCTGGGGAGGAAGAAGGGTCTGGCATGAGCCACAAGGCCCCTGGCTGAGGGACGGTAGCGGGGGACGTGTGCGTAGCGGATGCTGTCTGGGAGGAGCTGTGGCAAGGAGTGGGTGTGGGGCTGGGGGTGTCCCAGAGCTCAGTGAGGGTGTTCCCCCAGCCCAGCAGGCAGAAAGCCCCTGGCTCACAGCAGGAGCCAAGTTCCAGGTCACCAGGAACAGCCCCCGCCCTCACCAGTGCTCCCAGCCTCCCACAAAGGTTGGTTATGCCCATGGGTGCTGCCAAGGTTCCCCATGGGAACAGGGCTGGACACCCTAAAAAGGGGGGTCAACACCCCAGGGGCAAAGCCAGTGCAGGGGAGAATGAGTGGGATGAGTGTGAGAGGACCACCTCTACCCCTCCCATCCCGCACCAGGGAGCAGGGACTTTCCTGGGACAGCTCCAGGAGGATATTCAGGACCATCCTTGCCTGGGACAGGGGTGCCAAGGAGATCCAGGAGGGATCAGTGTCCAGCTCTGTGTCCTGGGACACCCTGCACCCTGTTCCCCATAGCCCTGATTTTCAGGAAGGAGCCACAGGAGCCTCCTGGCCATTGCTGGATTTTTCTTTCAGGAATTCGCTGTGGAGCTCGTTTGTCTTTTTTTGCCTCTTTCGGAGCTCCTGTAAAAACGGCCTTGGAGCTGGAAGGGGCGGGGCGGGGCGGGGCGGGGCAGGGCGGAGAAGAGCCAGCTGGGGAAGTCTTGAGGGCTTCTGTGGCTCTGGCAGCCTGCTTTCCTCCTCTCCCTTTGGTGGAGGTGTGGGCTGGCAACGGAGCATCTTCCCCGGGTGGCCGCGGTGCCCCGGATCCCTGCCCTGAGCGGAGGGACAACACTGGGCGTCTCTGGCCTGCCGCACGCAGCCAGGCTGCCGCACAGAGCTCCTCCAAAGCCCTGCCCTTGGCCGCAGGGGGCCGAATTAGTGAGGCATTAAGGAGGGAGGAAGGAAGGGCGCTAATTAGGGAGGGGAGGGCGGGGAGCCGTTCCCAGCCGAGGGGGCGTGGCCAGGACGATGGGCGTGGGCAGGGCCTCAGCGGCGGCGAGGGGCCGTGGTCTGAGCGGGGCCGGGGCCAGCGCTGAGGGGAGCAAAGGGCGGGAAAAGGCTCGGTGCTGCTGAGGGGAAGCGTCGGGAAGGAGGGGACGGAGGGGATATCGTTGGGAAAAAGGGAGACACAAGAGCTCCTGGGGGCCTGAAACCACTAACAGTGGTGGAGGGGAGCCCAACACACTCCTCCTATGTATCCCTATGCTTTACAGAGGGGAAGGCGTGGCTAAAATCCAGGAGAAACAGTGCTGTGGATCCAAGGAATCAGAAGCAGGATCTGTGTGGAGGGCGTCCCTCACGGGAGGCACATGAATCGACCTGAGCGAGGCTGGGGCAGGAGGGTCACGGCCAGCAGAGAAGGGGGACCCTCTGTCCATGCCAAGGCCCAGGGCAGCCCTATCCCGGGAAGCGCGCAGGGAGCGGATCCTTGAGCTGCTGCACGTTGGCGCTGCCCTCGCTCAGCCGGCAGCCCCCTCATTGCCCAGGGGGAGCTGGTGGCAGTGGGGAGTGGGAGAGGGAAACATCTGTCCTACACCTCCATGGCTGCGGCACTGCCAAAGGTGAAGAACGTCAGAGAACTGCCAAACAAGATCCTCCAGCAGGAAAGGCAGACGTTCCCAGCTCCAGGGAATTCCCTGATGTCAGCAGTGGAGGAGCAGGATGAGGAAGATCTCCACGCTTGCGATACTTCTGGCAAGAGCCTCCGTCCCTGCCAGAGCCTCGGTGAGAGCTGCCGGAGCGCAGACGGAGGAAGGCCTTTGGACAGGTGCAAGGTATGAATGATGCACGGTCCCCAGTCGTGGTGTGAGCAGAAACATTTCTTCCAAGCACCTCTGGCTTTTAGAAGAGTTTCACTCTCAGGTTCGAATAGCGTGAGCCTGGAAAGCCAATAGTCGAAATGCTCCGATGTCTGCTACCCAATACTAGACATGAACTCGTGTCTCTCGTAGCAACATCAGGCTTTTTCCCTAAGCCAAGTGCTGGAAGGAGAATTTCTTCTGCAAAACTACTGTGCTTCTGCTGCTTGTTCCATTTTAGAAAGTTTCCTTCGTCGCCCCTGCCTTGATTGAACAGTCCTTTCTCTTCTAACTAGAAGCTCCAGGTTCTCTTCTTACAAGTTGTCTTTGTTTTCTTTGCCCACAGACAGGAGTCCCTGCTTCCCCAGAGCCACGTCGATCTGCAGAGCCTGCTTGTGGCTGAGGATGCAGATGGCCAGGAAAGGCCGGGAAGTAAAAATTGGTAACATTTCTAGTTCCTAGGAAAGAAATATTTCATGAGATCTGGAAAACAAGCATCCCAGCATCTGTGGCATTCCCAGCTGATCAGTCCCGCTGTAGCAAGATTGAGGATGCATCTCCCAGTTCTCCAAGAGCTGAGTAGGTATTAGTAGGGCATTGGACTGCAGCTGGGAACAGCAAAAGTGGCTGGCACAGCAAGTTCAATGTATGGCTGTCCAAGGTCTGTCTTTTGCAAGTTTCCAAGCTTTGCATCATGTTCTTGGGATTCCATTATCACTTTCAACCGAATACTCTACCAGTTAGAGCCATGATTGCCATCAAAAAGGTGAAGTCTGTAATAATAATCTGGTTTTTGGAGGGGAGATTTTCTCTCATCTCTTGCTCTGATCAGCTAGTGTAGTTTTAGAGGAGTTTGTGGTAAAGTCTGTTCTGTGCTGATTTTTTAATGGCTGTTTGACCACCAGACATGTCTGTGCCCTGAAGACATTTTCAGTTTTCATCCAGTTAGTCTAGAAGGTCCACTGAAAAAGTTATTTGATGTAACTCATCTCTCTGAAACCTGGGCAAACAAAATGCTCTGTTTTGGATTACAGGGAGGTGGACTGGTTTTCCTTGGCAAGCATCCTTTTCCTGCTCGTGTTTGCACCGCCGATCGTGTATTACTTCATCATGTCCTGTGACCAGTACCAGTGCTCTCTGACTGACCCACTGCTGGACTTGCTGACAGGGAATAAACATCTGTCTGACATCTGGAACAGGACTCCCACACTGACCTATAGGGCTGCTGGCATCTATTCCCTTTGGGTCACTTTCCAGGTACATTCTTGAGTTATGATCTGGATGCCGGGTCTGGTTTCTCACACGGCTGTTGGATGAATCCTTTTGCACAAAGGATAGTGGAATGTTGAACTGGCATTTACTCTTTGGTGTTTCCCACTTTCCAGGGCTTTTTGGAATCCAAAGGAAGCTTATGTACTTGGAAAAGAAGCATGTAGGGAATATACGCAAATATTCCTTGTGTGACATATGCCTTAATGAGGTTTTGAAGAAAAAGCAACTTTATAGCAGTATCCGTTGGTTTTAAATTCATACACAAGAAATAGATAAAAATAAAACGACGAGGACCTGAATCTAGTTACCAACTGTCCTGCCTCCCCACCAAAAAAGGATGGCAGCCTTACATGAAGTACATCTTTGAGCTGTCTCAAAGCTTAGATGTATTACTAGTCTAAAATCCCAACAGCTAAATATTGCCATATTTGCTTACCCAATACTTAATAGAAACTTAATAGAAACATTCTATTTGGTATGTGTATGTAAGGAATAGTGTTTTGAGGGATTTTGTCTCGTCTGTATTTACTGTGAATACATCCTCTCTCTTCTAGGTGGTTTTGTACATGTCCATCCCTGACTTCTGCCATAAAGTTCTCCCTGGATATGTGGGAGGTGTACAAGAAGGTGCTGTCACCCCTGCTGGTAAGGTATTCCTTGGAATACACGGACACCGTGCAATCTTCTGAAATGATAGTATTTCTGTACCTAGAGTGTTTAATAGCCCATGTGTAGCCAGAGGAAACGTGGGCAGAAGTGCTCTCACCTTCCTCCCGTGTTCAGTTCAAACAAAAATAGAAAGCAATCGATGTCATCTTTTAGAAGAAGTGATAGCATTTCTATCTCTTAGAATTAGTATAACTGTTGATCTGGTAGGCACCATACCAGCAGTGAAAAAGTACTGGTTGATGACTTTGGCACTTGAAATTGTCAGTTGACTGTAGCTGTCCAGGACTATTGCTGGTATTCGACAAGATAGTTTTACCTGCTCAAGCTCCATGAAGCCAAGGGACTTGAACAAAATGTGGGATGTGAACTGTTAGGAGAAGTGGTTTGTTACTCTGGTCAGTTTTGGGGGAAAGCCTAAATTCAGTTTTGTGAGGAGAAAAACTCAGCCTAACAAAGCCTAATGGGTACAGCAGAGTTTAATGGAACACTCAGAAAAGTGCTTTAAGGTATTGAATTGGGAGGACGAGGAGAGAGAAGTTGTTTCATGAGCGCTTGATTGAGCTTCTGTGTATTCTGTGCATAGCCATGTGAATTAAAAGCTGCAGTAATGCGGGGTCAGTAACACTCGATTTTTTTTCTTCATCTTTTAGGTGTCGTGAATAAATATGAAAATCAATGGACTTCAGGCCTGGATCATGACCCATGTGCTTTGGTTTGCAAATGCTTCTTGCTTCCACTTCTTCTCACCTACCATCATTTTTGACAAGTGGATTCCTCTCCTGTGGTGTGCCAATAGCTTGGGATATGCAGTGTCCACGTTTGCAATGATTAAAGGCTACTTTTTCCCTCCCAATGCCAAAGAGTGGTATGTGAATTTTAGTAATGAGAGAAGACGAGGCAATCCGAGATTAAAACTGTTAAATAAAAACCGGGTCTATCAATTGAATGACAGAATATATTTCACTGGCAGAGAGAGCTGAGCCAGTGTATGACAGTGGTTCTTTGCTTCACTAGCACCATCCCCCGTGTTTCATGCTGCACACCATGGGACTGGCAGCCTCAGTGTCACAGATACACCCATCCTAGAAATAGTGAGACTGTTCAGAAGTGTTAGCAAGAGTAAACTCGGGCACTTCTGAAACTCTACAACTTATGTCTATTAATGTAATACTTCAGCTGGGTCAGCTTCTGTTACCTTGCACAGCGTTACATGCTTTGATGATTTTTATTATCACTACATCAAATTAATCTGAATTGTGTAGTCAGAGCAGTAATTACCTGTATTTGTGTAGAACTCTGTACATTTCCAATTTTTTTATGTTTTACAGCAAATTCACTGGAAACTTCTTTTACGACTACATGATGGGGATTGAATTTAACCCTCGAATAGGGAAGTGGTTTGATTTCAAGCTCTTTCTTCAGTGGGCGCCCTGGGATTGTGGCCTGGACTCTGATCAACCTTTCCTTTGCTGCCAAACAAGAGGAGCTGTATGGCGAAGCGACAAACTCCATGATCCTTGTCAATGTCCTTCAGGTAAATTCCAAGGAGGAAATTAGGAAACCAGCTAGGAAGTAAACTAATATTAAAGTAGGAAAAGAAGTCCTTCTATGGAAATGAAAATGAAGTGTTTTTTCCTGGCCTGAAACAAGCTCATTCAGTGATGGTGTGCTGGGACTTCTTTGGATTTATTGCCTGATCTGTGGAAATGGAAGCCTGCTCAATAGGAGCTCTATCGGCCCTCTTTGTAACGCTGTGACTCTAAGCTGAAGAGAGATTGGGCTGATCAACTGTGAGTTCACTTCCCAAGCGTTCGTCCTTGAGTTGTACACTTGCCTTAGTCATCCTACTGTTGCTTTATCTGTGTAGATAGATAGATAGGTAGGTAGATATTGTGTATCCACATAGCTTGTATTTATGTGATAGTTCTTCCTAACTGTGTTCAGAAACGTCTGGTTTTGAAGTGCTAACATAAAAACCCCAATGAGTTGTGAGATCACATCACAAGGCAGCACAGACATTAGGCTGATGCTGTTAGACAGGGTAACTGGTGACAGTGCTCTGTTATTACTGTGAAATTATTCTGTTGCAGGGTATTTTTGTTCTGGACTTCTTTTGGAATGAAGCCTGGTACTTGAAAACCATTGCTATCTGCCATGATCATTTGGGATGGTATTTGGGCTGGGGAGACTGTGTTTGGTTGCCTTCCCTCTCTACTTTGCAGGTAAAAATGTGGACACTGTGGATTTGGGCTAAGAGGAAGGAAACTTTGCAGAAACATTCTTCTCAGCAGGTTAATGTGCACCTTAAATGTTTCTAGGCGGTTTGACTGTTGAGAAATCCTTGCAACATTCTTTGTAACAATTCCTGGGTAGGAAGGCTTCCTGTCCGTGCCCAGATTGGACATCTTTTCCTCTCCTGCCCTTCTTTTGTGCCTCTTTCTGTCACTGTCTGTTGTGTCTGTATACTTTTCTGAATCCTTTTGGTTTCCTTTTTTTCTAAATCCTTTCCGTTTCCTTTTTTTTTTTACTCCTGCTTGTTGAGGGTCTTTTGGTTAGCGGTGGTTTGTTTGTGTTTTGTTCCTTGCTTTTTCCTTCTGTCCGGTTTGCATCCTTGCAACTTCTCTCTTCTTGTTTCAGGAAGAAGTGCAATTTTGGAGAGAGAAAGAGAGAAGGAAACTGTTGGATGCAGAGTTTTTTGAAAGTTTTCTGCAGTTTTACTGTTGCAGTAGATTTTTCTACTCTTTCTTCTGGTCTGTTGTGGGCCACTGTAGTCAAGGAATTGGTCTGGCATGCTGAGCCTCTGTTGGAAGTAAATGTCTGATTGTTTTTGTGCTCCCCAGGGTCTGTATTTGGTTTACCAGCCTGTCCAGCTGTGCACAGCCCATGCCGTAGGGGTCTTGATGCTGGGCTTGCTGGGCTATTCCATCTTCAGAATGACCAACCACCAGAAGGACCTCTTCCGTCGTACCAATGGCAAGTGCAGGATCTGGGGGAAGAAGCCGGAGTCCATCGAGTGCTCCTACGTGTCCGTGGATGGGCCCAAGCACTACAGCAAGCTGATGACCTCTGGCTTTTGGGGCTGGGCACGTCATTTCAACTGCACGGGAGACCTGATGGGCTCGCTGGCCTATTGCCTGGCTTGTGGCTTTGAGCACATCCTGCCTTACTTCTACATCGTTTACATGACCACTCTGCTCACCCAGCGCTGCATTCGGGACGAGCACGGTTGTTGCAGCAAAGATGGGAAGGACTGGAAGCACTACACTGCTGCAGTGCCCTACCGGCTCTACCCGGCAGATTTTAAGGCTAATGCAGGATCCAGGGGAAAGAAAAAAGAAGAAACATGCAGGCATGCCATGTTTAAAGTGTTTAAACTGAAGTGGGGCACTGAAATGTCCCATTTTTTTAGAGGATTCTTTTAATTGGAATTGAATCATGCCGCAACCGGGCCAGGAGACACTTCAGAGACAGAGTCAGAGAAGCGGGTATTTGCTTTATTCGGCGCGCCGGGTGTGTGGGGATCGCTCCTCCAAACACACACCTGGTGCTCTCTACAACACAAGTATTACGGGTTAAATTAGGAATATTCATCACATTCCTTGGGACAGGTGTGGTTATACAAATTATTTCTCGGAAGTCATTAGCATATGGGCCACGCATGCGCTGTGTGTCCTGGTGGCCGCGCTGAGGAAGGCCTCTCCTCTTCCTCGGGGGTCTTTTCTGATGAAGGCCAGTAGTCTTCCTCTCAGTGAACTTTTTCACCTTTCTCCCTGGGCATGCGTAGTCCTTTGAGGAATGTTTCAGCGGTCTCTGAGATGATCCTTGTGCCCTCTATCTTGACAAGAGTAGGGCAAATTTGGTTTCTTAGGTTTTGTAATTACAGTCTGCTGTCTGAACTAACGTTTGCTGTCTCCCAATAGTTAACTCGTGCTTCCATGAGTTAGCTATTGACTGCCCCTTCCTCATTTCTGAAGAAGTATGTTTTTTTCCCAAAGCCTGTAGTGGTAGGTCAGGGCAGTAGACAGAAGGTGGCACAGGTTTGCAGCTGGCACCTGCCCACAGGGCCAGGGAAGGCACCTGGGTGCTTTCCTGTGGCTAGACTGGTTACTGCACTTTCCATCTCTACCAGTTGTTTTGAGGGTAGAGAAAGGTATTTTGAGGGCTGCAATGGGCCCAGCACCATGGGAGCAACTCCAGCATCTCAACATTTCCTGTGGGCTCCATGCCCATGGCTTACGAGGCTGCAGACCCAGCTGGTCAAAGGCGCAGCCCTGCCTCCCATTTCAGGGGAAGAAAGAGGAAGAGTTTTGTCAGGGCTCAACCTGAAATGACCTTTTGCCATTTCTGATTCTTCTCCCAGCATTGGAGAGGAGCAGCATCTCTGTCCCTGCCACCCGCTGGCCCTTGGAATGCACACATGAGCCCACGTATCACTTCAGGTGAAGCCAAGTGGCCGCCTCAGTTTGAAAGGGCGGCTGTTGTTTCACTGTTGCATTTCTTGGCTTGTTACAGCCCCTCCTGCCTGGACTACAGCCTGTGCTTGAAGACACAAAAGTGCCATGATGCCTGGAGGAAAGGCATCAAAAGCTTGACAAAGGCTGAAGGGAACACTCTGATCACCCCTTTTCCCAAGAGGGTTCTTTAGCTGAAGTTGCTAACCAGGAGCAGACTTGACACCCCGGCATGGGTTTGTGGTTCTTTTATTTCTCGAGTCCTCACTCCTGCGTGGGACTCGGCAACCGGGTGCTGCAGAGGCTCTGGCAAGGCATCAAAGACGCCCGCCCCGCAGCCAAGGGTGGCGCAAGATCTCCTCCAGCGCTGGCCTGTCCGCGGGGTGCTTGGACAAACACCAGCGGATCAGATGTTGGCACTCTGGGGAGAGAAGCCAGAAAGCGCCGGTCACTTGCAGAAGGCTCCTGCCCAGCTGCTCCCGGCGCCCGCAGGGCCCGGGCCGTGCTGCGTGTGCTCAGAGCTGTGCCGGCCTCCCGGCTGACTCTGCCCTTTGCGGGACAGCGGCACGGCAGGACACGCGCCACCTCCTGCAGCCAAGCGGGCCACACCGACCCCACCGTGGTCACGGGCCGCCGCCTGCGGCCAGCCCTTGAGGGCAGATCGACCTCCCGCGGAGCTGCGTGAGGGCCACGCTGGGCTGCGCGGTGCCATCTGCCAAAGCCTGCCTTCTTGAGGCCGGACACCAACCTGGAGAGACCTGCTGCCAGAAGAAGAGCTGCCCCGACACGATGCCACGGTCGTCCTGGAAGGGCTCGTTCCCGCAGACCATGACGTACAGCAGCACGCCCAGGGACCAGATGGTCGCCGAATGGCCGTGGTAGCAGCCAAGGCAGATCCACTCGGGTGGGCTGTACAGGTGTGTTCCTAGGGGACACAGGCGGCGCTGTCCAGGCGCAGGCTGCTGCCTTCCAGAGCCTGGTGCCAGCCTCCTGGCAGAAGCAGGGGCTGCACCAGTGGCCACAACTTCCCCCCGGGGCCAGCCGCCGTCCCCCAGCCAATTGGCCAAAGCCAGGAAACCGTTCTGCAAGGCAGACAAGGCCAGCGGAGCAGCCCAAGCCCTTGCGGGCCTGCCAAGCCGAGCGGCCGGGGCCTGGCTTTGGCAGCCCCCCTCTGTGGGCAGGGCCGGCAGCCGGCTCCTGGGGCACAGCATCTGGCCCGTGCCAAAGGGCAGCCGGCAGCCGGCTGAATGCCGCAGCCCGCAGCCCAGGAGGGAACGGGGCCGTGCAGTGCCTGGCACTGGGAGCGGGGCCCGGCCTGTGGGCTCACCGGCAAATTGCGTGAAGGCCTGCTCCTGGAGGAAGGTGCCGCAACCGAAGTCGATGAGCTTCAGGTCGCCACTCTCCGGGTCCACGAGGAGGTTCTCCGGCTTGATGTCCCGGTGCAGGACGCCGCAGGCGGTGCAGTGCCGCACGGCCTCCAGCACCTGGCAGAAAAGCCAGCGCGCCATCTCCTCGCACAGGAAGCCCTGCTCCAGCAGGAAGTCCAGGAGATCCTGCGATGACTCCGGACGCTCCATGACCAGCAGGAAGCTGTCAGGCAGCTCAAACCAGTCGAGGAGCTGGATGATGTTGTGGCAGCCAGAGCCCACCTTCTCCATGAGCACAATCTCCATGGGAACGCGGGTGCCGTCGGGCTGTGGGGAGGAGACAGTGCCTCCAGCAGGCCTGATGCTGCCCTGGGGCTGCTGTGCTGCCCCGTGCCTGGGATGCCCCAGTGCCCCCTTGGGCAGCCTCCCTGGTGCTTGGGCTTCCTCCCGCCCAGGGGATGCTTGGGGGGTGCCCCCCTGCCCGGCCCCACCACCGGTGTTTGGCATCCCCGGGCCCGCCCTGCTCCGGCTCGCACGCTGAGCCCACGCCCGCTCCCCCCGCCCTGCGCCGCCTCCCGCCCTCGGGGCCCGGCCTTATCCCTGCCCGCCACGCCCCGCTCTGGCGCCGTGGCCCCGCTCGCTCACTCACCAGCTCGTACCACTGCACCACGCTCTCCCGGGCCACGCGTTTGATGGCCACCTGCAAGCCCACGAGAGACGGGGCTGAGCTCAAGCCCTGCCCCGCCCCTGGCCCTCGTCCCGCGCCCCGCCGTCCCGGCCACTTACCGGGCTCCCGTCCGAGAGGCGGATGCCCGAGAAAACGGTGCCGAAGCCACCGCTGCCCAGCTGCGGGCCCAGCTGGTACAGCTCCTGCAGCTTCTTCTTTTGCCCTGCGACCGAGACCGAGCCATCAGCCTTGCGCCCAGGGCCCCCCCGGCCAAGTGCCCGCGAGTGAAGCGGGCCGAGCCACCGCGGGCCACCTTGCTCTGACCTGCTTCCTGCTGCGCGCCGGGCAGCGGCCACCGCCTTGCAGCCGTCGGGCTGGCGAGCGCCAGAGCTGGGGCAGGGGAGCGCGCAGAGGCGGCTGCAGGAGCCGGAGGGCAGCGGGGCAGGGCGGCACCGTCGCTGTCCCCGGCGTCGTGGGCTGGACTCTGCTCTTGAGGACTGCCGGGGCTACAGCCCGAGGACTCGCACAGGGGGGTGTCAGGAGTAGCTGCAAACCAGAGAGGGGTTTTTTGAAGCTGTGGCATCAGAAGCACTGGAAACAGCCAGGGACTCGGCTGCTCTCAAGGGCCCTGGCCTGGCCTGCGGATGCCCCTCAAGAGCCCCAAGGGAGCCTCAAAGAGCTCCTCAGATCTCACCTGCTACCAGCAAGGCCTTCCTGGTAGTCGGTGGCCGTCTCGGAGCAGCTTCCTGGAGATGGAGGAACCTCCTGGGTGTCTTGAGGCTCGTCTCCGCCACCAGGCAAGAGCTGTTGCCAGCTGGCGCAGCCGGCACAGCGTCCTGGGAGCTGTGGGCCGGCAACTGCTGGCTCCAGCTCACTCGCTGCTCCAGCACCTGCTCCTGACAAGGCTCCCCTGGATCGGGCTGGGCTCCCACTTGGACTTCTGGGCTTTCCCTGGCAACGTCAGTTGTCAGGGTTGTGCCCGTGTTGTTGAAGTCCATGAGTCCAAGGGAGCTGGGAGACCTGTGCACAGGCTCTGCACTTTCTGCAGGCTGACTGCAGGTCTCACGGAGCGTCTGCGGGCGATGGAGGCTGTCAGAGATAGCGGACGCTCCTGGCGGGATGGAGGATCTCTGACAGCCTGAGCTTCTTGCCTGGATGGCGGCTCTCTGATGGTGTGCCATCCTTGCAAGGCTTGAGGCTCTCCCAGGGATGGAGAATCTTGCTGGGAGCAGCCTCTTGAAGGGATGGAGGCTCCTGGAGGAGCTGGCCGAGCCACAGCAGGGCAGGTGGCCTCGCTTCAGCAGCTCCTCCAGTTCTTTCCACAAGGCCTGCCACATCCCAGAGTAGAGCGGCACCCATGTCCCATTGCGAGCCCAGAGCAGCAGCATCAGTTCCTGCAGCTCCTGGGCCACTGCCACGCAGGGGCCGCAGCTGCAGGGGCTGTCCAGGGGGCTCGCGGGAGCACGTGGCCGCTTGCGAGGGGTGGCCCGAGGCCTGGAGGACCTGGGAGCCGCAGAGGCTCCTCGCTTCCTCCGTGAGCCTCTGGGCTGCACCCCGGGGCGCTTGCGCCTCTTCGCTGTCCTTGTCTGCCGCCTCCGTGGTTGCCAGTGGCCAACGGCCCACCAGACAGCCACAGCGGCCAACAGCAGGACAAGCACAATCACTGGGACAACACCGTCACACATGGCTCCGGCACGTCCCATCGCGACTGCACTGGCAGCTGCAGGTGCTGGCCCGTGTTACATAGCGACTGCGCGGTGATGTCACAGTGCTGTGGGCCAGGACAGCCGGGTGACATCCCAGCCCTGCCTCTCACCAGCGCTCAGCCCCTTTGTGCCGTCATAGCCCTGGGCCCACCTCAGGGATCAGCAGAACCAGCTCATGCCTAAGGATGCACATGGCCAGAAAAAGCCTGGCAGCAAGAACAGGAGCTCAGCCTGCTGCAGTGAATCATTCCCTGCAGCAAGTGGCACATCAGGAAGAGTGCTGCTGCCACCAGTGTCAAGCCCATGGCTCCCAGGACACTGCAGCGGTACCAACTGGCAACAGCCACTACTCTGTGCCTGCGAAGATCTTCCAGAGACAAAGGGAGTTGAAGTTCCTGTGTCTCTGGGGAGCTCTCCTGAACTGGCTGTCGAGGGCAGGAAGAGTTTTCTGTAACAGCTCACCGACTTCTGCGTTGCCTCTGTTCTAAACAAGTCAGGATTTCCCAAGGAGCGCTCATGGTGCTCTCACTGCTCTGGTTTTGACGGGCATAGGGTTCCTTTTTTCCCAGTTGCTGGCACACACTGGGTTCAGATGCACCATGGGAATGCTGTGGATCAAACAGGGGTGGTTTGCTTTCTGCTGAGCAGGGCTTGCCCTCTTCAGGGACTTTGCAGTGTCCCTTGGTACAGTGCACGTTTTCCACGGCGAAGGGAGGGAAGAGTGTTGAAGACAGAGGCAAAGAATGCATTAAACACCTGTGCTGTGTCCCTGGCCCTGTTTGTCAGGTGACCATCCACATCCTGGAAGGGGACAATGTTACTTCTACAATGTTTCTTTCCATGCATATATTTAAAACCACTCTTTTTATTGGGCCCCACATTTCTGGCCACCTTCCTCTCCAGCTGAGCTTTCAGTGCACCAAAGTTCTCCCTACAGTGGCGAGAAACATCTCTGGGGAAGGAATGAGAAGGAGGTGTCTTTACAAACTATCTGTGGGCCTGATGGTAGATAAAGCCAGATACTGATAGGTGAAAGAAGCAGCAAAGGGAGGAACCCTAACTTCCATAGGAATTCCACTAATTGACACAGACTGTTACTCACTCAAGACTCTGCTAATCCCTGGATTTAGAGAAAAAGAACAGAGACAGGAGCAAAAGAATGGGGGGGGGGGAGGGGGGTAGACATTAGAAAGGGGGTTTGTATTAAGCCATTTGGGAAGTCTGTACCTCTCAAGTAGCTCAGCCAGTGGGGAAAGAGAGAGGGAAATGCAGCTGGGAAATTAGGAGATAAAGGAAGCTGCGTCCTCTATCAACTTGAGAGATCCCGTGGGAAATGCCCATGACCTCTCCCTTTATTCGATCAAAGTAACAGGACTGCTCTGTCTCTTGTTTGGACGTACAGCTGTGGTGTTTGAGGACTAATTTTCCTGACATCCGTATTCTTCTTGTGACCTTGCTTCCACTGGGCACACAGCTTCCTTTTCCATCCTCTTTGCCAGAGAAGAAGCCTTCTGCCTCGCCTGCTTGGCTTTCGACATTTGGGAATCTCCTGCTGCTGTGCCCTTAGGAGGTGATGTTTCAAAATTGACCAGCACGGATGGACCCCAGCACCTGCAAAAACATTGTCCCTGGAGACCCTGCTTAGCAGTTCCCTGAGCAGTCTGAAGTCTGCTCTCCTCATGGCCCGAGCTGAGGTTTTGCTGGCCCTTTTCCTCTTGTCAGAGGTTTGAAACTCGATTGATTTGTGGTCGCTGTGGCCAAGACGGCCGCCAGTCCCCACCTGGCTCAGGGCACGTGGGACTCAGAGGGCGGCCTGGCTCCAGGGGGGCTGAGCTGGAGAGTCCTGGGCTGCGGGGGGCTTCCCGCTTTCCTGGGAGGAGACTCCCTGGGGAGGAAGAAGGGTCTGGCATGAGCCACAAGGCCCCTGGCCGAGGGACGGTAGCGGGGGACGTGTGCGTAGCGGATGCTGTCTGGGAGGAGCTGTGGCAAGGAGTGGGTGTGGGGCTGGGGGTGTCCCAGAGCTCAGTGAGGGTGTTCCCCCAGCCCAGCAGGCAGAAAGCCCCTGGCTCACAGCAGGAGCCAAGTTCCAGGTCACCAGGAACAGCCCCCGCCCTCACCAGTGCTCCCAGCCTCCCACAAAGGTTGGTTATGCCCATGGGTGCTGCCAAGGTTCCCCATGGGAACAGGGCTGGACACCCTAAAAAGGGGGGTCAACACCCCAGGGGCAAAGCCAGTGCAGGGGAGAATGAGTGGGATGAGTGTGAGAGGACCACCTCTACCCCTCCCATCCCGCACCAGGGAGCAGGGACTTTCCTGGGACAGCTCCAGGAGGATATTCAGGACCATCCTTGCCTGGGACAGGGGTGCCAAGGAGATCCAGGAGGGATCAGTGTCCAGCTCTGTGTCCTGGGACACCCTGCACCCTGTTCCCCATAGCCCTGATTTTCAGGAAGGAGCCACAGGAGCCTCCTGGCCATTGCTGGATTTTTCTTTCAGGAATTCGCTGTGGAGCTCGTTTGTCTTTTTTTGCCTCTTTCGGAGCTCCTGTAAAAACGGCCTTGGAGCTGGAAGGGGCGGGGCGGGGCGGGGCGGGGCAGGGCGGAGAAGAGCCAGCTGGGGAAGTCTTGAGGGCTTCTGTGGCTCTGGCAGCCTGCTTTCCTCCTCTCCCTTTGGTGGAGGTGTGGGCTGGCAACGGAGCATCTTCCCCGGGTGGCCGCGGTGCCCCGGATCCCTGCCCTGAGCGGAGGGACAACACTGGGCGTCTCTGGCCTGCCGCACGCAGCCAGGCTGCCGCACAGAGCTCCTCGAAAGCCCTGCCCTTGGCCGCAGGGGGCCGAATTAGTGAGGCATTAAGGAGGGAGGAAGGAAGGGCGCTAATTAGGGAGGGGAGGGCGGGGAGCCGTTCCCAGCCGAGGGGGCGTGGCCAGGACGATGGGCGTGGGCAGGGCCTCAGCGGCGGCGAGGGGCCGTGGTCTGAGCGGGGCCGGGGCCAGCGCTGAGGGGAGCAAAGGGCGGGAAAAGGCTCGGTGCTGCTGAGGGGAAGCGTCGGGAAGGAGGGGACGGAGGGGATATCGTTGGGAAAAAGGGAGACACAAGAGCTCCTGGGGGCCTGAAACCACTAACAGTGGTGGAGGGGAGCCCAACACACTCCTCCTATGTATCCCTATGCTTTACAGAGGGGAAGGCGTGGCTAAAATCCAGGAGAAACAGTGCTGTGGATCCAAGGAATCAGAAGCAGGATCTGTGTGGAGGGCGTCCCTCACGGGAGGCACATGAATCGACCTGAGCGAGGCTGGGGCAGGAGGGTCACGGCCAGCAGAGAAGGGGGACCCTCTGTCCATGCCAAGGCCCAGGGCAGCCCTATCCCGGGAAGCGCGCAGGGAGCGGATCCTTGAGCTGCTGCACGTTGGCGCTGCCCTCGCTCAGCCGGCAGCCCCCTCATTGCCCAGGGGGAGCTGGTGGCAGTGGGGAGTGGGAGAGGGAAACATCTGTCCTACACCTCCATGGCTGCGGCACTGCCAAAGGTGAAGAACGTCAGAGAACTGCCAAACAAGATCCTCCAGCAGGAAAGGCAGACGTTCCCAGCTCCAGGGAATTCCCTGATGTCAGCAGTGGAGGAGCAGGATGAGGAAGATCTCCACGCTTGCGATACTTCTGGCAAGAGCCTCCGTCCCTGCCAGAGCCTCGGTGAGAGCTGCCGGAGCGCAGACGGAGGAAGGCCTTTGGACAGGTGCAAGGTATGAATGATGCACGGTCCCCAGTCGTGGTGTGAGCAGAAACATTTCTTCCAAGCACCTCTGGCTTTTAGAAGAGTTTCACTCTCAGGTTCGAATAGCGTGAGCCTGGAAAGCCAATAGTCGAAATGCTCCGATGTCTGCTACCCAATACTAGACATGAACTCGTGTCTCTCGTAGCAACATCAGGCTTTTTCCCTAAGCCAAGTGCTGGAAGGAGAATTTCTTCTGCAAAACTACTGTGCTTCTGCTGCTTGTTCCATTTTAGAAAGTTTCCTTCGTCGCCCCTGCCTTGATTGAACAGTCCTTTCTCTTCTAACTAGAAGCTCCAGGTTCTCTTCTTACAAGTTGTCTTTGTTTTCTTTGCCCACAGACAGGAGTCCCTGCTTCCCCAGAGCCACGTCGATCTGCAGAGCCTGCTTGTGGCTGAGGATGCAGATGGCCAGGAAAGGCCGGGAAGTAAAAATTGGTAACATTTCTAGTTCCTAGGAAAGAAATATTTCATGAGATCTGGAAAACAAGCATCCCAGCATCTGTGGCATTCCCAGCTGATCAGTCCCGCTGTAGCAAGATTGAGGATGCATCTCCCAGTTCTCCAAGAGCTGAGTAGGTATTAGTAGGGCATTGGACTGCAGCTGGGAACAGCAAAAGTGGCTGGCACAGCAAGTTCAATGTATGGCTGTCCAAGGTCTGTCTTTTGCAAGTTTCCAAGCTTTGCATCATGTTCTTGGGATTCCATTATCACTTTCAACCGAATACTCTACCAGTTAGAGCCATGATTGCCATCAAAAAGGTGAAGTCTGTAATAATAATCTGGTTTTTGGAGGGGAGATTTTCTCTCATCTCTTGCTCTGATCAGCTAGTGTAGTTTTAGAGGAGTTTGTGGTAAAGTCTGTTCTGTGCTGATTTTTTAATGGCTGTTTGACCACCAGACATGTCTGTGCCCTGAAGACATTTTCAGTTTTCATCCAGTTAGTCTAGAAGGTCCACTGAAAAAGTTATTTGATGTAACTCATCTCTCTGAAACCTGGGCAAACAAAATGCTCTGTTTTGGATTACAGGGAGGTGGACTGGTTTTCCTTGGCAAGCATCCTTTTCCTGCTCGTGTTTGCACCGCCGATCGTGTATTACTTCATCATGTCCTGTGACCAGTACCAGTGCTCTCTGACTGACCCACTGCTGGACTTGCTGACAGGGAATAAACATCTGTCTGACATCTGGAACAGGACTCCCACACTGACCTATAGGGCTGCTGGCATCTATTCCCTTTGGGTCACTTTCCAGGTACATTCTTGAGTTATGATCTGGATGCCGGGTCTGGTTTCTCACACGGCTGTTGGATGAATCCTTTTGCACAAAGGATAGTGGAATGTTGAACTGGCATTTACTCTTTGGTGTTTCCCACTTTCCAGGGCTTTTTGGAATCCAAAGGAAGCTTATGTACTTGGAAAAGAAGCATGTAGGGAATATACGCAAATATTCCTTGTGTGACATATGCCTTAATGAGGTTTTGAAGAAAAAGCAACTTTATAGCAGTATCCGTTGGTTTTAAATTCATACACAAGAAATAGATAAAAATAAAACGACGAGGACCTGAATCTAGTTACCAACTGTCCTGCCTCCCCACCAAAAAAGGATGGCAGCCTTACATGAAGTACATCTTTGAGCTGTCTCAAAGCTTAGATGTATTACTAGTCTAAAATCCCAACAGCTAAATATTGCCATATTTGCTTACCCAATACTTAATAGAAACTTAATAGAAACATTCTATTTGGTATGTGTATGTAAGGAATAGTGTTTTGAGGGATTTTGTCTCGTCTGTATTTACTGTGAATACATCCTCTCTCTTCTAGGTGGTTTTGTACATGTCCATCCCTGACTTCTGCCATAAAGTTCTCCCTGGATATGTGGGAGGTGTACAAGAAGGTGCTGTCACCCCTGCTGGTAAGGTATTCCTTGGAATACACGGACACCGTGCAATCTTCTGAAATGATAGTATTTCTGTACCTAGAGTGTTTAATAGCCCATGTGTAGCCAGAGGAAACGTGGGCAGAAGTGCTCTCACCTTCCTCCCGTGTTCAGTTCAAACAAAAATAGAAAGCAATCGATGTCATCTTTTAGAAGAAGTGATAGCATTTCTATCTCTTAGAATTAGTATAACTGTTGATCTGGTAGGCACCATACCAGCAGTGAAAAAGTACTGGTTGATGACTTTGGCACTTGAAATTGTCAGTTGACTGTAGCTGTCCAGGACTATTGCTGGTATTCGACAAGATAGTTTTACCTGCTCAAGCTCCATGAAGCCAAGGGACTTGAACAAAATGTGGGATGTGAACTGTTAGGAGAAGTGGTTTGTTACTCTGGTCAGTTTTGGGGGAAAGCCTAAATTCAGTTTTGTGAGGAGAAAAACTCAGCCTAACAAAGCCTAATGGGTACAGCAGAGTTTAATGGAACACTCAGAAAAGTGCTTTAAGGTATTGAATTGGGAGGACGAGGAGAGAGAAGTTGTTTCATGAGCGCTTGATTGAGCTTCTGTGTATTCTGTGCATAGCCATGTGAATTAAAAGCTGCAGTAATGCGGGGTCAGTAACACTCGATTTTTTTTCTTCATCTTTTAGGTGTCGTGAATAAATATGAAAATCAATGGACTTCAGGCCTGGATCATGACCCATGTGCTTTGGTTTGCAAATGCTTCTTGCTTCCACTTCTTCTCACCTACCATCATTTTTGACAAGTGGATTCCTCTCCTGTGGTGTGCCAATAGCTTGGGATATGCAGTGTCCACGTTTGCAATGATTAAAGGCTACTTTTTCCCTCCCAATGCCAAAGAGTGGTATGTGAATTTTAGTAATGAGAGAAGACGAGGTAATCCGAGATTAAAACTGTTAAATAAAAACCGGGTCTATCAATTGAATGACAGAATATATTTCACTGGCAGAGAGAGCTGAGCCAGTGTATGACAGTGGTTCTTTGCTTCACTAGCACCATCCCCCGTGTTTCATGCTGCACACCATGGGACTGGCAGCCTCAGTGTCACAGATACACCCATCCTAGAAATAGTGAGACTGTTCAGAAGTGTTAGCAAGAGTAAACTCGGGCACTTCTGAAACTCTACAACTTATGTCTATTAATGTAATACTTCAGCTGGGTCAGCTTCTGTTACCTTGCACAGCGTTACATGCTTTGATGATTTTTATTATCACTACATCAAATTAATCTGAATTGTGTAGTCAGAGCAGTAATTACCTGTATTTGTGTAGAACTCTGTACATTTCCAATTTTTTTATGTTTTACAGCAAATTCACTGGAAACTTCTTTTACGACTACATGATGGGGATTGAATTTAACCCTCGAATAGGGAAGTGGTTTGATTTCAAGCTCTTTCTTCAGTGGGCGCCCTGGGATTGTGGCCTGGACTCTGATCAACCTTTCCTTTGCTGCCAAACAAGAGGAGCTGTATGGCGAAGCGACAAACTCCATGATCCTTGTCAATGTCCTTCAGGTAAATTCCAAGGAGGAAATTAGGAAACCAGCTAGGAAGTAAACTAATATTAAAGTAGGAAAAGAAGTCCTTCTATGGAAATGAAAATGAAGTGTTTTTTCCTGGCCTGAAACAAGCTCATTCAGTGATGGTGTGCTGGGACTTCTTTGGATTTATTGCCTGATCTGTGGAAATGGAAGCCTGCTCAATAGGAGCTCTATCGGCCCTCTTTGTAACGCTGTGACTCTAAGCTGAAGAGAGATTGGGCTGATCAACTGTGAGTTCACTTCCCAAGCGTTCGTCCTTGAGTTGTACACTTGCCTTAGTCATCCTACTGTTGCTTTATCTGTGTAGATAGATAGATAGGTAGGTAGATATTGTGTATCCACATAGCTTGTATTTATGTGATAGTTCTTCCTAACTGTGTTCAGAAACGTCTGGTTTTGAAGTGCTAACATAAAAACACCAATGAGTTGTGAGATCACATCACAAGGCAGCACAGACATTAGGCTGATGCTGTTAGACAGGGTAACTGGTGACAGTGCTCTGTTATTACTGTGAAATTATTCTGTTGCAGGGTATTTTTGTTCTGGACTTCTTTTGGAATGAAGCCTGGTACTTGAAAACCATTGCTATCTGCCATGATCATTTGGGATGGTATTTGGGCTGGGGAGACTGTGTTTGGTTGCCTTCCCTCTCTACTTTGCAGGTAAAAATGTGGACACTGTGGATTTGGGCTAAGAGGAAGGAAACTTTGCAGAAACATTCTTCTCAGCAGGTTAATGTGCACCTTAAATGTTTCTAGGCGGTTTGACTGTTGAGAAATCCTTGCAACATTCTTTGTAACAATTCCTGGGTAGGAAGGCTTCCTGTCCGTGCCCAGATTGGACATCTTTTCCTCTCCTGCCCTTCTTTTGTGCCTCTTTCTGTCACTGTCTGTTGTGTCTGTATACTTTTCTGAATCCTTTTGGTTTCCTTTTTTTCTAAATCCTTTCCGTTTCCTTTTTTTTTTTACTCCTGCTTGTTGAGGGTCTTTTGGTTAGCGGTGGTTTGTTTGTGTTTTGTTCCTTGCTTTTTCCTTCTGTCCGGTTTGCATCCTTGCAACTTCTCTCTTCTTGTTTCAGGAAGAAGTGCAATTTTGGAGAGAGAAAGAGAGAAGGAAACTGTTGGATGCAGAGTTTTTTGAAAGTTTTCTGCAGTTTTACTGTTGCAGTAGATTTTTCTACTCTTTCTTCTGGTCTGTTGTGGGCCACTGTAGTCAAGGAATTGGTCTGGCATGCTGAGCCTCTGTTGGAAGTAAATGTCTGATTGTTTTTGTGCTCCCCAGGGTCTGTATTTGGTTTACCAGCCTGTCCAGCTGTGCACAGCCCATGCCGTAGGGGTCTTGATGCTGGGCTTGCTGGGCTATTCCATCTTCAGAATGACCAACCACCAGAAGGACCTCTTCCGTCGTACCAATGGCAAGTGCAGGATCTGGGGGAAGAAGCCGGAGTCCATCGAGTGCTCCTACGTGTCCGTGGATGGGCCCAAGCACTACAGCAAGCTGATGACCTCTGGCTTTTGGGGCTGGGCACGTCATTTCAACTGCACGGGAGACCTGATGGGCTCGCTGGCCTATTGCCTGGCTTGTGGCTTTGAGCACATCCTGCCTTACTTCTACATCGTTTACATGACCACTCTGCTCACCCAGCGCTGCATTCGGGACGAGCACGGTTGTTGCAGCAAAGATGGGAAGGACTGGAAGCACTACACTGCTGCAGTGCCCTACCGGCTCTACCCGGCAGATTTTAAGGCTAATGCAGGATCCAGGGGAAAGAAAAAAGAAGAAACATGCAGGCATGCCATGTTTAAAGTGTTTAAACTGAAGTGGGGCACTGAAATGTCCCATTTTTTTAGAGGATTCTTTTAATTGGAATTGAATCATGCCGCAACCGGGCCAGGAGACACTTCAGAGACAGAGTCAGAGAAGCGGGTATTTGCTTTATTCGGCGCGCCGGGTGTGTGGGGATCGCTCCTCCAAACACACACCTGGTGCTCTCTACAACACAAGTATTATGGGTTAAATTAGGAATATTCATCACATTCCTTGGGACAGGTGTGGTTATACAAATTATTTCTCGGAAGTCATTAGCATATGGGCCACGCATGCGCTGTGTGTCCTGGTGGCCGCGCTGAGGAAGGCCTCTCCTCTTCCTCGGGGGTCTTTTCTGATGAAGGCCAGTAGTCTTCCTCTCAGTGAACTTTTTCACCTTTCTCCCTGGGCATGCGTAGTCCTTTGAGGAATGTTTCAGCGGTCTCTGAGATGATCCTTGTGCCCTCTATCTTGACAAGAGTAGGGCAAATTTGGTTTCTTAGGTTTTGTAATTACAGTCTGCTGTCTGAACTAACGTTTGCTGTCTCCCAATAGTTAACTCGTGCTTCCATGAGTTAGCTATTGACTGCCCCTTCCTCATTTCTGAAGAAGTATGTTTTTTTCCCAAAGCCTGTAGTGGTAGGTCAGGGCAGTAGACAGAAGGTGGCACAGGTTTGCAGCTGGCACCTGCCCACAGGGCCAGGGAAGGCACCTGGGTGCTTTCCTGTGGCTAGACTGGTTACTGCACTTTCCATCTCTACCAGTTGTTTTGAGGGTAGAGAAAGGTATTTTGAGGGCTGCAATGGGCCCAGCACCATGGGAGCAACTCCAGCATCTCAACATTTCCTGTGGGCTCCATGCCCATGGCTTACGAGGCTGCAGACCCAGCTGGTCAAAGGCGCAGCCCTGCCTCCCATTTCAGGGGAAGAAAGAGGAAGAGTTTTGTCAGGGCTCAACCTGAAATGACCTTTTGCCATTTCTGATTCTTCTCCCAGCATTGGAGAGGAGCAGCATCTCTGTCCCTGCCACCCGCTGGCCCTTGGAATGCACACATGAGCCCACGTATCACTTCAGGTGAAGCCAAGTGGCCGCCTCAGTTTGAAAGGGCGGCTGTTGTTTCACTGTTGCATTTCTTGGCTTGTTACAGCCCCTCCTGCCTGGACTACAGCCTGTGCTTGAAGACACAAAAGTGCCATGATGCCTGGAGGAAAGGCATCAAAAGCTTGACAAAGGCTGAAGGGAACACTCTGATCACCCCTTTTCCCAAGAGGGTTCTTTAGCTGAAGTTGCTAACCAGGAGCAGACTTGACACCCCGGCATGGGTTTGTGGTTCTTTTATTTCTCGAGTCCTCACTCCTGCGTGGGACTCGGCAACCGGGTGCTGCAGAGGCTCCGGCAAGGCATCAAAGACGCCCGCCCCGCAGCCAAGGGTGGCGCAAGATCTCCTCCAGCGCTGGCCTGTCCGCGGGGTGCTTGGACAAACACCAGCGGATCAGATGTTGGCACTCTGGGGAGAGAAGCCAGAAAGCGCCGGTCACTTGCAGAAGGCTCCTGCCCAGCTGCTCCCGGCGCCCGCAGGGCCCGGGCCGTGCTGCGTGTGCTCAGAGCTGTGCCGGCCTCCCGGCTGACTCTGCCCTTTGCGGGACAGCGGCACGGCAGGACACGCGCCACCTCCTGCAGCCAAGCGGGCCACACCGACCCCACCGTGGTCACGGGCCGCCGCCTGCGGCCAGCCCTTGAGGGCAGATCGACCTCCCGCGGAGCTGCGTGAGGGCCACGCTGGGCTGCGCGGTGCCATCTGCCAAAGCCTGCCTTCTTGAGGCCGGACACCAACCTGGAGAGACCTGCTGCCAGAAGAAGAGCTGCCCCGACACGATGCCACGGTCGTCCTGGAAGGGCTCGTTCCCGCAGACCATGACGTACAGCAGCACGCCCAGGGACCAGATGGTCGCCGAATGGCCGTGGTAGCAGCCAAGGCAGATCCACTCGGGTGGGCTGTACAGGTGTGTTCCTAGGGGACACAGGCGGCGCTGTCCAGGCGCAGGCTGCTGCCTTCCAGAGCC
The DNA here is from genome assembly GCF_041296385.1 of Aphelocoma coerulescens. Lineage (NCBI taxonomy): Eukaryota > Metazoa > Chordata > Aves > Passeriformes > Corvidae > Aphelocoma > Aphelocoma coerulescens. The sequence continues at coordinate 295,936 of NW_027184055.1, read as the reverse complement.
TGGTGCCAGCCTCCTGGCAGAAGCAGGGGCTGCACCAGTGGCCACAACTTCCCCCCCGGGGCCAGCCGCCGTCCCCCAGCCAATTGGCCAAAGCCAGGAAACCGTTCTGCAAGGCAAACAAGGCCAGCGGAGCAGCCCAAGCCCTTGCGGGCCTGCCAAGCCGAGCGGCCGGGGCCTGGCTTTGGCAGCCCCCCTCTGTGGGCAGGGCCGGCAGCCGGCTCCTGGGGCACAGCATCTGGCCCGTGCCAAAGGGCAGCCGGCAGCCGGCTGAATGCCGCAGCCCGCAGCCCAGGAGGGAACGGGGCCGTGCAGTGCCTGGCACTGGGAGCGGGGCCCGGCCTGTGGGCTCACCGGCAAATTGCGTGAAGGCCTGCTCCTGGAGGAAGGTGCCGCAACCGAAGTCGATGAGCTTCAGGTCGCCACTCTCCGGGTCCACGAGGAGGTTCTCCGGCTTGATGTCCCGGTGCAGGACGCCGCAGGCGGTGCAGTGCCGCACGGCCTCCAGCACCTGGCAGAAAAGCCAGCGCGCCATCTCCTCGCACAGGAAGCCCTGCTCCAGCAGGAAGTCCAGGAGATCCTGCGATGACTCCGGACGCTCCATGACCAGCAGGAAGCTGTCAGGCAGCTCAAACCAGTCGAGGAGCTGGATGATGTTGTGGCAGCCAGAGCCCACCTTCTCCATGAGCACAATCTCCATGGGAACGCGGGTGCCGTCGGGCTGTGGGGAGGAGACAGTGCCTCCAGCAGGCCTGATGCTGCCCTGGGGCTGCTGTGCTGCCCCGTGCCTGGGATGCCCCAGTGCCCCCTTGGGCAGCCTCCCTGGTGCTTGGGCTTCCTCCCGCCCAGGGGATGCTTGGGGGGTGCCCCCCTGCCCGGCCCCACCACCGGTGTTTGGCATCCCCGGGCCCGCCCTGCTCCGGCTCGCACGCTGAGCCCACGCCCGCTCCCCCCGCCCTGCGCCGCCTCCCGCCCTCGGGGCCCGGCCTTATCCCTGCCCGCCACGCCCCGCTCTGGCGCTCTGGCGCCGTGGCCCCGCTCACTCACTCACCAGCTCGTACCACTGCACCACGCTCTCCCGGGCCACGCGTTTGATGGCCACCTGCAAGCCCACGAGAGACGGGGCTGAGCTCAAGCCCTGCCCCGCCCCTGGCCCTCGTCCCGCGCCCCGCCGTCCCGGCCACTTACCGGGCTCCCGTCCGAGAGGCGGATGCCCGAGAAAACGGTGCCGAAGCCACCGCTGCCCAGCTGCGGGCCCAGCTGGTACAGCTCCTGCAGCTTCTTCTTTTGCCCTGCGACCGAGACCGAGCCATCAGCCTTGCGCCCAGGGCCCCCCCGGCCAAGTGCCCGCGAGTGAAGCGGGCCGAGCCACCGCGGGCCACCTTGCTCTGACCTGCTTCCTGCTGCGCGCCGGGCAGCGGCCACCGCCTTGCAGCCGTCGGGCTGGCGAGCGCCAGAGCTGGGGCAGGGGAGCGCGCAGAGGCGGCTGCAGGAGCCGGAGGGCAGCGGGGCAGGGCGGCACCGTCGCTGTCCCCGGCGTCGTGGGCTGGACTCTGCTCTTGAGGACTGCCGGGGCTACAGCCCGAGGACTCGCACAGGGGGGTGTCAGGAGCAGCTGCAAACCAGAGAGGGGTTTTTTGAAGCTGTGGCATCAGAAGCACTGGAAACAGCCAGGGACTCGGCTGCTCTCAAGGGCCCTGGCCTGGCCTGCGGATGCCCCTCAAGAGCCCCAAGGGAGCCTCAAAGAGCTCCTCAGATCTCACCTGCTACCAGCAAGGCCTTCCTGGTAGTCGGTGGCCGTCTCGGAGCAGCTTCCTGGAGATGGAGGAACCTCCTGGGTGTCTTGAGGCTCGTCTCCGCCACCAGGCAAGAGCTGTTGCCAGCTGGCGCAGCCGGCACAGCGTCCTGGGAGCTGTGGGCCGGCAACTGCTGGCTCCAGCTCACTCGCTGCTCCAGCACCTGCTCCTGACAAGGCTCTCCTGGATCGGGCTGGGCTCCCACTTGGACTTCTGGGCTTTCCCTGGCAACGTCAGTTGTCAGGGTTGTGCCCGTGTTGTTGAAGTCCATGAGTCCAAGGGAGCTGGGAGACCTGTGCACAGGCTCTGCACTTTCTGCAGGCTGACTGCAGGTCTCACGGAGCGTCTGCGGGCGATGGAGGCTGTCAGAGATAGCGGACGCTCCTGGCGGGATGGAGGATCTCTGACAGCCTGAGCTTCTTGCCTGGATGGCGGCTCTCTGATGGTGTGCCATCCTTGCAAGGCTTGAGGCTCTCCCAGGGATGGAGAATCTTGCTGGGAGCAGCCTCTTGAAGGGATGGAGGCTCCTGGAGGAGCTGGCCGAGCCACAGCAGGGCAGGTGGCCTCGCTTCAGCAGCTCCTCCAGTTCTTTCCACAAGGCCTGCCACATCCCAGAGTAGAGCGGCACCCATGTCCCATTGCGAGCCCAGAGCAGCAGCATCAGTTCCTGCAGCTCCTGGGCCACTGCCACGCAGGGGCCGCAGCTGCAGGGGCTGTCCAGGGGGCTCGCGGGAGCACGTGGCCGCTTGCGAGGGGTGGCCCGAGGCCTGGAGGACCTGGGAGCCGCAGGGGCTCCTCGCTTCCTCCGTGAGCCTCTGGGCTGCACCCCGGGGCGCTTGCGCCTCTTCGCTGTCCTTGTCTGCCGCCTCCGTGGTTGCCAGTGGCCAACGGCCCACCAGACAGCCACAGCGGCCAACAGCAGGACAAGCACAATCACTGGGACAACACCGTCACACATGGCTCCGGCACGTCCCATCGCGACTGCACTGGCAGCTGCAGGTGCTGGCCCGTGTTACATAGCGACTGCGCGGTGATGTCACAGTGCTGTGGGCCAGGACAGCCGGGTGACATCCCAGCCCCGCCTCTCACCAGCGCTCAGCCCCTTTGTGCCGTCATAGCCCTGGGCCCACCTCAGGGATCAGCAGAACCAGCTCATGCCTAAGGATGCACATGGCCAGAAAAAGCCTGGCAGCAAGAACAGGAGCTCAGCCTGCTGCAGTGAATCATTCCCTGCAGCAAGTGGCACATCAGGAAGAGTGCTGCTGCCACCAGTGTCAAGCCCATGGCTCCCAGGACACTGCAGCGGTACCAACTGGCAACAGCCACTACTCTGTGCCTGCGAAGATCTTCCAGAGACAAAGGGAGTTGAAGTTCCTGTGTCTCTGGGGAGCTCTCCTGAACTGGCTGTCGAGGGCAGGAAGAGTTTTCTGTAACAGCTCACCGACTTCTGCGTTGCCTCTGTTCTAAACAAGTCAGGATTTCCCAAGGAGCGCTCATGGTGCTCTCACTGCTCTGGTTTTGACGGGCATAGGGTTCCTTTTTTCCCAGTTGCTGGCACACACTGGGTTCAGATGCACCATGGGAATGCTGTGGATCAAACAGGGGTGGTTTGCTTTCTGCTGAGCAGGGCTTGCCCTCTTCAGGGACTTTGCAGTGTCCCTTGGTACAGTGCACGTTTTCCACGGCGAAGGGAGGGAAGAGTGTTGAAGACAGAGGCAAAGAATGCATTAAACACCTGTGCTGTGTCCCTGGCCCTGTTTGTCAGGTGACCATCCACATCCTGGAAGGGGACAATGTTACTTCTACAATGTTTCTTTCCATGCATATATTTAAAACCACTCTTTTTATTGGGCCCCACATTTCTGGCCACCTTCCTCTCCAGCTGAGCTTTCAGTGCACCAAAGTTCTCCCTACAGTGGCGAGAAACATCTCTGGGGAAGGAATGAGAAGGAGGTGTCTTTACAAACTATCTGTGGGCCTGATGGTAGATAAAGCCAGATACTGATAGGTGAAAGAAGCAGCAAAGGGAGGAACCCTAAATTCCATAGGAATTCCACTAATTGACACAGACTGTTACTCACTCAAGACTCTGCTAATCCCTGGATTTAGAGAAAAAGAACAGAGACAGGAGCAAAAGAATGGGGGGGGGGAGGGGGGTAGACATTAGAAAGGGGGTTTGTATTAAGCCATTTGGGAAGTCTGTACCTCTCAAGTAGCTCAGCCAGTGGGGAAAGAGAGAGGGAAATGCAGCTGGGAAATTAGGAGATAAAGGAAGCTGCGTCCTCTATCAACTTGAGAGATCCCGTGGGAAATGCCCATGACCTCTCCCTTTATTCGATCAAAGTAACAGGACTGCTCTGTCTCTTGTTTGGACGTACAGCTGTGGTGTTTGAGGACTAATTTTCCTGACATCCGTATTCTTCTTGTGACCTTGCTTCCACTGGGCACACAGCTTCCTTTTCCATCCTCTTTGCCAGAGAAGAAGCCTTCTGCCTCGCCTGCTTGGCTTTCGACATTTGGGAATCTCCTGCTGCTGTGCCCTTAGGAGGTGATGTTTCAAAATTGACCAGCACGGATGGACCCCAGCACCTGCAAAAACATTGTCCCTGGAGACCCTGCTTAGCAGTTCCCTGAGCAGTCTGAAGTCTGCTCTCCTCATGGCCCGAGCTGAGGTTTTGCTGGCCCTTTTCCTCTTGTCAGAGGTTTGAAACTCGATTGATTTGTGGTCGCTGTGGCCAAGACGGCCGCCAGTCCCCACCTGGCTCAGGGCACGTGGGACTCAGAGGGCGGCCTGGCTCCAGGGGGGCTGAGCTGGAGAGTCCTGGGCTGCGGGGGGCTTCCCGCTTTCCTGGGAGGAGACTCCCTGGGGAGGAAGAAGGGTCTGGCATGAGCCACAAGGCCCCTGGCCGAGGGACGGTAGCGGGGGACGTGTGCGTAGCGGATGCTGTCTGGGAGGAGCTGTGGCAAGGAGTGGGTGTGGGGCTGGGGGTGTCCCAGAGCTCAGTGAGGGTGTTCCCCCAGCCCAGCAGGCAGAAAGCCCCTGGCTCACAGCAGGAGCCAAGTTCCAGGTCACCAGGAACAGCCCCCGCCCTCACCAGTGCTCCCAGCCTCCCACAAAGGTTGGTTATGCCCATGGGTGCTGCCAAGGTTCCCCATGGGAACAGGGCTGGACACCCTAAAAAGGGGGGTCAACACCCCAGGGGCAAAGCCAGTGCAGGGGAGAATGAGTGGGATGAGTGTGAGAGGACCACCTCTACCCCTCCCATCCCGCACCAGGGAGCAGGGACTTTCCTGGGACAGCTCCAGGAGGATATTCAGGACCATCCTTGCCTGGGACAGGGGTGCCAAGGAGATCCAGGAGGGATCAGTGTCCAGCTCTGTGTCCTGGGACACCCTGCACCCTGTTCCCCATAGCCCTGATTTTCAGGAAGGAGCCACAGGAGCCTCCTGGCCATTGCTGGATTTTTCTTTCAGGAATTCGCTGTGGAGCTCGTTTGTCTTTTTTTGCCTCTTTCGGAGCTCCTGTAAAAACGGCCTTGGAGCTGGAAGGGGCGGGGCGGGGCGGGGCGGGGCAGGGCGGAGAAGAGCCAGCTGGGGAAGTCTTGAGGGCTTCTGTGGCTCTGGCAGCCTGCTTTCCTCCTCTCCCTTTGGTGGAGGTGTGGGCTGGCAACGGAGCATCTTCCCCGGGTGGCCGCGGTGCCCCGGATCCCTGCCCTGAGCGGAGGGACAACACTGGGCGTCTCTGGCCTGCCGCACGCAGCCAGGCTGCCGCACAGAGCTCCTCCAAAGCCCTGCCCTTGGCCGCAGGGGGCCGAATTAGTGAGGCATTAAGGAGGGAGGAAGGAAGGGCGCTAATTAGGGAGGGGAGGGCGGGGAGCCGTTCCCAGCCGAGGGGGCGTGGCCAGGACGATGGGCGTGGGCAGGGCCTCAGCGGCGGCGAGGGGCCGTGGTCTGAGCGGGGCCGGGGCCAGCGCTGAGGGGAGCAAAGGGCGGGAAAAGGCTCGGTGCTGCTGAGGGGAAGCGTCGGGAAGGAGGGGACGGAGGGGATATCGTTGGGAAAAAGGGAGACACAAGAGCTCCTGGGGGCCTGAAACCACTAACAGTGGTGGAGGGGAGCCCAACACACTCCTCCTATGTATCCCTATGCTTTACAGAGGGGAAGGCGTGGCTAAAATCCAGGAGAAACAGTGCTGTGGATCCAAGGAATCAGAAGCAGGATCTGTGTGGAGGGCGTCCCTCACGGGAGGCACATGAATCGACCTGAGCGAGGCTGGGGCAGGAGGGTCACGGCCAGCAGAGAAGGGGGACCCTCTGTCCATGCCAAGGCCCAGGGCAGCCCTATCCCGGGAAGCGCGCAGGGAGCGGATCCTTGAGCTGCTGCACGTTGGCGCTGCCCTCGCTCAGCCGGCAGCCCCCTCATTGCCCAGGGGGAGCTGGTGGCAGTGGGGAGTGGGAGAGGGAAACATCTGTCCTACACCTCCATGGCTGCGGCACTGCCAAAGGTGAAGAACGTCAGAGAACTGCCAAACAAGATCCTCCAGCAGGAAAGGCAGACGTTCCCAGCTCCAGGGAATTCCCTGATGTCAGCAGTGGAGGAGCAGGATGAGGAAGATCTCCACGCTTGCGATACTTCTGGCAAGAGCCTCCGTCCCTGCCAGAGCCTCGGTGAGAGCTGCCGGAGCGCAGACGGAGGAAGGCCTTTGGACAGGTGCAAGGTATGAATGATGCACGGTCCCCAGTCGTGGTGTGAGCAGAAACATTTCTTCCAAGCACCTCTGGCTTTTAGAAGAGTTTCACTCTCAGGTTCGAATAGCGTGAGCCTGGAAAGCCAATAGTCGAAATGCTCCGATGTCTGCTACCCAATACTAGACATGAACTCGTGTCTCTCGTAGCAACATCAGGCTTTTTCCCTAAGCCAAGTGCTGGAAGGAGAATTTCTTCTGCAAAACTACTGTGCTTCTGCTGCTTGTTCCATTTTAGAAAGTTTCCTTCGTCGCCCCTGCCTTGATTGAACAGTCCTTTCTCTTCTAACTAGAAGCTCCAGGTTCTCTTCTTACAAGTTGTCTTTGTTTTCTTTGCCCACAGACAGGAGTCCCTGCTTCCCCAGAGCCACGTCGATCTGCAGAGCCTGCTTGTGGCTGAGGATGCAGATGGCCAGGAAAGGCCGGGAAGTAAAAATTGGTAACATTTCTAGTTCCTAGGAAAGAAATATTTCATGAGATCTGGAAAACAAGCATCCCAGCATCTGTGGCATTCCCAGCTGATCAGTCCCGCTGTAGCAAGATTGAGGATGCATCTCCCAGTTCTCCAAGAGCTGAGTAGGTATTAGTAGGGCATTGGACTGCAGCTGGGAACAGCAAAAGTGGCTGGCACAGCAAGTTCAATGTATGGCTGTCCAAGGTCTGTCTTTTGCAAGTTTCCAAGCTTTGCATCATGTTCTTGGGATTCCATTATCACTTTCAACCGAATACTCTACCAGTTAGAGCCATGATTGCCATCAAAAAGGTGAAGTCTGTAATAATAATCTGGTTTTTGGAGGGGAGATTTTCTCTCATCTCTTGCTCTGATCAGCTAGTGTAGTTTTAGAGGAGTTTGTGGTAAAGTCTGTTCTGTGCTGATTTTTTAATGGCTGTTTGACCACCAGACATGTCTGTGCCCTGAAGACATTTTCAGTTTTCATCCAGTTAGTCTAGAAGGTCCACTGAAAAAGTTATTTGATGTAACTCATCTCTCTGAAACCTGGGCAAACAAAATGCTCTGTTTTGGATTACAGGGAGGTGGACTGGTTTTCCTTGGCAAGCATCCTTTTCCTGCTCGTGTTTGCACCGCCGATCGTGTATTACTTCATCATGTCCTGTGACCAGTACCAGTGCTCTCTGACTGACCCACTGCTGGACTTGCTGACAGGGAATAAACATCTGTCTGACATCTGGAACAGGACTCCCACACTGACCTATAGGGCTGCTGGCATCTATTCCCTTTGGGTCACTTTCCAGGTACATTCTTGAGTTATGATCTGGATGCCGGGTCTGGTTTCTCACACGGCTGTTGGATGAATCCTTTTGCACAAAGGATAGTGGAATGTTGAACTGGCATTTACTCTTTGGTGTTTCCCACTTTCCAGGGCTTTTTGGAATCCAAAGGAAGCTTATGTACTTGGAAAAGAAGCATGTAGGGAATATACGCAAATATTCCTTGTGTGACATATGCCTTAATGAGGTTTTGAAGAAAAAGCAACTTTATAGCAGTATCCGTTGGTTTTAAATTCATACACAAGAAATAGATAAAAATAAAACGACGAGGACCTGAATCTAGTTACCAACTGTCCTGCCTCCCCACCAAAAAAGGATGGCAGCCTTACATGAAGTACATCTTTGAGCTGTCTCAAAGCTTAGATGTATTACTAGTCTAAAATCCCAACAGCTAAATATTGCCATATTTGCTTACCCAATACTTAATAGAAACTTAATAGAAACATTCTATTTGGTATGTGTATGTAAGGAATAGTGTTTTGAGGGATTTTGTCTCGTCTGTATTTACTGTGAATACATCCTCTCTCTTCTAGGTGGTTTTGTACATGTCCATCCCTGACTTCTGCCATAAAGTTCTCCCTGGATATGTGGGAGGTGTACAAGAAGGTGCTGTCACCCCTGCTGGTAAGGTATTCCTTGGAATACACGGACACCGTGCAATCTTCTGAAATGATAGTATTTCTGTACCTAGAGTGTTTAATAGCCCATGTGTAGCCAGAGGAAACGTGGGCAGAAGTGCTCTCACCTTCCTCCCGTGTTCAGTTCAAACAAAAATAGAAAGCAATCGATGTCATCTTTTAGAAGAAGTGATAGCATTTCTATCTCTTAGAATTAGTATAACTGTTGATCTGGTAGGCACCATACCAGCAGTGAAAAAGTACTGGTTGATGACTTTGGCACTTGAAATTGTCAGTTGACTGTAGCTGTCCAGGACTATTGCTGGTATTCGACAAGATAGTTTTACCTGCTCAAGCTCCATGAAGCCAAGGGACTTGAACAAAATGTGGGATGTGAACTGTTAGGAGAAGTGGTTTGTTACTCTGGTCAGTTTTGGGGGAAAGCCTAAATTCAGTTTTGTGAGGAGAAAAACTCAGCCTAACAAAGCCTAATGGGTACAGCAGAGTTTAATGGAACACTCAGAAAAGTGCTTTAAGGTATTGAATTGGGAGGACGAGGAGAGAGAAGTTGTTTCATGAGCGCTTGATTGAGCTTCTGTGTATTCTGTGCATAGCCATGTGAATTAAAAGCTGCAGTAATGCGGGGTCAGTAACACTCGATTTTTTTTCTTCATCTTTTAGGTGTCGTGAATAAATATGAAAATCAATGGACTTCAGGCCTGGATCATGACCCATGTGCTTTGGTTTGCAAATGCTTCTTGCTTCCACTTCTTCTCACCTACCATCATTTTTGACAAGTGGATTCCTCTCCTGTGGTGTGCCAATAGCTTGGGATATGCAGTGTCCACGTTTGCAATGATTAAAGGCTACTTTTTCCCTCCCAATGCCAAAGAGTGGTATGTGAATTTTAGTAATGAGAGAAGACGAGGCAATCCGAGATTAAAACTGTTAAATAAAAACCGGGTCTATCAATTGAATGACAGAATATATTTCACTGGCAGAGAGAGCTGAGCCAGTGTATGACAGTGGTTCTTTGCTTCACTAGCACCATCCCCCGTGTTTCATGCTGCACACCATGGGACTGGCAGCCTCAGTGTCACAGATACACCCATCCTAGAAATAGTGAGACTGTTCAGAAGTGTTAGCAAGAGTAAACTCGGGCACTTCTGAAACTCTACAACTTATGTCTATTAATGTAATACTTCAGCTGGGTCAGCTTCTGTTACCTTGCACAGCGTTACATGCTTTGATGATTTTTATTATCACTACATCAAATTAATCTGAATTGTGTAGTCAGAGCAGTAATTACCTGTATTTGTGTAGAACTCTGTACATTTCCAATTTTTTTATGTTTTACAGCAAATTCACTGGAAACTTCTTTTACGACTACATGATGGGGATTGAATTTAACCCTCGAATAGGGAAGTGGTTTGATTTCAAGCTCTTTCTTCAGTGGGCGCCCTGGGATTGTGGCCTGGACTCTGATCAACCTTTCCTTTGCTGCCAAACAAGAGGAGCTGTATGGCGAAGCGACAAACTCCATGATCCTTGTCAATGTCCTTCAGGTAAATTCCAAGGAGGAAATTAGGAAACCAGCTAGGAAGTAAACTAATATTAAAGTAGGAAAAGAAGTCCTTCTATGGAAATGAAAATGAAGTGTTTTTTCCTGGCCTGAAACAAGCTCATTCAGTGATGGTGTGCTGGGACTTCTTTGGATTTATTGCCTGATCTGTGGAAATGGAAGCCTGCTCAATAGGAGCTCTATCGGCCCTCTTTGTAACGCTGTGACTCTAAGCTGAAGAGAGATTGGGCTGATCAACTGTGAGTTCACTTCCCAAGCGTTCGTCCTTGAGTTGTACACTTGCCTTAGTCATCCTACTGTTGCTTTATCTGTGTAGATAGATAGATAGGTAGGTAGATATTGTGTATCCACATAGCTTGTATTTATGTGATAGTTCTTCCTAACTGTGTTCAGAAACGTCTGGTTTTGAAGTGCTAACATAAAAACCCCAATGAGTTGTGAGATCACATCACAAGGCAGCACAGACATTAGGCTGATGCTGTTAGACAGGGTAACTGGTGACAGTGCTCTGTTATTACTGTGAAATTATTCTGTTGCAGGGTATTTTTGTTCTGGACTTCTTTTGGAATGAAGCCTGGTACTTGAAAACCATTGCTATCTGCCATGATCATTTGGGATGGTATTTGGGCTGGGGAGACTGTGTTTGGTTGCCTTCCCTCTCTACTTTGCAGGTAAAAATGTGGACACTGTGGATTTGGGCTAAGAGGAAGGAAACTTTGCAGAAACATTCTTCTCAGCAGGTTAATGTGCACCTTAAATGTTTCTAGGCGGTTTGACTGTTGAGAAATCCTTGCAACATTCTTTGTAACAATTCCTGGGTAGGAAGGCTTCCTGTCCGTGCCCAGATTGGACATCTTTTCCTCTCCTGCCCTTCTTTTGTGCCTCTTTCTGTCACTGTCTGTTGTGTCTGTATACTTTTCTGAATCCTTTTGGTTTCCTTTTTTTCTAAATCCTTTCCGTTTCCTTTTTTTTTTTACTCCTGCTTGTTGAGGGTCTTTTGGTTAGCGGTGGTTTGTTTGTGTTTTGTTCCTTGCTTTTTCCTTCTGTCCGGTTTGCATCCTTGCAACTTCTCTCTTCTTGTTTCAGGAAGAAGTGCAATTTTGGAGAGAGAAAGAGAGAAGGAAACTGTTGGATGCAGAGTTTTTTGAAAGTTTTCTGCAGTTTTACTGTTGCAGTAGATTTTTCTACTCTTTCTTCTGGTCTGTTGTGGGCCACTGTAGTCAAGGAATTGGTCTGGCATGCTGAGCCTCTGTTGGAAGTAAATGTCTGATTGTTTTTGTGCTCCCCAGGGTCTGTATTTGGTTTACCAGCCTGTCCAGCTGTGCACAGCCCATGCCGTAGGGGTCTTGATGCTGGGCTTGCTGGGCTATTCCATCTTCAGAATGACCAACCACCAGAAGGACCTCTTCCGTCGTACCAATGGCAAGTGCAGGATCTGGGGGAAGAAGCCGGAGTCCATCGAGTGCTCCTACGTGTCCGTGGATGGGCCCAAGCACTACAGCAAGCTGATGACCTCTGGCTTTTGGGGCTGGGCACGTCATTTCAACTGCACGGGAGACCTGATGGGCTCGCTGGCCTATTGCCTGGCTTGTGGCTTTGAGCACATCCTGCCTTACTTCTACATCGTTTACATGACCACTCTGCTCACCCAGCGCTGCATTCGGGACGAGCACGGTTGTTGCAGCAAAGATGGGAAGGACTGGAAGCACTACACTGCTGCAGTGCCCTACCGGCTCTACCCGGCAGATTTTAAGGCTAATGCAGGATCCAGGGGAAAGAAAAAAGAAGAAACATGCAGGCATGCCATGTTTAAAGTGTTTAAACTGAAGTGGGGCACTGAAATGTCCCATTTTTTTAGAGGATTCTTTTAATTGGAATTGAATCATGCCGCAACCGGGCCAGGAGACACTTCAGAGACAGAGTCAGAGAAGCGGGTATTTGCTTTATTCGGCGCGCCGGGTGTGTGGGGATCGCTCCTCCAAACACACACCTGGTGCTCTCTACAACACAAGTATTACGGGTTAAATTAGGAATATTCATCACATTCCTTGGGACAGGTGTGGTTATACAAATTATTTCTCGGAAGTCATTAGCATATGGGCCACGCATGCGCTGTGTGTCCTGGTGGCCGCGCTGAGGAAGGCCTCTCCTCTTCCTCGGGGGTCTTTTCTGATGAAGGCCAGTAGTCTTCCTCTCAGTGAACTTTTTCACCTTTCTCCCTGGGCATGCGTAGTCCTTTGAGGAATGTTTCAGCGGTCTCTGAGATGATCCTTGTGCCCTCTATCTTGACAAGAGTAGGGCAAATTTGGTTTCTTAGGTTTTGTAATTACAGTCTGCTGTCTGAACTAACGTTTGCTGTCTCCCAATAGTTAACTCGTGCTTCCATGAGTTAGCTATTGACTGCCCCTTCCTCATTTCTGAAGAAGTATGTTTTTTTCCCAAAGCCTGTAGTGGTAGGTCAGGGCAGTAGACAGAAGGTGGCACAGGTTTGCAGCTGGCACCTGCCCACAGGGCCAGGGAAGGCACCTGGGTGCTTTCCTGTGGCTAGACTGGTTACTGCACTTTCCATCTCTACCAGTTGTTTTGAGGGTAGAGAAAGGTATTTTGAGGGCTGCAATGGGCCCAGCACCATGGGAGCAACTCCAGCATCTCAACATTTCCTGTGGGCTCCATGCCCATGGCTTACGAGGCTGCAGACCCAGCTGGTCAAAGGCGCAGCCCTGCCTCCCATTTCAGGGGAAGAAAGAGGAAGAGTTTTGTCAGGGCTCAACCTGAAATGACCTTTTGCCATTTCTGATTCTTCTCCCAGCATTGGAGAGGAGCAGCATCTCTGTCCCTGCCACCCGCTGGCCCTTGGAATGCACACATGAGCCCACGTATCACTTCAGGTGAAGCCAAGTGGCCGCCTCAGTTTGAAAGGGCGGCTGTTGTTTCACTGTTGCATTTCTTGGCTTGTTACAGCCCCTCCTGCCTGGACTACAGCCTGTGCTTGAAGACACAAAAGTGCCATGATGCCTGGAGGAAAGGCATCAAAAGCTTGACAAAGGCTGAAGGGAACACTCTGATCACCCCTTTTCCCAAGAGGGTTCTTTAGCTGAAGTTGCTAACCAGGAGCAGACTTGACACCCCGGCATGGGTTTGTGGTTCTTTTATTTCTCGAGTCCTCACTCCTGCGTGGGACTCGGCAACCGGGTGCTGCAGAGGCTCCGGCAAGGCATCAAAGACGCCCGCCCCGCAGCCAAGGGTGGCGCAAGATCTCCTCCAGCGCTGGCCTGTCCGCGGGGTGCTTGGACAAACACCAGCGGATCAGATGTTGGCACTCTGGGGAGAGAAGCCAGAAAGCGCCGGTCACTTGCAGAAGGCTCCTGCCCAGCTGCTCCCGGCGCCCGCAGGGCCCGGGCCGTGCTGCGTGTGCTCAGAGCTGTGCCGGCCTCCCGGCTGACTCTGCCCTTTGCGGGACAGCGGCACGGCAGGACACGCGCCACCTCCTGCAGCCAAGCGGGCCACACCGACCCCACCGTGGTCACGGGCCGCCGCCTGCGGCCAGCCCTTGAGGGCAGATCGACCTCCCGCGGAGCTGCGTGAGGGCCACGCTGGGCTGCGCGGTGCCATCTGCCAAAGCCTGCCTTCTTGAGGCCGGACACCAACCTGGAGAGACCTGCTGCCAGAAGAAGAGCTGCCCCGACACGATGCCACGGTCGTCCTGGAAGGGCTCGTTCCCGCAGACCATGACGTACAGCAGCACGCCCAGGGACCAGATGGTCGCCGAATGGCCGTGGTAGCAGCCAAGGCAGATCCACTCGGGTGGGCTGTACAGGTGTGTTCCTAGGGGACACAGGCGGCGCTGTCCAGGCGCAGGCTGCTGCCTTCCAGAGCCTGGTGCCAGCCTCCTGGCAGAAGCAGGGGCTGCACCAGTGGCCACAACTTCCCCCCGGGGCCAGCCGCCGTCCCCCAGCCAATTGGCCAAAGCCAGGAAACCGTTCTGCAAGGCAGACAAGGCCAGCGGAGCAGCCCAAGCCCTTGCGGGCCTGCCAAGCCGAGCGGCCGGGGCCTGGCTTTGGCAGCCCCCCTCTGTGGGCAGGGCCGGCAGCCGGCTCCTGGGGCACAGCATCTGGCCCGTGCCAAAGGGCAGCCGGCAGCCGGCTGAATGCCGCAGCCCGCAGCCCAGGAGGGAACGGGGCCGTGCAGTGCCTGGCACTGGGAGCGGGGCCCGGCCTGTGGGCTCACCGGCAAATTGCGTGAAGGCCTGCTCCTGGAGGAAGGTGCCGCAACCGAAGTCGATGAGCTTCAGGTCGCCACTCTCCGGGTCCACGAGGAGGTTCTCCGGCTTGATGTCCCGGTGCAGGACGCCGCAGGCGGTGCAGTGCCGCACGGCCTCCAGCACCTGGCAGAAAAGCCAGCGCGCCATCTCCTCGCACAGGAAGCCCTGCTCCAGCAGGAAGTCCAGGAGATCCTGCGATGACTCCGGACGCTCCATGACCAGCAGGAAGCTGTCAGGCAGCTCAAACCAGTCGAGGAGCTGGATGATGTTGTGGCAGCCAGAGCCCACCTTCTCCATGAGCACAATCTCCATGGGAACGCGGGTGCCGTCGGGCTGTGGGGAGGAGACAGTGCCTCCAGCAGGCCTGATGCTGCCCTGGGGCTGCTGTGCTGCCCCGTGCCTGGGATGCCCCAGTGCCCCCTTGGGCAGCCTCCCTGGTGCTTGGGCTTCCTCCCGCCCAGGGGATGCTTGGGGGGTGCCCCCCTGCCCGGCCCCACCACCGGTGTTTGGCATCCCCGGGCCCGCCCTGCTCCGGCTCGCACGCTGAGCCCACGCCCGCTCCCCCCGCCCTGCGCCGCCTCCCGCCCTCGGGGCCCGGCCTTATCCCTGCCCGCCACGCCCCGCTCTGGCGCCGTGGCCCCGCTCGCTCACTCACCAGCTCGTACCACTGCACCACGCTCTCCCGGGCCACGCGTTTGATGGCCACCTGCAAGCCCACGAGAGACGGGGCTGAGCTCAAGCCCTGCCCCGCCCCTGGCCCTCGTCCCGCGCCCCGCCGTCCCGGCCACTTACCGGGCTCCCGTCCGAGAGGCGGATGCCCGAGAAAACGGTGCCGAAGCCACCGCTGCCCAGCTGCGGGCCCAGCTGGTACAGCTCCTGCAGCTTCTTCTTTTGCCCTGCGACCGAGACCGAGCCATCAGCCTTG
Source organism: Aphelocoma coerulescens (assembly GCF_041296385.1). Taxonomy (NCBI): domain Eukaryota; kingdom Metazoa; phylum Chordata; class Aves; order Passeriformes; family Corvidae; genus Aphelocoma; species Aphelocoma coerulescens. Next base: position 280,726 of record NW_027184055.1, on the reverse strand, counting down.
CGCCCAGGGCCCCCCCGGCCAAGTGCCCGCGAGTGAAGCGGGCCGAGCCACCGCGGGCCACCTTGCTCTGACCTGCTTCCTGCTGCGCGCCGGGCAGCGGCCACCGCCTTGCAGCCGTCGGGCTGGCGAGCGCCAGAGCTGGGGCAGGGGAGCGCGCAGAGGCGGCTGCAGGAGCCGGAGGGCAGCGGGGCAGGGCGGCACCGTCGCTGTCCCCGGCGTCGTGGGCTGGACTCTGCTCTTGAGGACTGCCGGGGCTACAGCCCGAGGACTCGCACAGGGGGGTGTCAGGAGTAGCTGCAAACCAGAGAGGGGTTTTTTGAAGCTGTGGCATCAGAAGCACTGGAAACAGCCAGGGACTCGGCTGCTCTCAAGGGCCCTGGCCTGGCCTGCGGATGCCCCTCAAGAGCCCCAAGGGAGCCTCAAAGAGCTCCTCAGATCTCACCTGCTACCAGCAAGGCCTTCCTGGTAGTCGGTGGCCGTCTCGGAGCAGCTTCCTGGAGATGGAGGAACCTCCTGGGTGTCTTGAGGCTCGTCTCCGCCACCAGGCAAGAGCTGTTGCCAGCTGGCGCAGCCGGCACAGCGTCCTGGGAGCTGTGGGCCGGCAACTGCTGGCTCCAGCTCACTCGCTGCTCCAGCACCTGCTCCTGACAAGGCTCCCCTGGATGGGGCTGGGCTCCCACTTGGACTTCTGGGCTTTCCCTGGCAACGTCAGTTGTCAGGGTTGTGCCCGTGTTGTTGAAGTCCATGAGTCCAAGGGAGCTGGGAGACCTGTGCACAGGCTCTGCACTTTCTGCAGGCTGACTGCAGGTCTCACGGAGCGTCTGCGGGCGATGGAGGCTGTCAGAGATAGCGGACGCTCCTGGCGGGATGGAGGATCTCTGACAGCCTGAGCTTCTTGCCTGGATGGCGGCTCTCTGATGGTGTGCCATCCTTGCAAGGCTTGAGGCTCTCCCAGGGATGGAGAATCTTGCTGGGAGCAGCCTCTTGAAGGGATGGAGGCTCCTGGAGGAGCTGGCCGAGCCACAGCAGGGCAGGTGGCCTCGCTTCAGCAGCTCCTCCAGTTCTTTCCACAAGGCCTGCCACATCCCAGAGTAGAGCGGCACCCATGTCCCATTGCGAGCCCAGAGCAGCAGCATCAGTTCCTGCAGCTCCTGGGCCACTGCCACGCAGGGGCCGCAGCTGCAGGGGCTGTCCAGGGGGCTCGCGGGAGCACGTGGCCGCTTGCGAGGGGTGGCCCGAGGCCTGGAGGACCTGGGAGCCGCAGAGGCTCCTCGCTTCCTCCGTGAGCCTCTGGGCTGCACCCCGGGGCGCTTGCGCCTCTTCGCTGTCCTTGTCTGCCGCCTCCGTGGTTGCCAGTGGCCAACGGCCCACCAGACAGCCACAGCGGCCAACAGCAGGACAAGCACAATCACTGGGACAACACCGTCACACATGGCTCCGGCACGTCCCATCGCGACTGCACTGGCAGCTGCAGGTGCTGGCCCGTGTTACATAGCGACTGCGCGGTGATGTCACAGTGCTGTGGGCCAGGACAGCCGGGTGACATCCCAGCCCTGCCTCTCACCAGCGCTCAGCCCCTTTGTGCCGTCATAGCCCTGGGCCCACCTCAGGGATCAGCAGAACCAGCTCATGCCTAAGGATGCACATGGCCAGAAAAAGCCTGGCAGCAAGAACAGGAGCTCAGCCTGCTGCAGTGAATCATTCCCTGCAGCAAGTGGCACATCAGGAAGAGTGCTGCTGCCACCAGTGTCAAGCCCATGGCTCCCAGGACACTGCAGCGGTACCAACTGGCAACAGCCACTACTCTGTGCCTGCGAAGATCTTCCAGAGACAAAGGGAGTTGAAGTTCCTGTGTCTCTGGGGAGCTCTCCTGAACTGGCTGTCGAGGGCAGGAAGAGTTTTCTGTAACAGCTCACCGACTTCTGCGTTGCCTCTGTTCTAAACAAGTCAGGATTTCCCAAGGAGCGCTCATGGTGCTCTCACTGCTCTGGTTTTGACGGGCATAGGGTTCCTTTTTTCCCAGTTGCTGGCACACACTGGGTTCAGATGCACCATGGGAATGCTGTGGATCAAACAGGGGTGGTTTGCTTTCTGCTGAGCAGGGCTTGCCCTCTTCAGGGACTTTGCAGTGTCCCTTGGTACAGTGCACGTTTTCCACGGCGAAGGGAGGGAAGAGTGTTGAAGACAGAGGCAAAGAATGCATTAAACACCTGTGCTGTGTCCCTGGCCCTGTTTGTCAGGTGACCATCCACATCCTGGAAGGGGACAATGTTACTTCTACAATGTTTCTTTCCATGCATATATTTAAAACCACTCTTTTTATTGGGCCCCACATTTCTGGCCACCTTCCTCTCCAGCTGAGCTTTCAGTGCACCAAAGTTCTCCCTACAGTGGCGAGAAACATCTCTGGGGAAGGAATGAGAAGGAGGTGTCTTTACAAACTATCTGTGGGCCTGATGGTAGATAAAGCCAGATACTGATAGGTGAAAGAAGCAGCAAAGGGAGGAACCCTAACTTCCATAGGAATTCCACTAATTGACACAGACTGTTACTCACTCAAGACTCTGCTAATCCCTGGATTTAGAGAAAAAGAACAGAGACAGGAGCAAAAGAATGGGGGGGGGGAGGGGGGTAGACATTAGAAAGGGGGTTTGTATTAAGCCATTTGGGAAGTCTGTACCTCTCAAGTAGCTCAGCCAGTGGGGAAAGAGAGAGGGAAATGCAGCTGGGAAATTAGGAGATAAAGGAAGCTGCGTCCTCTATCAACTTGAGAGATCCCGTGGGAAATGCCCATGACCTCTCCCTTTATTCGATCAAAGTAACAGGACTGCTCTGTCTCTTGTTTGGACGTACAGCTGTGGTGTTTGAGGACTAATTTTCCTGACATCCGTATTCTTCTTGTGACCTTGCTTCCACTGGGCACACAGCTTCCTTTTCCATCCTCTTTGCCAGAGAAGAAGCCTTCTGCCTCGCCTGCTTGGCTTTCGACATTTGGGAATCTCCTGCTGCTGTGCCCTTAGGAGGTGATGTTTCAAAATTGACCAGCACGGATGGACCCCAGCACCTGCAAAAACATTGTCCCTGGAGACCCTGCTTAGCAGTTCCCTGAGCAGTCTGAAGTCTGCTCTCCTCATGGCCCGAGCTGAGGTTTTGCTGGCCCTTTTCCTCTTGTCAGAGGTTTGAAACTCGATTGATTTGTGGTCGCTGTGGCCAAGACGGCCGCCAGTCCCCACCTGGCTCAGGGCACGTGGGACTCAGAGGGCGGCCTGGCTCCAGGGGGGCTGAGCTGGAGAGTCCTGGGCTGCGGGGGGCTTCCCGCTTTCCTGGGAGGAGACTCCCTGGGGAGGAAGAAGGGTCTGGCATGAGCCACAAGGCCCCTGGCCGAGGGACGGTAGCGGGGGACGTGTGCGTAGCGGATGCTGTCTGGGAGGAGCTGTGGCAAGGAGTGGGTGTGGGGCTGGGGGTGTCCCAGAGCTCAGTGAGGGTGTTCCCCCAGCCCAGCAGGCAGAAAGCCCCTGGCTCACAGCAGGAGCCAAGTTCCAGGTCACCAGGAACAGCCCCCGCCCTCACCAGTGCTCCCAGCCTCCCACAAAGGTTGGTTATGCCCATGGGTGCTGCCAAGGTTCCCCATGGGAACAGGGCTGGACACCCTAAAAAGGGGGGTCAACACCCCAGGGGCAAAGCCAGTGCAGGGGAGAATGAGTGGGATGAGTGTGAGAGGACCACCTCTACCCCTCCCATCCCGCACCAGGGAGCAGGGACTTTCCTGGGACAGCTCCAGGAGGATATTCAGGACCATCCTTGCCTGGGACAGGGGTGCCAAGGAGATCCAGGAGGGATCAGTGTCCAGCTCTGTGTCCTGGGACACCCTGCACCCTGTTCCCCATAGCCCTGATTTTCAGGAAGGAGCCACAGGAGCCTCCTGGCCATTGCTGGATTTTTCTTTCAGGAATTCGCTGTGGAGCTCGTTTGTCTTTTTTTGCCTCTTTCGGAGCTCCTGTAAAAACGGCCTTGGAGCTGGAAGGGGCGGGGCGGGGCGGGGCGGGGCAGGGCGGAGAAGAGCCAGCTGGGGAAGTCTTGAGGGCTTCTGTGGCTCTGGCAGCCTGCTTTCCTCCTCTCCCTTTGGTGGAGGTGTGGGCTGGCAACGGAGCATCTTCCCCGGGTGGCCGCGGTGCCCCGGATCCCTGCCCTGAGCGGAGGGACAACACTGGGCGTCTCTGGCCTGCCGCACGCAGCCAGGCTGCCGCACAGAGCTCCTCGAAAGCCCTGCCCTTGGCCGCAGGGGGCCGAATTAGTGAGGCATTAAGGAGGGAGGAAGGAAGGGCGCTAATTAGGGAGGGGAGGGCGGGGAGCCGTTCCCAGCCGAGGGGGCGTGGCCAGGACGATGGGCGTGGGCAGGGCCTCAGCGGCGGCGAGGGGCCGTGGTCTGAGCGGGGCCGGGGCCAGCGCTGAGGGGAGCAAAGGGCGGGAAAAGGCTCGGTGCTGCTGAGGGGAAGCGTCGGGAAGGAGGGGACGGAGGGGATATCGTTGGGAAAAAGGGAGACACAAGAGCTCCTGGGGGCCTGAAACCACTAACAGTGGTGGAGGGGAGCCCAACACACTCCTCCTATGTATCCCTATGCTTTACAGAGGGGAAGGCGTGGCTAAAATCCAGGAGAAACAGTGCTGTGGATCCAAGGAATCAGAAGCAGGATCTGTGTGGAGGGCGTCCCTCACGGGAGGCACATGAATCGACCTGAGCGAGGCTGGGGCAGGAGGGTCACGGCCAGCAGAGAAGGGGGACCCTCTGTCCATGCCAAGGCCCAGGGCAGCCCTATCCCGGGAAGCGCGCAGGGAGCGGATCCTTGAGCTGCTGCACGTTGGCGCTGCCCTCGCTCAGCCGGCAGCCCCCTCATTGCCCAGGGGGAGCTGGTGGCAGTGGGGAGTGGGAGAGGGAAACATCTGTCCTACACCTCCATGGCTGCGGCACTGCCAAAGGTGAAGAACGTCAGAGAACTGCCAAACAAGATCCTCCAGCAGGAAAGGCAGACGTTCCCAGCTCCAGGGAATTCCCTGATGTCAGCAGTGGAGGAGCAGGATGAGGAAGATCTCCACGCTTGCGATACTTCTGGCAAGAGCCTCCGTCCCTGCCAGAGCCTCGGTGAGAGCTGCCGGAGCGCAGACGGAGGAAGGCCTTTGGACAGGTGCAAGGTATGAATGATGCACGGTCCCCAGTCGTGGTGTGAGCAGAAACATTTCTTCCAAGCACCTCTGGCTTTTAGAAGAGTTTCACTCTCAGGTTCGAATAGCGTGAGCCTGGAAAGCCAATAGTCGAAATGCTCCGATGTCTGCTACCCAATACTAGACATGAACTCGTGTCTCTCGTAGCAACATCAGGCTTTTTCCCTAAGCCAAGTGCTGGAAGGAGAATTTCTTCTGCAAAACTACTGTGCTTCTGCTGCTTGTTCCATTTTAGAAAGTTTCCTTCGTCGCCCCTGCCTTGATTGAACAGTCCTTTCTCTTCTAACTAGAAGCTCCAGGTTCTCTTCTTACAAGTTGTCTTTGTTTTCTTTGCCCACAGACAGGAGTCCCTGCTTCCCCAGAGCCACGTCGATCTGCAGAGCCTGCTTGTGGCTGAGGATGCAGATGGCCAGGAAAGGCCGGGAAGTAAAAATTGGTAACATTTCTAGTTCCTAGGAAAGAAATATTTCATGAGATCTGGAAAACAAGCATCCCAGCATCTGTGGCATTCCCAGCTGATCAGTCCCGCTGTAGCAAGATTGAGGATGCATCTCCCAGTTCTCCAAGAGCTGAGTAGGTATTAGTAGGGCATTGGACTGCAGCTGGGAACAGCAAAAGTGGCTGGCACAGCAAGTTCAATGTATGGCTGTCCAAGGTCTGTCTTTTGCAAGTTTCCAAGCTTTGCATCATGTTCTTGGGATTCCATTATCACTTTCAACCGAATACTCTACCAGTTAGAGCCATGATTGCCATCAAAAAGGTGAAGTCTGTAATAATAATCTGGTTTTTGGAGGGGAGATTTTCTCTCATCTCTTGCTCTGATCAGCTAGTGTAGTTTTAGAGGAGTTTGTGGTAAAGTCTGTTCTGTGCTGATTTTTTAATGGCTGTTTGACCACCAGACATGTCTGTGCCCTGAAGACATTTTCAGTTTTCATCCAGTTAGTCTAGAAGGTCCACTGAAAAAGTTATTTGATGTAACTCATCTCTCTGAAACCTGGGCAAACAAAATGCTCTGTTTTGGATTACAGGGAGGTGGACTGGTTTTCCTTGGCAAGCATCCTTTTCCTGCTCGTGTTTGCACCGCCGATCGTGTATTACTTCATCATGTCCTGTGACCAGTACCAGTGCTCTCTGACTGACCCACTGCTGGACTTGCTGACAGGGAATAAACATCTGTCTGACATCTGGAACAGGACTCCCACACTGACCTATAGGGCTGCTGGCATCTATTCCCTTTGGGTCACTTTCCAGGTACATTCTTGAGTTATGATCTGGATGCCGGGTCTGGTTTCTCACACGGCTGTTGGATGAATCCTTTTGCACAAAGGATAGTGGAATGTTGAACTGGCATTTACTCTTTGGTGTTTCCCACTTTCCAGGGCTTTTTGGAATCCAAAGGAAGCTTATGTACTTGGAAAAGAAGCATGTAGGGAATATACGCAAATATTCCTTGTGTGACATATGCCTTAATGAGGTTTTGAAGAAAAAGCAACTTTATAGCAGTATCCGTTGGTTTTAAATTCATACACAAGAAATAGATAAAAATAAAACGACGAGGACCTGAATCTAGTTACCAACTGTCCTGCCTCCCCACCAAAAAAGGATGGCAGCCTTACATGAAGTACATCTTTGAGCTGTCTCAAAGCTTAGATGTATTACTAGTCTAAAATCCCAACAGCTAAATATTGCCATATTTGCTTACCCAATACTTAATAGAAACTTAATAGAAACATTCTATTTGGTATGTGTATGTAAGGAATAGTGTTTTGAGGGATTTTGTCTCGTCTGTATTTACTGTGAATACATCCTCTCTCTTCTAGGTGGTTTTGTACATGTCCATCCCTGACTTCTGCCATAAAGTTCTCCCTGGATATGTGGGAGGTGTACAAGAAGGTGCTGTCACCCCTGCTGGTAAGGTATTCCTTGGAATACACGGACACCGTGCAATCTTCTGAAATGATAGTATTTCTGTACCTAGAGTGTTTAATAGCCCATGTGTAGCCAGAGGAAACGTGGGCAGAAGTGCTCTCACCTTCCTCCCGTGTTCAGTTCAAACAAAAATAGAAAGCAATCGATGTCATCTTTTAGAAGAAGTGATAGCATTTCTATCTCTTAGAATTAGTATAACTGTTGATCTGGTAGGCACCATACCAGCAGTGAAAAAGTACTGGTTGATGACTTTGGCACTTGAAATTGTCAGTTGACTGTAGCTGTCCAGGACTATTGCTGGTATTCGACAAGATAGTTTTACCTGCTCAAGCTCCATGAAGCCAAGGGACTTGAACAAAATGTGGGATGTGAACTGTTAGGAGAAGTGGTTTGTTACTCTGGTCAGTTTTGGGGGAAAGCCTAAATTCAGTTTTGTGAGGAGAAAAACTCAGCCTAACAAAGCCTAATGGGTACAGCAGAGTTTAATGGAACACTCAGAAAAGTGCTTTAAGGTATTGAATTGGGAGGACGAGGAGAGAGAAGTTGTTTCATGAGCGCTTGATTGAGCTTCTGTGTATTCTGTGCATAGCCATGTGAATTAAAAGCTGCAGTAATGCGGGGTCAGTAACACTCGATTTTTTTTCTTCATCTTTTAGGTGTCGTGAATAAATATGAAAATCAATGGACTTCAGGCCTGGATCATGACCCATGTGCTTTGGTTTGCAAATGCTTCTTGCTTCCACTTCTTCTCACCTACCATCATTTTTGACAAGTGGATTCCTCTCCTGTGGTGTGCCAATAGCTTGGGATATGCAGTGTCCACGTTTGCAATGATTAAAGGCTACTTTTTCCCTCCCAATGCCAAAGAGTGGTATGTGAATTTTAGTAATGAGAGAAGACGAGGTAATCCGAGATTAAAACTGTTAAATAAAAACCGGGTCTATCAATTGAATGACAGAATATATTTCACTGGCAGAGAGAGCTGAGCCAGTGTATGACAGTGGTTCTTTGCTTCACTAGCACCATCCCCCGTGTTTCATGCTGCACACCATGGGACTGGCAGCCTCAGTGTCACAGATACACCCATCCTAGAAATAGTGAGACTGTTCAGAAGTGTTAGCAAGAGTAAACTCGGGCACTTCTGAAACTCTACAACTTATGTCTATTAATGTAATACTTCAGCTGGGTCAGCTTCTGTTACCTTGCACAGCGTTACATGCTTTGATGATTTTTATTATCACTACATCAAATTAATCTGAATTGTGTAGTCAGAGCAGTAATTACCTGTATTTGTGTAGAACTCTGTACATTTCCAATTTTTTTATGTTTTACAGCAAATTCACTGGAAACTTCTTTTACGACTACATGATGGGGATTGAATTTAACCCTCGAATAGGGAAGTGGTTTGATTTCAAGCTCTTTCTTCAGTGGGCGCCCTGGGATTGTGGCCTGGACTCTGATCAACCTTTCCTTTGCTGCCAAACAAGAGGAGCTGTATGGCGAAGCGACAAACTCCATGATCCTTGTCAATGTCCTTCAGGTAAATTCCAAGGAGGAAATTAGGAAACCAGCTAGGAAGTAAACTAATATTAAAGTAGGAAAAGAAGTCCTTCTATGGAAATGAAAATGAAGTGTTTTTTCCTGGCCTGAAACAAGCTCATTCAGTGATGGTGTGCTGGGACTTCTTTGGATTTATTGCCTGATCTGTGGAAATGGAAGCCTGCTCAATAGGAGCTCTATCGGCCCTCTTTGTAACGCTGTGACTCTAAGCTGAAGAGAGATTGGGCTGATCAACTGTGAGTTCACTTCCCAAGCGTTCGTCCTTGAGTTGTACACTTGCCTTAGTCATCCTACTGTTGCTTTATCTGTGTAGATAGATAGATAGGTAGGTAGATATTGTGTATCCACATAGCTTGTATTTATGTGATAGTTCTTCCTAACTGTGTTCAGAAACGTCTGGTTTTGAAGTGCTAACATAAAAACACCAATGAGTTGTGAGATCACATCACAAGGCAGCACAGACATTAGGCTGATGCTGTTAGACAGGGTAACTGGTGACAGTGCTCTGTTATTACTGTGAAATTATTCTGTTGCAGGGTATTTTTGTTCTGGACTTCTTTTGGAATGAAGCCTGGTACTTGAAAACCATTGCTATCTGCCATGATCATTTGGGATGGTATTTGGGCTGGGGAGACTGTGTTTGGTTGCCTTCCCTCTCTACTTTGCAGGTAAAAATGTGGACACTGTGGATTTGGGCTAAGAGGAAGGAAACTTTGCAGAAACATTCTTCTCAGCAGGTTAATGTGCACCTTAAATGTTTCTAGGCGGTTTGACTGTTGAGAAATCCTTGCAACATTCTTTGTAACAATTCCTGGGTAGGAAGGCTTCCTGTCCGTGCCCAGATTGGACATCTTTTCCTCTCCTGCCCTTCTTTTGTGCCTCTTTCTGTCACTGTCTGTTGTGTCTGTATACTTTTCTGAATCCTTTTGGTTTCCTTTTTTTCTAAATCCTTTCCGTTTCCTTTTTTTTTTTACTCCTGCTTGTTGAGGGTCTTTTGGTTAGCGGTGGTTTGTTTGTGTTTTGTTCCTTGCTTTTTCCTTCTGTCCGGTTTGCATCCTTGCAACTTCTCTCTTCTTGTTTCAGGAAGAAGTGCAATTTTGGAGAGAGAAAGAGAGAAGGAAACTGTTGGATGCAGAGTTTTTTGAAAGTTTTCTGCAGTTTTACTGTTGCAGTAGATTTTTCTACTCTTTCTTCTGGTCTGTTGTGGGCCACTGTAGTCAAGGAATTGGTCTGGCATGCTGAGCCTCTGTTGGAAGTAAATGTCTGATTGTTTTTGTGCTCCCCAGGGTCTGTATTTGGTTTACCAGCCTGTCCAGCTGTGCACAGCCCATGCCGTAGGGGTCTTGATGCTGGGCTTGCTGGGCTATTCCATCTTCAGAATGACCAACCACCAGAAGGACCTCTTCCGTCGTACCAATGGCAAGTGCAGGATCTGGGGGAAGAAGCCGGAGTCCATCGAGTGCTCCTACGTGTCCGTGGATGGGCCCAAGCACTACAGCAAGCTGATGACCTCTGGCTTTTGGGGCTGGGCACGTCATTTCAACTGCACGGGAGACCTGATGGGCTCGCTGGCCTATTGCCTGGCTTGTGGCTTTGAGCACATCCTGCCTTACTTCTACATCGTTTACATGACCACTCTGCTCACCCAGCGCTGCATTCGGGACGAGCACGGTTGTTGCAGCAAAGATGGGAAGGACTGGAAGCACTACACTGCTGCAGTGCCCTACCGGCTCTACCCGGCAGATTTTAAGGCTAATGCAGGATCCAGGGGAAAGAAAAAAGAAGAAACATGCAGGCATGCCATGTTTAAAGTGTTTAAACTGAAGTGGGGCACTGAAATGTCCCATTTTTTTAGAGGATTCTTTTAATTGGAATTGAATCATGCCGCAACCGGGCCAGGAGACACTTCAGAGACAGAGTCAGAGAAGCGGGTATTTGCTTTATTCGGCGCGCCGGGTGTGTGGGGATCGCTCCTCCAAACACACACCTGGTGCTCTCTACAACACAAGTATTATGGGTTAAATTAGGAATATTCATCACATTCCTTGGGACAGGTGTGGTTATACAAATTATTTCTCGGAAGTCATTAGCATATGGGCCACGCATGCGCTGTGTGTCCTGGTGGCCGCGCTGAGGAAGGCCTCTCCTCTTCCTCGGGGGTCTTTTCTGATGAAGGCCAGTAGTCTTCCTCTCAGTGAACTTTTTCACCTTTCTCCCTGGGCATGCGTAGTCCTTTGAGGAATGTTTCAGCGGTCTCTGAGATGATCCTTGTGCCCTCTATCTTGACAAGAGTAGGGCAAATTTGGTTTCTTAGGTTTTGTAATTACAGTCTGCTGTCTGAACTAACGTTTGCTGTCTCCCAATAGTTAACTCGTGCTTCCATGAGTTAGCTATTGACTGCCCCTTCCTCATTTCTGAAGAAGTATGTTTTTTTCCCAAAGCCTGTAGTGGTAGGTCAGGGCAGTAGACAGAAGGTGGCACAGGTTTGCAGCTGGCACCTGCCCACAGGGCCAGGGAAGGCACCTGGGTGCTTTCCTGTGGCTAGACTGGTTACTGCACTTTCCATCTCTACCAGTTGTTTTGAGGGTAGAGAAAGGTATTTTGAGGGCTGCAATGGGCCCAGCACCATGGGAGCAACTCCAGCATCTCAACATTTCCTGTGGGCTCCATGCCCATGGCTTACGAGGCTGCAGACCCAGCTGGTCAAAGGCGCAGCCCTGCCTCCCATTTCAGGGGAAGAAAGAGGAAGAGTTTTGTCAGGGCTCAACCTGAAATGACCTTTTGCCATTTCTGATTCTTCTCCCAGCATTGGAGAGGAGCAGCATCTCTGTCCCTGCCACCCGCTGGCCCTTGGAATGCACACATGAGCCCACGTATCACTTCAGGTGAAGCCAAGTGGCCGCCTCAGTTTGAAAGGGCGGCTGTTGTTTCACTGTTGCATTTCTTGGCTTGTTACAGCCCCTCCTGCCTGGACTACAGCCTGTGCTTGAAGACACAAAAGTGCCATGATGCCTGGAGGAAAGGCATCAAAAGCTTGACAAAGGCTGAAGGGAACACTCTGATCACCCCTTTTCCCAAGAGGGTTCTTTAGCTGAAGTTGCTAACCAGGAGCAGACTTGACACCCCGGCATGGGTTTGTGGTTCTTTTATTTCTCGAGTCCTCACTCCTGCGTGGGACTCGGCAACCGGGTGCTGCAGAGGCTCCGGCAAGGCATCAAAGACGCCCGCCCCGCAGCCAAGGGTGGCGCAAGATCTCCTCCAGCGCTGGCCTGTCCGCGGGGTGCTTGGACAAACACCAGCGGATCAGATGTTGGCACTCTGGGGAGAGAAGCCAGAAAGCGCCGGTCACTTGCAGAAGGCTCCTGCCCAGCTGCTCCCGGCGCCCGCAGGGCCCGGGCCGTGCTGCGTGTGCTCAGAGCTGTGCCGGCCTCCCGGCTGACTCTGCCCTTTGCGGGACAGCGGCACGGCAGGACACGCGCCACCTCCTGCAGCCAAGCGGGCCACACCGACCCCACCGTGGTCACGGGCCGCCGCCTGCGGCCAGCCCTTGAGGGCAGATCGACCTCCCGCGGAGCTGCGTGAGGGCCACGCTGGGCTGCGCGGTGCCATCTGCCAAAGCCTGCCTTCTTGAGGCCGGACACCAACCTGGAGAGACCTGCTGCCAGAAGAAGAGCTGCCCCGACACGATGCCACGGTCGTCCTGGAAGGGCTCGTTCCCGCAGACCATGACGTACAGCAGCACGCCCAGGGACCAGATGGTCGCCGAATGGCCGTGGTAGCAGCCAAGGCAGATCCACTCGGGTGGGCTGTACAGGTGTGTTCCTAGGGGACACAGGCGGCGCTGTCCAGGCGCAGGCTGCTGCCTTCCAGAGCCTGGTGCCAGCCTCCTGGCAGAAGCAGGGGCTGCACCAGTGGCCACAACTTCCCCCCCGGGGCCAGCCGCCGTCCCCCAGCCAATTGGCCAAAGCCAGGAAACCGTTCTGCAAGGCAAACAAGGCCAGCGGAGCAGCCCAAGCCCTTGCGGGCCTGCCAAGCCGAGCGGCCGGGGCCTGGCTTTGGCAGCCCCCCTCTGTGGGCAGGGCCGGCAGCCGGCTCCTGGGGCACAGCATCTGGCCCGTGCCAAAGGGCAGCCGGCAGCCGGCTGAATGCCGCAGCCCGCAGCCCAGGAGGGAACGGGGCCGTGCAGTGCCTGGCACTGGGAGCGGGGCCCGGCCTGTGGGCTCACCGGCAAATTGCGTGAAGGCCTGCTCCTGGAGGAAGGTGCCGCAACCGAAGTCGATGAGCTTCAGGTCGCCACTCTCCGGGTCCACGAGGAGGTTCTCCGGCTTGATGTCCCGGTGCAGGACGCCGCAGGCGGTGCAGTGCCGCACGGCCTCCAGCACCTGGCAGAAAAGCCAGCGCGCCATCTCCTCGCACAGGAAGCCCTGCTCCAGCAGGAAGTCCAGGAGATCCTGCGATGACTCCGGACGCTCCATGACCAGCAGGAAGCTGTCAGGCAGCTCAAACCAGTCGAGGAGCTGGATGATGTTGTGGCAGCCAGAGCCCACCTTCTCCATGAGCACAATCTCCATGGGAACGCGGGTGCCGTCGGGCTGTGGGGAGGAGACAGTGCCTCCAGCAGGCCTGATGCTGCCCTGGGGCTGCTGTGCTGCCCCGTGCCTGGGATGCCCCAGTGCCCCCTTGGGCAGCCTCCCTGGTGCTTGGGCTTCCTCCCGCCCAGGGGATGCTTGGGGGGTGCCCCCCTGCCCGGCCCCACCACCGGTGTTTGGCATCCCCGGGCCCGCCCTGCTCCGGCTCGCACGCTGAGCCCACGCCCGCTCCCCCCGCCCTGCGCCGCCTCCCGCCCTCGGGGCCCGGCCTTATCCCTGCCCGCCACGCCCCGCTCTGGCGCTCTGGCGCCGTGGCCCCGCTCACTCACTCACCAGCTCGTACCACTGCACCACGCTCTCCCGGGCCACGCGTTTGATGGCCACCTGCAAGCCCACGAGAGACGGGGCTGAGCTCAAGCCCTGCCCCGCCCCTGGCCCTCGTCCCGCGCCCCGCCGTCCCGGCCACTTACCGGGCTCCCGTCCGAGAGGCGGATGCCCGAGAAAACGGTGCCGAAGCCACCGCTGCCCAGCTGCGGGCCCAGCTGGTACAGCTCCTGCAGCTTCTTCTTTTGCCCTGCGACCGAGACCGAGCCATCAGCCTTGCGCCCAGGGCCCCCCCGGCCAAGTGCCCGCGAGTGAAGCGGGCCGAGCCACCGCGGGCCACCTTGCTCTGACCTGCTTCCTGCTGCGCGCCGGGCAGCGGCCACCGCCTTGCAGCCGTCGGGCTGGCGAGCGCCAGAGCTGGGGCAGGGGAGCGCGCAGAGGCGGCTGCAGGAGCCGGAGGGCAGCGGGGCAGGGCGGCACCGTCGCTGTCCCCGGCGTCGTGGGCTGGACTCTGCTCTTGAGGACTGCCGGGGCTACAGCCCGAGGACTCGCACAGGGGGGTGTCAGGAGCAGCTGCAAACCAGAGAGGGGTTTTTTGAAGCTGTGGCATCAGAAGCACTGGAAACAGCCAGGGACTCGGCTGCTCTCAAGGGCCCTGGCCTGGCCTGCGGATGCCCCTCAAGAGCCCCAAGGGAGCCTCAAAGAGCTCCTCAGATCTCACCTGCTACCAGCAAGGCCTTCCTGGTAGTCGGTGGCCGTCTCGGAGCAGCTTCCTGGAGATGGAGGAACCTCCTGGGTGTCTTGAGGCTCGTCTCCGCCACCAGGCAAGAGCTGTTGCCAGCTGGCGCAGCCGGCACAGCGTCCTGGGAGCTGTGGGCCGGCAACTGCTGGCTCCAGCTCACTCGCTGCTCCAGCACCTGCTCCTGACAAGGCTCCCCTGGATGGGGCTGGGCTCCCACTTGGACTTCTGGGCTTTCCCTGGCAACGTCAGTTGTCAGGGTTGTGCCCGTGTTGTTGAAGTCCATGAGTCCAAGGGAGCTGGGAGACCTGTGCACAGGCTCTGCACTTTCTGCAGGCTGACTGCAGGTCTCACGGAGCGTCTGCGGGCGATGGAGGCTGTCAGAGATAGCGGACGCTCCTGGCGGGATGGAGGATCTCTGACAGCCTGAGCTTCTTGCCTGGATGGCGGCTCTCTGATGGTGTGCCATCCTTGCAAGGCTTGAGGCTCTCCCAGGGATGGAGAATCTTGCTGGGAGCAGCCTCTTGAAGGGATGGAGGCTCCTGGAGGAGCTGGCCGAGCCACAGCAGGGCAGGTGGCCTCGCTTCAGCAGCTCCTCCAGTTCTTTCCACAAGGCCTGCCACATCCCAGAGTAGAGCGGCACCCATGTCCCATTGCGAGCCCAGAGCAGCAGCATCAGTTCCTGCAGCTCCTGGGCCACTGCCACGCAGGGGCCGCAGCTGCAGGGGCTGTCCAGGGGGCTCGCGGGAGCACGTGGCCGCTTGCGAGGGGTGGCCCGAGGCCTGGAGGACCTGGGAGCCGCAGAGGCTCCTCGCTTCCTCCGTGAGCCTCTGGGCTGCACCCCGGGGCGCTTGCGCCTCTTCGCTGTCCTTGTCTGCCGCCTCCGTGGTTGCCAGTGGCCAACGGCCCACCAGACAGCCACAGCGGCCAACAGCAGGACAAGCACAATCACTGGGACAACACCGTCACACATGGCTCCGGCACGTCCCATCGCGACTGCACTGGCAGCTGCAGGTGCTGGCCCGTGTTACATAGCGACTGCGCGGTGATGTCACAGTGCTGTGGGCCAGGACAGCCGGGTGACATCCCAGCCCTGCCTCTCACCAGCGCTCAGCCCCTTTGTGCCGTCATAGCCCTGGGCCCACCTCAGGGATCAGCAGAACCAGCTCATGCCTAAGGATGCACATGGCCAGAAAAAGCCTGGCAGCAAGAACAGGAGCTCAGCCTGCTGCAGTGAATCATTCCCTGCAGCAAGTGGCACATCAGGAAGAGTGCTGCTGCCACCAGTGTCAAGCCCATGGCTCCCAGGACACTGCAGCGGTACCAACTGGCAACAGCCACTACTCTGTGCCTGCGAAGATCTTCCAGAGACAAAGGGAGTTGAAGTTCCTGTGTCTCTGGGGAGCTCTCCTGAACTGGCTGTCGAGGGCAGGAAGAGTTTTCTGTAACAGCTCACCGACTTCTGCGTTGCCTCTGTTCTAAACAAGTCAGGATTTCCCAAGGAGCGCTCATGGTGCTCTCACTGCTCTGGTTTTGACGGGCATAGGGTTCCTTTTTTCCCAGTTGCTGGCACACACTGGGTTCAGATGCACCATGGGAATGCTGTGGATCAAACAGGGGTGGTTTGCTTTCTGCTGAGCAGGGCTTGCCCTCTTCAGGGACTTTGCAGTGTCCCTTGGTACAGTGCACGTTTTCCACGGCGAAGGGAGGGAAGAGTGTTGAAGACAGAGGCAAAGAATGCATTAAACACCTGTGCTGTGTCCCTGGCCCTGTTTGTCAGGTGACCATCCACATCCTGGAAGGGGACAATGTTACTTCTACAATGTTTCTTTCCATGCATATATTTAAAACCACTCTTTTTATTGGGCCCCACATTTCTGGCCACCTTCCTCTCCAGCTGAGCTTTCAGTGCACCAAAGTTCTCCCTACAGTGGCGAGAAACATCTCTGGGGAAGGAATGAGAAGGAGGTGTCTTTACAAACTATCTGTGGGCCTGATGGTAGATAAAGCCAGATACTGATAGGTGAAAGAAGCAGCAAAGGGAGGAACCCTAAATTCCATAGGAATTCCACTAATTGACACAGACTGTTACTCACTCAAGACTCTGCTAATCCCTGGATTTAGAGAAAAAGAACAGAGACAGGAGCAAAAGAATGGGGGGGGGGAGGGGGGTAGACATTAGAAAGGGGGTTTGTATTAAGCCATTTGGGAAGTCTGTACCTCTCAAGTAGCTCAGCCAGTGGGGAAAGAGAGAGGGAAATGCAGCTGGGAAATTAGGAGATAAAGGAAGCTGCGTCCTCTATCAACTTGAGAGATCCCGTGGGAAATGCCCATGACCTCTCCCTTTATTCGATCAAAGTAACAGGACTGCTCTGTCTCTTGTTTGGACGTACAGCTGTGGTGTTTGAGGACTAATTTTCCTGACATCCGTATTCTTCTTGTGACCTTGCTTCCACTGGGCACACAGCTTCCTTTTCCATCCTCTTTGCCAGAGAAGAAGCCTTCTGCCTCGCCTGCTTGGCTTTCGACATTTGGGAATCTCCTGCTGCTGTGCCCTTAGGAGGTGATGTTTCAAAATTGACCAGCACGGATGGACCCCAGCACCTGCAAAAACATTGTCCCTGGAGACCCTGCTTAGCAGTTCCCTGAGCAGTCTGAAGTCTGCTCTCCTCATGGCCCGAGCTGAGGTTTTGCTGGCCCTTTTCCTCTTGTCAGAGGTTTGAAACTCGATTGATTTGTGGTCGCTGTGGCCAAGACGGCCGCCAGTCCCCACCTGGCTCAGGGCACGTGGGACTCAGAGGGCGGCCTGGCTCCAGGGGGGCTGAGCTGGAGAGTCCTGGGCTGCGGGGGGCTTCCCGCTTTCCTGGGAGGAGACTCCCTGGGGAGGAAGAAGGGTCTGGCATGAGCCACAAGGCCCCTGGCCGAGGGACGGTAGCGGGGGACGTGTGCGTAGCGGATGCTGTCTGGGAGGAGCTGTGGCAAGGAGTGGGTGTGGGGCTGGGGGTGTCCCAGAGCTCAGTGAGGGTGTTCCCCCAGCCCAGCAGGCAGAAAGCCCCTGGCTCACAGCAGGAGCCAAGTTCCAGGTCACCAGGAACAGCCCCCGCCCTCACCAGTGCTCCCAGCCTCCCACAAAGGTTGGTTATGCCCATGGGTGCTGCCAAGGTTCCCCATGGGAACAGGGCTGGACACCCTAAAAAGGGGGGTCAACACCCCAGGGGCAAAGCCAGTGCAGGGGAGAATGAGTGGGATGAGTGTGAGAGGACCACCTCTACCCCTCCCATCCCGCACCAGGGAGCAGGGACTTTCCTGGGACAGCTCCAGGAGGATATTCAGGACCATCCTTGCCTGGGACAGGGGTGCCAAGGAGATCCAGGAGGGATCAGTGTCCAGCTCTGTGTCCTGGGACACCCTGCACCCTGTTCCCCATAGCCCTGATTTTCAGGAAGGAGCCACAGGAGCCTCCTGGCCATTGCTGGATTTTTCTTTCAGGAATTCGCTGTGGAGCTCGTTTGTCTTTTTTTGCCTCTTTCGGAGCTCCTGTAAAAACGGCCTTGGAGCTGGAAGGGGCGGGGCGGGGCGGGGCGGGGCAGGGCGGAGAAGAGCCAGCTGGGGAAGAGGGCTTCTGTGGCTCTGGCAGCCTGCTTTCCTCCTCTCCCTTTGGTGGAGGTGTGGGCTGGCAACGGAGCATCTTCCCCGGGTGGCCGCGGTGCCCCGGATCCCTGCCCTGAGCGGAGGGACAACACTGGGCGTCTCTGGCCTGCCGCACGCAGCCAGGCTGCCGCACAGAGCTCCTCCAAAGCCCTGCCCTTGGCCGCAGGGGGCCGAATTAGTGAGGCATTAAGGAGGGAGGAAGGAAGGGCGCTAATTAGGGAGGGGAGGGCGGGGAGCCGTTCCCAGCCGAGGGGGCGTGGCCAGGACGATGGGCGTGGGCAGGGCCTCAGCGGCGGCGAGGGGCCGTGGTCTGAGCGGGGCCGGGGCCAGCGCTGAGGGGAGCAAAGGGCGGGAAAAGGCTCGGTGCTGCTGAGGGGAAGCGTCGGGAAGGAGGGGACGGAGGGGATATCGTTGGGAAAAAGGGAGACACAAGAGCTCCTGGGGGCCTGAAACCACTAACAGTGGTGGAGGGGAGCCCAACACACTCCTCCTATGTATCCCTATGCTTTACAGAGGGGAAGGCGTGGCTAAAATCCAGGAGAAACAGTGCTGTGGATCCAAGGAATCAGAAGCAGGATCTGTGTGGAGGGCGTCCCTCACGGGAGGCACATGAATCGACCTGAGCGAGGCTGGGGCAGGAGGGTCACGGCCAGCAGAGAAGGGGGACCCTCTGTCCATGCCAAGGCCCAGGGCAGCCCTATCCCGGGAAGCGCGCAGGGAGCGGATCCTTGAGCTGCTGCACGTTGGCGCTGCCCTCGCTCAGCCGGCAGCCCCCTCATTGCCCAGGGGGAGCTGGTGGCAGTGGGGAGTGGGAGAGGGAAACATCTGTCCTACACCTCCATGGCTGCGGCACTGCCAAAGGTGAAGAACGTCAGAGAACTGCCAAACAAGATCCTCCAGCAGGAAAGGCAGACGTTCCCAGCTCCAGGGAATTCCCTGATGTCAGCAGTGGAGGAGCAGGATGAGGAAGATCTCCACGCTTGCGATACTTCTGGCAAGAGCCTCCGTCCCTGCCAGAGCCTCGGTGAGAGCTGCCGGAGCGCAGACGGAGGAAGGCCTTTGGACAGGTGCAAGGTATGAATGATGCACGGTCCCCAGTCGTGGTGTGAGCAGAAACATTTCTTCCAAGCACCTCTGGCTTTTAGAAGAGTTTCACTCTCAGGTTCGAATAGCGTGAGCCTGGAAAGCCAATAGTCGAAATGCTCCGATGTCTGCTACCCAATACTAGACATGAACTCGTGTCTCTCGTAGCAACATCAGGCTTTTTCCCTAAGCCAAGTGCTGGAAGGAGAATTTCTTCTGCAAAACTACTGTGCTTCTGCTGCTTGTTCCATTTTAGAAAGTTTCCTTCGTCGCCCCTGCCTTGATTGAACAGTCCTTTCTCTTCTAACTAGAAGCTCCAGGTTCTCTTCTTACAAGTTGTCTTTGTTTTCTTTGCCCACAGACAGGAGTCCCTGCTTCCCCAGAGCCACGTCGATCTGCAGAGCCTGCTTGTGGCTGAGGATGCAGATGGCCAGGAAAGGCCGGGAAGTAAAAATTGGTAACATTTCTAGTTCCTAGGAAAGAAATATTTCATGAGATCTGGAAAACAAGCATCCCAGCATCTGTGGCATTCCCAGCTGATCAGTCCCGCTGTAGCAAGATTGAGGATGCATCTCCCAGTTCTCCAAGAGCTGAGTAGGTATTAGTAGGGCATTGGACTGCAGCTGGGAACAGCAAAAGTGGCTGGCACAGCAAGTTCAATGTATGGCTGTCCAAGGTCTGTCTTTTGCAAGTTTCCAAGCTTTGCATCATGTTCTTGGGATTCCATTATCACTTTCAACCGAATACTCTACCAGTTAGAGCCATGATTGCCATCAAAAAGGTGAAGTCTGTAATAATAATCTGGTTTTTGGAGGGGAGATTTTCTCTCATCTCTTGCTCTGATCAGCTAGTGTAGTTTTAGAGGAGTTTGTGGTAAAGTCTGTTCTGTGCTGATTTTTTAATGGCTGTTTGACCACCAGACATGTCTGTGCCCTGAAGACATTTTCAGTTTTCATCCAGTTAGTCTAGAAGGTCCACTGAAAAAGTTATTTGATGTAACTCATCTCTCTGAAACCTGGGCAAACAAAATGCTCTGTTTTGGATTACAGGGAGGTGGACTGGTTTTCCTTGGCAAGCATCCTTTTCCTGCTCGTGTTTGCACCGCCGATCGTGTATTACTTCATCATGTCCTGTGACCAGTACCAGTGCTCTCTGACTGACCCACTGCTGGACTTGCTGACAGGGAATAAACATCTGTCTGACATCTGGAACAGGACTCCCACACTGACCTATAGGGCTGCTGGCATCTATTCCCTTTGGGTCACTTTCCAGGTACATTCTTGAGTTATGATCTGGATGCCGGGTCTGGTTTCTCACACGGCTGTTGGATGAATCCTTTTGCACAAAGGATAGTGGAATGTTGAACTGGCATTTACTCTTTGGTGTTTCCCACTTTCCAGGGCTTTTTGGAATCCAAAGGAAGCTTATGTACTTGGAAAAGAAGCATGTAGGGAATATACGCAAATATTCCTTGTGTGACATATGCCTTAATGAGGTTTTGAAGAAAAAGCAACTTTATAGCAGTATCCGTTGGTTTTAAATTCATACACAAGAAATAGATAAAAATAAAACGACGAGGACCTGAATCTAGTTACCAACTGTCCTGCCTCCCCACCAAAAAAGGATGGCAGCCTTACATGAAGTACATCTTTGAGCTGTCTCAAAGCTTAGATGTATTACTAGTCTAAAATCCCAACAGCTAAATATTGCCATATTTGCTTACCCAATACTTAATAGAAACTTAATAGAAACATTCTATTTGGTATGTGTATGTAAGGAATAGTGTTTTGAGGGATTTTGTCTCGTCTGTATTTACTGTGAATACATCCTCTCTCTTCTAGGTGGTTTTGTACATGTCCATCCCTGACTTCTGCCATAAAGTTCTCCCTGGATATGTGGGAGGTGTACAAGAAGGTGCTGTCACCCCTGCTGGTAAGGTATTCCTTGGAATACACGGACACCGTGCAATCTTCTGAAATGATAGTATTTCTGTACCTAGAGTGTTTAATAGCCCATGTGTAGCCAGAGGAAACGTGGGCAGAAGTGCTCTCACCTTCCTCCCGTGTTCAGTTCAAACAAAAATAGAAAGCAATCGATGTCATCTTTTAGAAGAAGTGATAGCATTTCTATCTCTTAGAATTAGTATAACTGTTGATCTGGTAGGCACCATACCAGCAGTGAAAAAGTACTGGTTGATGACTTTGGCACTTGAAATTGTCAGTTGACTGTAGCTGTCCAGGACTATTGCTGGTATTCGACAAGATAGTTTTACCTGCTCAAGCTCCATGAAGCCAAGGGACTTGAACAAAATGTGGGATGTGAACTGTTAGGAGAAGTGGTTTGTTACTCTGGTCAGTTTTGGGGGAAAGCCTAAATTCAGTTTTGTGAGGAGAAAAACTCAGCCTAACAAAGCCTAATGGGTACAGCAGAGTTTAATGGAACACTCAAAAAAGTGCTTTAAGGTATTGAATTGGGAGGACGAGGAGAGAGAAGTTGTTTCATGAGCGCTTGATTGAGCTTCTGTGTATTCTGTGCATAGCCATGTGAATTAAAAGCTGCAGTAATGCGGGGTCAGTAACACTCGATTTTTTTTCTTCATCTTTTAGGTGTCGTGAATAAATATGAAAATCAATGGACTTCAGGCCTGGATCATGACCCATGTGCTTTGGTTTGCAAATGCTTCTTGCTTCCACTTCTTCTCACCTACCATCATTTTTGACAAGTGGATTCCTCTCCTGTGGTGTGCCAATAGCTTGGGATATGCAGTGTCCACGTTTGCAATGATTAAAGGCTACTTTTTCCCTCCCAATGCCAAAGAGTGGTATGTGAATTTTAGTAATGAGAGAAGACGAGGCAATCCGAGATTAAAACTGTTAAATAAAAACCGGGTCTATCAATTGAATGACAGAATATATTTCACTGGCAGAGAGAGCTGAGCCAGTGTATGACAGTGGTTCTTTGCTTCACTAGCACCATCCCCCGTGTTTCATGCTGCACACCATGGGACTGGCAGCCTCAGTGTCACAGATACACCCATCCTAGAAATAGTGAGACTGTTCAGAAGTGTTAGCAAGAGTAAACTCGGGCACTTCTGAAACTCTACAACTTATGTCTATTAATGTAATACTTCAGCTGGGTCAGCTTCTGTTACCTTGCACAGCGTTACATGCTTTGATGATTTTTATTATCACTACATCAAATTAATCTGAATTGTGTAGTCAGAGCAGTAATTACCTGTATTTGTGTAGAACTCTGTACATTTCCAATTTTTTTATGTTTTACAGCAAATTCACTGGAAACTTCTTTTACGACTACGTGATGGGGATTGAATTTAACCCTCGAATAGGGAAGTGGTTTGATTTCAAGCTCTTTCTTCAGTGGGCGCCCTGGGATTGTGGCCTGGACTCTGATCAACCTTTCCTTTGCTGCCAAACAAGAGGAGCTGTATGGCGAAGCGACAAACTCCATGATCCTTGTCAATGTCCTTCAGGTAAATTCCAAGGAGGAAATTAGGAAACCAGCTAGGAAGTAAACTAATATTAAAGTAGGAAAAGAAGTCCTTCTATGGAAATGAAAATTAAGTGTTTTTTCCTGGCCTGAAACAAGCTCATTCAGTGATGGTGTGCTGGGACTTCTTTGGATTTATTGCCTGATCTGTGGAAATGGAAGCCTGCTCAATAGGAGCTCTATCGGCCCTCTTTGTAACGCTGTGACTCTAAGCTGAAGAGAGATTGGGCTGATCAACTGTGAGTTCACTTCCCAAGCGTTCGTCCTTGAGTTGTACACTTGCCTTAGTCATCCTACTGTTGCTTTATCTGTGTAGATAGATAGATAGGTAGGTAGATATTGTGTATCCACATAGCTTGTATTTATGTGATAGTTCTTCCTAACTGTGTTCAGAAACGTCTGGTTTTGAAGTGCTAACATAAAAACCCCAATGAGTTGTGAGATCACATCACAAGGCAGCACAGACATTAGGCTGATGCTGTTAGACAGGGTAACTGGTGACAGTGCTCTGTTATTACTGTGAAATTATTCTGTTGCAGGGTATTTTTGTTCTGGACTTCTTTTGGAATGAAGCCTGGTACTTGAAAACCATTGCTATCTGCCATGATCATTTGGGATGGTATTTGGGCTGGGGAGACTGTGTTTGGTTGCCTTCCCTCTCTACTTTGCAGGTAAAAATGTGGACACTGTGGATTTGGGCTAAGAGGAAGGAAACTTTGCAGAAACATTCTTCTCAGCAGGTTAATGTGCACCTTAAATGTTTCTAGGCGGTTTGACTGTTGAGAAATCCTTGCAACATTCTTTGTAACAATTCCTGGGTAGGAAGGCTTCCTGTCCGTGCCCAGATTGGACATCTTTTCCTCTCCTGCCCTTCTTTTGTGCCTCTTTCTGTCACTGTCTGTTGTGTCTGTATACTTTTCTGAATCCTTTTGGTTTCCTTTTTTTCTAAATCCTTTCCGTTTCCTTTTTTTTTTTACTCCTGCTTGTTGAGGGTCTTTTGGTTAGCGGTGGTTTGTTTGTGTTTTGTTCCTTGCTTTTTCCTTCTGTCCGGTTTGCATCCTTGCAACTTCTCTCTTCTTGTTTCAGGAAGAAGTGCAATTTTGGAGAGAGAAAGAGAGAAGGAAACTGTTGGATGCAGAGTTTTTTGAAAGTTTTCTGCAGTTTTACTGTGGAAGTAGATTTTTCTACTCTTTCTTCTGGTCTGTTGTGGGCCACTGTAGTCGAGGAATTGGTCTGGCATGCTGAGCCTCTGTTGGAAGTAAATGTCTGATTGTTTTTGTGCTCCCCAGGGTCTGTATTTGGTTTACCAGCCTGTCCAGCTGTGCACAGCCCATGCCGTAGGGGTCTTGATGCTGGGCTTGCTGGGCTATTCCATCTTCAGAATGACCAACCACCAGAAGGACCTCTTCCGTCGTACCAATGGCAAGTGCAGGATCTGGGGGAAGAAGCCGGAGTCCATCGAGTGCTCCTACGTGTCCGTGGATGGGCCCAAGCACTACAGCAAGCTGATGACCTCTGGCTTTTGGGGCTGGGCACGTCATTTCAACTGCACGGGAGACCTGATGGGCTCGCTGGCCTATTGCCTGGCTTGTGGCTTTGAGCACATCCTGCCTTACTTCTACATCGTTTACATGACCACTCTGCTCACCCAGCGCTGCATTCGGGACGAGCACGGTTGTTGCAGCAAAGATGGGAAGGACTGGAAGCACTACACTGCTGCAGTGCCCTACCGGCTCTACCCGGCAGATTTTAAGGCTAATGCAGGATCCAGGGGAAAGAAAAAAGAAGAAACATGCAGGCATGCCATGTTTAAAGTGTTTAAACTGAAGTGGGGCACTGAAATGTCCCATTTTTTTAGAGGATTCTTTTAATTGGAATTGAATCATGCCGCAACCGGGCCAGGAGACACTTCAGAGACAGAGTCAGAGAAGCGGGTATTTGCTTTATTCGGCGCGCCGGGTGTGTGGGGATCGCTCCTCCAAACACACACCTGGTGCTCTCTACAACACAAGTATTATGGGTTAAATTAGGAATATTCATCACATTCCTTGGGACAGGTGTGGTTATACAAATTATTTCTCAGAAGTCATTAGCATATGGGCCACGCATGCGCTGTGTGTCCTGGTGGCCGCGCTGAGGAAGGCCTCTCCTCTTCCTCGGGGGTCCTTTCTGATGAAGGCCAGTAGTCTTCCTCTCAGTGAACTTTTTCACCTTTCTCCCTGGGCATGCGTAGTCCTTTGAGGAATGTTTCAGCGGTCTCTGAGATGATCCTTGTGCCCTCTATCTTGACAAGAGTAGGGCAAATTTGGTTTCTTAGGTTTTGTAATTACAGTCTGCTGTCTGAACTAACGTTTGCTGTCTCCCAATAGTTAACTCGTGCTTCCATGAGTTAGCTATTGACTGCCCCTTCCTCATTTCTGAAGAAGTATGTTTTTTTCCCAAAGCCTGTAGTGGTAGGTCAGGGCAGTAGACAGAAGGTGGCACAGGTTTGCAGCTGGCACCTGCCCACAGGGCCAGGGAAGGCACCTGGGTGCTTTCCTGTGGCTAGACTGGTTACTGCACTTTCCATCTCTACCAGTTGTTTTGAGGGTAGAGAAAGGTATTTTGAGGGCTGCAATGGGCCCAGCACCATGGGAGCAACTCCAGCATCTCAACATTTCCTGTGGGCTCCATGCCCATGGCTTACGAGGCTGCAGACCCAGCTGGTCAAAGGCGCAGCCCTGCCTCCCATTTCAGGGGAAGAAAGAGGAAGAGTTTTGTCAGGGCTCAACCTGAAATGACCTTTTGCCATTTCTGATTCTTCTCCCAGCATTGGAGAGGAGCAGCATCTCTGTCCCTGCCACCCGCTGGCCCTTGGAATGCACACATGAGCCCACGTATCACTTCAGGTGAAGCCAAGTGGCCGCCTCAGTTTGAAAGGGCGGCTGTTGTTTCACTGTTGCATTTCTTGGCTTGTTACAGCCCCTCCTGCCTGGACTACAGCCTGTGCTTGAAGACACAAAAGTGCCATGATGCCTGGAGGAAAGGCATCAAAAGCTTGACAAAGGCTGAAGGGAACACTCTGATCACCCCTTTTCCCAAGAGGGTTCTTTAGCTGAAGTTGCTAACCAGGAGCAGACTTGACACCCCGGCATGGGTTTGTGGTTCTTTTATTTCTCGAGTCCTCACTCCTGCGTGGGACTCGGCAACCGGGTGCTGCAGAGGCTCCGGCAAGGCATCAAAGACGCCCGCCCCGCAGCCAAGGGTGGCGCAAGATCTCCTCCAGCGCTGGCCTGTCCGCGGGGTGCTTGGACAAACACCAGCGGATCAGATGTTGGCACTCTGGGGAGAGAAGCCAGAAAGCGCCGGTCACTTGCAGAAGGCTCCTGCCCAGCTGCTCCCGGCGCCCGCAGGGCCCGGGCCGTGCTGCGTGTGCTCAGAGCTGTGCCGGCCTCCCGGCTGACTCTGCCCTTTGCGGGACAGCGGCACGGCAGGACACGCGCCACCTCCTGCAGCCAAGCGGGCCACACCGACCCCACCGTGGTCACGGGCCGCCGCCTGCGGCCAGCCCTTGAGGGCAGATCGACCTCCCGCGGAGCTGCGTGAGGGCCACGCTGGGCTGCGCGGTGCCATCTGCCAAAGCCTGCCTTCTTGAGGCCGGACACCAACCTGGAGAGACCTGCTGCCAGAAGAAGAGCTGCCCCGACACGATGCCACGGTCGTCCTGGAAGGGCTCGTTCCCGCAGACCATGACGTACAGCAGCACGCCCAGGGACCAGATGGTCGCCGAATGGCCGTGGTAGCAGCCAAGGCAGATCCACTCGGGTGGGCTGTACAGGTGTGTTCCTAGGGGACACAGGCGGCGCTGTCCAGGCGCAGGCTGCTGCCTTCCAGAGCCTGGTGCCAGCCTCCTGGCAGAAGCAGGGGCTGCACCAGTGGCCACAACTTCCCCCCGGGGCCAGCCGCCATCCCCCAGCCAATTGGCCAAAGCCAGGAAACCGTTCTGCAAGGCAGACAAGGCCAGCGGAGCAGCCCAAGCCCTTGCGGGCCTGCCAAGCCGAGCGGCCGGGGCCTGGCTTTGGCAGCCCCCCTCTGTGGGCAGGGCCGGCAGCCGGCTCCTGGGGCACAGCATCTGGCCCGTGCCAAAGGGCAGCCGGCAGCCGGCTGAATGCCGCAGCCCGCAGCCCAGGAGGGAACGGGGCCGTGCAGTGCCTGGCACTGGGAGCGGGGCCCGGCCTGTGGGCTCACCGGCAAATTGCGTGAAGGCCTGCTCCTGGAGGAAGGTGCCGCAACCGAAGTCGATGAGCTTCAGGTCGCCACTCTCCGGGTCCACGAGGAGGTTCTCCGGCTTGATGTCCCGGTGCAGGACGCCGCAGGCGGTGCAGTGCCGCACGGCCTCCAGCACCTGGCAGAAAAGCCAGCGCGCCATCTCCTCGCACAGGAAGCCCTGCTCCAGCAGGAAGTCCAGGAGATCCTGCGATGACTCCGGACGCTCCATGACCAGCAGGAAGCTGTCAGGCAGCTCAAACCAGTCGAGGAGCTGGATGATGTTGTGGCAGCCAGAGCCCACCTTCTCCATGAGCACAGTCTCCATGGGAACGCGGGTGCCGTCGGGCTGTGGGGAGGAGACAGTGCCTCCAGCAGGCCTGATGCTGCCCTGGGGCTGCTGTGCTGCCCCGTGCCTGGGATGCCCCAGTGCCCCCTTGGGCAGCCTCCCTGGTGCTTGGGCTTCCTCCCGCCCAGGGGATGCTTGGGGGGTGCCCCCCTGCCCGGCCCCACCACCGGTGTTTGGCATCCCCGGGCCCGCCCTGCTCCGGCTCGCACGCTGAGCCCACGCCCGCTCCCCCCGCCCTGCGCCGCCTCCCGCCCTCGGGGCCCGGCCTTATCCCTGCCCGCCACGCCCCGCTCTGGCGCTCTGGCGCCGTGGCCCCGCTCACTCACTCACCAGCTCGTACCACTGCACCACGCTCTCCCGGGCCACGCGTTTGATGGCCACCTGCAAGCCCACGAGAGACGGGGCTGAGCTCAAGCCCTGCCCCGCCCCTGGCCCTCGTCCCGCGCCCCGCCGTCCCGGCCACTTACCGGGCTCCCGTCCGAGAGGCGGATGCCCGAGAAAACGGTGCCGAAGCCACCGCTGCCCAGCTGCGGGCCCAGCTGGTACAGCTCCTGCAGCTTCTTCTTTTGCCCTGCGACCGAGACCGAGCCATCAGCCTTGCGCCCAGGGCCCCCCCGGCCAAGTGCCCGCGAGTGAAGCGGGCCGAGCCACCGCGGGCCACCTTGCTCTGACCTGCTTCCTGCTGCGCGCCGGGCAGCGGCCACCGCCTTGCAGCCGTCGGGCTGGCGAGCGCCAGAGCTGGGGCAGGGGAGCGCGCAGAGGCGGCTGCAGGAGCCGGAGGGCAGCGGGGCAGGGCGGCACCGTCGCTGTCCCCGGCGTCGTGGGCTGGACTCTGCTCTTGAGGACTGCCGGGGCTACAGCCCGAGGACTCGCACAGGGGGGTGTCAGGAGCAGCTGCAAACCAGAGAGGGGTTTTTTGAAGCTGTGGCATCAGAAGCACTGGAAACAGCCAGGGACTCGGCTGCTCTCAAGGGCCCTGGCCTGGCCTGCGGATGCCCCTCAAGAGCCCCAAGGGAGCCTCAAAGAGCTCCTCAGATCTCACCTGCTACCAGCAAGGCCTTCCTGGTAGTCGGTGGCCGTCTCGGAGCAGCTTCCTGGAGATGGAGGAACCTCCTGGGTGTCTTGAGGCTCGTCTCCGCCACCAGGCAAGAGCTGTTGCCAGCTGGCGCAGCCGGCACAGCGTCCTGGGAGCTGTGGGCCGGCAACTGCTGGCTCCAGCTCACTCGCTGCTCCAGCACCTGCTCCTGACAAGGCTCCCCTGGATGGGGCTGGGCTCCCACTTGGACTTCTGGGCTTTCCCTGGCAACGTCAGTTGTCAGGGTTGTGCCCGTGTTGTTGAAGTCCATGAGTCCAAGGGAGCTGGGAGACCTGTGCACAGGCTCTGCACTTTCTGCAGGCTGACTGCAGGTCTCACGGAGCGTCTGCGGGCGATGGAGGCTGTCAGAGATAGCGGACGCTCCTGGCGGGATGGAGGATCTCTGACAGCCTGAGCTTCTTGCCTGGATGGCGGCTCTCTGATGGTGTGCCATCCTTGCAAGGCTTGAGGCTCTCCCAGGGATGGAGAATCTTGCTGGGAGCAGCCTCTTGAAGGGATGGAGGCTCCTGGAGGAGCTGGCCGAGCCACAGCAGGGCAGGTGGCCTCGCTTCAGCAGCTCCTCCAGTTCTTTCCACAAGGCCTGCCACATCCCAGAGTAGAGCGGCACCCATGTCCCATTGCGAGCCCAGAGCAGCAGCATCAGTTCCTGCAGCTCCTGGGCCACTGCCACGCAGGGGCCGCAGCTGCAGGGGCTGTCCAGGGGGCTCGCGGGAGCACGTGGCCGCTTGCGAGGGGTGGCCCGAGGCCTGGAGGACCTGGGAGCCGCAGGGGCTCCTCGCTTCCTCCGTGAGCCTCTGGGCTGCACCCCGGGGCGCTTGCGCCTCTTCGCTGTCCTTGTCTGCCGCCTCCGTGGTTGCCAGTGGCCAACGGCCCACCAGACAGCCACAGCGGCCAACAGCAGGACAAGCACAATCACTGGGACAACACCGTCACACATGGCTCCGGCACGTCCCATCGCGACTGCACTGGCAGCTGCAGGTGCTGGCCCGTGTTACATAGCGACTGCGCGGTGATGTCACAGTGCTGTGGGCCAGGACAGCCGGGTGACATCCCAGCCCCGCCTCTCGCCAGCGCTCAGCCCCTTTGTGCCGTCATAGCCCTGGGCCCACCTCAGGGATCAGCAGAACCAGCTCATGCCTAAGGATGCACATGGCCAGAAAAAGCCTGGCAGCAAGAACAGGAGCTCAGCCTGCTGCAGTGAATCATTCCCTGCAGCAAGTGGCACATCAGGAAGAGTGCTGCTGCCACCAGTGTCAAGCCCATGGCTCCCAGGACACTGCAGCGGTACCAACTGGCAACAGCCACTACTCTGTGCCTGCGAAGATCTTCCAGAGACAAAGGGAGTTGAAGTTCCTGTGTCTCTGGGGAGCTCTCCTGAACTGGCTGTCGAGGGCAGGAAGAGTTTTCTGTAACAGCTCACCGACTTCTGCGTTGCCTCTGTTCTAAACAAGTCAGGATTTCCCAAGGAGCGCTCATGGTGCTCTCACTGCTCTGGTTTTGACGGGCATAGGGTTCCTTTTTTCCCAGTTGCTGGCACACACTGGGTTCAGATGCACCATGGGAATGCTGTGGATCAAACAGGGGTGGTTTGCTTTCTGCTGAGCAGGGCTTGCCCTCTTCAGGGACTTTGCAGTGTCCCTTGGTACAGTGCACGTTTTCCACGGCGAAGGGAGGGAAGAGTGTTGAAGACAGAGGCAAAGAATGCATTAAACACCTGTGCTGTGTCCCTGGCCCTGTTTGTCAGGTGACCATCCACATCCTGGAAGGGGACAATGTTACTTCTACAATGTTTCTTTCCATGCATATATTTAAAACCACTCTTTTTATTGGGCCCCACATTTCTGGCCACCTTCCTCTCCAGCTGAGCTTTCAGTGCACCAAAGTTCTCCGTACAGTGGCGAGAAACATCTCTGGGGAAGGAATGAGAAGGAGGTGTCTTTACAAACTATCTGTGGGCCTGATGGTAGATAAAGCCAGATACTGATAGGTGAAAGAAGCAGCAAAGGGAGGAACCCTAAATTCCATAGGAATTCCACTAATTGACACAGACTGTTACTCACTCAAGACTCTGCTAATCCCTGGATTTAGAGAAAAAGAACAGAGACAGGAGCAAAAGAATGGGGGGGGGGGGAGGGGGGTAGACATTAGAAAGGGGGTTTGTATTAAGCCATTTGGGAAGTCTGTACCTCTCAAGTAGCTCAGCCAGTGGGGAAAGAGAGAGGGAAATGCAGCTGGGAAATTAGGAGATAAAGGAAGCTGCGTCCTCTATCAACTTGAGAGATCCCGTGGGAAATGCCCATGACCTCTCCCTTTATTCGATCAAAGTAACAGGACTGCTCTGTCTCTTGTTTGGACGTACAGCTGTGGTGTTTGAGGACTAATTTTCCTGACATCCGTATTCTTCTTGTGACCTTGCTTCCACTGGGCACACAGCTTCCTTTTCCATCCTCTTTGCCAGAGAAGAAGCCTTCTGCCTCGCCTGCTTGGCTTTCGACATTTGGGAATCTCCTGCTGCTGTGCCCTTAGGAGGTGATGTTTCAAAATTGACCAGCACGGATGGACCCCAGCACCTGCAAAAACATTGTCCCTGGAGACCCTGCTTAGCAGTTCCCTGAGCAGTCTGAAGTCTGCTCTCCTCATGGCCCGAGCTGAGGTTTTGCTGGCCCTTTTCCTCTTGTCAGAGGTTTGAAACTCGATTGATTTGTGGTCGCTGTGGCCAAGACGGCCGCCAGTCCCCACCTGGCTCAGGGCACGTGGGACTCAGAGGGCGGCCTGGCTCCAGGGGGGCTGAGCTGGAGAGTCCTGGGCTGCGGGGGGCTTCCCGCTTTCCTGGGAGGAGACTCCCTGGGGAGGAAGAAGGGTCTGGCATGAGCCACAAGGCCCCTGGCCGAGGGACGGTAGCGGGGGACGTGTGCGTAGCGGATGCTGTCTGGGAGGAGCTGTGGCAAGGAGTGGGTGTGGGGCTGGGGGTGTCCCAGAGCTCAGTGAGGGTGTTCCCCCAGCCCAGCAGGCAGAAAGCCCCTGGCTCACAGCAGGAGCCAAGTTCCAGGTCACCAGGAACAGCCCCCGCCCTCACCAGTGCTCCCAGCCTCCCACAAAGGTTGGTTATGCCCATGGGTGCTGCCAAGGTTCCCCATGGGAACAGGGCTGGACACCCTAAAAAGGGGGGTCAACACCCCAGGGGCAAAGCCAGTGCAGGGGAGAATGAGTGGGATGAGTGTGAGAGGACCACCTCTACCCCTCCCATCCCGCACCAGGGAGCAGGGACTTTCCTGGGACAGCTCCAGGAGGATATTCAGGACCATCCTTGCCTGGGACAGGGGTGCCAAGGAGATCCAGGAGGGATCAGTGTCCAGCTCTGTGTCCTGGGACACCCTGCACCCTGTTCCCCATAGCCCTGATTTTCAGGAAGGAGCCACAGGAGCCTCCTGGCCATTGCTGGATTTTTCTTTCAGGAATTCGCTGTGGAGCTCGTTTGTCTTTTTTTGCCTCTTTCGGAGCTCCTGTAAAAACGGCCTTGGAGCTGGAAGGGGCGGGGCGGGGCGGGGCGGGGCAGGGCGGAGAAGAGCCAGCTGGGGAAGTCTTGAGGGCTTCTGTGGCTCTGGCAGCCTGCTTTCCTCCTCTCCCTTTGGTGGAGGTGTGGGCTGGCAACGGAGCATCTTCCCCGGGTGGCCGCGGTGCCCCGGATCCCTGCCCTGAGCGGAGGGACAACACTGGGCGTCTCTGGCCTGCCGCACGCAGCCAGGCTGCCGCACAGAGCTCCTCGAAAGCCCTGCCCTTGGCCGCAGGGGGCCGAATTAGTGAGGCATTAAGGAGGGAGGAAGGAAGGGCGCTAATTAGGGAGGGGAGGGCGGGGAGCCGTTCCCAGCCGAGGGGGCGTGGCCAGGACGATGGGCGTGGGCAGGGCCTCAGCGGCGGCGAGGGGCCGTGGTCTGAGCGGGGCCGGGGCCAGCGCTGAGGGGAGCAAAGGGCGGGAAAAGGCTCGGTGCTGCTGAGGGGAAGCGTCGGGAAGGAGGGGACGGAGGGGATATCGTTGGGAAAAAGGGAGACACAAGAGCTCCTGGGGGCCTGAAACCACTAACAGTGGTGGAGGGGAGCCCAACACACTCCTCCTATGTATCCCTATGCTTTACAGAGGGGAAGGCGTGGCTAAAATCCAGGAGAAACAGTGCTGTGGATCCAAGGAATCAGAAGCAGGATCTGTGTGGAGGGCGTCCCTCACGGGAGGCACATGAATCGACCTGAGCGAGGCTGGGGCAGGAGGGTCACGGCCAGCAGAGAAGGGGGACCCTCTGTCCATGCCAAGGCCCAGGGCAGCCCTATCCCGGGAAGCGCGCAGGGAGCGGATCCTTGAGCTGCTGCACGTTGGCGCTGCCCTCGCTCAGCCGGCAGCCCCCTCATTGCCCAGGGGGAGCTGGTGGCAGTGGGGAGTGGGAGAGGGAAACATCTGTCCTACACCTCCATGGCTGCGGCACTGCCAAAGGTGAAGAACGTCAGAGAACTGCCAAACAAGATCCTCCAGCAGGAAAGGCAGACGTTCCCAGCTCCAGGGAATTCCCTGATGTCAGCAGTGGAGGAGCAGGATGAGGAAGATCTCCACGCTTGCGATACTTCTGGCAAGAGCCTCCGTCCCTGCCAGAGCCTCGGTGAGAGCTGCCGGAGCGCAGACGGAGGAAGGCCTTTGGACAGGTGCAAGGTATGAATGATGCACGGTCCCCAGTCGTGGTGTGAGCAGAAACATTTCTTCCAAGCACCTCTGGCTTTTAGAAGAGTTTCACTCTCAGGTTCGAATAGCGTGAGCCTGGAAAGCCAATAGTCGAAATGCTCCGATGTCTGCTACCCAATACTAGACATGAACTCGTGTCTCTCGTAGCAACATCAGGCTTTTTCCCTAAGCCAAGTGCTGGAAGGAGAATTTCTTCTGCAAAACTACTGTGCTTCTGCTGCTTGTTCCATTTTAGAAAGTTTCCTTCGTCGCCCCTGCCTTGATTGAACAGTCCTTTCTCTTCTAACTAGAAGCTCCAGGTTCTCTTCTTACAAGTTGTCTTTGTTTTCTTTGCCCACAGACAGGAGTCCCTGCTTCCCCAGAGCCACGTCGATCTGCAGAGCCTGCTTGTGGCTGAGGATGCAGATGGCCAGGAAAGGCCGGGAAGTAAAAATTGGTAACATTTCTAGTTCCTAGGAAAGAAATATTTCATGAGATCTGGAAAACAAGCATCCCAGCATCTGTGGCATTCCCAGCTGATCAGTCCCGCTGTAGCAAGATTGAGGATGCATCTCCCAGTTCTCCAAGAGCTGAGTAGGTATTAGTAGGGCATTGGACTGCAGCTGGGAACAGCAAAAGTGGCTGGCACAGCAAGTTCAATGTATGGCTGTCCAAGGTCTGTCTTTTGCAAGTTTCCAAGCTTTGCATCATGTTCTTGGGATTCCATTATCACTTTCAACCGAATACTCTACCAGTTAGAGCCATGATTGCCATCAAAAAGGTGAAGTCTGTAATAATAATCTGGTTTTTGGAGGGGAGATTTTCTCTCATCTCTTGCTCTGATCAGCTAGTGTAGTTTTAGAGGAGTTTGTGGTAAAGTCTGTTCTGTGCTGATTTTTTAATGGCTGTTTGACCACCAGACATGTCTGTGCCCTGAAGACATTTTCAGTTTTCATCCAGTTAGTCTAGAAGGTCCACTGAAAAAGTTATTTGATGTAACTCATCTCTCTGAAACCTGGGCAAACAAAATGCTCTGTTTTGGATTACAGGGAGGTGGACTGGTTTTCCTTGGCAAGCATCCTTTTCCTGCTCGTGTTTGCACCGCCGATCGTGTATTACTTCATCATGTCCTGTGACCAGTACCAGTGCTCTCTGACTGACCCACTGCTGGACTTGCTGACAGGGAATAAACATCTGTCTGACATCTGGAACAGGACTCCCACACTGACCTATAGGGCTGCTGGCATCTATTCCCTTTGGGTCACTTTCCAGGTACATTCTTGAGTTATGATCTGGATGCCGGGTCTGGTTTCTCACACGGCTGTTGGATGAATCCTTTTGCACAAAGGATAGTGGAATGTTGAACTGGCATTTACTCTTTGGTGTTTCCCACTTTCCAGGGCTTTTTGGAATCCAAAGGAAGCTTATGTACTTGGAAAAGAAGCATGTAGGGAATATACGCAAATATTCCTTGTGTGACATATGCCTTAATGAGGTTTTGAAGAAAAAGCAACTTTATAGCAGTATCCGTTGGTTTTAAATTCATACACAAGAAATAGATAAAAATAAAACGACGAGGACCTGAATCTAGTTACCAACTGTCCTGCCTCCCCACCAAAAAAGGATGGCAGCCTTACATGAAGTACATCTTTGAGCTGTCTCAAAGCTTAGATGTATTACTAGTCTAAAATCCCAACAGCTAAATATTGCCATATTTGCTTACCCAATACTTAATAGAAACTTAATAGAAACATTCTATTTGGTATGTGTATGTAAGGAATAGTGTTTTGAGGGATTTTGTCTCGTCTGTATTTACTGTGAATACATCCTCTCTCTTCTAGGTGGTTTTGTACATGTCCATCCCTGACTTCTGCCATAAAGTTCTCCCTGGATATGTGGGAGGTGTACAAGAAGGTGCTGTCACCCCTGCTGGTAAGGTATTCCTTGGAATACACGGACACCGTGCAATCTTCTGAAATGATAGTATTTCTGTACCTAGAGTGTTTAATAGCCCATGTGTAGCCAGAGGAAACGTGGGCAGAAGTGCTCTCACCTTCCTCCCGTGTTCAGTTCAAACAAAAATAGAAAGCAATCGATGTCATCTTTTAGAAGAAGTGATAGCATTTCTATCTCTTAGAATTAGTATAACTGTTGATCTGGTAGGCACCATACCAGCAGTGAAAAAGTACTGGTTGATGACTTTGGCACTTGAAATTGTCAGTTGACTGTAGCTGTCCAGGACTATTGCTGGTATTCGACAAGATAGTTTTACCTGCTCAAGCTCCATGAAGCCAAGGGACTTGAACAAAATGTGGGATGTGAACTGTTAGGAGAAGTGGTTTGTTACTCTGGTCAGTTTTGGGGGAAAGCCTAAATTCAGTTTTGTGAGGAGAAAAACTCAGCCTAACAAAGCCTAATGGGTACAGCAGAGTTTAATGGAACACTCAGAAAAGTGCTTTAAGGTATTGAATTGGGAGGACGAGGAGAGAGAAGTTGTTTCATGAGCGCTTGATTGAGCTTCTGTGTATTCTGTGCATAGCCATGTGAATTAAAAGCTGCAGTAATGCGGGGTCAGTAACACTCGATTTTTTTTCTTCATCTTTTAGGTGTCGTGAATAAATATGAAAATCAATGGACTTCAGGCCTGGATCATGACCCATGTGCTTTGGTTTGCAAATGCTTCTTGCTTCCACTTCTTCTCACCTACCATCATTTTTGACAAGTGGATTCCTCTCCTGTGGTGTGCCAATAGCTTGGGATATGCAGTGTCCACGTTTGCAATGATTAAAGGCTACTTTTTCCCTCCCAATGCCAAAGAGTGGTATGTGAATTTTAGTAATGAGAGAAGACGAGGTAATCCGAGATTAAAACTGTTAAATAAAAACCGGGTCTATCAATTGAATGACAGAATATATTTCACTGGCAGAGAGAGCTGAGCCAGTGTATGACAGTGGTTCTTTGCTTCACTAGCACCATCCCCCGTGTTTCATGCTGCACACCATGGGACTGGCAGCCTCAGTGTCACAGATACACCCATCCTAGAAATAGTGAGACTGTTCAGAAGTGTTAGCAAGAGTAAACTCGGGCACTTCTGAAACTCTACAACTTATGTCTATTAATGTAATACTTCAGCTGGGTCAGCTTCTGTTACCTTGCACAGCGTTACATGCTTTGATGATTTTTATTATCACTACATCAAATTAATCTGAATTGTGTAGTCAGAGCAGTAATTACCTGTATTTGTGTAGAACTCTGTACATTTCCAATTTTTTTATGTTTTACAGCAAATTCACTGGAAACTTCTTTTACGACTACATGATGGGGATTGAATTTAACCCTCGAATAGGGAAGTGGTTTGATTTCAAGCTCTTTCTTCAGTGGGCGCCCTGGGATTGTGGCCTGGACTCTGATCAACCTTTCCTTTGCTGCCAAACAAGAGGAGCTGTATGGCGAAGCGACAAACTCCATGATCCTTGTCAATGTCCTTCAGGTAAATTCCAAGGAGGAAATTAGGAAACCAGCTAGGAAGTAAACTAATATTAAAGTAGGAAAAGAAGTCCTTCTATGGAAATGAAAATGAAGTGTTTTTTCCTGGCCTGAAACAAGCTCATTCAGTGATGGTGTGCTGGGACTTCTTTGGATTTATTGCCTGATCTGTGGAAATGGAAGCCTGCTCAATAGGAGCTCTATCGGCCCTCTTTGTAACGCTGTGACTCTAAGCTGAAGAGAGATTGGGCTGATCAACTGTGAGTTCACTTCCCAAGCGTTCGTCCTTGAGTTGTACACTTGCCTTAGTCATCCTACTGTTGCTTTATCTGTGTAGATAGATAGATAGGTAGGTAGATATTGTGTATCCACATAGCTTGTATTTATGTGATAGTTCTTCCTAACTGTGTTCAGAAACGTCTGGTTTTGAAGTGCTAACATAAAAACACCAATGAGTTGTGAGATCACATCACAAGGCAGCACAGACATTAGGCTGATGCTGTTAGACAGGGTAACTGGTGACAGTGCTCTGTTATTACTGTGAAATTATTCTGTTGCAGGGTATTTTTGTTCTGGACTTCTTTTGGAATGAAGCCTGGTACTTGAAAACCATTGCTATCTGCCATGATCATTTGGGATGGTATTTGGGCTGGGGAGACTGTGTTTGGTTGCCTTCCCTCTCTACTTTGCAGGTAAAAATGTGGACACTGTGGATTTGGGCTAAGAGGAAGGAAACTTTGCAGAAACATTCTTCTCAGCAGGTTAATGTGCACCTTAAATGTTTCTAGGCGGTTTGACTGTTGAGAAATCCTTGCAACATTCTTTGTAACAATTCCTGGGTAGGAAGGCTTCCTGTCCGTGCCCAGATTGGACATCTTTTCCTCTCCTGCCCTTCTTTTGTGCCTCTTTCTGTCACTGTCTGTTGTGTCTGTATACTTTTCTGAATCCTTTTGGTTTCCTTTTTTTCTAAATCCTTTCCGTTTCCTTTTTTTTTTTACTCCTGCTTGTTGAGGGTCTTTTGGTTAGCGGTGGTTTGTTTGTGTTTTGTTCCTTGCTTTTTCCTTCTGTCCGGTTTGCATCCTTGCAACTTCTCTCTTCTTGTTTCAGGAAGAAGTGCAATTTTGGAGAGAGAAAGAGAGAAGGAAACTGTTGGATGCAGAGTTTTTTGAAAGTTTTCTGCAGTTTTACTGTTGCAGTAGATTTTTCTACTCTTTCTTCTGGTCTGTTGTGGGCCACTGTAGTCAAGGAATTGGTCTGGCATGCTGAGCCTCTGTTGGAAGTAAATGTCTGATTGTTTTTGTGCTCCCCAGGGTCTGTATTTGGTTTACCAGCCTGTCCAGCTGTGCACAGCCCATGCCGTAGGGGTCTTGATGCTGGGCTTGCTGGGCTATTCCATCTTCAGAATGACCAACCACCAGAAGGACCTCTTCCGTCGTACCAATGGCAAGTGCAGGATCTGGGGGAAGAAGCCGGAGTCCATCGAGTGCTCCTACGTGTCCGTGGATGGGCCCAAGCACTACAGCAAGCTGATGACCTCTGGCTTTTGGGGCTGGGCACGTCATTTCAACTGCACGGGAGACCTGATGGGCTCGCTGGCCTATTGCCTGGCTTGTGGCTTTGAGCACATCCTGCCTTACTTCTACATCGTTTACATGACCACTCTGCTCACCCAGCGCTGCATTCGGGACGAGCACGGTTGTTGCAGCAAAGATGGGAAGGACTGGAAGCACTACACTGCTGCAGTGCCCTACCGGCTCTACCCGGCAGATTTTAAGGCTAATGCAGGATCCAGGGGAAAGAAAAAAGAAGAAACATGCAGGCATGCCATGTTTAAAGTGTTTAAACTGAAGTGGGGCACTGAAATGTCCCATTTTTTTAGAGGATTCTTTTAATTGGAATTGAATCATGCCGCAACCGGGCCAGGAGACACTTCAGAGACAGAGTCAGAGAAGCGGGTATTTGCTTTATTCGGCGCGCCGGGTGTGTGGGGATCGCTCCTCCAAACACACACCTGGTGCTCTCTACAACACAAGTATTATGGGTTAAATTAGGAATATTCATCACATTCCTTGGGACAGGTGTGGTTATACAAATTATTTCTCGGAAGTCATTAGCATATGGGCCACGCATGCGCTGTGTGTCCTGGTGGCCGCGCTGAGGAAGGCCTCTCCTCTTCCTCGGGGGTCTTTTCTGATGAAGGCCAGTAGTCTTCCTCTCAGTGAACTTTTTCACCTTTCTCCCTGGGCATGCGTAGTCCTTTGAGGAATGTTTCAGCGGTCTCTGAGATGATCCTTGTGCCCTCTATCTTGACAAGAGTAGGGCAAATTTGGTTTCTTAGGTTTTGTAATTACAGTCTGCTGTCTGAACTAACGTTTGCTGTCTCCCAATAGTTAACTCGTGCTTCCATGAGTTAGCTATTGACTGCCCCTTCCTCATTTCTGAAGAAGTATGTTTTTTTCCCAAAGCCTGTAGTGGTAGGTCAGGGCAGTAGACAGAAGGTGGCACAGGTTTGCAGCTGGCACCTGCCCACAGGGCCAGGGAAGGCACCTGGGTGCTTTCCTGTGGCTAGACTGGTTACTGCACTTTCCATCTCTACCAGTTGTTTTGAGGGTAGAGAAAGGTATTTTGAGGGCTGCAATGGGCCCAGCACCATGGGAGCAACTCCAGCATCTCAACATTTCCTGTGGGCTCCATGCCCATGGCTTACGAGGCTGCAGACCCAGCTGGTCAAAGGCGCAGCCCTGCCTCCCATTTCAGGGGAAGAAAGAGGAAGAGTTTTGTCAGGGCTCAACCTGAAATGACCTTTTGCCATTTCTGATTCTTCTCCCAGCATTGGAGAGGAGCAGCATCTCTGTCCCTGCCACCCGCTGGCCCTTGGAATGCACACATGAGCCCACGTATCACTTCAGGTGAAGCCAAGTGGCCGCCTCAGTTTGAAAGGGCGGCTGTTGTTTCACTGTTGCATTTCTTGGCTTGTTACAGCCCCTCCTGCCTGGACTACAGCCTGTGCTTGAAGACACAAAAGTGCCATGATGCCTGGAGGAAAGGCATCAAAAGCTTGACAAAGGCTGAAGGGAACACTCTGATCACCCCTTTTCCCAAGAGGGTTCTTTAGCTGAAGTTGCTAACCAGGAGCAGACTTGACACCCCGGCATGGGTTTGTGGTTCTTTTATTTCTCGAGTCCTCACTCCTGCGTGGGACTCGGCAACCGGGTGCTGCAGAGGCTCCGGCAAGGCATCAAAGACGCCCGCCCCGCAGCCAAGGGTGGCGCAAGATCTCCTCCAGCGCTGGCCTGTCCGCGGGGTGCTTGGACAAACACCAGCGGATCAGATGTTGGCACTCTGGGGAGAGAAGCCAGAAAGCGCCGGTCACTTGCAGAAGGCTCCTGCCCAGCTGCTCCCGGCGCCCGCAGGGCCCGGGCCGTGCTGCGTGTGCTCAGAGCTGTGCCGGCCTCCCGGCTGACTCTGCCCTTTGCGGGACAGCGGCACGGCAGGACACGCGCCACCTCCTGCAGCCAAGCGGGCCACACCGACCCCACCGTGGTCACGGGCCGCCGCCTGCGGCCAGCCCTTGAGGGCAGATCGACCTCCCGCGGAGCTGCGTGAGGGCCACGCTGGGCTGCGCGGTGCCATCTGCCAAAGCCTGCCTTCTTGAGGCCGGACACCAACCTGGAGAGACCTGCTGCCAGAAGAAGAGCTGCCCCGACACGATGCCACGGTCGTCCTGGAAGGGCTCGTTCCCGCAGACCATGACGTACAGCAGCACGCCCAGGGACCAGATGGTCGCCGAATGGCCGTGGTAGCAGCCAAGGCAGATCCACTCGGGTGGGCTGTACAGGTGTGTTCCTAGGGGACACAGGCGGCGCTGTCCAGGCGCAGGCTGCTGCCTTCCAGAGCCTGGTGCCAGCCTCCTGGCAGAAGCAGGGGCTGCACCAGTGGCCACAACTTCCCCCCGGGGCCAGCCGCCGTCCCCCAGCCAATTGGCCAAAGCCAGGAAACCGTTCTGCAAGGCAGACAAGGCCAGCGGAGCAGCCCAAGCCCTTGCGGGCCTGCCAAGCCGAGCGGCCGGGGCCTGGCTTTGGCAGCCCCCCTCTGTGGGCAGGGCCGGCAGCCGGCTCCTGGGGCACAGCATCTGGCCCGTGCCAAAGGGCAGCCGGCAGCCGGCTGAATGCCGCAGCCCGCAGCCCAGGAGGGAACGGGGCCGTGCAGTGCCTGGCACTGGGAGCGGGGCCCGGCCTGTGGGCTCACCGGCAAATTGCGTGAAGGCCTGCTCCTGGAGGAAGGTGCCGCAACCGAAGTCGATGAGCTTCAGGTCGCCACTCTCCGGGTCCACGAGGAGGTTCTCCGGCTTGATGTCCCGGTGCAGGACGCCGCAGGCGGTGCAGTGCCGCACGGCCTCCAGCACCTGGCAGAAAAGCCAGCGCGCCATCTCCTCGCGCAGGAAGCCCTGCTCCAGCAGGAAGTCCAGGAGATCCTGCGATGACTCCGGACGCTCCATGACCAGCAGGAAGCTGTCAGGCAGCTCAAACCAGTCGAGGAGCTGGATGATGTTGTGGCAGCCAGAGCCCACCTTCTCCATGAGCACAATCTCCATGGGAACGCGGGTGCCGTCGGGCTGTGGGGAGGAGACAGTGCCTCCAGCAGGCCTGATGCTGCCCTGGGGCTGCTGTGCTGCCCCGTGCCTGGGATGCCCCAGTGCCCCCTTGGGCAGCCTCCCTGGTGCTTGGGCTTCCTCCCGCCCAGGGGATGCTTGGGGGGTGCCCCCCTGCCCGGCCCCACCACCGGTGTTTGGCATCCCCGGGCCCGCCCTGCTCCGGCTCGCACGCTGAGCCCACGCCCGCTCCCCCCGCCCTGCGCCGCCTCCCGCCCTCGGGGCCCGGCCTTATCCCTGCCCGCCACGCCCCGCTCTGGCGCTCTGGC
Source organism: Aphelocoma coerulescens (assembly GCF_041296385.1). NCBI lineage: Eukaryota > Metazoa > Chordata > Aves > Passeriformes > Corvidae > Aphelocoma > Aphelocoma coerulescens. Next base: position 239,323 of record NW_027184055.1, on the reverse strand, counting down.
GCCGTGGCCCCGCTCGCTCACTCACCAGCTCGTACCACTGCACCACGCTCTCCCGGGCCACGCGTTTGATGGCCACCTGCAAGCCCACGAGAGACGGGGCTGAGCTCAAGCCCTGCCCCGCCCCTGGCCCTCGTCCCGCGCCCCGCCGTCCCGGCCACTTACCGGGCTCCCGTCCGAGAGGCGGATGCCCGAGAAAACGGTGCCGAAGCCACCGCTGCCCAGCTGCGGGCCCAGCTGGTACAGCTCCTGCAGCTTCTTCTTTTGCCCTGCGACCGAGACCGAGCCATCAGCCTTGCGCCCAGGGCCCCCCCGGCCAAGTGCCCGCGAGTGAAGCGGGCCGAACCACCGCGGGCCACCTTGCTCTGACCTGCTTCCTGCTGCGCGCCGGGCAGCGGCCACCGCCTTGCAGCCGTCGGGCTGGCGAGCGCCAGAGCTGGGGCAGGGGAGCGCGCAGAGGCGGCTGCAGGAGCCGGAGGGCAGCGGGGCAGGGCGGCACCGTCGCTGTCCCCGGCGTCGTGGGCTGGACTCTGCTCTTGAGGACTGCCGGGGCTACAGCCCGAGGACTCGCACAGGGGGGTGTCAGGAGCAGCTGCAAACCAGAGAGGGGTTTTTTGAAGCTGTGGCATCAGAAGCACTGGAAACAGCCAGGGACTCGGCTGCTCTCAAGGGCCCTGGCCTGGCCTGGGGATGCCCCTCAAGAGCCCCAAGGGAGCCTCAGAGAGCTCCTCAGATCTCACCTGCTACCAGCAAGGCCTTCCTGGTAGTCGGTGGCCGTCTCGGAGCAGCTTCCTGGAGATGGAGGAACCTCCTGGGTGTCTTGAGGCTCGTCTCCGCCACCAGGCAAGAGCTGTTGCCAGCTGGCGCAGCCGGCACAGCGTCCTGGGAGCTGTGGGCCGGCAACTGCTGGCTCCAGCTCACTCGCTGCTCCAGCACCTGCTCCTGACAAGGCTCCCCTGGATCGGGCTGGGCTCCCACTTGGACTTCTGGGCTTTCCCTGGCAACGTCAGTTGTCAGGGTTGTGCCCGTGTTGTTGAAGTCCATGAGTCCAAGGGAGCTGGGAGACCTGTGCACAGGCTCTGCACTTTCTGCAGGCTGACTGCAGGTCTCACGGAGCGTCTGCGGGCGATGGAGGCTGTCAGAGATAGCGGACGCTCCTGGCGGGATGGAGGATCTCTGACAGCCTGGGCTTCTTGCCTGGATGGCGGCTCTCTGATGGTGTGCCATCCTTGCAAGGCTTGAGGCTCTCCCAGGGATGGAGAATCTTGCTGGGAGCAGCCTCTTGAAGGGATGGAGGCTCCTGGAGGAGCTGGCCGAGCCACAGCAGGGCAGGTGGCCTCGCTTCAGCAGCTCCTCCAGTTCTTTCCACAAGGCCTGCCACATCCCAGAGTAGAGCGGCACCCATGTCCCATTGCGAGCCCAGAGCAGCAGCATCAGTTCCTGCAGCTCCTGGGCCACTGCCACGCAGGGGCCGCAGCTGCAGGGGCTGTCCAGGGGGCTCGCGGGAGCACGTGGCCGCTTGCGAGGGGTGGCCCGAGGCCTGGAGGACCTGGGAGCCGCAGGGGCTCCTCGCTTCCTCCGTGAGCCTCTGGGCTGCACCCCGGGGCGCTTGCGCCTCTTCGCTGTCCTTGTCTGCCGCCTCCGTGGTTGCCAGTGGCCAACGGCCCACCAGACAGCCACAGCGGCCAACAGCAGGACAAGCACAATCACTGGGACAACACCGTCACACATGGCTCCGGCACGTCCCATCGCGACTGCACTGGCAGCTGCAGGTGCTGGCCCGTGTTACATAGCGACTGCGCGGTGATGTCACAGTGCTGTGGGCCAGGACAGCCGGGTGACATCCCAGCCCCGCCTCTCACCAGCGCTCAGCCCCTTTGTGCCGTCATAGCCCTGGGCCCACCTCAGGGATCAGCAGAACCAGCTCATGCCTAAGGATGCACATGGCCAGAAAAAGCCTGGCAGCAAGAACAGGAGCTCAGCCTGCTGCAGTGAATCATTCCCTGCAGCAAGTGGCACATCAGGAAGAGTGCTGCTGCCACCAGTGTCAAGCCCATGGCTCCCAGGACACTGCAGCGGTACCAACTGGCAACAGCCACTACTCCGTGCCTGCGAAGATCTTCCAGAGACAAAGGGAGTTGAAGTTCCTGTGTCTCTGGGGAGCTCTCCTGAACTGGCTGTCGAGGGCAGGAAGAGTTTTCTGTAACAGCTCACCGACTTCTGCGTTGCCTCTGTTCTAAACAAGTCAGGATTTCCCAAGGAGCGCTCATGGTGCTCTCACTGCTCTGGTTTTGACGGGCATAGGGTTCCTTTTTTCCCAGTTGCTGGCACACACTGGGTTCAGATGCACCATGGGAATGCTGTGGATCAAACAGGGGTGGTTTGCTTTCTGCTGAGCAGGGCTTGCCCTCTTCAGGGACTTTGCAGTGTCCCTTGGTACAGTACACGTTTTCCACGGCGAAGGGAGGGAGGAGTGTTGAAGACAGAGGCAAAGAATGCATTAAACACCTGTGCTGTGTCCCTGGCCCTGTTTGTCAGGTGACCATCCACATCCTGGAAGGGGACAATGTTACTTCTACAATGTTTCTTTCCATGCATATATTTAAAACCACTCTTTTTATTGGGCCCCACATTTCTGGCCACCTTCCTCTCCAGCTGAGCTTTCAGTGCACCAAAGTTCTCCGTACAGTGGCGAGAAACATCTCTGGGGAAGGAATGAGAAGGAGGTGTCTTTACAAACTATCTGTGGGCCTGATGGTAGATAAAGCCAGATACTGATAGGTGAAAGAAGCAGCAAAGGGAGGAACCCTAAATTCCATAGGAATTCCACTAATTGACACAGACTGTTACTCACTCAAGACTCTGCTAATCCCTGGATTTAGAGAAAAAGAACAGAGACAGGAGCAAAAGAATGGGGGGGGGGGGAGGGGGGTAGACATTAGAAAGGGGGTTTGTATTAAGCCATTTGGGAAGTCTGTACCTCTCAAGTAGCTCAGCCAGTGGGGAAAGAGAGAGGGAAATGCAGCTGGGAAATTAGGAGATAAAGGAAGCTGCGTCCTCTATCAACTTGAGAGATCCCGTGGGAAATGCCCATGACCTCTCCCTTTATTCGATCAAAGTAACAGGACTGCTCTGTCTCTTGTTTGGACGTACAGCTGTGGTGTTTGAGGACTAATTTTCCTGACATCCGTATTCTTCTTGTGACCTTGCTTCCACTGGGCACACAGCTTCCTTTTCCATCCTCTTTGCCAGAGAAGAAGCCTTCTGCCTCGCCTGCTTGGCTTTCGACATTTGGGAATCTCCTGCTGCTGTGCCCTTAGGAGGTGATGTTTCAAAATTGACCAGCACGGATGGACCCCAGCACCTGCAAAAACATTGTCCCTGGAGACCCTGCTTAGCAGTTCCCTGAGCAGTCTGAAGTCTGCTCTCCTCATGGCCCGAGCTGAGGTTTTGCTGGCCCTTTTCCTCTTGTCAGAGGTTTGAAACTCGATTGATTTGTGGTCGCTGTGGCCAAGACGGCCGCCAGTCCCCACCTGGCTCAGGGCACGTGGGACTCAGAGGGCGGCCTGGCTCCAGGGGGGCTGAGCTGGAGAGTCCTGGGCTGCGGGGGGCTTCCCGCTTTCCTGGGAGGAGACTCCCTGGGGAGGAAGAAGGGTCTGGCATGAGCCACAAGGCCCCTGGCCGAGGGACGGTAGCGGGGGACGTGTGCGTAGCGGATGCTGTCTGGGAGGAGCTGTGGCAAGGAGTGGGTGTGGGGCTGGGGGTGTCCCAGAGCTCAGTGAGGGTGTTCCCCCAGCCCAGCAGGCAGAAAGCCCCTGGCTCACAGCAGGAGCCAAGTTCCAGGTCACCAGGAACAGCCCCCGCCCTCACCAGTGCTCCCAGCCTCCCACAAAGGTTGGTTATGCCCATGGGTGCTGCCAAGGTTCCCCATGGGAACAGGGCTGGACACCCTAAAAAGGGGGGTCAACACCCCAGGGGCAAAGCCAGTGCAGGGGAGAATGAGTGGGATGAGTGTGAGAGGACCACCTCTACCCCTCCCATCCCGCACCAGGGAGCAGGGACTTTCCTGGGACAGCTCCAGGAGGATATTCAGGACCATCCTTGCCTGGGACAGGGGTGCCAAGGAGATCCAGGAGGGATCAGTGTCCAGCTCTGTGTCCTGGGACACCCTGCACCCTGTTCCCCATAGCCCTGATTTTCAGGAAGGAGCCACAGGAGCCTCCTGGCCATTGCTGGATTTTTCTTTCAGGAATTCGCTGTGGAGCTCGTTTGTCTTTTTTTGCCTCTTTCGGAGCTCCTGTAAAAACGGCCTTGGAGCTGGAAGGGGCGGGGCGGGGCGGGGCGGGGCAGGGCGGAGAAGAGCCAGCTGGGGAAGTCTTGAGGGCTTCTGTGGCTCTGGCAGCCTGCTTTCCTCCTCTCCCTTTGGTGGAGGTGTGGGCTGGCAACGGAGCATCTTCCCCGGGTGGCCGCGGTGCCCCGGATCCCTGCCCTGAGCGGAGGGACAACACTGGGCGTCTCTGGCCTGCCGCACGCAGCCAGGCTGCCGCACAGAGCTCCTCGAAAGCCCTGCCCTTGGCCGCAGGGGGCCGAATTAGCGAGGCATTAAGGAGGGAGGAAGGAAGGGCGCTAATTAGGGAGGGGAGGGCGGGGAGCCGTTCCCAGCCGAGGGGGCGTGGCCAGGACGATGGGCGTGGGCAGGGCCTCAGCGGCGGCGAGGGGCCGTGGTCTGAGCGGGGCCGGGGCCAGCGCTGAGGGGAGCAAAGGGCGGGAAAAGGCTCGGTGCTGCTGAGGGGAAGCGTCGGGAAGGAGGGGACGGAGGGGATATCGTTGGGAAAAAGGGAGACACAAGAGCTCCTGGGGGCCTGAAACCACTAACAGTGGTGGAGGGGAGCCCAACACACTCCTCCTATGTATCCCTATGCTTTACAGAGGGGAAGGCGTGGCTAAAATCCAGGAGAAACAGTGCTGTGGATCCAAGGAATCAGAAGCAGGATCTGTGTGGAGGGCGTCCCTCACGGGAGGCACATGAATCGACCTGAGCGAGGCTGGGGCAGGAGGGTCACGGCCAGCAGAGAAGGGGGACCCTCTGTCCATGCCAAGGCCCAGGGCAGCCCTATCCCGGGAAGCGCGCAGGGAGCGGATCCTTGAGCTGCTGCACGTTGGCGCTGCCCTCGCTCAGCCGGCAGCCCCCTCATTGCCCAGGGGGAGCTGGTGGCAGTGGGGAGTGGGAGAGGGAAACATCTGTCCTACACCTCCATGGCTGCGGCACTGCCAAAGGTGAAGAACGTCAGAGAACTGCCAAACAAGATCCTCCAGCAGGAAAGGCAGACGTTCCCAGCTCCAGGGAATTCCCTGATGTCAGCAGTGGAGGAGCAGGATGAGGAAGATCTCCACGCTTGCGATACTTCTGGCAAGAGCCTCCGTCCCTGCCAGAGCCTCGGTGAGAGCTGCCGGAGCGCAGACGGAGGAAGGCCTTTGGACAGGTGCAAGGTATGAATGATGCACGGTCCCCAGTCGTGGTGTGAGCAGAAACATTTCTTCCAAGCACCTCTGGCTTTTAGAAGAGTTTCACTCTCAGGTTCGAATAGCGTGAGCCTGGAAAGCCAATAGTCGAAATGCTCCGATGTCTGCTACCCAATACTAGACATGAACTCGTGTCTCTCGTAGCAACATCAGGCTTTTTCCCTAAGCCAAGTGCTGGAAGGAGAATTTCTTCTGCAAAACTACTGTGCTTCTGCTGCTTGTTCCATTTTAGAAAGTTTCCTTCGTCGCCCCTGCCTTGATTGAACAGTCCTTTCTCTTCTAACTAGAAGCTCCAGGTTCTCTTCTTACAAGTTGTCTTTGTTTTCTTTGCCCACAGACAGGAGTCCCTGCTTCCCCAGAGCCACGTCGATCTGCAGAGCCTGCTTGTGGCTGAGGATGCAGATGGCCAGGAAAGGCCGGGAAGTAAAAATTGGTAACATTTCTAGTTCCTAGGAAAGAAATATTTCATGAGATCTGGAAAACAAGCATCCCAGCATCTGTGGCATTCCCAGCTGATCAGTCCCGCTGTAGCAAGATTGAGGATGCATCTCCCAGTTCTCCAAGAGCTGAGTAGGTATTAGTAGGGCATTGGACTGCAGCTGGGAACAGCAAAAGTGGCTGGCACAGCAAGTTCAATGTATGGCTGTCCAAGGTCTGTCTTTTGCAAGTTTCCAAGCTTTGCATCATGTTCTTGGGATTCCATTATCACTTTCAACCGAATACTCTACCAGTTAGAGCCATGATTGCCATCAAAAAGGTGAAGTCTGTAATAATAATCTGGTTTTTGGAGGGGAGATTTTCTCTCATCTCTTGCTCTGATCAGCTAGTGTAGTTTTAGAGGAGTTTGTGGTAAAGTCTGTTCTGTGCTGATTTTTTAATGGCTGTTTGACCACCAGACATGTCTGTGCCCTGAAGACATTTTCAGTTTTCATCCAGTTAGTCTAGAAGGTCCACTGAAAAAGTTATTTGATGTAACTCATCTCTCTGAAACCTGGGCAAACAAAATGCTCTGTTTTGGATTACAGGGAGGTGGACTGGTTTTCCTTGGCAAGCATCCTTTTCCTGCTCGTGTTTGCACCGCCGATCGTGTATTACTTCATCATGTCCTGTGACCAGTACCAGTGCTCTCTGACTGACCCACTGCTGGACTTGCTGACAGGGAATAAACATCTGTCTGACATCTGGAACAGGACTCCCACACTGACCTATAGGGCTGCTGGCATCTATTCCCTTTGGGTCACTTTCCAGGTACATTCTTGAGTTATGATCTGGATGCCGGGTCTGGTTTCTCACACGGCTGTTGGATGAATCCTTTTGCACAAAGGATAGTGGAATGTTGAACTGGCATTTACTCTTTGGTGTTTCCCACTTTCCAGGGCTTTTTGGAATCCAAAGGAAGCTTATGTACTTGGAAAAGAAGCATGTAGGGAATATACGCAAATATTCCTTGTGTGGCATATGCCTTAATGAGGTTTTGAAGAAAAAGCAACTTTATAGCAGTATCTGTTGGTTTTAAATTCATACACAAGAAATAGATAAAAATAAAACGACGAGGACCTGAATCTAGTTACCAACTGTCCTGCCTCCCCACCAAAAAAGGATGGCAGCCTTACATGAAGTACATCTTTGAGCTGTCTCAAAGCTTAGATGTATTACTAGTCTAAAATCCCAACAGCTAAATATTGCCATATTTGCTTACCCAATACTTAATAGAAACTTAATAGAAACATTCTATTTGGTATGTGTATGTAAGGAATAGTGTTTTGAGGGATTTTGTCTCGTCTGTATTTACTGTGAATACATCCTCTCTCTTCTAGGTGGTTTTGTACATGTCCATCCCTGACTTCTGCCATAAAGTTCTCCCTGGATATGTGGGAGGTGTACAAGAAGGTGCTGTCACCCCTGCTGGTAAGGTATTCCTTGGAATACACGGACACCGTGCAATCTTCTGAAATGATAGTATTTCTGTACCTAGAGTGTTTAATAGCCCATGTGTAGCCAGAGGAAACGTGGGCAGAAGTGCTCTCACCTTCCTCCCGTGTTCAGTTCAAACAAAAATAGAAAGCAATCGATGTCATCTTTTAGAAGAAGTGACAGCATTTCTATCTCTTAGAATTAGTATAACTGTTGATCTGGTAGGCACCATACCAGCAGTGAAAAAGTACTGGTTGATGACTTTGGCACTTGAAATTGTCAGTTGACTGTAGCTGTCCAGGACTATTGCTGGTATTCGACAAGATAGTTTTACCTGCTCAAGCTCCATGAAGCCAAGGGACTTGAACAAAATGTGGGATGTGAACTGTTAGGAGAAGTGGTTTGTTACTCTGGTCAGTTTTGGGGGAAAGCCTAAATTCAGTTTTGTGAGGAGAAAAACTCAGCCTAACAAAGCCTAATGGGTACAGCAGAGTTTAATGGAACACTCAGAAAAGTGCTTTAAGGTATTGAATTGGGAGGACGAGGAGAGAGAAGTTGTTTCATGAGCGCTTGATTGAGCTTCTGTGTATTCTGTGCATAGCCATGTGAATTAAAAGCTGCAGTAATGCGGGGTCAGTAACACTCGATTTTTTTTCTTCATCTTTTAGGTGTCGTGAATAAATATGAAAATCAATGGACTTCAGGCCTGGATCATGACCCATGTGCTTTGGTTTGCAAATGCTTCTTGCTTCCACTTCTTCTCACCTACCATCATTTTTGACAAGTGGATTCCTCTCCTGTGGTGTGCCAATAGCTTGGGATATGCAGTGTCCACGTTTGCAATGATTAAAGGCTACTTTTTCCCTCCCAATGCCAAAGAGTGGTATGTGAATTTTAGTAATGAGAGAAGACGAGGTAATCCGAGATTAAAACTGTTAAATAAAAACCGGGTCTATCAATTGAATGACAGAATATATTTCACTGGCAGAGAGAGCTGAGCCAGTGTATGACAGTGGTTCTTTGCTTCACTAGCACCATCCCCCGTGTTTCATGCTGCACACCATGGGACTGGCAGCCTCAGTGTCACAGATACACCCATCCTAGAAATAGTGAGACTGTTCAGAAGTGTTAGCAAGAGTAAACTCGGGCACTTCTGAAACTCTACAACTTATGTCTATTAATGTAATACTTCAGCTGGGTCAGCTTCTGTTACCTTGCACAGCGTTACATGCTTTGATGATTTTTATTATCACTACATCAAATTAATCTGAATTGTGTAGTCAGAGCAGTAATTACCTGTATTTGTGTAGAACTCTGTACATTTCCAATTTTTTTATGTTTTACAGCAAATTCACTGGAAACTTCTTTTACGACTACATGATGGGGATTGAATTTAACCCTCGAATAGGGAAGTGGTTTGATTTCAAGCTCTTTCTTCAGTGGGCGCCCTGGGATTGTGGCCTGGACTCTGATCAACCTTTCCTTTGCTGCCAAACAAGAGGAGCTGTATGGCGAAGCGACAAACTCCATGATCCTTGTCAATGTCCTTCAGGTAAATTCCAAGGAGGAAATTAGGAAACCAGCTAGGAAGTAAACTAATATTAAAGTAGGAAAAGAAGTCCTTCTATGGAAATGAAAATGAAGTGTTTTTTCCTGGCCTGAAACAAGCTCATTCAGTGATGGTGTGCTGGGACTTCTTTGGATTTATTGCCTGATCTGTGGAAATGGAAGCCTGCTCAATAGGAGCTCTATCGGCCCTCTTTGTAACGCTGTGACTCTAAGCTGAAGAGAGATTGGGCTGATCAACTGTGAGTTCACTTCCCAAGCGTTCGTCCTTGAGTTGTACACTTGCCTTAGTCATCCTACTGTTGCTTTATCTGTGTAGATAGATAGATAGGTAGGTAGATATTGTGTATCCACATAGCTTGTATTTATGTGATAGTTCTTCCTAACTGTGTTCAGAAACGTCTGGTTTTGAAGTGCTAACATAAAAACACCAATGAGTTGTGAGATCACATCACAAGGCAGCACAGACATTAGGCTGATGCTGTTAAACAGGGTAACTGGTGACAGTGCTCTGTTATTACTGTGAAATTATTCTGTTGCAGGGTATTTTTGTTCTGGACTTCTTTTGGAATGAAGCCTGGTACTTGAAAACCATTGCTATCTGCCATGATCATTTGGGATGGTATTTGGGCTGGGGAGACTGTGTTTGGTTGCCTTCCCTCTCTACTTTGCAGGTAAAAATGTGGACACTGTGGATTTGGGCTAAGAGGAAGGAAACTTTGCAGAAACATTCTTCTCAGCAGGTTAATGTGCACCTTAAATGTTTCTAGGCGGTTTGACTGTTGAGAAATCCTTGCAACATTCTTTGTAACAATTCCTGGGTAGGAAGGCTTCCTGTCCGTGCCCAGATTGGACATCTTTTCCTCTCCTGCCCTTCTTTTGTGCCTCTTTCTGTCACTGTCTGTTGTGTCTGTATACTTTTCTGAATCCTTTTGGTTTCCTTTTTTTCTAAATCCTTTCCGTTTCCTTTTTTTTTTTACTCCTGCTTGTTGAGGGTCTTTTGGTTAGCGGTGGTTTGTTTGTGTTTTGTTCCTTGCTTTTTCCTTCTGTCCGGTTTGCATCCTTGCAACTTCTCTCTTCTTGTTTCAGGAAGAAGTGCAATTTTGGAGAGAGAAAGAGAGAAGGAAACTGTTGGATGCAGAGTTTTTTGAAAGTTTTCTGCAGTTTTACTGTTGCAGTAGATTTTTCTACTCTTTCTTCTGGTCTGTTGTGGGCCACGGTAGTCAAGGAATTGGTCTGGCATGCTGAGCCTCTGTTGGAAGTAAATGTCTGATTGTTTTTGTGCTCCCCAGGGTCTGTATTTGGTTTACCAGCCTGTCCAGCTGTGCACAGCCCATGCCGTAGGGGTCTTGATGCTGGGCTTGCTGGGCTATTCCATCTTCAGAATGACCAACCACCAGAAGGACCTCTTCCGTCGTACCAATGGCAAGTGCAGGATCTGGGGGAAGAAGCCGGAGTCCATCGAGTGCTCCTACGTGTCCGTGGATGGGCCCAAGCACTACAGCAAGCTGATGACCTCTGGCTTTTGGGGCTGGGCACGTCATTTCAACTGCACGGGAGACCTGATGGGCTCGCTGGCCTATTGCCTGGCTTGTGGCTTTGAGCACATCCTGCCTTACTTCTACATCGTTTACATGACCACTCTGCTCACCCAGCGCTGCATTCGGGACGAGCACGGTTGTTGCAGCAAAGATGGGAAGGACTGGAAGCACTACACTGCTGCAGTGCCCTACCGGCTCTACCCGGCAGATTTTAAGGCTAATGCAGGATCCAGGGGAAAGAAAAAAGAAGAAACATGCAGGCATGCCATGTTTAAAGTGTTTAAACTGAAGTGGGGCACTGAAATGTCCCATTTTTTTAGAGGATTCTTTTAATTGGAATTGAATCATGCCGCAACCGGGCCAGGAGACACTTCAGAGACAGAGTCAGAGAAGCGGGTATTTGCTTTATTCGGCGCGCCGGGTGTGTGGGGATCGCTCCTCCAAACACACACCTGGTGCTCTCTACAACACAAGTATTATGGGTTAAATTAGGAATATTCATCACATTCCTTGGGACAGGTGTGGTTATACAAATTATTTCTCGGAAGTCATTAGCATATGGGCCACGCATGCGCTGTGTGTCCTGGTGGCCGCGCTGAGGAAGGCCTCTCCTCTTCCTCGGGGGTCTTTTCTGATGAAGGCCAGTAGTCTTCCTCTCAGTGAACTTTTTCACCTTTCTCCCTGGGCATGCGTAGTCCTTTGAGGAATGTTTCAGCGGTCTCTGAGATGATCCTTGTGCCCTCTATCTTGACAAGAGTAGGGCAAATTTGGTTTCTTAGGTTTTGTAATTACAGTCTGCTGTCTGAACTAACGTTTGCTGTCTCCCAATAGTTAACTCGTGCTTCCATGAGTTAGCTATTGACTGCCCCTTCCTCATTTCTGAAGAAGTATGTTTTTTTCCCAAAGCCTGTAGTGGTAGGTCAGGGCAGTAGACAGAAGGTGGCACAGGTTTGCAGCTGGCACCTGCCCACAGGGCCAGGGAAGGCACCTGGGTGCTTTCCTGTGGCTAGACTGGTTACTGCACTTTCCATCTCTACCAGTTGTTTTGAGGGTAGAGAAAGGTATTTTGAGGGCTGCAATGGGCCCAGCACCATGAGAGCAACTCCAGCATCTCAACATTTCCTGTGGGCTCCATGCCCATGGCTTACGAGGCTGCAGACCCAGCTGGTCAAAGGCGCAGCCCTGCCTCCCATTTCAGGGGAAGAAAGAGGAAGAGTTTTGTCAGGGCTCAACCTGAAATGACCTTTTGCCATTTCTGATTCTTCTCCCAGCATTGGAGAGGAGCAGCATCTCTGTCCCTGCCACCCGCTGGCCCTTGGAATGCACACATGAGCCCACGTATCACTTCAGGTGAAGCCAAGTGGCCGCCTCAGTTTGAAAGGGCGGCTGTTGTTTCACTGTTGCATTTCTTGGCTTGTTACAGCCCCTCCTGCCTGGACTACAGCCTGTGCTTGAAGACACAAAAGTGCCATGATGCCTGGAGGAAAGGCATCAAAAGCTTGACAAAGGCTGAAGGGAACACTCTGATCACCCCTTTTCCCAAGAGGGTTCTTTAGCTGAAGTTGCTAACCAGGAGCAGACTTGACACCCCGGCATGGGTTTGTGGTTCTTTTATTTCTCGAGTCCTCACTCCTGCGTGGGACTCGGCAACCGGGTGCTGCAGAGGCTCCGGCAAGGCATCAAAGACGCCCGCCCCGCAGCCAAGGGTGGCGCAAGATCTCCTCCAGCGCTGGCCTGTCCGCGGGGTGCTTGGACAAACACCAGCGGATCAGATGTTGGCACTCTGGGGAGAGAAGCCAGAAAGCGCCGGTCACTTGCAGAAGGCTCCTGCCCAGCTGCTCCCGGCGCCCGCAGGGCCCGGGCCGTGCTGCGTGTGCTCAGAGCTGTGCCGGCCTCCCGGCTGACTCTGCCCTTTGCGGGACAGCGGCACGGCAGGACACGCGCCACCTCCTGCAGCCAAGCGGGCCACACCGACCCCACCGTGGTCACGGGCCGCCGCCTGCGGCCAGCCCTTGAGGGCAGATCGACCTCCCGCGGAGCTGCGTGAGGGCCACGCTGGGCTGCGCGGTGCCATCTGCCAAAGCCTGCCTTCTTGAGGCCGGACACCAACCTGGAGAGACCTGCTGCCAGAAGAAGAGCTGCCCCGACACGATGCCACGGTCGTCCTGGAAGGGCTCGTTCCCGCAGACCATGACGTACAGCAGCACGCCCAGGGACCAGATGGTCGCCGAATGGCCGTGGTAGCAGCCAAGGCAGATCCACTCGGGTGGGCTGTACAGGTGTGTTCCTAGGGGACACAGGCGGCGCTGTCCAGGCGCAGGCTGCTGCCTTCCAGAGCCTGGTGCCAGCCTCCTGGCAGAAGCAGGGGCTGCACCAGTGGCCACAACTTCCCCCCGGGGCCAGCCGCCATCCCCCAGCCAATTGGCCAAAGCCAGGAAACCGTTCTGCAAGGCAGACAAGGCCAGCGGAGCAGCCCAAGCCCTTGCGGGCCTGCCAAGCCGAGCGGCCGGGGCCTGGCTTTGGCAGCCCCCCTCTGTGGGCAGGGCCGGCAGCCGGCTCCTGGGGCACAGCATCTGGCCCGTGCCAAAGGGCAGCCGGCAGCCGGCTGAATGCCGCAGCCCGCAGCCCAGGAGGGAACGGGGCCGTGCAGTGCCTGGCACTGGGAGCGGGGCCCGGCCTGTGGGCTCACCGGCAAATTGCGTGAAGGCCTGCTCCTGGAGGAAGGTGCCGCAACCGAAGTCGATGAGCTTCAGGTCGCCACTCTCCGGGTCCACGAGGAGGTTCTCCGGCTTGATGTCCCGGTGCAGGACGCCGCAGGCGGTGCAGTGCCGCACGGCCTCCAGCACCTGGCAGAAAAGCCAGCGCGCCATCTCCTCGCGCAGGAAGCCCTGCTCCAGCAGGAAGTCCAGGAGATCCTGCGATGACTCCGGACGCTCCATGACCAGCAGGAAGCTGTCAGGCAGCTCAAACCAGTCGAGGAGCTGGATGATGTTGTGGCAGCCAGAGCCCACCTTCTCCATGAGCACAATCTCCATGGGAACGCGGGTGCCGTCGGGCTGTGGGGAGGAGACAGTGCCTCCAGCAGGCCTGATGCTGCCCTGGGGCTGCTGTGCTGCCCCGTGCCTGGGATGCCCCAGTGCCCCCTTGGGCAGCCTCCCTGGTGCTTGGGCTTCCTCCCGCCCAGGGGATGCTTGGGGGGTGCCCCCCTGCCCGGCCCCACCACCGGTGTTTGGCATCCCCGGGCCCGCCCTGCTCCGGCTCGCACGCTGAGCCCACGCCCGCTCCCCCCGCCCTGCGCCGCCTCCCGCCCTCGGGGCCCGGCCTTATCCCTGCCCGCCACGCCCCGCTCTGGCGCTCTGGCGCCGTGGCCCCGCTCACTCACTCACCAGCTCGTACCACTGCACCACGCTCTCCCGGGCCACGCGTTTGATGGCCACCTGCAAGCCCACGAGAGACGGGGCTGAGCTCAAGCCCTGCCCCGCCCCTGGCCCTCGTCCCGCGCCCCGCCGTCCCGGCCACTTACCGGGCTCCCGTCCGAGAGGCGGATGCCCGAGAAAACGGTGCCGAAGCCACCGCTGCCCAGCTGCGGGCCCAGCTGGTACAGCTCCTGCAGCTTCTTCTTTTGCCCTGCGACCGAGACCGAGCCATCAGCCTTGCGCCCAGGGCCCCCCCGGCCAAGTGCCCGCGAGTGAAGCGGGCCGAACCACCGCGGGCCACCTTGCTCTGACCTGCTTCCTGCTGCGCGCCGGGCAGCGGCCACCGCCTTGCAGCCGTCGGGCTGGCGAGCGCCAGAGCTGGGGCAGGGGAGCGCGCAGAGGCGGCTGCAGGAGCCGGAGGGCAGCGGGGCAGGGCGGCACCGTCGCTGTCCCCGGCGTCGTGGGCTGGACTCTGCTCTTGAGGACTGCCGGGGCTACAGCCCGAGGACTCGCACAGGGGGGTGTCAGGAGCAGCTGCAAACCAGAGAGGGGTTTTTTGAAGCTGTGGCATCAGAAGCACTGGAAACAGCCAGGGACTCGGCTGCTCTCAAGGGCCCTGGCCTGGCCTGCGGATGCCCCTCAAGAGCCCCAAGGGAGCCTCAGAGAGCTCCTCAGATCTCACCTGCTACCAGCAAGGCCTTCCTGGTAGTCGGTGGCCGTCTCGGAGCAGCTTCCTGGAGATGGAGGAACCTCCTGGGTGTCTTGAGGCTCGTCTCCGCCACCAGGCAAGAGCTGTTGCCAGCTGGCGCAGCCGGCACAGCGTCCTGGGAGCTGTGGGCCGGCAACTGCTGGCTCCAGCTCACTCGCTGCTCCAGCACCTGCTCCTGACAAGGCTCCCCTGGATCGGGCTGGGCTCCCACTTGGACTTCTGGGCTTTCCCTGGCAACGTCAGTTGTCAGGGTTGTGCCCGTGTTGTTGAAGTCCATGAGTCCAAGGGAGCTGGGAGACCTGTGCACAGGCTCTGCACTTTCTGCAGGCTGACTGCAGGTCTCACGGAGCGTCTGCGGGCGATGGAGGCTGTCAGAGATAGCGGACGCTCCTGGCGGGATGGAGGATCTCTGACAGCCTGGGCTTCTTGCCTGGATGGCGGCTCTCTGATGGTGTGCCATCCTTGCAAGGCTTGAGGCTCTCCCAGGGATGGAGAATCTTGCTGGGAGCAGCCTCTTGAAGGGATGGAGGCTCCTGGAGGAGCTGGCCGAGCCACAGCAGGGCAGGTGGCCTCGCTTCAGCAGCTCCTCCAGTTCTTTCCACAAGGCCTGCCACATCCCAGAGTAGAGCGGCACCCATGTCCCATTGCGAGCCCAGAGCAGCAGCATCAGTTCCTGCAGCTCCTGGGCCACTGCCACGCAGGGGCCGCAGCTGCAGGGGCTGTCCAGGGGGCTCGCGGGAGCACGTGGCCGCTTGCGAGGGGTGGCCCGAGGCCTGGAGGACCTGGGAGCCGCAGGGGCTCCTCGCTTCCTCCGTGAGCCTCTGGGCTGCACCCCGGGGCGCTTGCGCCTCTTCGCTGTCCTTGTCTGCCGCCTCCGTGGTTGCCAGTGGCCAACGGCCCACCAGACAGCCACAGCGGCCAACAGCAGGACAAGCACAATCACTGGGACAACACCGTCACACATGGCTCCAGCACGTCCCATCGCGACTGCACTGGCAGCTGCAGGTGCTGGCCCGTGTTACATAGCGACTGCGCGGTGATGTCACAGTGCTGTGGGCCAGGACAGCCGGGTGACATCCCAGCCCCGCCTCTCACCAGCGCTCAGCCCCTTTGTGCCGTCATAGCCCTGGGCCCACCTCAGGGATCAGCAGAACCAGCTCATGCCTAAGGATGCACATGGCCAGAAAAAGCCTGGCAGCAAGAACAGGAGCTCAGCCTGCTGCAGTGAATCATTCCCTGCAGCAAGTGGCACATCAGGAAGAGTGCTGCTGCCACCAGTGTCAAGCCCATGGCTCCCAGGACACTGCAGCGGTACCAACTGGCAACAGCCACTACTCCGTGCCTGCGAAGATCTTCCAGAGACAAAGGGAGTTGAAGTTCCTGTGTCTCTGGGGAGCTCTCCTGAACTGGCTGTCGAGGGCAGGAAGAGTTTTCTGTAACAGCTCACCGACTTCTGCGTTGCCTCTGTTCTAAACAAGTCAGGATTTCCCAAGGAGCGCTCATGGTGCTCTCACTGCTCTGGTTTTGACGGGCATAGGGTTCCTTTTTTCCCAGTTGCTGGCACACACTGGGTTCAGATGCACCATGGGAATGCTGTGGATCAAACAGGGGTGGTTTGCTTTCTGCTGAGCAGGGCTTGCCCTCTTCAGGGACTTTGCAGTGTCCCTTGGTACAGTACACGTTTTCCACGGCGAAGGGAGGGAGGAGTGTTGAAGACAGAGGCAAAGAATGCATTAAACACCTGTGCTGTGTCCCTGGCCCTGTTTGTCAGGTGACCATCCACATCCTGGAAGGGGACAATGTTACTTCTACAATGTTTCTTTCCATGCATATATTTAAAACCACTCTTTTTATTGGGCCCCACATTTCTGGCCACCTTCCTCTCCAGCTGAGCTTTCAGTGCACCAAAGTTCTCCGTACAGTGGCGAGAAACATCTCTGGGGAAGGAATGAGAAGGAGGTGTCTTTACAAACTATCTGTGGGCCTGATGGTAGATAAAGCCAGATACTGATAGGTGAAAGAAGCAGCAAAGGGAGGAACCCTAAATTCCATAGGAATTCCACTAATTGACACAGACTGTTACTCACTCAAGACTCTGCTAATCCCTGGATTTAGAGAAAAAGAACAGAGACAGGAGCAAAAGAATGGGGGGGGGGGAGGGGGGTAGACATTAGAAAGGGGGTTTGTATTAAGCCATTTGGGAAGTCTGTACCTCTCAAGTAGCTCAGCCAGTGGGGAAAGAGAGAGGGAAATGCAGCTGGGAAATTAGGAGATAAAGGAAGCTGCGTCCTCTATCAACTTGAGAGATCCCGTGGGAAATGCCCATGACCTCTCCCTTTATTCGATCAAAGTAACAGGACTGCTCTGTCTCTTGTTTGGACGTACAGCTGTGGTGTTTGAGGACTAATTTTCCTGACATCCGTATTCTTCTTGTGACCTTGCTTCCACTGGGCACACAGCTTCCTTTTCCATCCTCTTTGCCAGAGAAGAAGCCTTCTGCCTCGCCTGCTTGGCTTTCGACATTTGGGAATCTCCTGCTGCTGTGCCCTTAGGAGGTGATGTTTCAAAATTGACCAGCACGGATGGACCCCAGCACCTGCAAAAACATTGTCCCTGGAGACCCTGCTTAGCAGTTCCCTGAGCAGTCTGAAGTCTGCTCTCCTCATGGCCCGAGCTGAGGTTTTGCTGGCCCTTTTCCTCTTGTCAGAGGTTTGAAACTCGATTGATTTGTGGTCGCTGTGGCCAAGACGGCCGCCAGTCCCCACCTGGCTCAGGGCACGTGGGACTCAGAGGGCGGCCTGGCTCCAGGGGGGCTGAGCTGGAGAGTCCTGGGCTGCGGGGGGCTTCCCGCTTTCCTGGGAGGAGACTCCCTGGGGAGGAAGAAGGGTCTGGCATGAGCCACAAGGCCCCTGGCCGAGGGACGGTAGCGGGGGACGTGTGCGTAGCGGATGCTGTCTGGGAGGAGCTGTGGCAAGGAGTGGGTGTGGGGCTGGGGGTGTCCCAGAGCTCAGTGAGGGTGTTCCCCCAGCCCAGCAGGCAGAAAGCCCCTGGCTCACAGCAGGAGCCAAGTTCCAGGTCACCAGGAACAGCCCCCGCCCTCACCAGTGCTCCCAGCCTCCCACAAAGGTTGGTTATGCCCATGGGTGCTGCCAAGGTTCCCCATGGGAACAGGGCTGGACACCCTAAAAAGGGGGGTCAACACCCCAGGGGCAAAGCCAGTGCAGGGGAGAATGAGTGGGATGAGTGTGAGAGGACCACCTCTACCCCTCCCATCCCGCACCAGGGAGCAGGGACTTTCCTGGGACAGCTCCAGGAGGATATTCAGGACCATCCTTGCCTGGGACAGGGGTGCCAAGGAGATCCAGGAGGGATCAGTGTCCAGCTCTGTGTCCTGGGACACCCTGCACCCTGTTCCCCATAGCCCTGATTTTCAGGAAGGAGCCACAGGAGCCTCCTGGCCATTGCTGGATTTTTCTTTCAGGAATTCGCTGTGGAGCTCGTTTGTCTTTTTTTGCCTCTTTCGGAGCTCCTGTAAAAACGGCCTTGGAGCTGGAAGGGGCGGGGCGGGGCGGGGCGGGGCAGGGCGGAGAAGAGCCAGCTGGGGAAGTCTTGAGGGCTTCTGTGGCTCTGGCAGCCTGCTTTCCTCCTCTCCCTTTGGTGGAGGTGTGGGCTGGCAACGGAGCATCTTCCCCGGGTGGCCGCGGTGCCCCGGATCCCTGCCCTGAGCGGAGGGACAACACTGGGCGTCTCTGGCCTGCCGCACGCAGCCAGGCTGCCGCACAGAGCTCCTCGAAAGCCCTGCCCTTGGCCGCAGGGGGCCGAATTAGCGAGGCATTAAGGAGGGAGGAAGGAAGGGCGCTAATTAGGGAGGGGAGGGCGGGGAGCCGTTCCCAGCCGAGGGGGCGTGGCCAGGACGATGGGCGTGGGCAGGGCCTCAGCGGCGGCGAGGGGCCGTGGTCTGAGCGGGGCCGGGGCCAGCGCTGAGGGGAGCAAAGGGCGGGAAAAGGCTCGGTGCTGCTGAGGGGAAGCGTCGGGAAGGAGGGGACGGAGGGGATATCGTTGGGAAAAAGGGAGACACAAGAGCTCCTGGGGGCCTGAAACCACTAACAGTGGTGGAGGGGAGCCCAACACACTCCTCCTATGTATCCCTATGCTTCACAGAGGGGAAGGCGTGGCTAAAATCCAGGAGAAACAGTGCTGTGGATCCAAGGAATCAGAAGCAGGATCTGTGTGGAGGGCGTCCCTCACGGGAGGCACATGAATCGACCTGAGCGAGGCTGGGGCAGGAGGGTCACGGCCAGCAGAGAAGGGGGACCCTCTGTCCATGCCAAGGCCCAGGGCAGCCCTATCCCGGGAAGCGCGCAGGGAGCGGATCCTTGAGCTGCTGCACGTTGGCGCTGCCCTCGCTCAGCCGGCAGCCCCCTCATTGCCCAGGGGGAGCTGGTGGCAGTGGGGAGTGGGAGAGGGAAACATCTGTCCTACACCTCCATGGCTGCGGCACTGCCAAAGGTGAAGAACGTCAGAGAACTGCCAAACAAGATCCTCCAGCAGGAAAGGCAGACGTTCCCAGCTCCAGGGAATTCCCTGATGTCAGCAGTGGAGGAGCAGGATGAGGAAGATCTCCACGCTTGCGATACTTCTGGCAAGAGCCTCCGTCCCTGCCAGAGCCTCGGTGAGAGCTGCCGGAGCGCAGACGGAGGAAGGCCTTTGGACAGGTGCAAGGTATGAATGATGCACGGTCCCCAGTCGTGGTGTGAGCAGAAACATTTCTTCCAAGCACCTCTGGCTTTTAGAAGAGTTTCACTCTCAGGTTCGAATAGCGTGAGCCTGGAAAGCCAATAGTCGAAATGCTCCGATGTCTGCTACCCAATACTAGACATGAACTCGTGTCTCTCGTAGCAACATCAGGCTTTTTCCCTAAGCCAAGTGCTGGAAGGAGAATTTCTTCTGCAAAACTACTGTGCTTCTGCTGCTTGTTCCATTTTAGAAAGTTTCCTTCGTCGCCCCTGCCTTGATTGAACAGTCCTTTCTCTTCTAACTAGAAGCTCCAGGTTCTCTTCTTACAAGTTGTCTTTGTTTTCTTTGCCCACAGACAGGAGTCCCTGCTTCCCCAGAGCCACGTCGATCTGCAGAGCCTGCTTGTGGCTGAGGATGCAGATGGCCAGGAAAGGCCGGGAAGTAAAAATTGGTAACATTTCTAGTTCCTAGGAAAGAAATATTTCATGAGATCTGGAAAACAAGCATCCCAGCATCTGTGGCATTCCCAGCTGATCAGTCCCGCTGTAGCAAGATTGAGGATGCATCTCCCAGTTCTCCAAGAGCTGAGTAGGTATTAGTAGGGCATTGGACTGCAGCTGGGAACAGCAAAAGTGGCTGGCACAGCAAGTTCAATGTATGGCTGTCCAAGGTCTGTCTTTTGCAAGTTTCCAAGCTTTGCATCATGTTCTTGGGATTCCATTATCACTTTCAACCGAATACTCTACCAGTTAGAGCCATGATTGCCATCAAAAAGGTGAAGTCTGTAATAATAATCTGGTTTTTGGAGGGGAGATTTTCTCTCATCTCTTGCTCTGATCAGCTAGTGTAGTTTTAGAGGAGTTTGTGGTAAAGTCTGTTCTGTGCTGATTTTTTAATGGCTGTTTGACCACCAGACATGTCTGTGCCCTGAAGACATTTTCAGTTTTCATCCAGTTAGTCTAGAAGGTCCACTGAAAAAGTTATTTGATGTAACTCATCTCTCTGAAACCTGGGCAAACAAAATGCTCTGTTTTGGATTACAGGGAGGTGGACTGGTTTTCCTTGGCAAGCATCCTTTTCCTGCTCGTGTTTGCACCGCCGATCGTGTATTACTTCATCATGTCCTGTGACCAGTACCAGTGCTCTCTGACTGACCCACTGCTGGACTTGCTGACAGGGAATAAACATCTGTCTGACATCTGGAACAGGACTCCCACACTGACCTATAGGGCTGCTGGCATCTATTCCCTTTGGGTCACTTTCCAGGTACATTCTTGAGTTATGATCTGGATGCCGGGTCTGGTTTCTCACACGGCTGTTGGATGAATCCTTTTGCACAAAGGATAGTGGAATGTTGAACTGGCATTTACTCTTTGGTGTTTCCCACTTTCCAGGGCTTTTTGGAATCCAAAGGAAGCTTATGTACTTGGAAAAGAAGCATGTAGGGAATATACGCAAATATTCCTTGTGTGGCATATGCCTTAATGAGGTTTTGAAGAAAAAGCAACTTTATAGCAGTATCTGTTGGTTTTAAATTCATACACAAGAAATAGATAAAAATAAAACGACGAGGACCTGAATCTAGTTACCAACTGTCCTGCCTCCCCACCAAAAAAGGATGGCAGCCTTACATGAAGTACATCTTTGAGCTGTCTCAAAGCTTAGATGTATTACTAGTCTAAAATCCCAACAGCTAAATATTGCCATATTTGCTTACCCAATACTTAATAGAAACTTAATAGAAACATTCTATTTGGTATGTGTATGTAAGGAATAGTGTTTTGAGGGATTTTGTCTCGTCTGTATTTACTGTGAATACATCCTCTCTCTTCTAGGTGGTTTTGTACATGTCCATCCCTGACTTCTGCCATAAAGTTCTCCCTGGATATGTGGGAGGTGTACAAGAAGGTGCTGTCACCCCTGCTGGTAAGGTATTCCTTGGAATACACGGACACCGTGCAATCTTCTGAAATGATAGTATTTCTGTACCTAGAGTGTTTAATAGCCCATGTGTAGCCAGAGGAAACGTGGGCAGAAGTGCTCTCACCTTCCTCCCGTGTTCAGTTCAAACAAAAATAGAAAGCAATCGATGTCATCTTTTAGAAGAAGTGACAGCATTTCTATCTCTTAGAATTAGTATAACTGTTGATCTGGTAGGCACCATACCAGCAGTGAAAAAGTACTGGTTGATGACTTTGGCACTTGAAATTGTCAGTTGACTGTAGCTGTCCAGGACTATTGCTGGTATTCGACAAGATAGTTTTACCTGCTCAAGCTCCATGAAGCCAAGGGACTTGAACAAAATGTGGGATGTGAACTGTTAGGAGAAGTGGTTTGTTACTCTGGTCAGTTTTGGGGGAAAGCCTAAATTCAGTTTTGTGAGGAGAAAAACTCAGCCTAACAAAGCCTAATGGGTACAGCAGAGTTTAATGGAACACTCAGAAAAGTGCTTTAAGGTATTGAATTGGGAGGACGAGGAGAGAGAAGTTGTTTCATGAGCGCTTGATTGAGCTTCTGTGTATTCTGTGCATAGCCATGTGAATTAAAAGCTGCAGTAATGCGGGGTCAGTAACACTCGATTTTTTTTCTTCATCTTTTAGGTGTCGTGAATAAATATGAAAATCAATGGACTTCAGGCCTGGATCATGACCCATGTGCTTTGGTTTGCAAATGCTTCTTGCTTCCACTTCTTCTCACCTACCATCATTTTTGACAAGTGGATTCCTCTCCTGTGGTGTGCCAATAGCTTGGGATATGCAGTGTCCACGTTTGCAATGATTAAAGGCTACTTTTTCCCTCCCAATGCCAAAGAGTGGTATGTGAATTTTAGTAATGAGAGAAGACGAGGTAATCCGAGATTAAAACTGTTAAATAAAAACCGGGTCTATCAATTGAATGACAGAATATATTTCACTGGCAGAGAGAGCTGAGCCAGTGTATGACAGTGGTTCTTTGCTTCACTAGCACCATCCCCCGTGTTTCATGCTGCACACCATGGGACTGGCAGCCTCAGTGTCACAGATACACCCATCCTAGAAATAGTGAGACTGTTCAGAAGTGTTAGCAAGAGTAAACTCGGGCACTTCTGAAACTCTACAACTTATGTCTATTAATGTAATACTTCAGCTGGGTCAGCTTCTGTTACCTTGCACAGCGTTACATGCTTTGATGATTTTTATTATCACTACATCAAATTAATCTGAATTGTGTAGTCAGAGCAGTAATTACCTGTATTTGTGTAGAACTCTGTACATTTCCAATTTTTTTATGTTTTACAGCAAATTCACTGGAAACTTCTTTTACGACTACATGATGGGGATTGAATTTAACCCTCGAATAGGGAAGTGGTTTGATTTCAAGCTCTTTCTTCAGTGGGCGCCCTGGGATTGTGGCCTGGACTCTGATCAACCTTTCCTTTGCTGCCAAACAAGAGGAGCTGTATGGCGAAGCGACAAACTCCATGATCCTTGTCAATGTCCTTCAGGTAAATTCCAAGGAGGAAATTAGGAAACCAGCTAGGAAGTAAACTAATATTAAAGTAGGAAAAGAAGTCCTTCTATGGAAATGAAAATGAAGTGTTTTTTCCTGGCCTGAAACAAGCTCATTCAGTGATGGTGTGCTGGGACTTCTTTGGATTTATTGCCTGATCTGTGGAAATGGAAGCCTGCTCAATAGGAGCTCTATCGGCCCTCTTTGTAACGCTGTGAC
This sequence comes from Aphelocoma coerulescens, assembly GCF_041296385.1. Classification (NCBI taxonomy): domain Eukaryota; kingdom Metazoa; phylum Chordata; class Aves; order Passeriformes; family Corvidae; genus Aphelocoma; species Aphelocoma coerulescens. The sequence goes on along the minus strand of NW_027184055.1, from coordinate 216,212 downwards.
TCTAAGCTGAAGAGAGATTGGGCTGATCAACTGTGAGTTCACTTCCCAAGCGTTCGTCCTTGAGTTGTACACTTGCCTTAGTCATCCTACTGTTGCTTTATCTGTGTAGATAGATAGATAGGTAGGTAGATATTGTGTATCCACATAGCTTGTATTTATGTGCTAGTTCTTCCTAACTGTGTTCAGAAACGTCTGGTTTTGAAGTGCTAACATAAAAACACCAATGAGTTGTGAGATCACATCACAAGGCAGCACAGACATTAGGCTGATGCTGTTAAACAGGGTAACTGGTGACAGTGCTCTGTTATTACTGTGAAATTATTCTGTTGCAGGGTATTTTTGTTCTGGACTTCTTTTGGAATGAAGCCTGGTACTTGAAAACCATTGCTATCTGCCATGATCATTTGGGATGGTATTTGGGCTGGGGAGACTGTGTTTGGTTGCCTTCCCTCTCTACTTTGCAGGTAAAAATGTGGACACTGTGGATTTGGGCTAAGAGGAAGGAAACTTTGCAGAAACATTCTTCTCAGCAGGTTAATGTGCACCTTAAATGTTTCTAGGCGGTTTGACTGTTGAGAAATCCTTGCAACATTCTTTGTAACAATTCCTGGGTAGGAAGGCTTCCTGTCCGTGCCCAGATTGGACATCTTTTCCTCTCCTGCCCTTCTTTTGTGCCTCTTTCTGTCACTGTCTGTTGTGTCTGTATACTTTTCTGAATCCTTTTGGTTTCCTTTTTTTCTAAATCCTTTCCGTTTCCTTTTTTTTTTTACTCCTGCTTGTTGAGGGTCTTTTGGTTAGCGGTGGTTTGTTTGTGTTTTGTTCCTTGCTTTTTCCTTCTGTCCGGTTTGCATCCTTGCAACTTCTCTCTTCTTGTTTCAGGAAGAAGTGCAATTTTGGAGAGAGAAAGAGAGAAGGAAACTGTTGGATGCAGAGTTTTTTGAAAGTTTTCTGCAGTTTTACTGTTGCAGTAGATTTTTCTACTCTTTCCTCTGGTCTGTTGTGGGCCACTGTAGTCAAGGAATTGGTCTGGCATGCTGAGCCTCTGTTGGAAGTAAATGTCTGATTGTTTTTGTGCTCCCCAGGGTCTGTATTTGGTTTACCAGCCTGTCCAGCTGTGCACAGCCCATGCCGTAGGGGTCTTGATGCTGGGCTTGCTGGGCTATTCCATCTTCAGAATGACCAACCACCAGAAGGACCTCTTCCGTCGTACCAATGGCAAGTGCAGGATCTGGGGGAAGAAGCCGGAGTCCATCGAGTGCTCCTACGTGTCCGTGGATGGGCCCAAGCACTACAGCAAGCTGATGACCTCTGGCTTTTGGGGCTGGGCACGTCATTTCAACTGCACGGGAGACCTGATGGGCTCGCTGGCCTATTGCCTGGCTTGTGGCTTTGAGCACATCCTGCCTTACTTCTACATCGTTTACATGACCACTCTGCTCACCCAGCGCTGCATTCGGGACGAGCACGGTTGTTGCAGCAAAGATGGGAAGGACTGGAAGCACTACACTGCTGCAGTGCCCTACCGGCTCTACCCGGCAGATTTTAAGGCTAATGCAGGATCCAGGGGAAAGAAAAAAGAAGAAACATGCAGGCATGCCATGTTTAAAGTGTTTAAACTGAAGTGGGGCACTGAAATGTCCCATTTTTTTAGAGGATTCTTTTAATTGGAATTGAATCATGCCGCAACCGGGCCAGGAGACACTTCAGAGACAGAGTCAGAGAAGCGGGTATTTGCTTTATTCGGCGCGCCGGGTGTGTGGGGATCGCTCCTCCAAACACACACCTGGTGCTCTCTACAACACAAGTATTATGGGTTAAATTAGGAATATTCATCACATTCCTTGGGACAGGTGTGGTTATACAAATTATTTCTCGGAAGTCATTAGCATATGGGCCACGCATGCGCTGTGTGTCCTGGTGGCCGCGCTGAGGAAGGCCTCTCCTCTTCCTCGGGGGTCTTTTCTGATGAAGGCCAGTAGTCTTCCTCTCAGTGAACTTTTTCACCTTTCTCCCTGGGCATGCGTAGTCCTTTGAGGAATGTTTCAGCGGTCTCTGAGATGATCCTTGTGCCCTCTATCTTGACAAGAGTAGGGCAAATTTGGTTTCTTAGGTTTTGTAATTACAGTCTGCTGTCTGAACTAACGTTTGCTGTCTCCCAATAGTTAACTCGTGCTTCCATGAGTTAGCTATTGACTGCCCCTTCCTCATTTCTGAAGAAGTATGTTTTTTTCCCAAAGCCTGTAGTGGTAGGTCAGGGCAGTAGACAGAAGGTGGCACAGGTTTGCAGCTGGCACCTGCCCACAGGGCCAGGGAAGGCACCTGGGTGCTTTCCTGTGGCTAGACTGGTTACTGCACTTTCCATCTCTACCAGTTGTTTTGAGGGTAGAGAAAGGTATTTTGAGGGCTGCAATGGGCCCAGCACCATGGGAGCAACTCCAGCATCTCAACATTTCCTGTGGGCTCCATGCCCATGGCTTACGAGGCTGCAGACCCAGCTGGTCAAAGGCGCAGCCCTGCCTCCCATTTCAGGGGAAGAAAGAGGAAGAGTTTTGTCAGGGCTCAACCTGAAATGACCTTTTGCCATTTCTGATTCTTCTCCCAGCATTGGAGAGGAGCAGCATCTCTGTCCCTGCCACCCGCTGGCCCTTGGAATGCACACATGAGCCCACGTATCACTTCAGGTGAAGCCAAGTGGCCGCCTCAGTTTGAAAGGGCGGCTGTTGTTTCACTGTTGCATTTCTTGGCTTGTTACAGCCCCTCCTGCCTGGACTACAGCCTGTGCTTGAAGACACAAAAGTGCCATGATGCCTGGAGGAAAGGCATCAAAAGCTTGACAAAGGCTGAAGGGAACACTCTGATCACCCCTTTTCCCAAGAGGGTTCTTTAGCTGAAGTTGCTAACCAGGAGCAGACTTGACACCCCGGCATGGGTTTGTGGTTCTTTTATTTCTCGAGTCCTCACTCCTGCGTGGGACTCGGCAACCGGGTGCTGCAGAGGCTCCGGCAAGGCATCAAAGACGCCCGCCCCGCAGCCAAGGGTGGCGCAAGATCTCCTCCAGCGCTGGCCTGTCCGCGGGGTGCTTGGACAAACACCAGCGGATCAGATGTTGGCACTCTGGGGAGAGAAGCCAGAAAGCGCCGGTCACTTGCAGAAGGCTCCTGCCCAGCTGCTCCCGGCGCCCGCAGGGCCCGGGCCGTGCTGCGTGTGCTCAGAGCTGTGCCGGCCTCCCGGCTGACTCTGCCCTTTGCGGGACAGCGGCACGGCAGGACACGCGCCACCTCCTGCAGCCAAGCGGGCCACACCGACCCCACCGTGGTCACGGGCCGCCGCCTGCGGCCAGCCCTTGAGGGCAGATCGACCTCCCGCGGAGCTGCGTGAGGGCCACGCTGGGCTGCGCGGTGCCATCTGCCAAAGCCTGCCTTCTTGAGGCCGGACACCAACCTGGAGAGACCTGCTGCCAGAAGAAGAGCTGCCCCGACACGATGCCACGGTCGTCCTGGAAGGGCTCGTTCCCGCAGACCATGACGTACAGCAGCACGCCCAGGGACCAGATGGTCGCCGAATGGCCGTGGTAGCAGCCAAGGCAGATCCACTCGGGTGGGCTGTACAGGTGTGTTCCTAGGGGACACAGGCGGCGCTGTCCAGGCGCAGGCTGCTGCCTTCCAGAGCCTGGTGCCAGCCTCCTGGCAGAAGCAGGGGCTGCACCAGTGGCCACAACTTCCCCCCGGGGCCAGCCGCCGTCCCCCAGCCAATTGGCCAAAGCCAGGAAACCGTTCTGCAAGGCAGACAAGGCCAGCGGAGCAGCCCAAGCCCTTGCGGGCCTGCCAAGCCGAGCGGCCGGGGCCTGGCTTTGGCAGCCCCCCTCTGTGGGCAGGGCCGGCAGCCGGCTCCTGGGGCACAGCATCTGGCCCGTGCCAAAGGGCAGCCGGCAGCCGGCTGAATGCCGCAGCCCGCAGCCCAGGAGGGAACGGGGCCGTGCAGTGCCTGGCACTGGGAGCGGGGCCCGGCCTGTGGGCTCACCGGCAAATTGCGTGAAGGCCTGCTCCTGGAGGAAGGTGCCGCAACCGAAGTCGATGAGCTTCAGGTCGCCACTCTCCGGGTCCACGAGGAGGTTCTCCGGCTTGATGTCCCGGTGCAGGACGCCGCAGGCGGTGCAGTGCCGCACGGCCTCCAGCACCTGGCAGAAAAGCCAGCGCGCCATCTCCTCGCGCAGGAAGCCCTGCTCCAGCAGGAAGTCCAGGAGATCCTGCGATGACTCCGGACGCTCCATGACCAGCAGGAAGCTGTCAGGCAGCTCAAACCAGTCGAGGAGCTGGATGATGTTGTGGCAGCCAGAGCCCACCTTCTCCATGAGCACAATCTCCATGGGAACGCGGGTGCCGTCGGGCTGTGGGGAGGAGACAGTGCCTCCAGCAGGCCTGATGCTGCCCTGGGGCTGCTGTGCTGCCCCGTGCCTGGGATGCCCCAGTGCCCCCTTGGGCAGCCTCCCTGGTGCTTGGGCTTCCTCCCGCCCAGGGGATGCTTGGGGGGTGCCCCCCTGCCCGGCCCCACCACCGGTGTTTGGCATCCCCGGGCCCGCCCTGCTCCGGCTCGCACGCTGAGCCCACGCCCGCTCCCCCCGCCCTGCGCCGCCTCCCGCCCTCGGGGCCCGGCCTTATCCCTGCCCGCCACGCCCCGCTCTGGCGCTCTGGCGCCGTGGCCCCGCTCACTCACTCACCAGCTCGTACCACTGCACCACGCTCTCCCGGGCCACGCGTTTGATGGCCACCTGCAAGCCCACGAGAGACGGGGCTGAGCTCAAGCCCTGCCCCGCCCCTGGCCCTCGTCCCGCGCCCCGCCGTCCCGGCCACTTACCGGGCTCCCGTCCGAGAGGCGGATGCCCGAGAAAACGGTGCCGAAGCCACCGCTGCCCAGCTGCGGGCCCAGCTGGTACAGCTCCTGCAGCTTCTTCTTTTGCCCTGCGACCGAGACCGAGCCATCAGCCTTGCGCCCAGGGCCCCCCCGGCCAAGTGCCCGCGAGTGAAGCGGGCCGAACCACCGCGGGCCACCTTGCTCTGACCTGCTTCCTGCTGCGCGCCGGGCAGCGGCCACCGCCTTGCAGCCGTCGGGCTGGCGAGCGCCAGAGCTGGGGCAGGGGAGCGCGCAGAGGCGGCTGCAGGAGCCGGAGGGCAGCGGGGCAGGGCGGCACCGTCGCTGTCCCCGGCGTCGTGGGCTGGACTCTGCTCTTGAGGACTGCCGGGGCTACAGCCCGAGGACTCGCACAGGGGGGTGTCAGGAGCAGCTGCAAACCAGAGAGGGGTTTTTTGAAGCTGTGGCATCAGAAGCACTGGAAACAGCCAGGGACTCGGCTGCTCTCAAGGGCCCTGGCCTGGCCTGCGGATGCCCCTCAAGAGCCCCAAGGGAGCCTCAGAGAGCTCCTCAGATCTCACCTGCTACCAGCAAGGCCTTCCTGGTAGTCGGTGGCCGTCTCGGAGCAGCTTCCTGGAGATGGAGGAACCTCCTGGGTGTCTTGAGGCTCGTCTCCGCCACCAGGCAAGAGCTGTTGCCAGCTGGCGCAGCCGGCACAGCGTCCTGGGAGCTGTGGGCCGGCAACTGCTGGCTCCAGCTCACTCGCTGCTCCAGCACCTGCTCCTGACAAGGCTCCCCTGGATCGGGCTGGGCTCCCACTTGGACTTCTGGGCTTTCCCTGGCAACGTCAGTTGTCAGGGTTGTGCCCGTGTTGTTGAAGTCCATGAGTCCAAGGGAGCTGGGAGACCTGTGCACAGGCTCTGCACTTTCTGCAGGCTGACTGCAGGTCTCACGGAGCGTCTGCGGGCGATGGAGGCTGTCAGAGATAGCGGACGCTCCTGGCGGGATGGAGGATCTCTGACAGCCTGGGCTTCTTGCCTGGATGGCGGCTCTCTGATGGTGTGCCATCCTTGCAAGGCTTGAGGCTCTCCCAGGGATGGAGAATCTTGCTGGGAGCAGCCTCTTGAAGGGATGGAGGCTCCTGGAGGAGCTGGCCGAGCCACAGCAGGGCAGGTGGCCTCGCTTCAGCAGCTCCTCCAGTTCTTTCCACAAGGCCTGCCACATCCCAGAGTAGAGCGGCACCCATGTCCCATTGCGAGCCCAGAGCAGCAGCATCAGTTCCTGCAGCTCCTGGGCCACTGCCACGCAGGGGCCGCAGCTGCAGGGGCTGTCCAGGGGGCTCGCGGGAGCACGTGGCCGCTTGCGAGGGGTGGCCCGAGGCCTGGAGGACCTGGGAGCCGCAGGGGCTCCTCGCTTCCTCCGTGAGCCTCTGGGCTGCACCCCGGGGCGCTTGCGCCTCTTCGCTGTCCTTGTCTGCCGCCTCCGTGGTTGCCAGTGGCCAACGGCCCACCAGACAGCCACAGCGGCCAACAGCAGGACAAGCACAATCACTGGGACAACACCGTCACACATGGCTCCAGCACGTCCCATCGCGACTGCACTGGCAGCTGCAGGTGCTGGCCCATGTTACATAGCGACTGCGCGGTGATGTCACAGTGCTGTGGGCCAGGACAGCCGGGTGACATCCCAGCCCCGCCTCTCACCAGCGCTCAGCCCCTTTGTGCCGTCATAGCCCTGGGCCCACCTCAGGGATCAGCAGAACCAGCTCATGCCTAAGGATGCACATGGCCAGAAAAAGCCTGGCAGCAAGAACAGGAGCTCAGCCTGCTGCAGTGAATCATTCCCTGCAGCAAGTGGCACATCAGGAAGAGTGCTGCTGCCACCAGTGTCAAGCCCATGGCTCCCAGGACACTGCAGCGGTACCAACTGGCAACAGCCACTACTCCGTGCCTGCGAAGATCTTCCAGAGACAAAGGGAGTTGAAGTTCCTGTGTCTCTGGGGAGCTCTCCTGAACTGGCTGTCGAGGGCAGGAAGAGTTTTCTGTAACAGCTCACCGACTTCTGCGTTGCCTCTGTTCTAAACAAGTCAGGATTTCCCAAGGAGCGCTCATGGTGCTCTCACTGCTCTGGTTTTGACGGGCATAGGGTTCCTTTTTTCCCAGTTGCTGGCACACACTGGGTTCAGATGCACCATGGGAATGCTGTGGATCAAACAGGGGTGGTTTGCTTTCTGCTGAGCAGGGCTTGCCCTCTTCAGGGACTTTGCAGTGTCCCTTGGTACAGTACACGTTTTCCACGGCGAAGGGAGGGAGGAGTGTTGAAGACAGAGGCAAAGAATGCATTAAACACCTGTGCTGTGTCCCTGGCCCTGTTTGTCAGGTGACCATCCACATCCTGGAAGGGGACAATGTTACTTCTACAATGTTTCTTTCCATGCATATATTTAAAACCACTCTTTTTATTGGGCCCCACATTTCTGGCCACCTTCCTCTCCAGCTGAGCTTTCAGTGCACCAAAGTTCTCCGTACAGTGGCGAGAAACATCTCTGGGGAAGGAATGAGAAGGAGGTGTCTTTACAAACTATCTGTGGGCCTGATGGTAGATAAAGCCAGATACTGATAGGTGAAAGAAGCAGCAAAGGGAGGAACCCTAAATTCCATAGGAATTCCACTAATTGACACAGACTGTTACTCACTCAAGACTCTGCTAATCCCTGGATTTAGAGAAAAAGAACAGAGACAGGAGCAAAAGAATGGGGGGGGGGGGAGGGGGGTAGACATTAGAAAGGGGGTTTGTATTAAGCCATTTGGGAAGTCTGTACCTCTCAAGTAGCTCAGCCAGTGGGGAAAGAGAGAGGGAAATGCAGCTGGGAAATTAGGAGATAAAGGAAGCTGCGTCCTCTATCAACTTGAGAGATCCCGTGGGAAATGCCCATGACCTCTCCCTTTATTCGATCAAAGTAACAGGACTGCTCTGTCTCTTGTTTGGACGTACAGCTGTGGTGTTTGAGGACTAATTTTCCTGACATCCGTATTCTTCTTGTGACCTTGCTTCCACTGGGCACACAGCTTCCTTTTCCATCCTCTTTGCCAGAGAAGAAGCCTTCTGCCTCGCCTGCTTGGCTTTCGACATTTGGGAATCTCCTGCTGCTGTGCCCTTAGGAGGTGATGTTTCAAAATTGACCAGCACGGATGGACCCCAGCACCTGCAAAAACATTGTCCCTGGAGACCCTGCTTAGCAGTTCCCTGAGCAGTCTGAAGTCTGCTCTCCTCATGGCCCGAGCTGAGGTTTTGCTGGCCCTTTTCCTCTTGTCAGAGGTTTGAAACTCGATTGATTTGTGGTCGCTGTGGCCAAGACGGCCGCCAGTCCCCACCTGGCTCAGGGCACGTGGGACTCAGAGGGCGGCCTGGCTCCAGGGGGGCTGAGCTGGAGAGTCCTGGGCTGCGGGGGGCTTCCCGCTTTCCTGGGAGGAGACTCCCTGGGGAGGAAGAAGGGTCTGGCATGAGCCACAAGGCCCCTGGCCGAGGGACGGTAGCGGGGGACGTGTGCGTAGCGGATGCTGTCTGGGAGGAGCTGTGGCAAGGAGTGGGTGTGGGGCTGGGGGTGTCCCAGAGCTCAGTGAGGGTGTTCCCCCAGCCCAGCAGGCAGAAAGCCCCTGGCTCACAGCAGGAGCCAAGTTCCAGGTCACCAGGAACAGCCCCCGCCCTCACCAGTGCTCCCAGCCTCCCACAAAGGTTGGTTATGCCCATGGGTGCTGCCAAGGTTCCCCATGGGAACAGGGCTGGACACCCTAAAAAGGGGGGTCAACACCCCAGGGGCAAAGCCAGTGCAGGGGAGAATGAGTGGGATGAGTGTGAGAGGACCACCTCTACCCCTCCCATCCCGCACCAGGGAGCAGGGACTTTCCTGGGACAGCTCCAGGAGGATATTCAGGACCATCCTTGCCTGGGACAGGGGTGCCAAGGAGATCCAGGAGGGATCAGTGTCCAGCTCTGTGTCCTGGGACACCCTGCACCCTGTTCCCCATAGCCCTGATTTTCAGGAAGGAGCCACAGGAGCCTCCTGGCCATTGCTGGATTTTTCTTTCAGGAATTCGCTGTGGAGCTCGTTTGTCTTTTTTTGCCTCTTTCGGAGCTCCTGTAAAAACGGCCTTGGAGCTGGAAGGGGCGGGGCGGGGCGGGGCGGGGCAGGGCGGAGAAGAGCCAGCTGGGGAAGTCTTGAGGGCTTCTGTGGCTCTGGCAGCCTGCTTTCCTCCTCTCCCTTTGGTGGAGGTGTGGGCTGGCAACGGAGCATCTTCCCCGGGTGGCCGCGGTGCCCCGGATCCCTGCCCTGAGCGGAGGGACAACACTGGGCGTCTCTGGCCTGCCGCACGCAGCCAGGCTGCCGTACAGAGCTCCTCGAAAGCCCTGCCCTTGGCCGCAGGGGGCCGAATTAGTGAGGCATTAAGGAGGGAGGAAGGAAGGGCGCTAATTAGGGAGGGGAGGGCGGGGAGCCGTTCCCAGCCGAGGGGGCGTGGCCAGGACGATGGGCGTGGGCAGGGCCTCAGCGGCGGCGAGGGGCCGTGGTCTGAGCGGGGCCGGGGCCAGCGCTGAGGGGAGCAAAGGGCGGGAAAAGGCTCGGTGCTGCTGAGGGGAAGCGTCGGGAAGGAGGGGACGGAGGGGATATCGTTGGGAAAAAGGGAGACACAAGAGCTCCTGGGGGCCTGAAACCACTAACAGTGGTGGAGGGGAGCCCAACACACTCCTCCTATGTATCCCTATGCTTTACAGAGGGGAAGGCGTGGCTAAAATCCAGGAGAAACAGTGCTGTGGATCCAAGGAATCAGAAGCAGGATCTGTGTGGAGGGCGTCCCTCACGGGAGGCACATGAATCGACCTGAGCGAGGCTGGGGCAGGAGGGTCACGGCCAGCAGAGAAGGGGGACCCTCTGTCCATGCCAAGGCCCAGGGCAGCCCTATCCCGGGAAGCGCGCAGGGAGCGGATCCTTGAGCTGCTGCACGTTGGCGCTGCCCTCGCTCAGCCGGCAGCCCCCTCATTGCCCAGGGGGAGCTGGTGGCAGTGGGGAGTGGGAGAGGGAAACATCTGTCCTACACCTCCATGGCTGCGGCACTGCCAAAGGTGAAGAACGTCAGAGAACTGCCAAACAAGATCCTCCAGCAGGAAAGGCAGACGTTCCCAGCTCCAGGGAATTCCCTGATGTCAGCAGTGGAGGAGCAGGATGAGGAAGATCTCCACGCTTGCGATACTTCTGGCAAGAGCCTCCGTCCCTGCCAGAGCCTCGGTGAGAGCTGCCGGAGCGCAGACGGAGGAAGGCCTTTGGACAGGTGCAAGGTATGAATGATGCACGGTCCCCAGTCGTGGTGTGAGCAGAAACATTTCTTCCAAGCACCTCTGGCTTTTAGAAGAGTTTCACTCTCAGGTTCGAATAGCGTGAGCCTGGAAAGCCAATAGTCGAAATGCTCCGATGTCTGCTACCCAATACTAGACATGAACTCGTGTCTCTCGTAGCAACATCAGGCTTTTTCCCTAAGCCAAGTGCTGGAAGGAGAATTTCTTCTGCAAAACTACTGTGCTTCTGCTGCTTGTTCCATTTTAGAAAGTTTCCTTCGTCGCCCCTGCCTTGATTGAACAGTCCTTTCTCTTCTAACTAGAAGCTCCAGGTTCTCTTCTTACAAGTTGTCTTTGTTTTCTTTGCCCACAGACAGGAGTCCCTGCTTCCCCAGAGCCACGTCGATCTGCAGAGCCTGCTTGTGGCTGAGGATGCAGATGGCCAGGAAAGGCCGGGAAGTAAAAATTGGTAACATTTCTAGTTCCTAGGAAAGAAATATTTCATGAGATCTGGAAAACAAGCATCCCAGCATCTGTGGCATTCCCAGCTGATCAGTCCCGCTGTAGCAAGATTGAGGATGCATCTCCCAGTTCTCCAAGAGCTGAGTAGGTATTAGTAGGGCATTGGACTGCAGCTGGGAACAGCAAAAGTGGCTGGCACAGCAAGTTCAATGTATGGCTGTCCAAGGTCTGTCTTTTGCAAGTTTCCAAGCTTTGCATCATGTTCTTGGGATTCCATTATCACTTTCAACCGAATACTCTACCAGTTAGAGCCATGATTGCCATCAAAAAGGTGAAGTCTGTAATAATAATCTGGTTTTTGGAGGGGAGATTTTCTCTCATCTCTTGCTCTGATCAGCTAGTGTAGTTTTAGAGGAGTTTGTGGTAAAGTCTGTTCTGTGCTGATTTTTTAATGGCTGTTTGACCACCAGACATGTCTGTGCCCTGAAGACATTTTCAGTTTTCATCCAGTTAGTCTAGAAGGTCCACTGAAAAAGTTATTTGATGTAACTCATCTCTCTGAAACCTGGGCAAACAAAATGCTCTGTTTTGGATTACAGGGAGGTGGACTGGTTTTCCTTGGCAAGCATCCTTTTCCTGCTCGTGTTTGCACCGCCGATCGTGTATTACTTCATCATGTCCTGTGACCAGTACCAGTGCTCTCTGACTGACCCACTGCTGGACTTGCTGACAGGGAATAAACATCTGTCTGACATCTGGAACAGGACTCCCACACTGACCTATAGGGCTGCTGGCATCTATTCCCTTTGGGTCACTTTCCAGGTACATTCTTGAGTTATGATCTGGATGCCGGGTCTGGTTTCTCACACGGCTGTTGGATGAATCCTTTTGCACAAAGGATAGTGGAATGTTGAACTGGCATTTACTCTTTGGTGTTTCCCACTTTCCAGGGCTTTTTGGAATCCAAAGGAAGCTTATGTACTTGGAAAAGAAGCATGTAGGGAATATACGCAAATATTCCTTGTGTGGCATATGCCTTAATGAGGTTTTGAAGAAAAAGCAACTTTATAGCAGTATCTGTTGGTTTTAAATTCATACACAAGAAATAGATAAAAATAAAACGACGAGGACCTGAATCTAGTTACCAACTGTCCTGCCTCCCCACCAAAAAAGGATGGCAGCCTTACATGAAGTACATCTTTGAGCTGTCTCAAAGCTTAGATGTATTACTAGTCTAAAATCCCAACAGCTAAATATTGCCATATTTGCTTACCCAATACTTAATAGAAACTTAATAGAAACATTCTATTTGGTATGTGTATGTAAGGAATAGTGTTTTGAGGGATTTTGTCTCGTCTGTATTTACTGTGAATACATCCTCTCTCTTCTAGGTGGTTTTGTACATGTCCATCCCTGACTTCTGCCATAAAGTTCTCCCTGGATATGTGGGAGGTGTACAAGAAGGTGCTGTCACCCCTGCTGGTAAGGTATTCCTTGGAATACACGGACACCGTGCAATCTTCTGAAATGATAGTATTTCTGTACCTAGAGTGTTTAATAGCCCATGTGTAGCCAGAGGAAACGTGGGCAGAAGTGCTCTCACCTTCCTCCCGTGTTCAGTTCAAACAAAAATAGAAAGCAATCGATGTCATCTTTTAGAAGAAGTGACAGCATTTCTATCTCTTAGAATTAGTATAACTGTTGATCTGGTAGGCACCATACCAGCAGTGAAAAAGTACTGGTTGATGACTTTGGCACTTGAAATTGTCAGTTGACTGTAGCTGTCCAGGACTATTGCTGGTATTCGACAAGATAGTTTTACCTGCTCAAGCTCCATGAAGCCAAGGGACTTGAACAAAATGTGGGATGTGAACTGTTAGGAGAAGTGGTTTGTTACTCTGGTCAGTTTTGGGGGAAAGCCTAAATTCAGTTTTGTGAGGAGAAAAACTCAGCCTAACAAAGCCTAATGGGTACAGCAGAGTTTAATGGAACACTCAGAAAAGTGCTTTAAGGTATTGAATTGGGAGGACGAGGAGAGAGAAGTTGTTTCATGAGCGCTTGATTGAGCTTCTGTGTATTCTGTGCATAGCCATGTGAATTAAAAGCTGCAGTAATGCGGGGTCAGTAACACTCGATTTTTTTTCTTCATCTTTTAGGTGTCGTGAATAAATATGAAAATCAATGGACTTCAGGCCTGGATCATGACCCATGTGCTTTGGTTTGCAAATGCTTCTTGCTTCCACTTCTTCTCACCTACCATCATTTTTGACAAGTGGATTCCTCTCCTGTGGTGTGCCAATAGCTTGGGATATGCAGTGTCCACGTTTGCAATGATTAAAGGCTACTTTTTCCCTCCCAATGCCAAAGAGTGGTATGTGAATTTTAGTAATGAGAGAAGACGAGGTAATCCGAGATTAAAACTGTTAAATAAAAACCGGGTCTATCAATTGAATGACAGAATATATTTCACTGGCAGAGAGAGCTGAGCCAGTGTATGACAGTGGTTCTTTGCTTCACTAGCACCATCCCCCGTGTTTCATGCTGCACACCATGGGACTGGCAGCCTCAGTGTCACAGATACACCCATCCTAGAAATAGTGAGACTGTTCAGAAGTGTTAGCAAGAGTAAACTCGGGCACTTCTGAAACTCTACAACTTATGTCTATTAATGTAATACTTCAGCTGGGTCAGCTTCTGTTACCTTGCACAGCGTTACATGCTTTGATGATTTTTATTATCACTACATCAAATTAATCTGAATTGTGTAGTCAGAGCAGTAATTACCTGTATTTGTGTAGAACTCTGTACATTTCCAATTTTTTTATGTTTTACAGCAAATTCACTGGAAACTTCTTTTACGACTACATGATGGGGATTGAATTTAACCCTCGAATAGGGAAGTGGTTTGATTTCAAGCTCTTTCTTCAGTGGGCGCCCTGGGATTGTGGCCTGGACTCTGATCAACCTTTCCTTTGCTGCCAAACAAGAGGAGCTGTATGGCGAAGCGACAAACTCCATGATCCTTGTCAATGTCCTTCAGGTAAATTCCAAGGAGGAAATTAGGAAACCAGCTAGGAAGTAAACTAATATTAAAGTAGGAAAAGAAGTCCTTCTATGGAAATGAAAATGAAGTGTTTTTTCCTGGCCTGAAACAAGCTCATTCAGTGATGGTGTGCTGGGACTTCTTTGGATTTATTGCCTGATCTGTGGAAATGGAAGCCTGCTCAATAGGAGCTCTATCGGCCCTCTTTGTAACGCTGTGACTCTAAGCTGAAGAGAGATTGGGCTGATCAACTGTGAGTTCACTTCCCAAGCGTTCGTCCTTGAGTTGTACACTTGCCTTAGTCATCCTACTGTTGCTTTATCTGTGTAGATAGATAGATAGGTAGGTAGATATTGTGTATCCACATAGCTTGTATTTATGTGCTAGTTCTTCCTAACTGTGTTCAGAAACGTCTGGTTTTGAAGTGCTAACATAAAAACACCAATGAGTTGTGAGATCACATCACAAGGCAGCACAGACATTAGGCTGATGCTGTTAAACAGGGTAACTGGTGACAGTGCTCTGTTATTACTGTGAAATTATTCTGTTGCAGGGTATTTTTGTTCTGGACTTCTTTTGGAATGAAGCCTGGTACTTGAAAACCATTGCTATCTGCCATGATCATTTGGGATGGTATTTGGGCTGGGGAGACTGTGTTTGGTTGCCTTCCCTCTCTACTTTGCAGGTAAAAATGTGGACACTGTGGATTTGGGCTAAGAGGAAGGAAACTTTGCAGAAACATTCTTCTCAGCAGGTTAATGTGCACCTTAAATGTTTCTAGGCGGTTTGACTGTTGAGAAATCCTTGCAACATTCTTTGTAACAATTCCTGGGTAGGAAGGCTTCCTGTCCGTGCCCAGATTGGACATCTTTTCCTCTCCTGCCCTTCTTTTGTGCCTCTTTCTGTCACTGTCTGTTGTGTCTGTATACTTTTCTGAATCCTTTTGGTTTCCTTTTTTTCTAAATCCTTTCCGTTTCCTTTTTTTTTTTACTCCTGCTTGTTGAGGGTCTTTTGGTTAGCGGTGGTTTGTTTGTGTTTTGTTCCTTGCTTTTTCCTTCTGTCCGGTTTGCATCCTTGCAACTTCTCTCTTCTTGTTTCAGGAAGAAGTGCAATTTTGGAGAGAGAAAGAGAGAAGGAAACTGTTGGATGCAGAGTTTTTTGAAAGTTTTCTGCAGTTTTACTGTTGCAGTAGATTTTTCTACTCTTTCCTCTGGTCTGTTGTGGGCCACTGTAGTCAAGGAATTGGTCTGGCATGCTGAGCCTCTGTTGGAAGTAAATGTCTGATTGTTTTTGTGCTCCCCAGGGTCTGTATTTGGTTTACCAGCCTGTCCAGCTGTGCACAGCCCATGCCGTAGGGGTCTTGATGCTGGGCTTGCTGGGCTATTCCATCTTCAGAATGACCAACCACCAGAAGGACCTCTTCCGTCGTACCAATGGCAAGTGCAGGATCTGGGGGAAGAAGCCGGAGTCCATCGAGTGCTCCTACGTGTCCGTGGATGGGCCCAAGCACTACAGCAAGCTGATGACCTCTGGCTTTTGGGGCTGGGCACGTCATTTCAACTGCACGGGAGACCTGATGGGCTCGCTGGCCTATTGCCTGGCTTGTGGCTTTGAGCACATCCTGCCTTACTTCTACATCGTTTACATGACCACTCTGCTCACCCAGCGCTGCATTCGGGACGAGCACGGTTGTTGCAGCAAAGATGGGAAGGACTGGAAGCACTACACTGCTGCAGTGCCCTACCGGCTCTACCCGGCAGATTTTAAGGCTAATGCAGGATCCAGGGGAAAGAAAAAAGAAGAAACATGCAGGCATGCCATGTTTAAAGTGTTTAAACTGAAGTGGGGCACTGAAATGTCCCATTTTTTTAGAGGATTCTTTTAATTGGAATTGAATCATGCCGCAACCGGGCCAGGAGACACTTCAGAGACAGAGTCAGAGAAGCGGGTATTTGCTTTATTCGGCGCGCCGGGTGTGTGGGGATCGCTCCTCCAAACACACACCTGGTGCTCTCTACAACACAAGTATTATGGGTTAAATTAGGAATATTCATCACATTCCTTGGGACAGGTGTGGTTATACAAATTATTTCTCGGAAGTCATTAGCATATGGGCCACGCATGCGCTGTGTGTCCTGGTGGCCGCGCTGAGGAAGGCCTCTCCTCTTCCTCGGGGGTCTTTTCTGATGAAGGCCAGTAGTCTTCCTCTCAGTGAACTTTTTCACCTTTCTCCCTGGGCATGCGTAGTCCTTTGAGGAATGTTTCAGCGGTCTCTGAGATGATCCTTGTGCCCTCTATCTTGACAAGAGTAGGGCAAATTTGGTTTCTTAGGTTTTGTAATTACAGTCTGCTGTCTGAACTAACGTTTGCTGTCTCCCAATAGTTAACTCGTGCTTCCATGAGTTAGCTATTGACTGCCCCTTCCTCATTTCTGAAGAAGTATGTTTTTTTCCCAAAGCCTGTAGTGGTAGGTCAGGGCAGTAGACAGAAGGTGGCACAGGTTTGCAGCTGGCACCTGCCCACAGGGCCAGGGAAGGCACCTGGGTGCTTTCCTGTGGCTAGACTGGTTACTGCACTTTCCATCTCTACCAGTTGTTTTGAGGGTAGAGAAAGGTATTTTGAGGGCTGCAATGGGCCCAGCACCATGGGAGCAACTCCAGCATCTCAACATTTCCTGTGGGCTCCATGCCCATGGCTTACGAGGCTGCAGACCCAGCTGGTCAAAGGCGCAGCCCTGCCTCCCATTTCAGGGGAAGAAAGAGGAAGAGTTTTGTCAGGGCTCAACCTGAAATGACCTTTTGCCATTTCTGATTCTTCTCCCAGCATTGGAGAGGAGCAGCATCTCTGTCCCTGCCACCCGCTGGCCCTTGGAATGCACACATGAGCCCACGTATCACTTCAGGTGAAGCCAAGTGGCCGCCTCAGTTTGAAAGGGCGGCTGTTGTTTCACTGTTGCATTTCTTGGCTTGTTACAGCCCCTCCTGCCTGGACTACAGCCTGTGCTTGAAGACACAAAAGTGCCATGATGCCTGGAGGAAAGGCATCAAAAGCTTGACAAAGGCTGAAGGGAACACTCTGATCACCCCTTTTCCCAAGAGGGTTCTTTAGCTGAAGTTGCTAACCAGGAGCAGACTTGACACCCCGGCATGGGTTTGTGGTTCTTTTATTTCTCGAGTCCTCACTCCTGCGTGGGACTCGGCAACCGGGTGCTGCAGAGGCTCCGGCAAGGCATCAAAGACGCCCGCCCCGCAGCCAAGGGTGGCGCAAGATCTCCTCCAGCGCTGGCCTGTCCGCGGGGTGCTTGGACAAACACCAGCGGATCAGATGTTGGCACTCTGGGGAGAGAAGCCAGAAAGCGCCGGTCACTTGCAGAAGGCTCCTGCCCAGCTGCTCCCGGCGCCCGCAGGGCCCGGGCCGTGCTGCGTGTGCTCAGAGCTGTGCCGGCCTCCCGGCTGACTCTGCCCTTTGCGGGACAGCGGCACGGCAGGACACGCGCCACCTCCTGCAGCCAAGCGGGCCACACCGACCCCACCGTGGTCACGGGCCGCCGCCTGCGGCCAGCCCTTGAGGGCAGATCGACCTCCCGCGGAGCTGCGTGAGGGCCACGCTGGGCTGCGCGGTGCCATCTGCCAAAGCCTGCCTTCTTGAGGCCGGACACCAACCTGGAGAGACCTGCTGCCAGAAGAAGAGCTGCCCCGACACGATGCCACGGTCGTCCTGGAAGGGCTCGTTCCCGCAGACCATGACGTACAGCAGCACGCCCAGGGACCAGATGGTCGCCGAATGGCCGTGGTAGCAGCCAAGGCAGATCCACTCGGGTGGGCTGTACAGGTGTGTTCCTAGGGGACACAGGCGGCGCTGTCCAGGCGCAGGCTGCTGCCTTCCAGAGCCTGGTGCCAGCCTCCTGGCAGAAGCAGGGGCTGCACCAGTGGCCACAACTTCCCCCCGGGGCCAGCCGCCGTCCCCCAGCCAATTGGCCAAAGCCAGGAAACCGTTCTGCAAGGCAGACAAGGCCAGCGGAGCAGCCCAAGCCCTTGCGGGCCTGCCAAGCCGAGCGGCCGGGGCCTGGCTTTGGCAGCCCCCCTCTGTGGGCAGGGCCGGCAGCCGGCTCCTGGGGCACAGCATCTGGCCCGTGCCAAAGGGCAGCCGGCAGCCGGCTGAATGCCGCAGCCCGCAGCCCAGGAGGGAACGGGGCCGTGCAGTGCCTGGCACTGGGAGCGGGGCCCGGCCTGTGGGCTCACCGGCAAATTGCGTGAAGGCCTGCTCCTGGAGGAAGGTGCCGCAACCGAAGTCGATGAGCTTCAGGTCGCCACTCTCCGGGTCCACGAGGAGGTTCTCCGGCTTGATGTCCCGGTGCAGGACGCCGCAGGCGGTGCAGTGCCGCACGGCCTCCAGCACCTGGCAGAAAAGCCAGCGCGCCATCTCCTCGCGCAGGAAGCCCTGCTCCAGCAGGAAGTCCAGGAGATCCTGCGATGACTCCGGACGCTCCATGACCAGCAGGAAGCTGTCAGGCAGCTCAAACCAGTCGAGGAGCTGGATGATGTTGTGGCAGCCAGAGCCCACCTTCTCCATGAGCACAATCTCCATGGGAACGCGGGTGCCGTCGGGCTGTGGGGAGGAGACAGTGCCTCCAGCAGGCCTGATGCTGCCCTGGGGCTGCTGTGCTGCCCCGTGCCTGGGATGCCCCAGTGCCCCCTTGGGCAGCCTCCCTGGTGCTTGGGCTTCCTCCCGCCCAGGGGATGCTTGGGGGGTGCCCCCCTGCCCGGCCCCACCACCGGTGTTTGGCATCCCCGGGCCCGCCCTGCTCCGGCTCGCACGCTGAGCCCACGCCCGCTCCCCCCGCCCTGCGCCGCCTCCCGCCCTCGGGGCCCGGCCTTATCCCTGCCCGCCACGCCCCGCTCTGGCGCTCTGGCGCCGTGGCCCCGCTCACTCACTCACCAGCTCGTACCACTGCACCACGCTCTCCCGGGCCACGCGTTTGATGGCCACCTGCAAGCCCACGAGAGACGGGGCTGAGCTCAAGCCCTGCCCCGCCCCTGGCCCTCGTCCCGCGCCCCGCCGTCCCGGCCACTTACCGGGCTCCCGTCCGAGAGGCGGATGCCCGAGAAAACGGTGCCGAAGCCACCGCTGCCCAGCTGCGGGCCCAGCTGGTACAGCTCCTGCAGCTTCTTCTTTTGCCCTGCGACCGAGACCGAGCCATCAGCCTTGCGCCCAGGGCCCCCCCGGCCAAGTGCCCGCGAGTGAAGCGGGCCGAACCACCGCGGGCCACCTTGCTCTGACCTGCTTCCTGCTGCGCGCCGGGCAGCGGCCACCGCCTTGCAGCCGTCGGGCTGGCGAGCGCCAGAGCTGGGGCAGGGGAGCGCGCAGAGGCGGCTGCAGGAGCCGGAGGGCAGCGGGGCAGGGCGGCACCGTCGCTGTCCCCGGCGTCGTGGGCTGGACTCTGCTCTTGAGGACTGCCGGGGCTACAGCCCGAGGACTCGCACAGGGGGGTGTCAGGAGCAGCTGCAAACCAGAGAGGGGTTTTTTGAAGCTGTGGCATCAGAAGCACTGGAAACAGCCAGGGACTCGGCTGCTCTCAAGGGCCCTGGCCTGGCCTGCGGATGCCCCTCAAGAGCCCCAAGGGAGCCTCAGAGAGCTCCTCAGATCTCACCTGCTACCAGCAAGGCCTTCCTGGTAGTCGGTGGCCGTCTCGGAGCAGCTTCCTGGAGATGGAGGAACCTCCTGGGTGTCTTGAGGCTCGTCTCCGCCACCAGGCAAGAGCTGTTGCCAGCTGGCGCAGCCGGCACAGCGTCCTGGGAGCTGTGGGCCGGCAACTGCTGGCTCCAGCTCACTCGCTGCTCCAGCACCTGCTCCTGACAAGGCTCCCCTGGATCGGGCTGGGCTCCCACTTGGACTTCTGGGCTTTCCCTGGCAACGTCAGTTGTCAGGGTTGTGCCCGTGTTGTTGAAGTCCATGAGTCCAAGGGAGCTGGGAGACCTGTGCACAGGCTCTGCACTTTCTGCAGGCTGACTGCAGGTCTCACGGAGCGTCTGCGGGCGATGGAGGCTGTCAGAGATAGCGGACGCTCCTGGCGGGATGGAGGATCTCTGACAGCCTGGGCTTCTTGCCTGGATGGCGGCTCTCTGATGGTGTGCCATCCTTGCAAGGCTTGAGGCTCTCCCAGGGATGGAGAATCTTGCTGGGAGCAGCCTCTTGAAGGGATGGAGGCTCCTGGAGGAGCTGGCCGAGCCACAGCAGGGCAGGTGGCCTCGCTTCAGCAGCTCCTCCAGTTCTTTCCACAAGGCCTGCCACATCCCAGAGTAGAGCGGCACCCATGTCCCATTGCGAGCCCAGAGCAGCAGCATCAGTTCCTGCAGCTCCTGGGCCACTGCCACGCAGGGGCCGCAGCTGCAGGGGCTGTCCAGGGGGCTCGCGGGAGCACGTGGCCGCTTGCGAGGGGTGGCCCGAGGCCTGGAGGACCTGGGAGCCGCAGGGGCTCCTCGCTTCCTCCGTGAGCCTCTGGGCTGCACCCCGGGGCGCTTGCGCCTCTTCGCTGTCCTTGTCTGCCGCCTCCGTGGTTGCCAGTGGCCAACGGCCCACCAGACAGCCACAGCGGCCAACAGCAGGACAAGCACAATCACTGGGACAACACCGTCACACATGGCTCCAGCACGTCCCATCGCGACTGCACTGGCAGCTGCAGGTGCTGGCCCGTGTTACATAGCGACTGCGCGGTGATGTCACAGTGCTGTGGGCCAGGACAGCCGGGTGACATCCCAGCCCCGCCTCTCACCAGCGCTCAGCCCCTTTGTGCCGTCATAGCCCTGGGCCCACCTCAGGGATCAGCAGAACCAGCTCATGCCTAAGGATGCACATGGCCAGAAAAAGCCTGGCAGCAAGAACAGGAGCTCAGCCTGCTGCAGTGAATCATTCCCTGCAGCAAGTGGCACATCAGGAAGAGTGCTGCTGCCACCAGTGTCAAGCCCATGGCTCCCAGGACACTGCAGCGGTACCAACTGGCAACAGCCACTACTCCGTGCCTGCGAAGATCTTCCAGAGACAAAGGGAGTTGAAGTTCCTGTGTCTCTGGGGAGCTCTCCTGAACTGGCTGTCGAGGGCAGGAAGAGTTTTCTGTAACAGCTCACCGACTTCTGCGTTGCCTCTGTTCTAAACAAGTCAGGATTTCCCAAGGAGCGCTCATGGTGCTCTCACTGCTCTGGTTTTGACGGGCATAGGGTTCCTTTTTTCCCAGTTGCTGGCACACACTGGGTTCAGATGCACCATGGGAATGCTGTGGATCAAACAGGGGTGGTTTGCTTTCTGCTGAGCAGGGCTTGCCCTCTTCAGGGACTTTGCAGTGTCCCTTGGTACAGTGCACGTTTTCCACGGCGAAGGGAGGGAGGAGTGTTGAAGACAGAGGCAAAGAATGCATTAAACACCTGTGCTGTGTCCCTGGCCCTGTTTGTCAGGTGACCATCCACATCCTGGAAGGGGACAATGTTACTTCTACAATGTTTCTTTCCATGCATATATTTAAAACCACTCTTTTTATTGGGCCCCACATTTCTGGCCACCTTCCTCTCCAGCTGAGCTTTCAGTGCACCAAAGTTCTCCCTACAGTGGCGAGAAACATCTCTGGGGAAGGAATGAGAAGGAGGTGTCTTTACAAACTATCTGTGGGCCTGATGGTAGATAAAGCCAGATACTGATAGGTGAAAGAAGCAGCAAAGGGAGGAACCCTAAATTCCATAGGAATTCCACTAATTGACACAGACTGTTACTCACTCAAGACTCTGCTAATCCCTGGATTTAGAGAAAAAGAACAGAGACAGGAGCAAAAGAATGGGGGGGGGGGGGAGGGGGGTAGACATTAGAAAGGGGGTTTGTATTAAGCCATTTGGGAAGTCTGTACCTCTCAAGTAGCTCAGCCAGTGGGGAAAGAGAGAGGGAAATGCAGCTGGGAAATTAGGAGATAAAGGAAGCTGCGTCCTCTATCAACTTGAGAGATCCCGTGGGAAATGCCCATGACCTCTCCCTTTATTCGATCAAAGTAACAGGACTGCTCTGTCTCTTGTTTGGACGTACAGCTGTGGTGTTTGAGGACTAATTTTCCTGACATCCGTATTCTTCTTGTGACCTTGCTTCCACTGGGCACACAGCTTCCTTTTCCATCCTCTTTGCCAGAGAAGAAGCCTTCTGCCTCGCCTGCTTGGCTTTCGACATTTGGGAATCTCCTGCTGCTGTGCCCTTAGGAGGTGATGTTTCAAAATTGACCAGCACGGATGGACCCCAGCACCTGCAAAAACATTGTCCCTGGAGACCCTGCTTAGCAGTTCCCTGAGCAGTCTGAAGTCTGCTCTCCTCATGGCCCGAGCTGAGGTTTTGCTGGCCCTTTTCCTCTTGTCAGAGGTTTGAAACTCGATTGATTTGTGGTCGCTGTGGCCAAGACGGCCGCCAGTCCCCACCTGGCTCAGGGCACGTGGGACTCAGAGGGCGGCCTGGCTCCAGGGGGGCTGAGCTGGAGAGTCCTGGGCTGCGGGGGGCTTCCCGCTTTCCTGGGAGGAGACTCCCTGGGGAGGAAGAAGGGTCTGGCATGAGCCACAAGGCCCCTGGCCGAGGGACGGTAGCGGGGGACGTGTGCGTAGCGGATGCTGTCTGGGAGGAGCTGTGGCAAGGAGTGGGTGTGGGGCTGGGGGTGTCCCAGAGCTCAGTGAGGGTGTTCCCCCAGCCCAGCAGGCAGAAAGCCCCTGGCTCACAGCAGGAGCCAAGTTCCAGGTCACCAGGAACAGCCCCCGCCCTCACCAGTGCTCCCAGCCTCCCACAAAGGTTGGTTATGCCCATGGGTGCTGCCAAGGTTCCCCATGGGAACAGGGCTGGACACCCTAAAAAGGGGGGTCAACACCCCAGGGGCAAAGCCAGCGCAGGGGAGAATGAGTGGGATGAGTGTGAGAGGACCACCTCTACCCCTCCCATCCCGCACCAGGGAGCAGGGACTTTCCTGGGACAGCTCCAGGAGGATATTCAGGACCATCCTTGCCTGGGACAGGGGTGCCAAGGAGATCCAGGAGGGATCAGTGTCCAGCTCTGTGTCCTGGGACACCCTGCACCCTGTTCCCCATAGCCCTGATTTTCAGGAAGGAGCCACAGGAGCCTCCTGGCCATTGCTGGATTTTTCTTTCAGGAATTCGCTGTGGAGCTCGTTTGTCTTTTTTTGCCTCTTTCGGAGCTCCTGTAAAAACGGCCTTGGAAGGGGCGGGGCGGGGCGGGGCAGGGCGGAGAAGAGCCAGCTGGGGAAGTCTTGAGGGCTTCTGTGGCTCTGGCAGCCTGCTTTCCTCCTCTCCCTTTGGTGGAGGTGTGGGCTGGCAACGGAGCATCTTCCCCGGGTGGCCGCGGTGCCCCGGATCCCTGCCCTGAGCGGAGGGACAACACTGGGCGTCTCTGGCCTGCCGCACGCAGCCAGGCTGCCGCACAGAGCTCCTCGAAAGCCCTGCCCTTGGCCGCAGGGGGCCGAATTAGTGAGGCATTAAGGAGGGAGGAAGGAAGGGCGCTAATTAGGGAGGGGAGGGCGGGGAGCCGTTCCCAGCCGAGGGGGCGTGGCCAGGACGATGGGCGTGGGCAGGGCCTCAGCGGCGGCGAGGGGCCGTGGTCTGAGCGGGGCCGGGGCCAGCGCTGAGGGGAGCAAAGGGCGGGAAAAGGCTCGGTGCTGCTGAGGGGAAGCGTCGGGAAGGAGGGGACGGAGGGGATATCGTTGGGAAAAAGGGAGACACAAGAGCTCCTGGGGGCCTGAAACCACTAACAGTGGTGGAGGGGAGCCCAACACACTCCTCCTATGTATCCCTATGCTTTACAGAGGGGAAGGCGTGGCTAAAATCCAGGAGAAACAGTGCTGTGGATCCAAGGAATCAGAAGCAGGATCTGTGTGGAGGGCGTCCCTCACGGGAGGCACATGAATCGACCTGAGCGAGGCTGGGGCAGGAGGGTCACGGCCAGCAGAGAAGGGGGACCCTCTGTCCATGCCAAGGCCCAGGGCAGCCCTATCCCGGGAAGCGCGCAGGGAGCGGATCCTTGAGCTGCTGCACGTTGGCGCTGCCCTCGCTCAGCCGGCAGCCCCCTCATTGCCCAGGGGGAGCTGGTGGCAGTGGGGAGTGGGAGAGGGAAACATCTGTCCTACACCTCCATGGCTGCGGCACTGCCAAAGGTGAAGAACGTCAGAGAACTGCCAAACAAGATCCTCCAGCAGGAAAGGCAGACGTTCCCAGCTCCAGGGAATTCCCTGATGTCAGCAGTGGAGGAGCAGGATGAGGAAGATCTCCACGCTTGCGATACTTCTGGCAAGAGCCTCCGTCCCTGCCAGAGCCTCGGTGAGAGCTGCCGGAGCGCAGACGGAGGAAGGCCTTTGGACAGGTGCAAGGTATGAATGATGCACGGTCCCCAGTCGTGGTGTGAGCAGAAACATTTCTTCCAAGCACCTCTGGCTTTTAGAAGAGTTTCACTCTCAGGTTCGAATAGCGTGAGCCTGGAAAGCCAATAGTCGAAATGCTCCGATGTCTGCTACCCAATACTAGACATGAACTCGTGTCTCTCGTAGCAACATCAGGCTTTTTCCCTAAGCCAAGTGCTGGAAGGAGAATTTCTTCTGCAAAACTACTGTGCTTCTGCTGCTTGTTCCATTTTAGAAAGTTTCCTTCGTCGCCCCTGCCTTGATTGAACAGTCCTTTCTCTTCTAACTAGAAGCTCCAGGTTCTCTTCTTACAAGTTGTCTTTGTTTTCTTTGCCCACAGACAGGAGTCCCTGCTTCCCCAGAGCCACGTCGATCTGCAGAGCCTGCTTGTGGCTGAGGATGCAGATGGCCAGGAAAGGCCGGGAAGTAAAAATTGGTAACATTTCTAGTTCCTAGGAAAGAAATATTTCATGAGATCTGGAAAACAAGCATCCCAGCATCTGTGGCATTCCCAGCTGATCAGTCCCGCTGTAGCAAGATTGAGGATGCATCTCCCAGTTCTCCAAGAGCTGAGTAGGTATTAGTAGGGCATTGGACTGCAGCTGGGAACAGCAAAAGTGGCTGGCACAGCAAGTTCAATGTATGGCTGTCCAAGGTCTGTCTTTTGCAAGTTTCCAAGCTTTGCATCATGTTCTTGGGATTCCATTATCACTTTCAACCGAATACTCTACCAGTTAGAGCCATGATTGCCATCAAAAAGGTGAAGTCTGTAATAATAATCTGGTTTTTGGAGGGGAGATTTTCTCTCATCTCTTGCTCTGATCAGCTAGTGTAGTTTTAGAGGAGTTTGTGGTAAAGTCTGTTCTGTGCTGATTTTTTAATGGCTGTTTGACCACCAGACATGTCTGTGCCCTGAAGACATTTTCAGTTTTCATCCAGTTAGTCTAGAAGGTCCACTGAAAAAGTTATTTGATGTAACTCATCTCTCTGAAACCTGGGCAAACAAAATGCTCTGTTTTGGATTACAGGGAGGTGGACTGGTTTTCCTTGGCAAGCATCCTTTTCCTGCTCGTGTTTGCACCGCCGATCGTGTATTACTTCATCATGTCCTGTGACCAGTACCAGTGCTCTCTGACTGACCCACTGCTGGACTTGCTGACAGGGAATAAACATCTGTCTGACATCTGGAACAGGACTCCCACACTGACCTATAGGGCTGCTGGCATCTATTCCCTTTGGGTCACTTTCCAGGTACATTCTTGAGTTATGATCTGGATGCCGGGTCTGGTTTCTCACACGGCTGTTGGATGAATCCTTTTGCACAAAGGATAGTGGAATGTTGAACTGGCATTTACTCTTTGGTGTTTCCCACTTTCCAGGGCTTTTTGGAATCCAAAGGAAGCTTATGTACTTGGAAAAGAAGCATGTAGGGAATATACGCAAATATTCCTTGTGTGGCATATGCCTTAATGAGGTTTTGAAGAAAAAGCAACTTTATAGCAGTATCTGTTGGTTTTAAATTCATACACAAGAAATAGATAAAAATAAAACGACGAGGACCTGAATCTAGTTACCAACTGTCCTGCCTCCCCACCAAAAAAGGATGGCAGCCTTACATGAAGTACATCTTTGAGCTGTCTCAAAGCTTAGATGTATTACTAGTCTAAAATCCCAACAGCTAAATATTGCCATATTTGCTTACCCAATACTTAATAGAAACTTAATAGAAACATTCTATTTGGTATGTGTATGTAAGGAATAGTGTTTTGAGGGATTTTGTCTCGTCTGTATTTACTGTGAATACATCCTCTCTCTTCTAGGTGGTTTTGTACATGTCCATCCCTGACTTCTGCCATAAAGTTCTCCCTGGATATGTGGGAGGTGTACAAGAAGGTGCTGTCACCCCTGCTGGTAAGGTATTCCTTGGAATACACGGACACCGTGCAATCTTCTGAAATGATAGTATTTCTGTACCTAGAGTGTTTAATAGCCCATGTGTAGCCAGAGGAAACGTGGGCAGAAGTGCTCTCACCTTCCTCCCGTGTTCAGTTCAAACAAAAATAGAAAGCAATCGATGTCATCTTTTAGAAGAAGTGACAGCATTTCTATCTCTTAGAATTAGTATAACTGTTGATCTGGTAGGCACCATACCAGCAGTGAAAAAGTACTGGTTGATGACTTTGGCACTTGAAATTGTCAGTTGACTGTAGCTGTCCAGGACTATTGCTGGTATTCGACAAGATAGTTTTACCTGCTCAAGCTCCATGAAGCCAAGGGACTTGAACAAAATGTGGGATGTGAACTGTTAGGAGAAGTGGTTTGTTACTCTGGTCAGTTTTGGGGGAAAGCCTAAATTCAGTTTTGTGAGGAGAAAAACTCAGCCTAACAAAGCCTAATGGGTACAGCAGAGTTTAATGGAACACTCAGAAAAGTGCTTTAAGGTATTGAATTGGGAGGACGAGGAGAGAGAAGTTGTTTCATGAGCGCTTGATTGAGCTTCTGTGTATTCTGTGCATAGCCATGTGAATTAAAAGCTGCAGTAATGCGGGGTCAGTAACACTCGATTTTTTTTCTTCATCTTTTAGGTGTCGTGAATAAATATGAAAATCAATGGACTTCAGGCCTGGATCATGACCCATGTGCTTTGGTTTGCAAATGCTTCTTGCTTCCACTTCTTCTCACCTACCATCATTTTTGACAAGTGGATTCCTCTCCTGTGGTGTGCCAATAGCTTGGGATATGCAGTGTCCACGTTTGCAATGATTAAAGGCTACTTTTTCCCTCCCAATGCCAAAGAGTGGTATGTGAATTTTAGTAATGAGAGAAGACGAGGTAATCCGAGATTAAAACTGTTAAATAAAAACCGGGTCTATCAATTGAATGACAGAATATATTTCACTGGCAGAGAGAGCTGAGCCAGTGTATGACAGTGGTTCTTTGCTTCACTAGCACCATCCCCCGTGTTTCATGCTGCACACCATGGGACTGGCAGCCTCAGTGTCACAGATACACCCATCCTAGAAATAGTGAGACTGTTCAGAAGTGTTAGCAAGAGTAAACTCGGGCACTTCTGAAACTCTACAACTTATGTCTATTAATGTAATACTTCAGCTGGGTCAGCTTCTGTTACCTTGCACAGCGTTACATGCTTTGATGATTTTTATTATCACTACATCAAATTAATCTGAATTGTGTAGTCAGAGCAGTAATTACCTGTATTTGTGTAGAACTCTGTACATTTCCAATTTTTTTATGTTTTACAGCAAATTCACTGGAAACTTCTTTTACGACTACATGATGGGGATTGAATTTAACCCTCGAATAGGGAAGTGGTTTGATTTCAAGCTCTTTCTTCAGTGGGCGCCCTGGGATTGTGGCCTGGACTCTGATCAACCTTTCCTTTGCTGCCAAACAAGAGGAGCTGTATGGCGAAGCGACAAACTCCATGATCCTTGTCAATGTCCTTCAGGTAAATTCCAAGGAGGAAATTAGGAAACCAGCTAGGAAGTAAACTAATATTAAAGTAGGAAAAGAAGTCCTTCTATGGAAATGAAAATGAAGTGTTTTTTCCTGGCCTGAAACAAGCTCATTCAGTGATGGTGTGCTGGGACTTCTTTGGATTTATTGCCTGATCTGTGGAAATGGAAGCCTGCTCAATAGGAGCTCTATCGGCCCTCTTTGTAACGCTGTGACTCTAAGCTGAAGAGAGATTGGGCTGATCAACTGTGAGTTCACTTCCCAAGCGTTCGTCCTTGAGTTGTACACTTGCCTTAGTCATCCTACTGTTGCTTTATCTGTGTAGATAGATAGATAGGTAGGTAGATATTGTGTATCCACATAGCTTGTATTTATGTGATAGTTCTTCCTAACTGTGTTCAGAAACGTCTGGTTTTGAAGTGCTAACATAAAAACACCAATGAGTTGTGAGATCACATCACAAGGCAGCACAGACATTAGGCTGATGCTGTTAAACAGGGTAACTGGTGACAGTGCTCTGTTATTACTGTGAAATTATTCTGTTGCAGGGTATTTTTGTTCTGGACTTCTTTTGGAATGAAGCCTGGTACTTGAAAACCATTGCTATCTGCCATGATCATTTGGGATGGTATTTGGGCTGGGGAGACTGTGTTTGGTTGCCTTCCCTCTCTACTTTGCAGGTAAAAATGTGGACACTGTGGATTTGGGCTAAGAGGAAGGAAACTTTGCAGAAACATTCTTCTCAGCAGGTTAATGTGCACCTTAAATGTTTCTAGGCGGTTTGACTGTTGAGAAATCCTTGCAACATTCTTTGTAACAATTCCTGGGTAGGAAGGCTTCCTGTCCGTGCCCAGATTGGACATCTTTTCCTCTCCTGCCCTTCTTTTGTGCCTCTTTCTGTCACTGTCTGTTGTGTCTGTATACTTTTCTGAATCCTTTTGGTTTCCTTTTTTTCTAAATCCTTTCCGTTTCCTTTTTTTTTTTACTCCTGCTTGTTGAGGGTCTTTTGGTTAGCGGTGGTTTGTTTGTGTTTTGTTCCTTGCTTTTTCCTTCTGTCCGGTTTGCATCCTTGCAACTTCTCTCTTCTTGTTTCAGGAAGAAGTGCAATTTTGGAGAGAGAAAGAGAGAAGGAAACTGTTGGATGCAGAGTTTTTTGAAAGTTTTCTGCAGTTTTACTGTTGCAGTAGATTTTTCTACTCTTTCTTCTGGTCTGTTGTGGGCCACTGTAGTCGAGGAATTGGTCTGGCATGCTGAGCCTCTGTTGGAAGTAAATGTCTGATTGTTTTTGTGCTCCCCAGGGTCTGTATTTGGTTTACCAGCCTGTCCAGCTGTGCACAGCCCATGCCGTAGGGGTCTTGATGCTGGGCTTGCTGGGCTATTCCATCTTCAGAATGACCAACCACCAGAAGGACCTCTTCCGTCGTACCAATGGCAAGTGCAGGATCTGGGGGAAGAAGCCGGAGTCCATCGAGTGCTCCTACGTGTCCGTGGATGGGCCCAAGCACTACAGCAAGCTGATGACCTCTGGCTTTTGGGGCTGGGCACGTCATTTCAACTGCACGGGAGACCTGATGGGCTCGCTGGCCTATTGCCTGGCTTGTGGCTTTGAGCACATCCTGCCTTACTTCTACATCGTTTACATGACCACTCTGCTCACCCAGCGCTGCATTCGGGACGAGCACGGTTGTTGCAGCAAAGATGGGAAGGACTGGAAGCACTACACTGCTGCAGTGCCCTACCGGCTCTACCCGGCAGATTTTAAGGCTAATGCAGGATCCAGGGGAAAGAAAAAAGAAGAAACATGCAGGCATGCCATGTTTAAAGTGTTTAAACTGAAGTGGGGCACTGAAATGTCCCATTTTTTTAGAGGATTCTTTTAATTGGAATTGAATCATGCCGCAACCGGGCCAGGAGACACTTCAGAGACAGAGTCAGAGAAGCGGGTATTTGCTTTATTCGGCGCGCCGGGTGTGTGGGGATCGCTCCTCCAAACACACACCTGGTGCTCTCTACAACACAAGTATTATGGGTTAAATTAGGAATATTCATCACATTCCTTGGGACAGGTGTGGTTATACAAATTATTTCTCGGAAGTCATTAGCATATGGGCCACGCATGCGCTGTGTGTCCTGGTGGCCGCGCTGAGGAAGGCCTCTCCTCTTCCTCGGGGGTCTTTTCTGATGAAGGCCAGTAGTCTTCCTCTCAGTGAACTTTTTCACCTTTCTCCCTGGGCATGCGTAGTCCTTTGAGGAATGTTTCAGCGGTCTCTGAGATGATCCTTGTGCCCTCTATCTTGACAAGAGTAGGGCAAATTTGGTTTCTTAGGTTTTGTAATTACAGTCTGCTGTCTGAACTAACGTTTGCTGTCTCCCAATAGTTAACTCGTGCTTCCATGAGTTAGCTATTGACTGCCCCTTCCTCATTTCTGAAGAAGTATGTTTTTTTCCCAAAGCCTGTAGTGGTAGGTCAGGGCAGTAGACAGAAGGTGGCACGGGTTTGCAGCTGGCACCTGCCCACAGGGCCAGGGAAGGCACCTGGGTGCTTTCCTGTGGCTAGACTGGTTACTGCACTTTCCATCTCTACCAGTTGTTTTGAGGGTAGAGAAAGGTATTTTGAGGGCTGCAATGGGCCCAGCACCATGGGAGCAACTCCAGCATCTCAACATTTCCTGTGGGCTCCATGCCCATGGCTTACGAGGCTGCAGACCCAGCTGGTCAAAGGCGCAGCCCTGCCTCCCATTTCAGGGGAAGAAAGAGGAAGAGTTTTGTCAGGGCTCAACCTGAAATGACCTTTTGCCATTTCTGATTCTTCTCCCAGCATTGGAGAGGAGCAGCATCTCTGTCCCTGCCACCCGCTGGCCCTTGGAATGCACACATGAGCCCACGTATCACTTCAGGTGAAGCCAAGTGGCCGCCTCAGTTTGAAAGGGCGGCTGTTGTTTCACTGTTGCATTTCTTGGCTTGTTACAGCCCCTCCTGCCTGGACTACAGCCTGTGCTTGAAGACACAAAAGTGCCATGATGCCTGGAGGAAAGGCATCAAAAGCTTGACAAAGGCTGAAGGGAACACTCTGATCACCCCTTTTCCCAAGAGGGTTCTTTAGCTGAAGTTGCTAACCAGGAGCAGACTTGACACCCCGGCATGGGTTTGTGGTTCTTTTATTTCTCGAGTCCTCACTCCTGCGTGGGACTCGGCAACCGGGTGCTGCAGAGGCTCCGGCAAGGCATCAAAGACGCCCGCCCCGCAGCCAAGGGTGGCGCAAGATCTCCTCCAGCGCTGGCCTGTCCGCGGGGTGCTTGGACAAACACCAGCGGATCAGATGTTGGCACTCTGGGGAGAGAAGCCAGAAAGCGCCGGTCACTTGCAGAAGGCTCCTGCCCAGCTGCTCCCGGCGCCCGCAGGGCCCGGGCCGTGCTGCGTGTGCTCAGAGCTGTGCCGGCCTCCCGGCTGACTCTGCCCTTTGCGGGACAGCGGCACGGCAGGACACGCGCCACCTCCTGCAGCCAAGCGGGCCACACCGACCCCACCGTGGTCACGGGCCGCCGCCTGCGGCCAGCCCTTGAGGGCAGATCGACCTCCCGCGGAGCTGCGTGAGGGCCACGCTGGGCTGCGCGGTGCCATCTGCCAAAGCCTGCCTTCTTGAGGCCGGACACCAACCTGGAGAGACCTGCTGCCAGAAGAAGAGCTGCCCCGACACGATGCCACGGTCGTCCTGGAAGGGCTCGTTCCCGCAGACCATGACGTACAGCAGCACGCCCAGGGACCAGATGGTCGCCGAATGGCCGTGGTAGCAGCCAAGGCAGATCCACTCGGGTGGGCTGTACAGGTGTGTTCCTAGGGGACACAGGCGGCGCTGTCCAGGCGCAGGCTGCTGCCTTCCAGAGCCTGGTGCCAGCCTCCTGGCAGAAGCAGGGGCTGCACCAGTGGCCACAACTTCCCCCCGGGGCCAGCCGCCGTCCCCCAGCCAATTGGCCAAAGCCAGGAAACCGTTCTGCAAGGCAGACAAGGCCAGCGGAGCAGCCCAAGCCCTTGCGGGCCTGCCAAGCCGAGCGGCCGGGGCCTGGCTTTGGCAGCCCCCCTCTGTGGGCAGGGCCGGCAGCCGGCTCCTGGGGCACAGCATCTGGCCCGTGCCAAAGGGCAGCCGGCAGCCGGCTGAATGCCGCAGCCCGCAGCCCAGGAGGGAACGGGGCCGTGCAGTGCCTGGCACTGGGAGCGGGGCCCGGCCTGTGGGCTCACCGGCAAATTGCGTGAAGGCCTGCTCCTGGAGGAAGGTGCCGCAACCGAAGTCGATGAGCTTCAGGTCGCCACTCTCCGGGTCCACGAGGAGGTTCTCCGGCTTGATGTCCCGGTGCAGGACGCCGCAGGCGGTGCAGTGCCGCACGGCCTCCAGCACCTGGCAGAAAAGCCAGCGCGCCATCTCCTCGCACAGGAAGCCCTGCTCCAGCAGGAAGTCCAGGAGATCCTGCGATGACTCCGGACGCTCCATGACCAGCAGGAAGCTGTCAGGCAGCTCAAACCAGTCGAGGAGCTGGATGATGTTGTGGCAGCCAGAGCCCACCTTCTCCATGAGCACAATCTCCATGGGAACGCGGGTGCCGTCGGGCTGTGGGGAGGAGACAGTGCCTCCAGCAGGCCTGATGCTGCCCTGGGGCTGCTGTGCTGCCCCGTGCCTGGGATGCCCCAGTGCCCCCTTGGGCAGCCTCCCTGGTGCTTGGGCTTCCTCCCGCCCAGGGGATGCTTGGGGGGTGCCCCCCTGCCCGGCCCCACCACCGGTGTTTGGCATCCCCGGGCCCGCCCTGCTCCGGCTCGCACGCTGAGCCCACGCCCGCTCCCCCCGCCCTGCGCCGCCTCCCGCCCTCGGGGCCCGGCCTTATCCCTGCCCGCCACGCCCCGCTCTGGCGCTCTGGCGCCGTGGCCCCGCTCGCTCACTCACCAGCTCGTACCACTGCACCACGCTCTCCCGGGCCACGCGTTTGATGGCCACCTGCAAGCCCACGAGAGACGGGGCTGAGCTCAAGCCCTGCCCCGCCCCTGGCCCTCGTCCCGCGCCCCGCCGTCCCGGCCACTTACCGGGCTCCCGTCCGAGAGGCGGATGCCCGAGAAAACGGTGCCGAAGCCACCGCTGCCCAGCTGCGGGCCCAGCTGGTACAGCTCCTGCAGCTTCTTCTTTTGCCCTGCGACCGAGACCGAGCCATCAGCCTTGCGCCCAGGGCCCCCCCGGCCAAGTGCCCGCGAGTGAAGCGGGCCGAGCCACCGCGGGCCACCTTGCTCTGACCTGCTTCCTGCTGCGCGCCGGGCAGCGGCCACCGCCTTGCAGCCGTCGGGCTGGCGAGCGCCAGAGCTGGGGCAGGGGAGCGCGCAGAGGCGGCTGCAGGAGCCGGAGGGCAGCGGGGCAGGGCGGCACCGTCGCTGTCCCCGGCGTCGTGGGCTGGACTCTGCTCTTGAGGACTGCCGGGGCTACAGCCCGAGGACTCGCACAGGGGGGTGTCAGGAGCAGCTGCAAACCAGAGAGGGGTTTTTTGAAGCTGTGGCATCAGAAGCACTGGAAACAGCCAGGGACTCGGCTGCTCTCAAGGGCCCTGGCCTGGCCTGGGGATGCCCCTCAAGAGCCCCAAGGGAGCCTCAGAGAGCTCCTCAGATCTCACCTGCTACCAGCAAGGCCTTCCTGGTAGTCGGTGGCCGTCTCGGAGCAGCTTCCTGGAGATGGAGGAACCTCCTGGGTGTCTTGAGGCTCGTCTCCGCCACCAGGCAAGAGCTGTTGCCAGCTGGCGCAGCTGGCACAGCGTCCTGGGAGCTGTGGGCCGGCAACTGCTGGCTCCAGCTCACTCGCTGCTCCAGCACCTGCTCCTGACAAGGCTCCCCTGGATCGGGCTGGGCTCCCACTTGGACTTCTGGGCTTTCCCTGGCAACGTCAGTTGTCAGGGTTGTGCCCGTGTTGTTGAAGTCCATGAGTCCAAGGGAGCTGGGAGACCTGTGCACAGGCTCTGCACTTTCTGCAGGCTGACTGCAGGTCTCACGGAGCGTCTGCGGGCGATGGAGGCTGTCAGAGATAGCGGACGCTCCTGGCGGGATGGAGGATCTCTGACAGCCTGGGCTTCTTGCCTGGATGGCGGCTCTCTGATGGTGTGCCATCCTTGCAAGGCTTGAGGCTCTCCCAGGGATGGAGAATCTTGCTGGGAGCAGCCTCTTGAAGGGATGGAGGCTCCTGGAGGAGCTGGCCGAGCCACAGCAGGGCAGGTGGCCTCGCTTCAGCAGCTCCTCCAGTTCTTTCCACAAGGCCTGCCACATCCCAGAGTAGAGCGGCACCCATGTCCCATTGCGAGCCCAGAGCAGCAGCATCAGTTCCTGCAGCTCCTGGGCCACTGCCACGCAGGGGCCGCAGCTGCAGGGGCTGTCCAGGGGGCTCGCGGGAGCACGTGGCCGCTTGCGAGGGGTGGCCCGAGGCCTGGAGGACCTGGGAGCCGCAGGGGCTCCTCGCTTCCTCCGTGAGCCTCTGGGCTGCACCCCGGGGCGCTTGCGCCTCTTCGCTGTCCTTGTCTGCCGCCTCCGTGGTTGCCAGTGGCCAACGGCCCACCAGACAGCCACAGCGGCCAACAGCAGGACAAGCACAATCACTGGGACAACACCGTCACACATGGCTCC
This sequence comes from Aphelocoma coerulescens, assembly GCF_041296385.1. Classification (NCBI taxonomy): domain Eukaryota; kingdom Metazoa; phylum Chordata; class Aves; order Passeriformes; family Corvidae; genus Aphelocoma; species Aphelocoma coerulescens. Next base: position 181,992 of record NW_027184055.1, on the reverse strand, counting down.
AGCACGTCCCATCGCGACTGCACTGGCAGCTGCAGGTGCTGGCCCGTGTTACATAGCGACTGCGCGGTGATGTCACAGTGCTGTGGGCCAGGACAGCCGGGTGACATCCCAGCCCCGCCTCTCACCAGCGCTCAGCCCCTTTGTGCCGTCATAGCCCTGGGCCCACCTCAGGGATCAGCAGAACCAGCTCATGCCTAAGGATGCACATGGCCAGAAAAAGCCTGGCAGCAAGAACAGGAGCTCAGCCTGCTGCAGTGAATCATTCCCTGCAGCAAGTGGCACATCAGGAAGAGTGCTGCTGCCACCAGTGTCAAGCCCATGGCTCCCAGGACACTGCAGCGGTACCAACTGGCAACAGCCACTACTCCGTGCCTGCGAAGATCTTCCAGAGACAAAGGGAGTTGAAGTTCCTGTGTCTCTGGGGAGCTCTCCTGAACTGGCTGTCGAGGGCAGGAAGAGTTTTCTGTAACAGCTCACCGACTTCTGCGTTGCCTCTGTTCTAAACAAGTCAGGATTTCCCAAGGAGCGCTCATGGTGCTCTCACTGCTCTGGTTTTGACGGGCATAGGGTTCCTTTTTTCCCAGTTGCTGGCACACACTGGGTTCAGATGCACCATGGGAATGCTGTGGATCAAACAGGGGTGGTTTGCTTTCTGCTGAGCAGGGCTTGCCCTCTTCAGGGACTTTGCAGTGTCCCTTGGTACAGTGCACGTTTTCCACGGCGAAGGGAGGGAGGAGTGTTGAAGACAGAGGCAAAGAATGCATTAAACACCTGTGCTGTGTCCCTGGCCCTGTTTGTCAGGTGACCATCCACATCCTGGAAGGGGACAATGTTACTTCTACAATGTTTCTTTCCATGCATATATTTAAAACCACTCTTTTTATTGGGCCCCACATTTCTGGCCACCTTCCTCTCCAGCTGAGCTTTCAGTGCACCAAAGTTCTCCGTACAGTGGCGAGAAACATCTCTGGGGAAGGAATGAGAAGGAGGTGTCTTTACAAACTATCTGTGGGCCTGATGGTAGATAAAGCCAGATACTGATAGGTGAAAGAAGCAGCAAAGGGAGGAACCCTAAATTCCATAGGAATTCCACTAATTGACACAGACTGTTACTCACTCAAGACTCTGCTAATCCCTGGATTTAGAGAAAAAGAACAGAGACAGGAGCAAAAGAATGGGGGGGGGTAGGGGGGTAGACATTAGAAAGGGGGTTTGTATTAAGCCATTTGGGAAGTCTGTACCTCTCAAGTAGCTCAGCCAGTGGGGAAAGAGAGAGGGAAATGCAGCTGGGAAATTAGGAGATAAAGGAAGCTGCGTCCTCTATCAACTTGAGAGATCCCGTGGGAAATGCCCATGACCTCTCCCTTTATTCGATCAAAGTAACAGGACTGCTCTGTCTCTTGTTTGGACGTACAGCTGTGGTGTTTGAGGACTAATTTTCCTGACATCCGTATTCTTCTTGTGACCTTGCTTCCACTGGGCACACAGCTTCCTTTTCCATCCTCTTTGCCAGAGAAGAAGCCTTCTGCCTCGCCTGCTTGGCTTTCGACATTTGGGAATCTCCTGCTGCTGTGCCCTTAGGAGGTGATGTTTCAAAATTGACCAGCACGGATGGACCCCAGCACCTGCAAAAACATTGTCCCTGGAGACCCTGCTTAGCAGTTCCCTGAGCAGTCTGAAGTCTGCTCTCCTCATGGCCCGAGCTGAGGTTTTGCTGGCCCTTTTCCTCTTGTCAGAGGTTTGAAACTCGATTGATTTGTGGTCGCTGTGGCCAAGACGGCCGCCAGTCCCCACCTGGCTCAGGGCACGTGGGACTCAGAGGGCGGCCTGGCTCCAGGGGGGCTGAGCTGGAGAGTCCTGGGCTGCGGGGGGCTTCCCGCTTTCCTGGGAGGAGACTCCCTGGGGAGGAAGAAGGGTCTGGCATGAGCCACAAGGCCCCTGGCCGAGGGACGGTAGCGGGGGACGTGTGCGTAGCGGATGCTGTCTGGGAGGAGCTGTGGCAAGGAGTGGGTGTGGGGCTGGGGGTGTCCCAGAGCTCAGTGAGGGTGTTCCCCCAGCCCAGCAGGCAGAAAGCCCCTGGCTCACAGCAGGAGCCAAGTTCCAGGTCACCAGGAACAGCCCCCGCCCTCACCAGTGCTCCCAGCCTCCCACAAAGGTTGGTTATGCCCATGGGTGCTGCCAAGGTTCCCCATGGGAACAGGGCTGGACACCCTAAAAAGGGGGGTCAACACCCCAGGGGCAAAGCCAGCGCAGGGGAGAATGAGTGGGATGAGTGTGAGAGGACCACCTCTACCCCTCCCATCCCGCACCAGGGAGCAGGGACTTTCCTGGGACAGCTCCAGGAGGATATTCAGGACCATCCTTGCCTGGGACAGGGGTGCCAAGGAGATCCAGGAGGGATCAGTGTCCAGCTCTGTGTCCTGGGACACCCTGCACCCTGTTCCCCATAGCCCTGATTTTCAGGAAGGAGCCACAGGAGCCTCCTGGCCATTGCTGGATTTTTCTTTCAGGAATTCGCTGTGGAGCTCGTTTGTCTTTTTTTGCCTCTTTCGGAGCTCCTGTAAAAACGGCCTTGGAAGGGGCGGGGCGGGGCGGGGCAGGGCGGAGAAGAGCCAGCTGGGGAAGTCTTGAGGGCTTCTGTGGCTCTGGCAGCCTGCTTTCCTCCTCTCCCTTTGGTGGAGGTGTGGGCTGGCAACGGAGCATCTTCCCCGGGTGGCCGCGGTGCCCCGGATCCCTGCCCTGAGCGGAGGGACAACACTGGGCGTCTCTGGCCTGCCGCACGCAGCCAGGCTGCCGCACAGAGCTCCTCGAAAGCCCTGCCCTTGGCCGCAGGGGGCCGAATTAGTGAGGCATTAAGGAGGGAGGAAGGAAGGGCGCTAATTAGGGAGGGGAGGGCGGGGAGCCGTTCCCAGCCGAGGGGGCGTGGCCAGGACGATGGGCGTGGGCAGGGCCTCAGCGGCGGCGAGGGGCCGTGGTCTGAGCGGGGCCGGGGCCAGCGCTGAGGGGAGCAAAGGGCGGGAAAAGGCTCGGTGCTGCTGAGGGGAAGCGTCGGGAAGGAGGGGACGGAGGGGATATCGTTGGGAAAAAGGGAGACACAAGAGCTCCTGGGGGCCTGAAACCACTAACAGTGGTGGAGGGGAGCCCAACACACTCCTCCTATGTATCCCTATGCTTTACAGAGGGGAAGGCGTGGCTAAAATCCAGGAGAAACAGTGCTGTGGATCCAAGGAATCAGAAGCAGGATCTGTGTGGAGGGCGTCCCTCACGGGAGGCACATGAATCGACCTGAGCGAGGCTGGGGCAGGAGGGTCACGGCCAGCAGAGAAGGGGGACCCTCTGTCCATGCCAAGGCCCAGGGCAGCCCTATCCCGGGAAGCGCGCAGGGAGCGGATCCTTGAGCTGCTGCACGTTGGCGCTGCCCTCGCTCAGCCGGCAGCCCCCTCATTGCCCAGGGGGAGCTGGTGGCAGTGGGGAGTGGGAGAGGGAAACATCTGTCCTACACCTCCATGGCTGCGGCACTGCCAAAGGTGAAGAACGTCAGAGAACTGCCAAACAAGATCCTCCAGCAGGAAAGGCAGACGTTCCCAGCTCCAGGGAATTCCCTGATGTCAGCAGTGGAGGAGCAGGATGAGGAAGATCTCCACGCTTGCGATACTTCTGGCAAGAGCCTCCGTCCCTGCCAGAGCCTCGGTGAGAGCTGCCGGAGCGCAGACGGAGGAAGGCCTTTGGACAGGTGCAAGGTATGAATGATGCACGGTCCCCAGTCGTGGTGTGAGCAGAAACATTTCTTCCAAGCACCTCTGGCTTTTAGAAGAGTTTCACTCTCAGGTTCGAATAGCGTGAGCCTGGAAAGCCAATAGTCGAAATGCTCCGATGTCTGCTACCCAATACTAGACATGAACTCGTGTCTCTCGTAGCAACATCAGGCTTTTTCCCTAAGCCAAGTGCTGGAAGGAGAATTTCTTCTGCAAAACTACTGTGCTTCTGCTGCTTGTTCCATTTTAGAAAGTTTCCTTCGTCGCCCCTGCCTTGATTGAACAGTCCTTTCTCTTCTAACTAGAAGCTCCAGGTTCTCTTCTTACAAGTTGTCTTTGTTTTCTTTGCCCACAGACAGGAGTCCCTGCTTCCCCAGAGCCACGTCGATCTGCAGAGCCTGCTTGTGGCTGAGGATGCAGATGGCCAGGAAAGGCCGGGAAGTAAAAATTGGTAACATTTCTAGTTCCTAGGAAAGAAATATTTCATGAGATCTGGAAAACAAGCATCCCAGCATCTGTGGCATTCCCAGCTGATCAGTCCCGCTGTAGCAAGATTGAGGATGCATCTCCCAGTTCTCCAAGAGCTGAGTAGGTATTAGTAGGGCATTGGACTGCAGCTGGGAACAGCAAAAGTGGCTGGCACAGCAAGTTCAATGTATGGCTGTCCAAGGTCTGTCTTTTGCAAGTTTCCAAGCTTTGCATCATGTTCTTGGGATTCCATTATCACTTTCAACCGAATACTCTACCAGTTAGAGCCATGATTGCCATCAAAAAGGTGAAGTCTGTAATAATAATCTGGTTTTTGGAGGGGAGATTTTCTCTCATCTCTTGCTCTGATCAGCTAGTGTAGTTTTAGAGGAGTTTGTGGTAAAGTCTGTTCTGTGCTGATTTTTTAATGGCTGTTTGACCACCAGACATGTCTGTGCCCTGAAGACATTTTCAGTTTTCATCCAGTTAGTCTAGAAGGTCCACTGAAAAAGTTATTTGATGTAACTCATCTCTCTGAAACCTGGGCAAACAAAATGCTCTGTTTTGGATTACAGGGAGGTGGACTGGTTTTCCTTGGCAAGCATCCTTTTCCTGCTCGTGTTTGCACCGCCGATCGTGTATTACTTCATCATGTCCTGTGACCAGTACCAGTGCTCTCTGACTGACCCACTGCTGGACTTGCTGACAGGGAATAAACATCTGTCTGACATCTGGAACAGGACTCCCACACTGACCTATAGGGCTGCTGGCATCTATTCCCTTTGGGTCACTTTCCAGGTACATTCTTGAGTTATGATCTGGATGCCGGGTCTGGTTTCTCACACGGCTGTTGGATGAATCCTTTTGCACAAAGGATAGTGGAATGTTGAACTGGCATTTACTCTTTGGTGTTTCCCACTTTCCAGGGCTTTTTGGAATCCAAAGGAAGCTTATGTACTTGGAAAAGAAGCATGTAGGGAATATACGCAAATATTCCTTGTGTGGCATATGCCTTAATGAGGTTTTGAAGAAAAAGCAACTTTATAGCAGTATCCGTTGGTTTTAAATTCATACACAAGAAATAGATAAAAATAAAACGACGAGGACCTGAATCTAGTTACCAACTGTCCTGCCTCCCCACCAAAAAAGGATGGCAGCCTTACATGAAGTACATCTTTGAGCTGTCTCAAAGCTTAGATGTATTACTAGTCTAAAATCCCAACAGCTAAATATTGCCATATTTGCTTACCCAATACTTAATAGAAACTTAATAGAAACATTCTATTTGGTATGTGTATGTAAGGAATAGTGTTTTGAGGGATTTTGTCTCGTCTGTATTTACTGTGAATACATCCTCTCTCTTCTAGGTGGTTTTGTACATGTCCATCCCTGACTTCTGCCATAAAGTTCTCCCTGGATATGTGGGAGGTGTACAAGAAGGTGCTGTCACCCCTGCTGGTAAGGTATTCCTTGGAATACACGGACACCGTGCAATCTTCTGAAATGATAGTATTTCTGTACCTAGAGTGTTTAATAGCCCATGTGTAGCCAGAGGAAACGTGGGCAGAAGTGCTCTCACCTTCCTCCCGTGTTCAGTTCAAACAAAAATAGAAAGCAATCGATGTCATCTTTTAGAAGAAGTGACAGCATTTCTATCTCTTAGAATTAGTATAACTGTTGATCTGGTAGGCACCATACCAGCAGTGAAAAAGTACTGGTTGATGACTTTGGCACTTGAAATTGTCAGTTGACTGTAGCTGTCCAGGACTATTGCTGGTATTCGACAAGATAGTTTTACCTGCTCAAGCTCCATGAAGCCAAGGGACTTGAACAAAATGTGGGATGTGAACTGTTAGGAGAAGTGGTTTGTTACTCTGGTCAGTTTTGGGGGAAAGCCTAAATTCAGTTTTGTGAGGAGAAAAACTCAGCCTAACAAAGCCTAATGGGTACAGCAGAGTTTAATGGAACACTCAGAAAAGTGCTTTAAGGTATTGAATTGGGAGGACGAGGAGAGAGAAGTTGTTTCATGAGCGCTTGATTGAGCTTCTGTGTATTCTGTGCATAGCCATGTGAATTAAAAGCTGCAGTAATGCGGGGTCAGTAACACTCGATTTTTTTTCTTCATCTTTTAGGTGTCGTGAATAAATATGAAAATCAATGGACTTCAGGCCTGGATCATGACCCATGTGCTTTGGTTTGCAAATGCTTCTTGCTTCCACTTCTTCTCACCTACCATCATTTTTGACAAGTGGATTCCTCTCCTGTGGTGTGCCAATAGCTTGGGATATGCAGTGTCCACGTTTGCAATGATTAAAGGCTACTTTTTCCCTCCCAATGCCAAAGAGTGGTATGTGAATTTTAGTAATGAGAGAAGACGAGGTAATCCGAGATTAAAACTGTTAAATAAAAACCGGGTCTATCAATTGAATGACAGAATATATTTCACTGGCAGAGAGAGCTGAGCCAGTGTATGACAGTGGTTCTTTGCTTCACTAGCACCATCCCCCGTGTTTCATGCTGCACACCATGGGACTGGCAGCCTCAGTGTCACAGATACACCCATCCTAGAAATAGTGAGACTGTTCAGAAGTGTTAGCAAGAGTAAACTCGGGCACTTCTGAAACTCTACAACTTATGTCTATTAATGTAATACTTCAGCTGGGTCAGCTTCTGTTACCTTGCACAGCGTTACATGCTTTGATGATTTTTATTATCACTACATCAAATTAATCTGAATTGTGTAGTCAGAGCAGTAATTACCTGTATTTGTGTAGAACTCTGTACATTTCCAATTTTTTTATGTTTTACAGCAAATTCACTGGAAACTTCTTTTACGACTACGTGATGGGGATTGAATTTAACCCTCGAATAGGGAAGTGGTTTGATTTCAAGCTCTTTCTTCAGTGGGCGCCCTGGGATTGTGGCCTGGACTCTGATCAACCTTTCCTTTGCTGCCAAACAAGAGGAGCTGTATGGCGAAGCGACAAACTCCATGATCCTTGTCAATGTCCTTCAGGTAAATTCCAAGGAGGAAATTAGGAAACCAGCTAGGAAGTAAACTAATATTAAAGTAGGAAAAGAAGTCCTTCTATGGAAATGAAAATGAAGTGTTTTTTCCTGGCCTGAAACAAGCTCATTCAGTGATGGTGTGCTGGGACTTCTTTGGATTTATTGCCTGATCTGTGGAAATGGAAGCCTGCTCAATAGGAGCTCTATCGGCCCTCTTTGTAACGCTGTGACTCTAAGCTGAAGAGAGATTGGGCTGATCAACTGTGAGTTCACTTCCCAAGCGTTCGTCCTTGAGTTGTACACTTGCCTTAGTCATCCTACTGTTGCTTTATCTGTGTAGATAGATAGATAGGTAGGTAGATATTGTGTATCCACATAGCTTGTATTTATGTGATAGTTCTTCCTAACTGTGTTCAGAAACGTCTGGTTTTGAAGTGCTAACATAAAAACACCAATGAGTTGTGAGATCACATCACAAGGTAGCACAGACATTAGGCTGATGCTGTTAAACAGGGTAACTGGTGACAGTGCTCTGTTATTACTGTGAAATTATTCTGTTGCAGGGTATTTTTGTTCTGGACTTCTTTTGGAATGAAGCCTGGTACTTGAAAACCATTGCTATCTGCCATGATCATTTGGGATGGTATTTGGGCTGGGGAGACTGTGTTTGGTTGCCTTCCCTCTCTACTTTGCAGGTAAAAATGTGGACACTGTGGATTTGGGCTAAGAGGAAGGAAACTTTGCAGAAACATTCTTCTCAGCAGGTTAATGTGCACCTTAAATGTTTCTAGGCGGTTTGACTGTTGAGAAATCCTTGCAACATTCTTTGTAACAATTCCTGGGTAGGAAGGCTTCCTGTCCGTGCCCAGATTGGACATCTTTTCCTCTCCTGCCCTTCTTTTGTGCCTCTTTCTGTCACTGTCTGTTGTGTCTGTATACTTTTCTGAATCCTTTTGGTTTCCTTTTTTTTCTAAATCCTTTCCGTTTCCTTTTTTTTTTTACTCCTGCTTGTTGAGGGTCTTTTGGTTAGCGGTGGTTTGTTTGTGTTTTGTTCCTTGCTTTTTCCTTCTGTCCGGTTTGCATCCTTGCAACTTCTCTCTTCTTGTTTCAGGAAGAAGTGCAATTTTGGAGAGAGAAAGAGAGAAGGAAACTGTTGGATGCAGAGTTTTTTGAAAGTTTTCTGCAGTTTTACTGTTGCAGTAGATTTTTCTACTCTTTCTTCTGGTCTGTTGTGGGCCACTGTAGTCGAGGAATTGGTCTGGCATGCTGAGCCTCTGTTGGAAGTAAATGTCTGATTGTTTTTGTGCTCCCCAGGGTCTGTATTTGGTTTACCAGCCTGTCCAGCTGTGCACAGCCCATGCCGTAGGGGTCTTGATGCTGGGCTTGCTGGGCTATTCCATCTTCAGAATGACCAACCACCAGAAGGACCTCTTCCGTCGTACCAATGGCAAGTGCAGGATCTGGGGGAAGAAGCCGGAGTCCATCGAGTGCTCCTACGTGTCCGTGGATGGGCCCAAGCACTACAGCAAGCTGATGACCTCTGGCTTTTGGGGCTGGGCACGTCATTTCAACTGCACGGGAGACCTGATGGGCTCGCTGGCCTATTGCCTGGCTTGTGGCTTTGAGCACATCCTGCCTTACTTCTACATCGTTTACATGACCACTCTGCTCACCCAGCGCTGCATTCGGGACGAGCACGGTTGTTGCAGCAAAGATGGGAAGGACTGGAAGCACTACACTGCTGCAGTGCCCTACCGGCTCTACCCGGCAGATTTTAAGGCTAATGCAGGATCCAGGGGAAAGAAAAAAGAAGAAACATGCAGGCATGCCATGTTTAAAGTGTTTAAACTGAAGTGGGGCACTGAAATGTCCCATTTTTTTAGAGGATTCTTTTAATTGGAATTGAATCATGCCGCAACCGGGCCAGGAGACACTTCAGAGACAGAGTCAGAGAAGCGGGTATTTGCTTTATTCGGCGCGCCGGGTGTGTGGGGATCGCTCCTCCAAACACACACCTGGTGCTCTCTACAACACAAGTATTATGGGTTAAATTAGGAATATTCATCACATTCCTTGGGACAGGTGTGGTTATACAAATTATTTCTCGGAAGTCATTAGCATATGGGCCACGCATGCGCTGTGTGTCCTGGTGGCCGCGCTGAGGAAGGCCTCTCCTCTTCCTCGGGGGTCTTTTCTGATGAAGGCCAGTAGTCTTCCTCTCAGTGAACTTTTTCACCTTTCTCCCTGGGCATGCGTAGTCCTTTGAGGAATGTTTCAGCGGTCTCTGAGATGATCCTTGTGCCCTCTATCTTGACAAGAGTAGGGCAAATTTGGTTTCTTAGGTTTTGTAATTACAGTCTGCTGTCTGAACTAACGTTTGCTGTCTCCCAATAGTTAACTCGTGCTTCCATGAGTTAGCTATTGACTGCCCCTTCCTCATTTCTGAAGAAGTATGTTTTTTTCCCAAAGCCTGTAGTGGTAGGTCAGGGCAGTAGACAGAAGGTGGCACAGGTTTGCAGCTGGCACCTGCCCACAGGGCCAGGGAAGGCACCTGGGTGCTTTCCTGTGGCTAGACTGGTTACTGCACTTTCCATCTCTACCAGTTGTTTTGAGGGTAGAGAAAGGTATTTTGAGGGCTGCAATGGGCCCAGCACCATGGGAGCAACTCCAGCATCTCAACATTTCCTGTGGGCTCCATGCCCATGGCTTACGAGGCTGCAGACCCAGCTGGTCAAAGGCGCAGCCCTGCCTCCCATTTCAGGGGAAGAAAGAGGAAGAGTTTTGTCAGGGCTCAACCTGAAATGACCTTTTGCCATTTCTGATTCTTCTCCCAGCATTGGAGAGGAGCAGCATCTCTGTCCCTGCCACCCGCTGGCCCTTGGAATGCACACATGAGCCCACGTATCACTTCAGGTGAAGCCAAGTGGCCGCCTCAGTTTGAAAGGGCGGCTGTTGTTTCACTGTTGCATTTCTTGGCTTGTTACAGCCCCTCCTGCCTGGACTACAGCCTGTGCTTGAAGACACAAAAGTGCCATGATGCCTGGAGGAAAGGCATCAAAAGCTTGACAAAGGCTGAAGGGAACACTCTGATCACCCCTTTTCCCAAGAGGGTTCTTTAGCTGAAGTTGCTAACCAGGAGCAGACTTGACACCCCGGCATGGGTTTGTGGTTCTTTTATTTCTCGAGTCCTCACTCCTGCGTGGGACTCGGCAACCGGGTGCTGCAGAGGCTCCGGCAAGGCATCAAAGACGCCCGCCCCGCAGCCAAGGGTGGCGCAAGATCTCCTCCAGCGCTGGCCTGTCCGCGGGGTGCTTGGACAAACACCAGCGGATCAGATGTTGGCACTCTGGGGAGAGAAGCCAGAAAGCGCCGGTCACTTGCAGAAGGCTCCTGCCCAGCTGCTCCCGGCGCCCGCAGGGCCCGGGCCGTGCTGCGTGTGCTCAGAGCTGTGCCGGCCTCCCGGCTGACTCTGCCCTTTGCGGGACAGCGGCACGGCAGGACACGCGCCACCTCCTGCAGCCAAGCGGGCCACACCGACCCCACCGTGGTCACGGGCCGCCGCCTGCGGCCAGCCCTTGAGGGCAGATCGACCTCCCGCGGAGCTGCGTGAGGGCCACGCTGGGCTGCGCGGTGCCATCTGCCAAAGCCTGCCTTCTTGAGGCCGGACACCAACCTGGAGAGACCTGCTGCCAGAAGAAGAGCTGCCCCGACACGATGCCACGGTCGTCCTGGAAGGGCTCGTTCCCGCAGACCATGACGTACAGCAGCACGCCCAGGGACCAGATGGTCGCCAAATGGCCGTGGTAGCAGCCAAGGCAGATCCACTCGGGTGGGCTGTACAGGTGTGTTCCTAGGGGACACAGGCGGCGCTGTCCAGGCGCAGGCTGCTGCCTTCCAGAGCCTGGTGCCAGCCTCCTGGCAGAAGCAGGGGCTGCACCAGTGGCCACAACTTCCCCCCGGGGCCAGCCGCCGTCCCCCAGCCAATTGGCCAAAGCCAGGAAACCGTTCTGCAAGGCAGACAAGGCCAGCGGAGCAGCCCAAGCCCTTGCGGGCCTGCCAAGCCGAGCGGCCGGGGCCTGGCTTTGGCAGCCCCCCTCTGTGGGCAGGGCCGGCAGCCGGCTCCTGGGGCACAGCATCTGGCCCGTGCCAAAGGGCAGCCGGCAGCCGGCTGAATGCCGCAGCCCGCAGCCCAGGAGGGAACGGGGCCGTGCAGTGCCTGGCACTGGGAGCGGGGCCCGGCCTGTGGGCTCACCGGCAAATTGCGTGAAGGCCTGCTCCTGGAGGAAGGTGCCGCAACCGAAGTCGATGAGCTTCAGGTCGCCACTCTCCGGGTCCACGAGGAGGTTCTCCGGCTTGATGTCCCGGTGCAGGACGCCGCAGGCGGTGCAGTGCCGCACGGCCTCCAGCACCTGGCAGAAAAGCCAGCGCGCCATCTCCTCGCACAGGAAGCCCTGCTCCAGCAGGAAGTCCAGGAGATCCTGCGATGACTCCGGACGCTCCATGACCAGCAGGAAGCTGTCAGGCAGCTCAAACCAGTCGAGGAGCTGGATGATGTTGTGGCAGCCAGAGCCCACCTTCTCCATGAGCACAATCTCCATGGGAACGCGGGTGCCGTCGGGCTGTGGGGAGGAGACAGTGCCTCCAGCAGGCCTGATGCTGCCCTGGGGCTGCTGTGCTGCCCCGTGCCTGGGATGCCCCAGTGCCCCCTTGGGCAGCCTCCCTGGTGCTTGGGCTTCCTCCCGCCCAGGGGATGCTTGGGGGGTGCCCCCCTGCCCGGCCCCACCACCGGTGTTTGGCATCCCCGGGCCCGCCCTGCTCCGGCTCGCACGCTGAGCCCACGCCCGCTCCCCCCGCCCTGCGCCGCCTCCCGCCCTCGGGGCCCGGCCTTATCCCTGCCCGCCACGCCCCGCTCTGGCGCTCTGGCGCCGTGGCCCCGCTCACTCACTCACCAGCTCGTACCACTGCACCACGCTCTCCCGGGCCACGCGTTTGATGGCCACCTGCAAGCCCACGAGAGACGGGGCTGAGCTCAAGCCCTGCCCCGCCCCTGGCCCTCGTCCCGCGCCCCGCCGTCCCGGCCACTTACCGGGCTCCCGTCCGAGAGGCGGATGCCCGAGAAAACGGTGCCGAAGCCACCGCTGCCCAGCTGCGGGCCCAGCTGGTACAGCTCCTGCAGCTTCTTCTTTTGCCCTGCGACCGAGACCGAGCCATCAGCCTTGCGCCCAGGGCCCCCCCGGCCAAGTGCCCGCGAGTGAAGCGGGCCGAGCCACCGCGGGCCACCTTGCTCTGACCTGCTTCCTGCTGCGCGCCGGGCAGCGGCCACCGCCTTGCAGCCGTCGGGCTGGCGAGCGCCAGAGCTGGGGCAGGGGAGCGCGCAGAGGCGGCTGCAGGAGCCGGAGGGCAGCGGGGCAGGGCGGCACCGTCGCTGTCCCCGGCGTCGTGGGCTGGACTCTGCTCTTGAGGACTGCCGGGGCTACAGCCCGAGGACTCGCACAGGGGGGTGTCAGGAGCAGCTGCAAACCAGAGAGGGGTTTTTTGAAGCTGTGGCATCAGAAGCACTGGAAACAGCCAGGGACTCGGCTGCTCTCAAGGGCCCTGGCCTGGCCTGGGGATGCCCCTCAAGAGCCCCAAGGGAGCCTCAGAGAGCTCCTCAGATCTCACCTGCTACCAGCAAGGCCTTCCTGGTAGTCGGTGGCCGTCTCGGAGCAGCTTCCTGGAGATGGAGGAACCTCCTGGGTGTCTTGAGGCTCGTCTCCGCCACCAGGCAAGAGCTGTTGCCAGCTGGCGCAGCCGGCACAGCGTCCTGGGAGCTGTGGGCCGGCAACTGCTGGCTCCAGCTCACTCGCTGCTCCAGCACCTGCTCCTGACAAGGCTCCCCTGGATCGGGCTGGGCTCCCACTTGGACTTCTGGGCTTTCCCTGGCAACGTCAGTTGTCAGGGTTGTGCCCGTGTTGTTGAAGTCCATGAGTCCAAGGGAGCTGGGAGACCTGTGCACAGGCTCTGCACTTTCTGCAGGCTGACTGCAGGTCTCACGGAGCGTCTGCGGGCGATGGAGGCTGTCAGAGATAGCGGACGCTCCTGGCGGGATGGAGGATCTCTGACAGCCTGAGCTTCTTGCCTGGATGGCGGCTCTCTGATGGTGTGCCATCCTTGCAAGGCTTGAGGCTCTCCCAGGGATGGAGAATCTTGCTGGGAGCAGCCTCTTGAAGGGATGGAGGCTCCTGGAGGAGCTGGCCGAGCCACAGCAGGGCAGGTGGCCTCGCTTCAGCAGCTCCTCCAGTTCTTTCCACAAGGCCTGCCACATCCCAGAGTAGAGCGGCACCCATGTCCCATTGCGAGCCCAGAGCAGCAGCATCAGTTCCTGCAGCTCCTGGGCCACTGCCACGCAGGGGCCGCAGCTGCAGGGGCTGTCCAGGGGGCTCGCGGGAGCACGTGGCCGCTTGCGAGGGGTGGCCCGAGGCCTGGAGGACCTGGGAGCCGCAGAGGCTCCTCGCTTCCTCCGTGAGCCTCTGGGCTGCACCCCGGGGCGCTTGCGCCTCTTCGCTGTCCTTGTCTGCCGCCTCCGTGGTTGCCAGTGGCCAACGGCCCACCAGACAGCCACAGCGGCCAACAGCAGGACAAGCACAATCACTGGGACAACACCGTCACACATGGCTCCGGCACGTCCCATCGCGACTGCACTGGCAGCTGCAGGTGCTGGCCCGTGTTACATAGCGACTGCGCGGTGATGTCACAGTGCTGTGGGCCAGGACAGCCGGGTGACATCCCAGCCCCGCCTCTCACCAGCGCTCAGCCCCTTTGTGCCGTCATAGCCCTGGGCCCACCTCAGGGATCAGCAGAACCAGCTCATGCCTAAGGATGCACATGGCCAGAAAAAGCCTGGCAGCAAGAACAGGAGCTCAGCCTGCTGCAGTGAATCATTCCCTGCAGCAAGTGGCACATCAGGAAGAGTGCTGCTGCCACCAGTGTCAAGCCCATGGCTCCCAGGACACTGCAGCGGTACCAACTGGCAACAGCCACTACTCTGTGCCTGCGAAGATCTTCCAGAGACAAAGGGAGTTGAAGTTCCTGTGTCTCTGGGGAGCTCTCCTGAACTGGCTGTCGAGGGCAGGAAGAGTTTTCTGTAACAGCTCACCGACTTCTGCGTTGCCTCTGTTCTAAACAAGTCAGGATTTCCCAAGGAGCGCTCATGGTGCTCTCACTGCTCTGGTTTTGACGGGCATAGGGTTCCTTTTTTCCCAGTTGCTGGCACACACTGGGTTCAGATGCACCATGGGAATGCTGTGGATCAAACAGGGGTGGTTTGCTTTCTGCTGAGCAGGGCTTGCCCTCTTCAGGGACTTTGCAGTGTCCCTTGGTACAGTGCACGTTTTCTACAGCGAAGGGAGGGAAGAGTGTTGAAGACAGAGGCAAAGAATGCATTAAACACCTGTGCTGTGTCCCTGGCCCTGTTTGTCAGGTGACCATCCACATCCTGGAAGGGGACAATGTTACTTCTACAATGTTTCTTTCCATGCATATATTTAAAACCACTCTTTTTATTGGGCCCCACATTTCTGGCCACCTTCCTCTCCAGCTGAGCTTTCAGTGCACCAAAGTTCTCCGTACAGTGGCGAGAAACATCTCTGGGGAAGGAATGAGAAGGAGGTGTCTTTACAAACTATCTGTGGGCCTGATGGTAGATAAAGCCAGATACTGATAGGTGAAAGAAGCAGCAAAGGGAGGAACCCTAAATTCCATAGGAATTCCACTAATTGACACAGACTGTTACTCACTCAAGACTCTGCTAATCCCTGGATTTAGAGAAAAAGAACAGAGACAGGAGCAAAAGAATGGGGGGGGGGGGGAGGGGGGTAGACATTAGAAAGGGGGTTTGTATTAAGCCATTTGGGAAGTCTGTACCTCTCAAGTAGCTCAGCCAGTGGGGAAAGAGAGAGGGAAATGCAGCTGGGAAATTAGGAGATAAAGGAAGCTGCGTCCTCTATCAACTTGAGAGATCCCGTGGGAAATGCCCATGACCTCTCCCTTTATTCGATCAAAGTAACAGGACTGCTCTGTCTCTTGTTTGGACGTACAGCTGTGGTGTTTGAGGACTAATTTTCCTGACATCCGTATTCTTCTTGTGACCTTGCTTCCACTGGGCACACAGCTTCCTTTTCCATCCTCTTTGCCAGAGAAGAAGCCTTCTGCCTCGCCTGCTTGGCTTTCGACATTTGGGAATCTCCTGCTGCTGTGCCCTTAGGAGGTGATGTTTCAAAATTGACCAGCACGGATGGACCCCAGCACCTGCAAAAACATTGTCCCTGGAGACCCTGCTTAGCAGTTCCCTGAGCAGTCTGAAGTCTGCTCTCCTCATGGCCCGAGCTGAGGTTTTGCTGGCCCTTTTCCTCTTGTCAGAGGTTTGAAACTCGATTGATTTGTGGTCGCTGTGGCCAAGACGGCCGCCAGTCCCCACCTGGCTCAGGGCACGTGGGACTCAGAGGGCGGCCTGGCTCCAGGGGGGCTGAGCTGGAGAGTCCTGGGCTGCGGGGGGCTTCCCGCTTTCCTGGGAGGAGACTCCCTGGGAAGGAAGAAGGGTCTGGCATGAGCCACAAGGCCCCTGGCCGAGGGACGGTAGCGGGGGACGTGTGCGTAGCGGATGCTGTCTGGGAGGAGCTGTGGCAAGGAGTGGGTGTGGGGCTGGGGGTGTCCCAGAGCTCAGTGAGGGTGTTCCCCCAGCCCAGCAGGCAGAAAGCCCCTGGCTCACAGCAGGAGCCAAGTTCCAGGTCACCAGGAACAGCCCCCGCCCTCACCAGTGCTCCCAGCCTCCCACAAAGGTTGGTTATGCCCATGGGTGCTGCCAAGGTTCCCCATGGGAACAGGGCTGGACACCCTAAAAAGGGGGGTCAACACCCCAGGGGCAAAGCCAGCGCAGGGGAGAATGAGTGGGATGAGTGTGAGAGGACCACCTCTACCCCTCCCATCCCGCACCAGGGAGCAGGGACTTTCCTGGGACAGCTCCAGGAGGATATTCAGGACCATCCTTGCCTGGGACAGGGGTGCCAAGGAGATCCAGGAGGGATCAGTGTCCAGCTCTGTGTCCTGGGACACCCTGCACCCTGTTCCCCATAGCCCTGATTTTCAGGAAGGAGCCACAGGAGCCTCCTGGCCATTGCTGGATTTTTCTTTCAGGAATTCGCTGTGGAGCTCGTTTGTCTTTTTTTGCCTCTTTCGGAGCTCCTGTAAAAACGGCCTTGGAAGGGGCGGGGCGGGGCGGGGCAGGGCGGAGAAGAGCCAGCTGGGGAAGTCTTGAGGGCTTCTGTGGCTCTGGCAGCCTGCTTTCCTCCTCTCCCTTTGGTGGAGGTGTGGGCTGGCAACGGAGCATCTTCCCCGGGTGGCCGCGGTGCCCCGGATCCCTGCCCTGAGCGGAGGGACAACACTGGGCGTCTCTGGCCTGCCGCACGCAGCCAGGCTGCCGCACAGAGCTCCTCCAAAGCCCTGCCCTTGGCCGCAGGGGGCCGAATTAGTGAGGCATTAAGGAGGGAGGAAGGAAGGGCGCTAATTAGGGAGGGGAGGGCGGGGAGCCGTTCCCAGCCGAGGGGGCGTGGCCAGGACGATGGGCGTGGGCAGGGCCTCAGCGGCGGCGAGGGGCCGTGGTCTGAGCGGGGCCGGGGCCAGCGCTGAGGGGAGCAAAGGGCGGGAAAAGGCTCGGTGCTGCTGAGGGGAAGCGTCGGGAAGGAGGGGACGGAGGGGATATCGTTGGGAAAAAGGGAGACACAAGAGCTCCTGGGGGCCTGAAACCACTAACAGTGGTGGAGGGGAGCCCAACACACTCCTCCTATGTATCCCTATGCTTTACAGAGGGGAAGGCGTGGCTAAAATCCAGGAGAAACAGTGCTGTGGATCCAAGGAATCAGAAGCAGGATCTGTGTGGAGGGCGTCCCTCACGGGAGGCACATGAATCGACCTGAGCGAGGCTGGGGCAGGAGGGTCACGGCCAGCAGAGAAGGGGGACCCTCTGTCCATGCCAAGGCCCAGGGCAGCCCTATCCCGGGAAGCGCGCAGGGAGCGGATCCTTGAGCTGCTGCACGTTGGCGCTGCCCTCGCTCAGCCGGCAGCCCCCTCATTGCCCAGGGGGAGCTGGTGGCAGTGGGGAGTGGGAGAGGGAAACATCTGTCCTACACCTCCATGGCTGCGGCACTGCCAAAGGTGAAGAACGTCAGAGAACTGCCAAACAAGATCCTCCAGCAGGAAAGGCAGACGTTCCCAGCTCCAGGGAATTCCCTGATGTCAGCAGTGGAGGAGCAGGATGAGGAAGATCTCCACGCTTGCGATACTTCTGGCAAGAGCCTCCGTCCCTGCCAGAGCCTCGGTGAGAGCTGCCGGAGCGCAGACGGAGGAAGGCCTTTGGACAGGTGCAAGGTATGAATGATGCACGGTCCCCAGTCGTGGTGTGAGCAGAAACATTTCTTCCAAGCACCTCTGGCTTTTAGAAGAGTTTCACTCTCAGGTTCGAATAGCGTGAGCCTGGAAAGCCAATAGTCGAAATGCTCCGATGTCTGCTACCCAATACTAGACATGAACTCGTGTCTCTCGTAGCAACATCAGGCTTTTTCCCTAAGCCAAGTGCTGGAAGGAGAATTTCTTCTGCAAAACTACTGTGCTTCTGCTGCTTGTTCCATTTTAGAAAGTTTCCTTTGTCGCCCCTGCCTTGATTGAACAGTCCTTTCTCTTCTAACTAGAAGCTCCAGGTTCTCTTCTTACAAGTTGTCTTTGTTTTCTTTGCCCACAGACAGGAGTCCCTGCTTCCCCAGAGCCACGTCGATCTGCAGAGCCTGCTTGTGGCTGAGGATGCAGATGGCCAGGAAAGGCCGGGAAGTAAAAATTGGTAACATTTCTAGTTCCTAGGAAAGAAATATTTCATGAGATCTGGAAAACAAGCATCCCAGCATCTGTGGCATTCCCAGCTGATCAGTCCCGCTGTAGCAAGATTGAGGATGCATCTCCCAGTTCTCCAAGAGCTGAGTAGGTATTAGTAGGGCATTGGACTGCAGCTGGGAACAGCAAAAGTGGCTGGCACAGCAAGTTCAATGTATGGCTGTCCAAGGTCTGTCTTTTGCAAGTTTCCAAGCTTTGCATCATGTTCTTGGGATTCCATTATCACTTTCAACTGAATACTCTACCAGTTAGAGCCATGATTGCCATCAAAAAGGTGAAGTCTGTAATAATAATCTGGTTTTTGGAGGGGAGATTTTCTCTCATCTCTTGCTCTGATCAGCTAGTGTAGTTTTAGAGGAGTTTGTGGTAAAGTCTGTTCTGTGCTGATTTTTTAATGGCTGTTTGACCACCAGACATGTCTGTGCCCTGAAGACATTTTCAGTTTTCATCCAGTTAGTCTAGAAGGTCCACTGAAAAAGTTATTTGATGTAACTCATCTCTCTGAAACCTGGGCAAACAAAATGCTCTGTTTTGGATTACAGGGAGGTGGACTGGTTTTCCTTGGCAAGCATCCTTTTCCTGCTCGTGTTTGCACCGCCGATCGTGTATTACTTCATCATGTCCTGTGACCAGTACCAGTGCTCTCTGACTGACCCACTGCTGGACTTGCTGACAGGGAATAAACATCTGTCTGACATCTGGAACAGGACTCCCACACTGACCTATAGGGCTGCTGGCATCTATTCCCTTTGGGTCACTTTCCAGGTACATTCTTGAGTTATGATCTGGATGCCGGGTCTGGTTTCTCACACGGCTGTTGGATGAATCCTTTTGCACAAAGGATAGTGGAATGTTGAACTGGCATTTACTCTTTGGTGTTTCCCACTTTCCAGGGCTTTTTGGAATCCAAAGGAAGCTTATGTACTTGGAAAAGAAGCATGTAGGGAATATACGCAAATATTCCTTGTGTGACATATGCCTTAATGAGGTTTTGAAGAAAAAGCAACTTTATAGCAGTATCCGTTGGTTTTAAATTCATACACAAGAAATAGATAAAAATAAAACGACGAGGACCTGAATCTAGTTACCAACTGTCCTGCCTCCCCACCAAAAAAGGATGGCAGCCTTACATGAAGTACATCTTTGAGCTGTCTCAAAGCTTAGATGTATTACTAGTCTAAAATCCCAACAGCTAAATATTGCCATATTTGCTTACCCAATACTTAATAGAAACTTAATAGAAACATTCTATTTGGTATGTGTATGTAAGGAATAGTGTTTTGAGGGATTTTGTCTCGTCTGTATTTACTGTGAATACATCCTCTCTCTTCTAGGTGGTTTTGTACATGTCCATCCCTGACTTCTGCCATAAAGTTCTCCCTGGATATGTGGGAGGTGTACAAGAAGGTGCTGTCACCCCTGCTGGTAAGGTATTCCTTGGAATACACGGACACCGTGCAATCTTCTGAAATGATAGTATTTCTGTACCTAGAGTGTTTAATAGCCCATGTGTAGCCAGAGGAAACGTGGGCAGAAGTGCTCTCACCTTCCTCCCGTGTTCAGTTCAAACAAAAATAGAAAGCAATCGATGTCATCTTTTAGAAGAAGTGACAGCATTTCTATCTCTTAGAATTAGTATAACTGTTGATCTGGTAGGCACCATACCAGCAGTGAAAAAGTACTGGTTGATGACTTTGGCACTTGAAATTGTCAGTTGACTGTAGCTGTCCAGGACTATTGCTGGTATTCGACAAGATAGTTTTACCTGCTCAAGCTCCATGAAGCCAAGGGACTTGAACAAAATGTGGGATGTGAACTGTTAGGAGAAGTGGTTTGTTACTCTGGTCAGTTTTGGGGGAAAGCCTAAATTCAGTTTTGTGAGGAGAAAAACTCAGCCTAACAAAGCCTAATGGGTACAGCAGAGTTTAATGGAACACTCAGAAAAGTGCTTTAAGGTATTGAATTGGGAGGACGAGGAGAGAGAAGTTGTTTCATGAGCGCTTGATTGAGCTTCTGTGTATTCTGTGCATAGCCATGTGAATTAAAAGCTGCAGTAATGCGGGGTCAGTAACACTCGATTTTTTTTCTTCATCTTTTAGGTGTCGTGAATAAATATGAAAATCAATGGACTTCAGGCCTGGATCATGACCCATGTGCTTTGGTTTGCAAATGCTTCTTGCTTCCACTTCTTCTCACCTACCATCATTTTTGACAAGTGGATTCCTCTCCTGTGGTGTGCCAATAGCTTGGGATATGCAGTGTCCACGTTTGCAATGATTAAAGGCTACTTTTTCCCTCCCAATGCCAAAGAGTGGTATGTGAATTTTAGTAATGAGAGAAGACGAGGTAATCAGAGATTAAAACTGTTAAATAAAAACCGGGTCTATCAATTGAATGACAGAATATATTTCACTGGCAGAGAGAGCTGAGCCAGTGTATGACAGTGGTTCTTTGCTTCACTAGCACCATCCCCCGTGTTTCATGCTGCACACCATGGGACTGGCAGCCTCAGTGTCACAGATACACCCATCCTAGAAATAGTGAGACTGTTCAGAAGTGTTAGCAAGAGTAAACTCGGGCACTTCTGAAACTCTACAACTTATGTCTATTAATGTAATACTTCAGCTGGGTCAGCTTCTGTTACCTTGCACAGCGTTACATGCTTTGATGATTTTTATTATCACTACATCAAATTAATCTGAATTGTGTAGTCAGAGCAGTAATTACCTGTATTTGTGTAGAACTCTGTACATTTCCAATTTTTTTTATGTTTTACAGCAAATTCACTGGAAACTTCTTTTACGACTACATGATGGGGATTGAATTTAACCCTCGAATAGGGAAGTGGTTTGATTTCAAGCTCTTTCTTCAGTGGGCGCCCTGGGATTGTGGCCTGGACTCTGATCAACCTTTCCTTTGCTGCCAAACAAGAGGAGCTGTATGGCGAAGCGACAAACTCCATGATCCTTGTCAATGTCCTTCAGGTAAATTCCAAGGAGGAAATTAGGAAACCAGCTAGGAAGTAAACTAATATTAAAGTAGGAAAAGAAGTCCTTCTATGGAAATGAAAATGAAGTGTTTTTTCCTGGCCTGAAACAAGCTCATTCAGTGATGGTGTGCTGGGACTTCTTTGGATTTATTGCCTGATCTGTGGAAATGGAAGCCTGCTCAATAGGAGCTCTATCGGCCCTCTTTGTAACGCTGTGACTCTAAGCTGAAGAGAGATTGGGCTGATCAACTGTGAGTTCACTTCCCAAGCGTTCGTCCTTGAGTTGTACACTTGCCTTAGTCATCCTACTGTTGCTTTATCTGTGTAGATAGATAGATAGGTAGGTAGATATTGTGTATCCACATAGCTTGTATTTATGTGATAGTTCTTCCTAACTGTGTTCAGAAACGTCTGGTTTTGAAGTGCTAACATAAAAACACCAATGAGTTGTGAGATCACATCACAAGGCAGCACAGACATTAGGCTGATGCTGTTAAACAGGGTAACTGGTGACAGTGCTCTGTTATTACTGTGAAATTATTCTGTTGCAGGGTATTTTTGTTCTGGACTTCTTTTGGAATGAAGCCTGGTACTTGAAAACCATTGCTATCTGCCATGATCATTTGGGATGGTATTTGGGCTGGGGAGACTGTGTTTGGTTGCCTTCCCTCTCTACTTTGCAGGTAAAAATGTGGACACTGTGGATTTGGGCTAAGAGGAAGGAAACTTTGCAGAAACATTCTTCTCAGCAGGTTAATGTGCACCTTAAATGTTTCTAGGCGGTTTGACTGTTGAGAAATCCTTGCAACATTCTTTGTAACAATTCCTGGGTAGGAAGGCTTCCTGTCCGTGCCCAGATTGGACATCTTTTCCTCTCCTGCCCTTCTTTTGTGCCTCTTTCTGTCACTGTCTGTTGTGTCTGTATACTTTTCTGAATCCTTTTGGTTTCCTTTTTTTCTAAATCCTTTCCGTTTCCTTTTTTTTTTTACTCCTGCTTGTTGAGGGTCTTTTGGTTAGCGGTGGTTTGTTTGTGTTTTGTTCCTTGCTTTTTCCTTCTGTCCGGTTTGCATCCTTGCAACTTCTCTCTTCTTGTTTCAGGAAGAAGTGCAATTTTGGAGAGAGAAAGAGAGAAGGAAACTGTTGGATGCAGAGTTTTTTGAAAGTTTTCTGCAGTTTTACTGTTGCAGTAGATTTTTCTACTCTTTCTTCTGGTCTGTTGTGGGCCACTGTAGTCAAGGAATTGGTCTGGCATGCTGAGCCTCTGTTGGAAGTAAATGTCTGATTGTTTTTGTGCTCCCCAGGGTCTGTATTTGGTTTACCAGCCTGTCCAGCTGTGCACAGCCCATGCCGTAGGGGTCTTGATGCTGGGCTTGCTGGGCTATTCCATCTTCAGAATGACCAACCACCAGAAGGACCTCTTCCGTCGTACCAATGGCAAGTGCAGGATCTGGGGGAAGAAGCCGGAGTCCATCGAGTGCTCCTACGTGTCCGTGGATGGGCCCAAGCACTACAGCAAGCTGATGACCTCTGGCTTTTGGGGCTGGGCACGTCATTTCAACTGCACGGGAGACCTGATGGGCTCGCTGGCCTATTGCCTGGCTTGTGGCTTTGAGCACATCCTGCCTTACTTCTACATCGTTTACATGACCACTCTGCTCACCCAGCGCTGCATTCGGGACGAGCACGGTTGTTGCAGCAAAGATGGGAAGGACTGGAAGCACTACACTGCTGCAGTGCCCTACCGGCTCTACCCGGCAGATTTTAAGGCTAATGCAGGATCCAGGGGAAAGAAAAAAGAAGAAACATGCAGGCATGCCATGTTTAAAGTGTTTAAACTGAAGTGGGGCACTGAAATGTCCCATTTTTTTAGAGGATTCTTTTAATTGGAATTGAATCATGCCGCAACCGGGCCAGGAGACACTTCAGAGACAGAGTCAGAGAAGCGGGTATTTGCTTTATTCGGCGCGCCGGGTGTGTGGGGATCGCTCCTCCAAACACACACCTGGTGCTCTCTACAACACAAGTATTATGGGTTAAATTAGGAATATTCATCACATTCCTTGGGACAGGTGTGGTTATACAAATTATTTCTCGGAAGTCATTAGCATATGGGCCACGCATGCGCTGTGTGTCCTGGTGGCCGCGCTGAGGAAGGCCTCTCCTCTTCCTCGGGGGTCTTTTCTGATGAAGGCCAGTAGTCTTCCTCTCAGTGAACTTTTTCACCTTTCTCCCTGGGCATGCGTAGTCCTTTGAGGAATGTTTCAGCGGTCTCTGAGATGATCCTTGTGCCCTCTATCTTGACAAGAGTAGGGCAAATTTGGTTTCTTAGGTTTTGTAATTACAGTCTGCTGTCTGAACTAACGTTTGCTGTCTCCCAATAGTTAACTCGTGCTTCCATGAGTTAGCTATTGACTGCCCCTTCCTCATTTCTGAAGAAGTATGTTTTTTTCCCAAAGCCTGTAGTGGTAGGTCAGGGCAGTAGACAGAAGGTGGCACAGGTTTGCAGCTGGCACCTGCCCACAGGGCCAGGGAAGGCACCTGGGTGCTTTCCTGTGGCTAGACTGGTTACTGCACTTTCCATCTCTACCAGTTGTTTTGAGGGTAGAGAAAGGTATTTTGAGGGCTGCAATGGGCCCAGCACCATGGGAGCAACTCCAGCATCTCAACATTTCCTGTGGGCTCCATGCCCATGGCTTACGAGGCTGCAGACCCAGCTGGTCAAAGGCGCAGCCCTGCCTCCCATTTCAGGGGAAGAAAGAGGAAGAGTTTTGTCAGGGCTCAACCTGAAATGACCTTTTGCCATTTCTGATTCTTCTCCCAGCATTGGAGAGGAGCAGCATCTCTGTCCCTGCCACCCGCTGGCCCTTGGAATGCACACATGAGCCCACGTATCACTTCAGGTGAAGCCAAGTGGCCGCCTCAGTTTGAAAGGGCGGCTGTTGTTTCACTGTTGCATTTCTTGGCTTGTTACAGCCCCTCCTGCCTGGACTACAGCCTGTGCTTGAAGACACAAAAGTGCCATGATGCCTGGAGGAAAGGCATCAAAAGCTTGACAAAGGCTGAAGGGAACACTCTGATCACCCCTTTTCCCAAGAGGGTTCTTTAGCTGAAGTTGCTAACCAGGAGCAGACTTGACACCCCGGCATGGGTTTGTGGTTCTTTTATTTCTCGAGTCCTCACTCCTGCGTGGGACTCGGCAACCGGGTGCTGCAGAGGCTCCGGCAAGGCATCAAAGACGCCCGCCCCGCAGCCAAGGGTGGCGCAAGATCTCCTCCAGCGCTGGCCTGTCCGCGGGGTGCTTGGACAAACACCAGCGGATCAGATGTTGGCACTCTGGGGAGAGAAGCCAGAAAGCGCCGGTCACTTGCAGAAGGCTCCTGCCCAGCTGCTCCCGGCGCCCGCAGGGCCCGGGCCGTGCTGCGTGTGCTCAGAGCTGTGCCGGCCTCCCGGCTGACTCTGCCCTTTGCGGGACAGCGGCACGGCAGGACACGCGCCACCTCCTGCAGCCAAGCGGGCCACACCGACCCCACCGTGGTCACGGGCCGCCGCCTGCGGCCAGCCCTTGAGGGCAGATCGACCTCCCGCGGAGCTGCGTGAGGGCCACGCTGGGCTGCGCGGTGCCATCTGCCAAAGCCTGCCTTCTTGAGGCCGGACACCAACCTGGAGAGACCTGCTGCCAGAAGAAGAGCTGCCCCGACACGATGCCACGGTCGTCCTGGAAGGGCTCGTTCCCGCAGACCATGACGTACAGCAGCACGCCCAGGGACCAGATGGTCGCCAAATGGCCGTGGTAGCAGCCAAGGCAGATCCACTCGGGTGGGCTGTACAGGTGTGTTCCTAGGGGACACAGGCGGCGCTGTCCAGGCGCAGGCTGCTGCCTTCCAGAGCCTGGTGCCAGCCTCCTGGCAGAAGCAGGGGCTGCACCAGTGGCCACAACTTCCCCCCGGGGCCAGCCGCCGTCCCCCAGCCAATTGGCCAAAGCCAGGAAACCGTTCTGCAAGGCAGACAAGGCCAGCGGAGCAGCCCAAGCCCTTGCGGGCCTGCCAAGCCGAGCGGCCGGGGCCTGGCTTTGGCAGCCCCCCTCTGTGGGCAGGGCCGGCAGCCGGCTCCTGGGGCACAGCATCTGGCCCGTGCCAAAGGGCAGCCGGCAGCCGGCTGAATGCCGCAGCCCGCAGCCCAGGAGGGAACGGGGCCGTGCAGTGCCTGGCACTGGGAGCGGGGCCCGGCCTGTGGGCTCACCGGCAAATTGCGTGAAGGCCTGCTCCTGGAGGAAGGTGCCGCAACCGAAGTCGATGAGCTTCAGGTCGCCACTCTCCGGGTCCACGAGGAGGTTCTCCGGCTTGATGTCCCGGTGCAGGACGCCGCAGGCGGTGCAGTGCCGCACGGCCTCCAGCACCTGGCAGAAAAGCCAGCGCGCCATCTCCTCGCACAGGAAGCCCTGCTCCAGCAGGAAGTCCAGGAGATCCTGCGATGACTCCGGACGCTCCATGACCAGCAGGAAGCTGTCAGGCAGCTCAAACCAGTCGAGGAGCTGGATGATGTTGTGGCAGCCAGAGCCCACCTTCTCCATGAGCACAATCTCCATGGGAACGCGGGTGCCGTCGGGCTGTGGGGAGGAGACAGTGCCTCCAGCAGGCCTGATGCTGCCCTGGGGCTGCTGTGCTGCCCCGTGCCTGGGATGCCCCAGTGCCCCCTTGGGCAGCCTCCCTGGTGCTTGGGCTTCCTCCCGCCCAGGGGATGCTTGGGGGGTGCCCCCCTGCCCGGCCCCACCACCGGTGTTTGGCATCCCCGGGCCCGCCCTGCTCCGGCTCGCACGCTGAGCCCACGCCCGCTCCCCCCGCCCTGCGCCGCCTCCCGCCCTCGGGGCCCGGCCTTATCCCTGCCCGCCACGCCCCGCTCTGGCGCTCTGGCGCCGTGGCCCCGCTCACTCACTCACCAGCTCGTACCACTGCACCACGCTCTCCCGGGCCACGCGTTTGATGGCCACCTGCAAGCCCACGAGAGACGGGGCTGAGCTCAAGCCCTGCCCCGCCCCTGGCCCTCGTCCCGCGCCCCGCCGTCCCGGCCACTTACCGGGCTCCCGTCCGAGAGGCGGATGCCCGAGAAAACGGTGCCGAAGCCACCGCTGCCCAGCTGCGGGCCCAGCTGGTACAGCTCCTGCAGCTTCTTCTTTTGCCCTGCGACCGAGACCGAGCCATCAGCCTTGCGCCCAGGGCCCCCCCGGCCAAGTGCCCGCGAGTGAAGCGGGCCGAGCCACCGCGGGCCACCTTGCTCTGACCTGCTTCCTGCTGCGCGCCGGGCAGCGGCCACCGCCTTGCAGCCGTCGGGCTGGCGAGCGCCAGAGCTGGGGCAGGGGAGCGCGCAGAGGCGGCTGCAGGAGCCGGAGGGCAGCGGGGCAGGGCGGCACCGTCGCTGTCCCCGGCGTCGTGGGCTGGACTCTGCTCTTGAGGACTGCCGGGGCTACAGCCCGAGGACTCGCACAGGGGGGTGTCAGGAGCAGCTGCAAACCAGAGAGGGGTTTTTTGAAGCTGTGGCATCAGAAGCACTGGAAACAGCCAGGGACTCGGCTGCTCTCAAGGGCCCTGGCCTGGCCTGGGGATGCCCCTCAAGAGCCCCAAGGGAGCCTCAGAGAGCTCCTCAGATCTCACCTGCTACCAGCAAGGCCTTCCTGGTAGTCGGTGGCCGTCTCGGAGCAGCTTCCTGGAGATGGAGGAACCTCCTGGGTGTCTTGAGGCTCGTCTCCGCCACCAGGCAAGAGCTGTTGCCAGCTGGCGCAGCCGGCACAGCGTCCTGGGAGCTGTGGGCCGGCAACTGCTGGCTCCAGCTCACTCGCTGCTCCAGCACCTGCTCCTGACAAGGCTCCCCTGGATCGGGCTGGGCTCCCACTTGGACTTCTGGGCTTTCCCTGGCAACGTCAGTTGTCAGGGTTGTGCCCGTGTTGTTGAAGTCCATGAGTCCAAGGGAGCTGGGAGACCTGTGCACAGGCTCTGCACTTTCTGCAGGCTGACTGCAGGTCTCACGGAGCGTCTGCGGGCGATGGAGGCTGTCAGAGATAGCGGACGCTCCTGGCGGGATGGAGGATCTCTGACAGCCTGAGCTTCTTGCCTGGATGGCGGCTCTCTGATGGTGTGCCATCCTTGCAAGGCTTGAGGCTCTCCCAGGGATGGAGAATCTTGCTGGGAGCAGCCTCTTGAAGGGATGGAGGCTCCTGGAGGAGCTGGCCGAGCCACAGCAGGGCAGGTGGCCTCGCTTCAGCAGCTCCTCCAGTTCTTTCCACAAGGCCTGCCACATCCCAGAGTAGAGCGGCACCCATGTCCCATTGCGAGCCCAGAGCAGCAGCATCAGTTCCTGCAGCTCCTGGGCCACTGCCACGCAGGGGCCGCAGCTGCAGGGGCTGTCCAGGGGGCTCGCGGGAGCACGTGGCCGCTTGCGAGGGGTGGCCCGAGGCCTGGAGGACCTGGGAGCCGCAGAGGCTCCTCGCTTCCTCCGTGAGCCTCTGGGCTGCACCCCGGGGCGCTTGCGCCTCTTCGCTGTCCTTGTCTGCCGCCTCCGTGGTTGCCAGTGGCCAACGGCCCACCAGACAGCCACAGCGGCCAACAGCAGGACAAGCACAATCACTGGGACAACACCGTCACACATGGCTCCGGCACGTCCCATCGCGACTGCACTGGCAGCTGCAGGTGCTGGCCCGTGTTACATAGCGACTGCGCGGTGATGTCACAGTGCTGTGGGCCAGGACAGCCGGGTGACATCCCAGCCCCGCCTCTCACCAGCGCTCAGCCCCTTTGTGCCGTCATAGCCCTGGGCCCACCTCAGGGATCAGCAGAACCAGCTCATGCCTAAGGATGCACATGGCCAGAAAAAGCCTGGCAGCAAGAACAGGAGCTCAGCCTGCTGCAGTGAATCATTCCCTGCAGCAAGTGGCACATCAGGAAGAGTGCTGCTGCCACCAGTGTCAAGCCCATGGCTCCCAGGACACTGCAGCGGTACCAACTGGCAACAGCCACTACTCTGTGCCTGTGAAGATCTTCCAGAGACAAAGGGAGTTGAAGTTCCTGTGTCTCTGGGGAGCTCTCCTGAACTGGCTGTCGAGGGCAGGAAGAGTTTTCTGTAACAGCTCACCGACTTCTGCGTTGCCTCTGTTCTAAACAAGTCAGGATTTCCCAAGGAGCGCTCATGGTGCTCTCACTGCTCTGGTTTTGACGGGCATAGGGTTCCTTTTTTCCCAGTTGCTGGCACACACTGGGTTCAGATGCACCATGGGAATGCTGTGGATCAAACAGGGGTGGTTTGCTTTCTGCTGAGCAGGGCTTGCCCTCTTCAGGGACTTTGCAGTGTCCCTTGGTACAGTGCACGTTTTCTACAGCGAAGGGAGGGAAGAGTGTTGAAGACAGAGGCAAAGAATGCATTAAACACCTGTGCTGTGTCCCTGGCCCTGTTTGTCAGGTGACCATCCACATCCTGGAAGGGGACAATGTTACTTCTACAATGTTTCTTTCCATGCATATATTTAAAACCACTCTTTTTATTGGGCCCCACATTTCTGGCCACCTTCCTCTCCAGCTGAGCTTTCAGTGCACCAAAGTTCTCCGTACAGTGGCGAGAAACATCTCTGGGGAAGGAATGAGAAGGAGGTGTCTTTACAAACTATCTGTGGGCCTGATGGTAGATAAAGCCAGATACTGATAGGTGAAAGAAGCAGCAAAGGGAGGAACCCTAAATTCCATAGGAATTCCACTAATTGACACAGACTGTTACTCACTCAAGACTCTGCTAATCCCTGGATTTAGAGAAAAAGAACAGAGACAGGAGCAAAAGAATGGGGGGGGGTAGGGGGGTAGACATTAGAAAGGGGGTTTGTATTAAGCCATTTGGGAAGTCTGTACCTCTCAAGTAGCTCAGCCAGTGGGGAAAGAGAGAGGGAAATGCAGCTGGGAAATTAGGAGATAAAGGAAGCTGCGTCCTCTATCAACTTGAGAGATCCCGTGGGAAATGCCCATGACCTCTCCCTTTATTCGATCAAAGTAACAGGACTGCTCTGTCTCTTGTTTGGACGTACAGCTGTGGTGTTTGAGGACTAATTTTCCTGACATCCGTATTCTTCTTGTGACCTTGCTTCCACTGGGCACACAGCTTCCTTTTCCATCCTCTTTGCCAGAGAAGAAGCCTTCTGCCTCGCCTGCTTGGCTTTCGACATTTGGGAATCTCCTGCTGCTGTGCCCTTAGGAGGTGATGTTTCAAAATTGACCAGCACGGATGGACCCCAGCACCTGCAAAAACATTGTCCCTGGAGACCCTGCTTAGCAGTTCCCTGAGCAGTCTGAAGTCTGCTCTCCTCATGGCCCGAGCTGAGGTTTTGCTGGCCCTTTTCCTCTTGTCAGAGGTTTGAAACTCGATTGATTTGTGGTCGCTGTGGCCAAGACGGCCGCCAGTCCCCACCTGGCTCAGGGCACGTGGGACTCAGAGGGCGGCCTGGCTCCAGGGGGGCTGAGCTGGAGAGTCCTGGGCTGCGGGGGGCTTCCCGCTTTCCTGGGAGGAGACTCCCTGGGAAGGAAGAAGGGTCTGGCATGAGCCACAAGGCCCCTGGCCGAGGGACGGTAGCGGGGGACGTGTGCGTAGCGGATGCTGTCTGGGAGGAGCTGTGGCAAGGAGTGGGTGTGGGGCTGGGGGTGTCCCAGAGCTCAGTGAGGGTGTTCCCCCAGCCCAGCAGGCAGAAAGCCCCTGGCTCACAGCAGGAGCCAAGTTCCAGGTCACCAGGAACAGCCCCCGCCCTCACCAGTGCTCCCAGCCTCCCACAAAGGTTGGTTATGCCCATGGGTGCTGCCAAGGTTCCCCATGGGAACAGGGCTGGACACCCTAAAAAGGGGGGTCAACACCCCAGGGGCAAAGCCAGCGCAGGGGAGAATGAGTGGGATGAGTGTGAGAGGACCACCTCTACCCCTCCCATCCCGCACCAGGGAGCAGGGACTTTCCTGGGACAGCTCCAGGAGGATATTCAGGACCATCCTTGCCTGGGACAGGGGTGCCAAGGAGATCCAGGAGGGATCAGTGTCCAGCTCTGTGTCCTGGGACACCCTGCACCCTGTTCCCCATAGCCCTGATTTTCAGGAAGGAGCCACAGGAGCCTCCTGGCCATTGCTGGATTTTTCTTTCAGGAATTCGCTGTGGAGCTCGTTTGTCTTTTTTTGCCTCTTTCGGAGCTCCTGTAAAAACGGCCTTGGAAGGGGCGGGGCGGGGCGGGGCAGGGCGGAGAAGAGCCAGCTGGGGAAGTCTTGAGGGCTTCTGTGGCTCTGGCAGCCTGCTTTCCTCCTCTCCCTTTGGTGGAGGTGTGGGCTGGCAACGGAGCATCTTCCCCGGGTGGCCGCGGTGCCCCGGATCCCTGCCCTGAGCGGAGGGACAACACTGGGCGTCTCTGGCCTGCCGCACGCAGCCAGGCTGCCGCACAGAGCTCCTCGAAAGCCCTGCCCTTGGCCGCAGGGGGCCGAATTAGTGAGGCATTAAGGAGGGAGGAAGGAAGGGCGCTAATTAGGGAGGGGAGGGCGGGGAGCCGTTCCCAGCCGAGGGGGCGTGGCCAGGACGATGGGCGTGGGCAGGGCCTCAGCGGCGGCGAGGGGCCGTGGTCTGAGCGGGGCCGGGGCCAGCGCTGAGGGGAGCAAAGGGCGGGAAAAGGCTCGGTGCTGCTGAGGGGAAGCGTCGGGAAGGAGGGGACGGAGGGGATATCGTTGGGAAAAAGGGAGACACAAGAGCTCCTGGGGGCCTGAAACCACTAACAGTGGTGGAGGGGAGCCCAACACACTCCTCCTATGTATCCCTATGCTTTACAGAGGGGAAGGCGTGGCTAAAATCCAGGAGAAACAGTGCTGTGGATCCAAGGAATCAGAAGCAGGATCTGTGTGGAGGGCGTCCCTCACGGGAGGCACATGAATCGACCTGAGCGAGGCTGGGGCAGGAGGGTCACGGCCAGCAGAGAAGGGGGACCCTCTGTCCATGCCAAGGCCCAGGGCAGCCCTATCCCGGGAAGCGCGCAGGGAGCGGATCCTTGAGCTGCTGCACGTTGGCGCTGCCCTCGCTCAGCCGGCAGCCCCCTCATTGCCCAGGGGGAGCTGGTGGCAGTGGGGAGTGGGAGAGGGAAACATCTGTCCTACACCTCCATGGCTGCGGCACTGCCAAAGGTGAAGAACGTCAGAGAACTGCCAAACAAGATCCTCCAGCAGGAAAGGCAGACGTTCCCAGCTCCAGGGAATTCCCTGATGTCAGCAGTGGAGGAGCAGGATGAGGAAGATCTCCACGCTTGCGATACTTCTGGCAAGAGCCTCCGTCCCTGCCAGAGCCTCGGTGAGAGCTGCCGGAGCGCAGACGGAGGAAGGCCTTTGGACAGGTGCAAGGTATGAATGATGCACGGTCCCCAGTCGTGGTGTGAGCAGAAACATTTCTTCCAAGCACCTCTGGCTTTTAGAAGAGTTTCACTCTCAGGTTCGAATAGCGTGAGCCTGGAAAGCCAATAGTCGAAATGCTCCGATGTCTGCTACCCAATACTAGACATGAACTCGTGTCTCTCGTAGCAACATCAGGCTTTTTCCCTAAGCCAAGTGCTGGAAGGAGAATTTCTTCTGCAAAACTACTGTGCTTCTGCTGCTTGTTCCATTTTAGAAAGTTTCCTTTGTCGCCCCTGCCTTGATTGAACAGTCCTTTCTCTTCTAACTAGAAGCTCCAGGTTCTCTTCTTACAAGTTGTCTTTGTTTTCTTTGCCCACAGACAGGAGTCCCTGCTTCCCCAGAGCCACGTCGATCTGCAGAGCCTGCTTGTGGCTGAGGATGCAGATGGCCAGGAAAGGCCGGGAAGTAAAAATTGATAACATTTCTAGTTCCTAGGAAAGAAATATTTCATGAGATCTGGAAAACAAGCATCCCAGCATCTGTGGCATTCCCAGCTGATCAGTCCCGCTGTAGCAAGATTGAGGATGCATCTCCCAGTTCTCCAAGAGCTGAGTAGGTATTAGTAGGGCATTGGACTGCAGCTGGGAACAGCAAAAGTGGCTGGCACAGCAAGTTCAATGTATGGCTGTCCAAGGTCTGTCTTTTGCAAGTTTCCAAGCTTTGCATCATGTTCTTGGGATTCCATTATCACTTTCAACTGAATACTCTACCAGTTAGAGCCATGATTGCCATCAAAAAGGTGAAGTCTGTAATAATAATCTGGTTTTTGGAGGGGAGATTTTCTCTCATCTCTTGCTCTGATCAGCTAGTGTAGTTTTAGAGGAGTTTGTGGTAAAGTCTGTTCTGTGCTGATTTTTTAATGGCTGTTTGACCACCAGACATGTCTGTGCCCTGAAGACATTTTCAGTTTTCATCCAGTTAGTCTAGAAGGTCCACTGAAAAAGTTATTTGATGTAACTCATCTCTCTGAAACCTGGGCAAACAAAATGCTCTGTTTTGGATTACAGGGAGGTGGACTGGTTTTCCTTGGCAAGCATCCTTTTCCTGCTCGTGTTTGCACCGCCGATCGTGTATTACTTCATCATGTCCTGTGACCAGTACCAGTGCTCTCTGACTGACCCACTGCTGGACTTGCTGACAGGGAATAAACATCTGTCTGACATCTGGAACAGGACTCCCACACTGACCTATAGGGCTGCTGGCATCTATTCCCTTTGGGTCACTTTCCAGGTACATTCTTGAGTTATGATCTGGATGCCGGGTCTGGTTTCTCACACGGCTGTTGGATGAATCCTTTTGCACAAAGGATAGTGGAATGTTGAACTGGCATTTACTCTTTGGTGTTTCCCACTTTCCAGGGCTTTTTGGAATCCAAAGGAAGCTTATGTACTTGGAAAAGAAGCATGTAGGGAATATACGCAAATATTCCTTGTGTGACATATGCCTTAATGAGGTTTTGAAGAAAAAGCAACTTTATAGCAGTATCCGTTGGTTTTAAATTCATACACAAGAAATAGATAAAAATAAAACGACGAGGACCTGAATCTAGTTACCAACTGTCCTGCCTCCCCACCAAAAAAGGATGGCAGCCTTACATGAAGTACATCTTTGAGCTGTCTCAAAGCTTAGATGTATTACTAGTCTAAAATCCCAACAGCTAAATATTGCCATATTTGCTTACCCAATACTTAATAGAAACTTAATAGAAACATTCTATTTGGTATGTGTATGTAAGGAATAGTGTTTTGAGGGATTTTGTCTCGTCTGTATTTACTGTGAATACATCCTCTCTCTTCTAGGTGGTTTTGTACATGTCCATCCCTGACTTCTGCCATAAAGTTCTCCCTGGATATGTGGGAGGTGTACAAGAAGGTGCTGTCACCCCTGCTGGTAAGGTATTCCTTGGAATACACGGACACCGTGCAATCTTCTGAAATGATAGTATTTCTGTACCTAGAGTGTTTAATAGCCCATGTGTAGCCAGAGGAAACGTGGGCAGAAGTGCTCTCACCTTCCTCCCGTGTTCAGTTCAAACAAAAATAGAAAGCAATCGATG
The DNA here is from genome assembly GCF_041296385.1 of Aphelocoma coerulescens. Classification (NCBI taxonomy): domain Eukaryota; kingdom Metazoa; phylum Chordata; class Aves; order Passeriformes; family Corvidae; genus Aphelocoma; species Aphelocoma coerulescens. Next base: position 148,362 of record NW_027184055.1, on the reverse strand, counting down.
TCATCTTTTAGAAGAAGTGATAGCATTTCTATCTCTTAGAATTAGTATAACTGTTGATCTGGTAGGCACCATACCAGCAGTGAAAAAGTACTGGTTGATGACTTTGGCACTTGAAATTGTCAGTTGACTGTAGCTGTCCAGGACTATTGCTGGTATTCGACAAGATAGTTTTACCTGCTCAAGCTCCATGAAGCCAAGGGACTTGAACAAAATGTGGGATGTGAACTGTTAGGAGAAGTGGTTTGTTACTCTGGTCAGTTTTGGGGGAAAGCCTAAATTCAGTTTTGTGAGGAGAAAAACTCAGCCTAACAAAGCCTAATGGGTACAGCAGAGTTTAATGGAACACTCAGAAAAGTGCTTTAAGGTATTGAATTGGGAGGACGAGGAGAGAGAAGTTGTTTCATGAGCGCTTGATTGAGCTTCTGTGTATTCTGTGCATAGCCATGTGAATTAAAAGCTGCAGTAATGCGGGGTCAGTAACACTCGATTTTTTTTCTTCATCTTTTAGGTGTCGTGAATAAATATGAAAATCAATGGACTTCAGGCCTGGATCATGACCCATGTGCTTTGGTTTGCAAATGCTTCTTGCTTCCACTTCTTCTCACCTACCATCATTTTTGACAAGTGGATTCCTCTCCTGTGGTGTGCCAATAGCTTGGGATATGCAGTGTCCACGTTTGCAATGATTAAAGGCTACTTTTTCCCTCCCAATGCCAAAGAGTGGTATGTGAATTTTAGTAATGAGAGAAGACGAGGTAATCCGAGATTAAAACTGTTAAATAAAAACCGGGTCTATCAATTGAATGACAGAATATATTTCACTGGCAGAGAGAGCTGAGCCAGTGTATGACAGTGGTTCTTTGCTTCACTAGCACCATCCCCCGTGTTTCATGCTGCACACCATGGGACTGGCAGCCTCAGTGTCACAGATACACCCATCCTAGAAATAGTGAGACTGTTCAGAAGTGTTAGCAAGAGTAAACTCGGGCACTTCTGAAACTCTACAACTTATGTCTATTAATGTAATACTTCAGCTGGGTCAGCTTCTGTTACCTTGCACAGCGTTACATGCTTTGATGATTTTTATTATCACTACATCAAATTAATCTGAATTGTGTAGTCAGAGCAGTAATTACCTGTATTTGTGTAGAACTCTGTACATTTCCAATTTTTTTATGTTTTACAGCAAATTCACTGGAAACTTCTTTTACGACTACGTGATGGGGATTGAATTTAACCCTCGAATAGGGAAGTGGTTTGATTTCAAGCTCTTTCTTCAGTGGGCGCCCTGGGATTGTGGCCTGGACTCTGATCAACCTTTCCTTTGCTGCCAAACAAGAGGAGCTGTATGGCGAAGCGACAAACTCCATGATCCTTGTCAATGTCCTTCAGGTAAATTCCAAGGAGGAAATTAGGAAACCAGCTAGGAAGTAAACTAATATTAAAGTAGGAAAAGAAGTCCTTCTATGGAAATGAAAATGAAGTGTTTTTTCCTGGCCTGAAACAAGCTCATTCAGTGATGGTGTGCTGGGACTTCTTTGGATTTATTGCCTGATCTGTGGAAATGGAAGCCTGCTCAATAGGAGCTCTATCGGCCCTCTTTGTAACGCTGTGACTCTAAGCTGAAGAGAGATTGGGCTGATCAACTGTGAGTTCACTTCCCAAGCGTTCGTCCTTGAGTTGTACACTTGCCTTAGTCATCCTACTGTTGCTTTATCTGTGTAGATAGATAGATAGGTAGGTAGATATTGTGTATCCACATAGCTTGTATTTATGTGATAGTTCTTCCTAACTGTGTTCAGAAACGTCTGGTTTTGAAGTGCTAACATAAAAACACCAATGAGTTGTGAGATCACATCACAAGGCAGCACAGACATTAGGCTGATGCTGTTAAACAGGGTAACTGGTGACAGTGCTCTGTTATTACTGTGAAATTATTCTGTTGCAGGGTATTTTTGTTCTGGACTTCTTTTGGAATGAAGCCTGGTACTTGAAAACCATTGCTATCTGCCATGATCATTTGGGATGGTATTTGGGCTGGGGAGACTGTGTTTGGTTGCCTTCCCTCTCTACTTTGCAGGTAAAAATGTGGACACTGTGGATTTGGGCTAAGAGGAAGGAAACTTTGCAGAAACATTCTTCTCAGCAGGTTAATGTGCACCTTAAATGTTTCTAGGCGGTTTGACTGTTGAGAAATCCTTGCAACATTCTTTGTAACAATTCCTGGGTAGGAAGGCTTCCTGTCCGTGCCCAGATTGGACATCTTTTCCTCTCCTGCCCTTCTTTTGTGCCTCTTTCTGTCACTGTCTGTTGTGTCTGTATACTTTTCTGAATCCTTTTGGTTTCCTTTTTTTCTAAATCCTTTCCGTTTCCTTTTTTTTTTTTACTCCTGCTTGTTGAGGGTCTTTTGGTTAGCGGTGGTTTGTTTGTGTTTTGTTCCTTGCTTTTTCCTTCTGTCCGGTTTGCATCCTTGCAACTTCTCTCTTCTTGTTTCAGGAAGAAGTGCAATTTTGGAGAGAGAAAGAGAGAAGGAAACTGTTGGATGCAGAGTTTTTTGAAAGTTTTCTGCAGTTTTACTGTTGCAGTAGATTTTTCTACTCTTTCTTCTGGTCTGTTGTGGGCCACTGTAGTCAAGGAATTGGTCTGGCATGCTGAGCCTCTGTTGGAAGTAAATGTCTGATTGTTTTTGTGCTCCCCAGGGTCTGTATTTGGTTTACCAGCCTGTCCAGCTGTGCACAGCCCATGCCGTAGGGGTCTTGATGCTGGGCTTGCTGGGCTATTCCATCTTCAGAATGACCAACCACCAGAAGGACCTCTTCCGTCGTACCAATGGCAAGTGCAGGATCTGGGGGAAGAAGCCGGAGTCCATCGAGTGCTCCTACGTGTCCGTGGATGGGCCCAAGCACTACAGCAAGCTGATGACCTCTGGCTTTTGGGGCTGGGCACGTCATTTCAACTGCACGGGAGACCTGATGGGCTCACTGGCCTATTGCCTGGCTTGTGGCTTTGAGCACATCCTGCCTTACTTCTACATCGTTTACATGACCACTCTGCTCACCCAGCGCTGCATTCGGGACGAGCACGGTTGTTGCAGCAAAGATGGGAAGGACTGGAAGCACTACACTGCTGCAGTGCCCTACCGGCTCTACCCGGCAGATTTTAAGGCTAATGCAGGATCCAGGGGAAAGAAAAAAGAAGAAACATGCAGGCATGCCATGTTTAAAGTGTTTAAACTGAAGTGGGGCACTGAAATGTCCCATTTTTTTAGAGGATTCTTTTAATTGGAATTGAATCATGCCGCAACCGGGCCAGGAGACACTTCAGAGACAGAGTCAGAGAAGCGGGTATTTGCTTTATTCGGCGCGCCGGGTGTGTGGGGATCGCTCCTCCAAACACACACCTGGTGCTCTCTACAACACAAGTATTATGGGTTAAATTAGGAATATTCATCACATTCCTTGGGACAGGTGTGGTTATACAAATTATTTCTCGGAAGTCATTAGCATATGGGCCACGCATGCGCTGTGTGTCCTGGTGGCCGCGCTGAGGAAGGCCTCTCCTCTTCCTCGGGGGTCTTTTCTGATGAAGGCCAGTAGTCTTCCTCTCAGTGAACTTTTTCACCTTTCTCCCTGGGCATGCGTAGTCCTTTGAGGAATGTTTCAGCGGTCTCTGAGATGATCCTTGTGCCCTCTATCTTGACAAGAGTAGGGCAAATTTGGTTTCTTAGGTTTTGTAATTACAGTCTGCTGTCTGAACTAACGTTTGCTGTCTCCCAATAGTTAACTCGTGCTTCCATGAGTTAGCTATTGACTGCCCCTTCCTCATTTCTGAAGAAGTATGTTTTTTTCCCAAAGCCTGTAGTGGTAGGTCAGGGCAGTAGACAGAAGGTGGCACAGGTTTGCAGCTGGCACCTGCCCACAGGGCCAGGGAAGGCACCTGGGTGCTTTCCTGTGGCTAGACTGGTTACTGCACTTTCCATCTCTACCAGTTGTTTTGAGGGTAGAGAAAGGTATTTTGAGGGCTGCAATGGGCCCAGCACCATGGGAGCAACTCCAGCATCTCAACATTTCCTGTGGGCTCCATGCCCATGGCTTACGAGGCTGCAGACCCAGCTGGTCAAAGGCGCAGCCCTGCCTCCCATTTCAGGGGAAGAAAGAGGAAGAGTTTTGTCAGGGCTCAACCTGAAATGACCTTTTGCCATTTCTGATTCTTCTCCCAGCATTGGAGAGGAGCAGCATCTCTGTCCCTGCCACCCGCTGGCCCTTGGAATGCACACATGAGCCCACGTATCACTTCAGGTGAAGCCAAGTGGCCGCCTCAGTTTGAAAGGGCGGCTGTTGTTTCACTGTTGCATTTCTTGGCTTGTTACAGCCCCTCCTGCCTGGACTACAGCCTGTGCTTGAAGACACAAAAGTGCCATGATGCCTGGAGGAAAGGCATCAAAAGCTTGACAAAGGCTGAAGGGAACACTCTGATCACCCCTTTTCCCAAGAGGGTTCTTTAGCTGAAGTTGCTAACCAGGAGCAGACTTGACACCCCGGCATGGGTTTGTGGTTCTTTTATTTCTCGAGTCCTCACTCCTGCGTGGGACTCGGCAACCGGGTGCTGCAGAGGCTCCGGCAAGGCATCAAAGACGCCCGCCCCGCAGCCAAGGGTGGCGCAAGATCTCCTCCAGCGCTGGCCTGTCCGCGGGGTGCTTGGACAAACACCAGCGGATCAGATGTTGGCACTCTGGGGAGAGAAGCCAGAAAGCGCCGGTCACTTGCAGAAGGCTCCTGCCCAGCTGCTCCCGGCGCCCGCAGGGCCCGGGCCGTGCTGCGTGTGCTCAGAGCTGTGCCGGCCTCCCGGCTGACTCTGCCCTTTGCGGGACAGCGGCACGGCAGGACACGCGCCACCTCCTGCAGCCAAGCGGGCCACACCGACCCCACCGTGGTCACGGGCCGCCGCCTGCGGCCAGCCCTTGAGGGCAGATCGACCTCCCGCGGAGCTGCGTGAGGGCCACGCTGGGCTGCGTGGTGCCATCTGCCAAAGCCTGCCTTCTTGAGGCCGGACACCAACCTGGAGAGACCTGCTGCCAGAAGAAGAGCTGCCCCGACACGATGCCACGGTCGTCCTGGAAGGGCTCGTTCCCGCAGACCATGACGTACAGCAGCACGCCCAGGGACCAGATGGTCGCCGAATGGCCGTGGTAGCAGCCAAGGCAGATCCACTCGGGTGGGCTGTACAGGTGTGTTCCTAGGGGACACAGGCGGCGCTGTCCAGGCGCAGGCTGCTGCCTTCCAGAGCCTGGTGCCAGCCTCCTGGCAGAAGCAGGGGCTGCACCAGTGGCCACAACTTCCCCCCGGGGCCAGCCGCCGTCCCCCAGCCAATTGGCCAAAGCCAGGAAACCGTTCTGCAAGGCAGACAAGGCCAGCGGAGCAGCCCAAGCCCTTGCGGGCCTGCCAAGCCGAGCGGCCGGGGCCTGGCTTTGGCAGCCCCCCTCTGTGGGCAGGGCCGGCAGCCGGCTCCTGGGGCACAGCATCTGGCCCGTGCCAAAGGGCAGCCGGCAGCCGGCTGAATGCCGCAGCCCGCAGCCCAGGAGGGAACGGGGCCGTGCAGTGCCTGGCACTGGGAGCGGGGCCCGGCCTGTGGGCTCACCGGCAAATTGCGTGAAGGCCTGCTCCTGGAGGAAGGTGCCGCAACCGAAGTCGATGAGCTTCAGGTCGCCACTCTCCGGGTCCACGAGGAGGTTCTCCGGCTTGATGTCCCGGTGCAGGACGCCGCAGGCGGTGCAGTGCCGCACGGCCTCCAGCACCTGGCAGAAAAGCCAGCGCGCCATCTCCTCGCACAGGAAGCCCTGCTCCAGCAGGAAGTCCAGGAGATCCTGCGATGACTCCGGACGCTCCATGACCAGCAGGAAGCTGTCAGGCAGCTCAAACCAGTCGAGGAGCTGGATGATGTTGTGGCAGCCAGAGCCCACCTTCTCCATGAGCACAATCTCCATGGGAACGCGGGTGCCGTCGGGCTGTGGGGAGGAGACAGTGCCTCCAGCAGGCCTGATGCTGCCCTGGGGCTGCTGTGCTGCCCCGTGCCTGGGATGCCCCAGTGCCCCCTTGGGCAGCCTCCCTGGTGCTTGGGCTTCCTCCCGCCCAGGGGATGCTTGGGGGGTGCCCCCCTGCCCGGCCCCACCACCGGTGTTTGGCATCCCCGGGCCCGCCCTGCTCCGGCTCGCACGCTGAGCCCACGCCCGCTCCCCCCGCCCTGCGCCGCCTCCCGCCCTCGGGGCCCGGCCTTATCCCTGCCCGCCACGCCCCGCTCTGGCGCTCTGGCGCCGTGGCCCCGCTCACTCACTCACCAGCTCGTACCACTGCACCACGCTCTCCCGGGCCACGCGTTTGATGGCCACCTGCAAGCCCACGAGAGACGGGGCTGAGCTCAAGCCCTGCCCCGCCCCTGGCCCTCGTCCCGCGCCCCGCCGTCCCGGCCACTTACCGGGCTCCCGTCCGAGAGGCGGATGCCCGAGAAAACGGTGCCGAAGCCACCGCTGCCCAGCTGCGGGCCCAGCTGGTACAGCTCCTGCAGCTTCTTCTTTTGCCCTGCGACCGAGACCGAGCCATCAGCCTTGCGCCCAGGGCCCCCCCGGCCAAGTGCCCGCGAGTGAAGCGGGCCGAGCCACCGCGGGCCACCTTGCTCTGACCTGCTTCCTGCTGCGCGCCGGGCAGCGGCCACCGCCTTGCAGCCGTCGGGCTGGCGAGCGCCAGAGCTGGGGCAGGGGAGCGCGCAGAGGCGGCTGCAGGAGCCGGAGGGCAGCGGGGCAGGGCGGCACCGTCGCTGTCCCCGGCGTCGTGGGCTGGACTCTGCTCTTGAGGACTGCCGGGGCTACAGCCCGAGGACTCGCACAGGGGGGTGTCAGGAGCAGCTGCAAACCAGAGAGGGGTTTTTTGAAGCTGTGGCATCAGAAGCACTGGAAACAGCCAGGGACTCGGCTGCTCTCAAGGGCCCTGGCCTGGCCTGGGGATGCCCCTCAAGAGCCCCAAGGGAGCCTCAGAGAGCTCCTCAGATCTCACCTGCTACCAGCAAGGCCTTCCTGGTAGTCGGTGGCCGTCTCGGAGCAGCTTCCTGGAGATGGAGGAACCTCCTGGGTGTCTTGAGGCTCGTCTCCGCCACCAGGCAAGAGCTGTTGCCAGCTGGCGCAGCCGGCACAGCGTCCTGGGAGCTGTGGGCCGGCAACTGCTGGCTCCAGCTCACTCGCTGCTCCAGCACCTGCTCCTGACAAGGCTCCCCTGGATGGGGCTGGGCTCCCACTTGGACTTCTGGGCTTTCCCTGGCAACGTCAGTTGTCAGGGTTGTGCCCGTGTTGTTGAAGTCCATGAGTCCAAGGGAGCTGGGAGACCTGTGCACAGGCTCTGCACTTTCTGCAGGCTGACTGCAGGTCTCACGGAGCGTCTGCGGGCGATGGAGGCTGTCAGAGATAGCGGACGCTCCTGGCGGGATGGAGGATCTCTGACAGCCTGAGCTTCTTGCCTGGATGGCGGCTCTCTGATGGTGTGCCATCCTTGCAAGGCTTGAGGCTCTCCCAGGGATGGAGAATCTTGCTGGGAGCAGCCTCTTGAAGGGATGGAGGCTCCTGGAGGAGCTGGCCGAGCCACAGCAGGGCAGGTGGCCTCGCTTCAGCAGCTCCTCCAGTTCTTTCCACAAGGCCTGCCACATCCCAGAGTAGAGCGGCACCCATGTCCCATTGCGAGCCCAGAGCAGCAGCATCAGTTCCTGCAGCTCCTGGGCCACTGCCACGCAGGGGCCGCAGCTGCAGGGGCTGTCCAGGGGGCTCGCGGGAGCACGTGGCCGCTTGCGAGGGGTGGCCCGAGGCCTGGAGGACCTGGGAGCCGCAGGGGCTCCTCGCTTCCTCCGTGAGCCTCTGGGCTGCACCCCGGGGCGCTTGCGCCTCTTCGCTGTCCTTGTCTGCCGCCTCCGTGGTTGCCAGTGGCCAACGGCCCACCAGACAGCCACAGCGGCCAACAGCAGGACAAGCACAATCACTGGGACAACACCGTCACACATGGCTCCGGCACGTCCCATCGCGACTGCACTGGCAGCTGCAGGTGCTGGCCCGTGTTACATAGCGACTGCGCGGTGATGTCACAGTGCTGTGGGCCAGGACAGCCGGGTGACATCCCAGCCCCGCCTCTCACCAGCGCTCAGCCCCTTTGTGCCGTCATAGCCCTGGGCCCACCTCAGGGATCAGCAGAACCAGCTCATGCCTAAGGATGCACATGGCCAGAAAAAGCCTGGCAGCAAGAACAGGAGCTCAGCCTGCTGCAGTGAATCATTCCCTGCAGCAAGTGGCACATCAGGAAGAGTGCTGCTGCCACCAGTGTCAAGCCCATGGCTCCCAGGACACTGCAGCGGTACCAACTGGCAACAGCCACTACTCTGTGCCTGCGAAGATCTTCCAGAGACAAAGGGAGTTGAAGTTCCTGTGTCTCTGGGGAGCTCTCCTGAACTGGCTGTCGAGGGCAGGAAGAGTTTTCTGTAACAGCTCACCGACTTCTGCGTTGCCTCTGTTCTAAACAAGTCAGGATTTCCCAAGGAGCGCTCATGGTGCTCTCACTGCTCTGGTTTTGACGGGCATAGGGTTCCTTTTTTCCCAGTTGCTGGCACACACTGGGTTCAGATGCACCATGGGAATGCTGTGGATCAAACAGGGGTGGTTTGCTTTCTGCTGAGCAGGGCTTGCCCTCTTCAGGGACTTTGCAGTGTCCCTTGGTACAGTGCACGTTTTCCACGGCGAAGGGAGGGAAGAGTGTTGAAGACAGAGGCAAAGAATGCATTAAACACCTGTGCTGTGTCCCTGGCCCTGTTTGTCAGGTGACCATCCACATCCTGGAAGGGGACAATGTTACTTCTACAATGTTTCTTTCCATGCATATATTTAAAACCACTCTTTTTATTGGGCCCCACATTTCTGGCCACCTTCCTCTCCAGCTGAGCTTTCAGTGCACCAAAGTTCTCCGTACAGTGGCGAGAAACATCTCTGGGGAAGGAATGAGAAGGAGGTGTCTTTACAAACTATCTGTGGGCCTGATGGTAGATAAAGCCAGATACTGATAGGTGAAAGAAGCAGCAAAGGGAGGAACCCTAAATTCCATAGGAATTCCACTAATTGACACAGACTGTTACTCACTCAAGACTCTGCTAATCCCTGGATTTAGAGAAAAAGAACAGAGACAGGAGCAAAAGAATGGGGGGGGGTAGGGGGGTAGACATTAGAAAGGGGGTTTGTATTAAGCCATTTGGGAAGTCTGTACCTCTCAAGTAGCTCAGCCAGTGGGGAAAGAGAGAGGGAAATGCAGCTGGGAAATTAGGAGATAAAGGAAGCTGCGTCCTCTATCAACTTGAGAGATCCCGTGGGAAATGCCCATGACCTCTCCCTTTATTCGATCAAAGTAACAGGACTGCTCTGTCTCTTGTTTGGACGTACAGCTGTGGTGTTTGAGGACTAATTTTCCTGACATCCGTATTCTTCTTGTGACCTTGCTTCCACTGGGCACACAGCTTCCTTTTCCATCCTCTTTGCCAGAGAAGAAGCCTTCTGCCTCGCCTGCTTGGCTTTCGACATTTGGGAATCTCCTGCTGCTGTGCCCTTAGGAGGTGATGTTTCAAAATTGACCAGCACGGATGGACCCCAGCACCTGCAAAAACATTGTCCCTGGAGACCCTGCTTAGCAGTTCCCTGAGCAGTCTGAAGTCTGCTCTCCTCATGGCCCGAGCTGAGGTTTTGCTGGCCCTTTTCCTCTTGTCAGAGGTTTGAAACTCGATTGATTTGTGGTCGCTGTGGCCAAGACGGCCGCCAGTCCCCACCTGGCTCAGGGCACGTGGGACTCAGAGGGCGGCCTGGCTCCAGGGGGGCTGAGCTGGAGAGTCCTGGGCTGCGGGGGGCTTCCCGCTTTCCTGGGAGGAGACTCCCTGGGGAGGAAGAAGGGTCTGGCATGAGCCACAAGGCCCCTGGCCGAGGGACGGTAGCGGGGGACGTGTGCGTAGCGGATGCTGTCTGGGAGGAGCTGTGGCAAGGAGTGGGTGTGGGGCTGGGGGTGTCCCAGAGCTCAGTGAGGGTGTTCCCCCAGCCCAGCAGGCAGAAAGCCCCTGGCTCACAGCAGGAGCCAAGTTCCAGGTCACCAGGAACAGCCCCCGCCCTCACCAGTGCTCCCAGCCTCCCACAAAGGTTGGTTATGCCCATGGGTGCTGCCAAGGTTCCCCATGGGAACAGGGCTGGACACCCTAAAAAGGGGGGTCAACACCCCAGGGGCAAAGCCAGTGCAGGGGAGAATGAGTGGGATGAGTGTGAGAGGACCACCTCTACCCCTCCCATCCCGCACCAGGGAGCAGGGACTTTCCTGGGACAGCTCCAGGAGGATATTCAGGACCATCCTTGCCTGGGACAGGGGTGCCAAGGAGATCCAGGAGGGATCAGTGTCCAGCTCTGTGTCCTGGGACACCCTGCACCCTGTTCCCCATAGCCCTGATTTTCAGGAAGGAGCCACAGGAGCCTCCTGGCCATTGCTGGATTTTTCTTTCAGGAATTCGCTGTGGAGCTCGTTTGTCTTTTTTTGCCTCTTTCGGAGCTCCTGTAAAAACGGCCTTGGAAGGGGCGGGGCGGGGCGGGGCAGGGCGGAGAAGAGCCAGCTGGGGAAGTCTTGAGGGCTTCTGTGGCTCTGGCAGCCTGCTTTCCTCCTCTCCCTTTGGTGGAGGTGTGGGCTGGCAACGGAGCATCTTCCCCGGGTGGCCGCGGTGCCCCGGATCCCTGCCCTGAGCGGAGGGACAACACTGGGCGTCTCTGGCCTGCCGCACGCAGCCAGGCTGCCGCACAGAGCTCCTCGAAAGCCCTGCCCTTGGCCGCAGGGGGCCGAATTAGTGAGGCATTAAGGAGGGAGGAAGGAAGGGCGCTAATTAGGGAGGGGAGGGCGGGGAGCCGTTCCCAGCCGAGGGGGCGTGGCCAGGACGATGGGCGTGGGCAGGGCCTCAGCGGCGGCGAGGGGCCGTGGTCTGAGCGGGGCCGGGGCCAGCGCTGAGGGGAGCAAAGGGCGGGAAAAGGCTCGGTGCTGCTGAGGGGAAGCGTCGGGAAGGAGGGGACGGAGGGGATATCGTTGGGAAAAAGGGAGACACAAGAGCTCCTGGGGGCCTGAAACCACTAACAGTGGTGGAGGGGAGCCCAACACACTCCTCCTATGTATCCCTATGCTTTACAGAGGGGAAGGCGTGGCTAAAATCCAGGAGAAACAGTGCTGTGGATCCAAGGAATCAGAAGCAGGATCTGTGTGGAGGGCGTCCCTCACGGGAGGCACATGAATCGACCTGAGCGAGGCTGGGGCAGGAGGGTCACGGCCAGCAGAGAAGGGGGACCCTCTGTCCATGCCAAGGCCCAGGGCAGCCCTATCCCGGGAAGCGCGCAGGGAGCGGATCCTTGAGCTGCTGCACGTTGGCGCTGCCCTCGCTCAGCCGGCAGCCCCCTCATTGCCCAGGGGGAGCTGGTGGCAGTGGGGAGTGGGAGAGGGAAACATCTGTCCTACACCTCCATGGCTGCGGCACTGCCAAAGGTGAAGAACGTCAGAGAACTGCCAAACAAGATCCTCCAGCAGGAAAGGCAGACGTTCCCAGCTCCAGGGAATTCCCTGATGTCAGCAGTGGAGGAGCAGGATGAGGAAGATCTCCACGCTTGCGATACTTCTGGCAAGAGCCTCCGTCCCTGCCAGAGCCTCGGTGAGAGCTGCCGGAGCGCAGACGGAGGAAGGCCTTTGGACAGGTGCAAGGTATGAATGATGCACGGTCCCCAGTCGTGGTGTGAGCAGAAACATTTCTTCCAAGCACCTCTGGCTTTTAGAAGAGTTTCACTCTCAGGTTCGAATAGCGTGAGCCTGGAAAGCCAATAGTCGAAATGCTCCGATGTCTGCTACCCAATACTAGACATGAACTCGTGTCTCTCGTAGCAACATCAGGCTTTTTCCCTAAGCCAAGTGCTGGAAGGAGAATTTCTTCTGCAAAACTACTGTGCTTCTGCTGCTTGTTCCATTTTAGAAAGTTTCCTTCGTCGCCCCTGCCTTGATTGAACAGTCCTTTCTCTTCTAACTAGAAGCTCCAGGTTCTCTTCTTACAAGTTGTCTTTGTTTTCTTTGCCCACAGACAGGAGTCCCTGCTTCCCCAGAGCCACGTCGATCTGCAGAGCCTGCTTGTGGCTGAGGATGCAGATGGCCAGGAAAGGCCGGGAAGTAAAAATTGGTAACATTTCTAGTTCCTAGGAAAGAAATATTTCATGAGATCTGGAAAACAAGCATCCCAGCATCTGTGGCATTCCCAGCTGATCAGTCCCGCTGTAGCAAGATTGAGGATGCATCTCCCAGTTCTCCAAGAGCTGAGTAGGTATTAGTAGGGCATTGGACTGCAGCTGGGAACAGCAAAAGTGGCTGGCACAGCAAGTTCAATGTATGGCTGTCCAAGGTCTGTCTTTTGCAAGTTTCCAAGCTTTGCATCATGTTCTTGGGATTCCATTATCACTTTCAACCGAATACTCTACCAGTTAGAGCCATGATTGCCATCAAAAAGGTGAAGTCTGTAATAATAATCTGGTTTTTGGAGGGGAGATTTTCTCTCATCTCTTGCTCTGATCAGCTAGTGTAGTTTTAGAGGAGTTTGTGGTAAAGTCTGTTCTGTGCTGATTTTTTAATGGCTGTTTGACCACCAGACATGTCTGTGCCCTGAAGACATTTTCAGTTTTCATCCAGTTAGTCTAGAAGGTCCACTGAAAAAGTTATTTGATGTAACTCATCTCTCTGAAACCTGGGCAAACAAAATGCTCTGTTTTGGATTACAGGGAGGTGGACTGGTTTTCCTTGGCAAGCATCCTTTTCCTGCTCGTGTTTGCACCGCCGATCGTGTATTACTTCATCATGTCCTGTGACCAGTACCAGTGCTCTCTGACTGACCCACTGCTGGACTTGCTGACAGGGAATAAACATCTGTCTGACATCTGGAACAGGACTCCCACACTGACCTATAGGGCTGCTGGCATCTATTCCCTTTGGGTCACTTTCCAGGTACATTCTTGAGTTATGATCTGGATGCCGGGTCTGGTTTCTCACACGGCTGTTGGATGAATCCTTTTGCACAAAGGATAGTGGAATGTTGAACTGGCATTTACTCTTTGGTGTTTCCCACTTTCCAGGGCTTTTTGGAATCCAAAGGAAGCTTATGTACTTGGAAAAGAAGCATGTAGGGAATATACGCAAATATTCCTTGTGTGACATATGCCTTAATGAGGTTTTGAAGAAAAAGCAACTTTATAGCAGTATCCGTTGGTTTTAAATTCATACACAAGAAATAGATAAAAATAAAACGACGAGGACCTGAATCTAGTTACCAACTGTCCTGCCTCCCCACCAAAAAAGGATGGCAGCCTTACATGAAGTACATCTTTGAGCTGTCTCAAAGCTTAGATGTATTACTAGTCTAAAATCCCAACAGCTAAATATTGCCATATTTGCTTACCCAATACTTAATAGAAACTTAATAGAAACATTCTATTTGGTATGTGTATGTAAGGAATAGTGTTTTGAGGGATTTTGTCTCGTCTGTATTTACTGTGAATACATCCTCTCTCTTCTAGGTGGTTTTGTACATGTCCATCCCTGACTTCTGCCATAAAGTTCTCCCTGGATATGTGGGAGGTGTACAAGAAGGTGCTGTCACCCCTGCTGGTAAGGTATTCCTTGGAATACACGGACACCGTGCAATCTTCTGAAATGATAGTATTTCTGTACCTAGAGTGTTTAATAGCCCATGTGTAGCCAGAGGAAACGTGGGCAGAAGTGCTCTCACCTTCCTCCCGTGTTCAGTTCAAACAAAAATAGAAAGCAATCGATGTCATCTTTTAGAAGAAGTGATAGCATTTCTATCTCTTAGAATTAGTATAACTGTTGATCTGGTAGGCACCATACCAGCAGTGAAAAAGTACTGGTTGATGACTTTGGCACTTGAAATTGTCAGTTGACTGTAGCTGTCCAGGATTATTGCTGGTATTCGACAAGATAGTTTTACCTGCTCAAGCTCCATGAAGCCAAGGGACTTGAACAAAATGTGGGATGTGAACTGTTAGGAGAAGTGGTTTGTTACTCTGGTCAGTTTTGGGGGAAAGCCTAAATTCAGTTTTGTGAGGAGAAAAACTCAGCCTAACAAAGCCTAATGGGTACAGCAGAGTTTAATGGAACACTCAGAAAAGTGCTTTAAGGTATTGAATTGGGAGGACGAGGAGAGAGAAGTTGTTTCATGAGCGCTTGATTGAGCTTCTGTGTATTCTGTGCATAGCCATGTGAATTAAAAGCTGCAGTAATGCGGGGTCAGTAACACTCGATTTTTTTTCTTCATCTTTTAGGTGTCGTGAATAAATATGAAAATCAATGGACTTCAGGCCTGGATCATGACCCATGTGCTTTGGTTTGCAAATGCTTCTTGCTTCCACTTCTTCTCACCTACCATCATTTTTGACAAGTGGATTCCTCTCCTGTGGTGTGCCAATAGCTTGGGATATGCAGTGTCCACGTTTGCAATGATTAAAGGCTACTTTTTCCCTCCCAATGCCAAAGAGTGGTATGTGAATTTTAGTAATGAGAGAAGACGAGGTAATCCGAGATTAAAACTGTTAAATAAAAACCGGGTCTATCAATTGAATGACAGAATATATTTCACTGGCAGAGAGAGCTGAGCCAGTGTATGACAGTGGTTCTTTGCTTCACTAGCACCATCCCCCGTGTTTCATGCTGCACACCATGGGACTGGCAGCCTCAGTGTCACAGATACACCCATCCTAGAAATAGTGAGACTGTTCAGAAGTGTTAGCAAGAGTAAACTCGGGCACTTCTGAAACTCTACAACTTATGTCTATTAATGTAATACTTCAGCTGGGTCAGCTTCTGTTACCTTGCACAGCGTTACATGCTTTGATGATTTTTATTATCACTACATCAAATTAATCTGAATTGTGTAGTCAGAGCAGTAATTACCTGTATTTGTGTAGAACTCTGTACATTTCCAATTTTTTTATGTTTTACAGCAAATTCACTGGAAACTTCTTTTACGACTACATGATGGGGATTGAATTTAACCCTCGAATAGGGAAGTGGTTTGATTTCAAGCTCTTTCTTCAGTGGGCGCCCTGGGATTGTGGCCTGGACTCTGATCAACCTTTCCTTTGCTGCCAAACAAGAGGAGCTGTATGGCGAAGCGACAAACTCCATGATCCTTGTCAATGTCCTTCAGGTAAATTCCAAGGAGGAAATTAGGAAACCAGCTAGGAAGTAAACTAATATTAAAGTAGGAAAAGAAGTCCTTCTATGGAAATGAAAATGAAGTGTTTTTTCCTGGCCTGAAACAAGCTCATTCAGTGATGGTGTGCTGGGACTTCTTTGGATTTATTGCCTGATCTGTGGAAATGGAAGCCTGCTCAATAGGAGCTCTATCGGCCCTCTTTGTAACGCTGTGACTCTAAGCTGAAGAGAGATTGGGCTGATCAACTGTGAGTTCACTTCCCAAGCGTTCGTCCTTGAGTTGTACACTTGCCTTAGTCATCCTACTGTTGCTTTATCTGTGTAGATAGATAGATAGGTAGGTAGATATTGTGTATCCACATAGCTTGTATTTATGTGATAGTTCTTCCTAACTGTGTTCAGAAACGTCTGGTTTTGAAGTGCTAACATAAAAACACCAATGAGTTGTGAGATCACATCACAAGGCAGCACAGACATTAGGCTGATGCTGTTAGACAGGGTAACTGGTGACAGTGCTCTGTTATTACTGTAAAATTATTCTGTTGCAGGGTATTTTTGTTCTGGACTTCTTTTGGAATGAAGCCTGGTACTTGAAAACCATTGCTATCTGCCATGATCATTTGGGATGGTATTTGGGCTGGGGAGACTGTGTTTGGTTGCCTTCCCTCTCTACTTTGCAGGTAAAAATGTGGACACTGTGGATTTGGGCTAAGAGGAAGGAAACTTTGCAGAAACATTCTTCTCAGCAGGTTAATGTGCACCTTAAATGTTTCTAGGCGGTTTGACTGTTGAGAAATCCTTGCAACATTCTTTGTAACAATTCCTGGGTAGGAAGGCTTCCTGTCCGTGCCCAGATTGGACATCTTTTCCTCTCCTGCCCTTCTTTTGTGCCTCTTTCTGTCACTGTCTGTTGTGTCTGTATACTTTTCTGAATCCTTTTGGTTTCCTTTTTTTCTAAATCCTTTCCGTTTCCTTTTTTTTTTTACTCCTGCTTGTTGAGGGTCTTTTGGTTAGCGGTGGTTTGTTTGTGTTTTGTTCCTTGCTTTTTCCTTCTGTCCGGTTTGCATCCTTGCAACTTCTCTCTTCTTGTTTCAGGAAGAAGTGCAATTTTGGAGAGAGAAAGAGAGAAGGAAACTGTTGGATGCAGAGTTTTTTGAAAGTTTTCTGCAGTTTTACTGTTGCAGTAGATTTTTCTACTCTTTCTTCTGGTCTGTTGTGGGCCACTGTAGTCAAGGAATTGGTCTGGCATGCTGAGCCTCTGTTGGAAGTAAATGTCTGATTGTTTTTGTGCTCCCCAGGGTCTGTATTTGGTTTACCAGCCTGTCCAGCTGTGCACAGCCCATGCCGTAGGGGTCTTGATGCTGGGCTTGCTGGGCTATTCCATCTTCAGAATGACCAACCACCAGAAGGACCTCTTCCGTCGTACCAATGGCAAGTGCAGGATCTGGGGGAAGAAGCCGGAGTCCATCGAGTGCTCCTACGTGTCCGTGGATGGGCCCAAGCACTACAGCAAGCTGATGACCTCTGGCTTTTGGGGCTGGGCACGTCATTTCAACTGCACGGGAGACCTGATGGGCTCGCTGGCCTATTGCCTGGCTTGTGGCTTTGAGCACATCCTGCCTTACTTCTACATCGTTTACATGACCACTCTGCTCACCCAGCGCTGCATTCGGGACGAGCACGGTTGTTGCAGCAAAGATGGGAAGGACTGGAAGCACTACACTGCTGCAGTGCCCTACCGGCTCTACCCGGCAGATTTTAAGGCTAATGCAGGATCCAGGGGAAAGAAAAAAGAAGAAACATGCAGGCATGCCATGTTTAAAGTGTTTAAACTGAAGTGGGGCACTGAAATGTCCCATTTTTTCAGAGGATTCTTTTAATTGGAATTGAATCATGCCGCAACCGGGCCAGGAGACACTTCAGAGACAGAGTCAGAGAAGCGGGTATTTGCTTTATTCGGCGCGCCGGGTGTGTGGGGATCGCTCCTCCAAACACACACCTGGTGCTCTCTACAACACAAGTATTATGGGTTAAATTAGGAATATTCATCACATTCCTTGGGACAGGTGTGGTTATACAAATTATTTCTCGGAAGTCATTAGCATATGGGCCACGCATGCGCTGTGTGTCCTGGTGGCCGCGCTGAGGAAGGCCTCTCCTCTTCCTCGGGGGTCTTTTCTGATGAAGGCCAGTAGTCTTCCTCTCAGTGAACTTTTTCACCTTTCTCCCTGGGCATGCGTAGTCCTTTGAGGAATGTTTCAGCGGTCTCTGAGATGATCCTTGTGCCCTCTATCTTGACAAGAGTAGGGCAAATTTGGTTTCTTAGGTTTTGTAATTACAGTCTGCTGTCTGAACTAACGTTTGCTGTCTCCCAATAGTTAACTCGTGCTTCCATGAGTTAGCTATTGACTGCCCCTTCCTCATTTCTGAAGAAGTATGTTTTTTTCCCAAAGCCTGTAGTGGTAGGTCAGGGCAGTAGACAGAAGGTGGCACAGGTTTGCAGCTGGCACCTGCCCACAGGGCCAGGGAAGGCACCTGGGTGCTTTCCTGTGGCTAGACTGGTTACTGCACTTTCCATCTCTACCAGTTGTTTTGAGGGTAGAGAAAGGTATTTTGAGGGCTGCAATGGGCCCAGCACCATGGGAGCAACTCCAGCATCTCAACATTTCCTGTGGGCTCCATGCCCATGGCTTACGAGGCTGCAGACCCAGCTGGTCAAAGGCGCAGCCCTGCCTCCCATTTCAGGGGAAGAAAGAGGAAGAGTTTTGTCAGGGCTCAACCTGAAATGACCTTTTGCCATTTCTGATTCTTCTCCCAGCATTGGAGAGGAGCAGCATCTCTGTCCCTGCCACCCGCTGGCCCTTGGAATGCACACATGAGCCCACGTATCACTTCAGGTGAAGCCAAGTGGCCGCCTCAGTTTGAAAGGGCGGCTGTTGTTTCACTGTTGCATTTCTTGGCTTGTTACAGCCCCTCCTGCCTGGACTACAGCCTGTGCTTGAAGACACAAAAGTGCCATGATGCCTGGAGGAAAGGCATCAAAAGCTTGACAAAGGCTGAAGGGAACACTCTGATCACCCCTTTTCCCAAGAGGGTTCTTTAGCTGAAGTTGCTAACCAGGAGCAGACTTGACACCCCGGCATGGGTTTGTGGTTCTTTTATTTCTCGAGTCCTCACTCCTGCGTGGGACTCGGCAACCGGGTGCTGCAGAGGCTCCGGCAAGGCATCAAAGACGCCCGCCCCGCAGCCAAGGTTGGCGCAAGATCTCCTCCAGCGCTGGCCTGTCCGCGGGGTGCTTGGACAAACACCAGCGGATCAGATGTTGGCACTCTGGGGAGAGAAGCCAGAAAGCGCCGGTCACTTGCAGAAGGCTCCTGCCCAGCTGCTCCCGGCGCCCGCAGGGCCCGGGCCGTGCTGCGTGTGCTCAGAGCTGTGCCGGCCTCCCGGCTGACTCTGCCCTTTGCGGGACAGCGGCACGGCAGGACACGCGCCACCTCCTGCAGCCAAGCGGGCCACACCGACCCCACCGTGGTCACGGGCCGCCGCCTGCGGCCAGCCCTTGAGGGCAGATCGACCTCCCGCGGAGCTGCGTGAGGGCCACGCTGGGCTGCGCGGTGCCATCTGCCAAAGCCTGCCTTCTTGAGGCCGGACACCAACCTGGAGAGACCTGCTGCCAGAAGAAGAGCTGCCCCGACACGATGCCACGGTCGTCCTGGAAGGGCTCGTTCCCGCAGACCATGACGTACAGCAGCACGCCCAGGGACCAGATGGTCGCCGAATGGCCGTGGTAGCAGCCAAGGCAGATCCACTCGGGTGGGCTGTACAGGTGTGTTCCTAGGGGACACAGGCGGCGCTGTCCAGGCGCAGGCTGCTGCCTTCCAGAGCCTGGTGCCAGCCTCCTGGCAGAAGCAGGGGCTGCACCAGTGGCCACAACTTCCCCCCGGGGCCAGCCGCCGTCCCCCAGCCAATTGGCCAAAGCCAGGAAACCGTTCTGCAAGGCAGACAAGGCCAGCGGAGCAGCCCAAGCCCTTGCGGGCCTGCCAAGCCGAGCGGCCGGGGCCTGGCTTTGGCAGCCCCCCTCTGTGGGCAGGGCCGGCAGCCGGCTCCTGGGGCACAGCATCTGGCCCGTGCCAAAGGGCAGCCGGCAGCCGGCTGAATGCCGCAGCCCGCAGCCCAGGAGGGAACGGGGCCGTGCAGTGCCTGGCACTGGGAGCGGGGCCCGGCCTGTGGGCTCACCGGCAAATTGCGTGAAGGCCTGCTCCTGGAGGAAGGTGCCGCAACCGAAGTCGATGAGCTTCAGGTCGCCACTCTCCGGGTCCACGAGGAGGTTCTCCGGCTTGATGTCCCGGTGCAGGACGCCGCAGGCGGTGCAGTGCCGCACGGCCTCCAGCACCTGGCAGAAAAGCCAGCGCGCCATCTCCTCGCACAGGAAGCCCTGCTCCAGCAGGAAGTCCAGGAGATCCTGCGATGACTCCGGACGCTCCATGACCAGCAGGAAGCTGTCAGGCAGCTCAAACCAGTCGAGGAGCTGGATGATGTTGTGGCAGCCAGAGCCCACCTTCTCCATGAGCACAATCTCCATGGGAACGCGGGTGCCGTCGGGCTGTGGGGAGGAGACAGTGCCTCCAGCAGGCCTGATGCTGCCCTGGGGCTGCTGTGCTGCCCCGTGCCTGGGATGCCCCAGTGCCCCCTTGGGCAGCCTCCCTGGTGCTTGGGCTTCCTCCCGCCCAGGGGATGCTTGGGGGGTGCCCCCCTGCCCGGCCCCACCACCGGTGTTTGGCATCCCCGGGCCCGCCCTGCTCCGGCTCGCACGCTGAGCCCACGCCCGCTCCCCCCGCCCTGCGCCGCCTCCCGCCCTCGGGGCCCGGCCTTATCCCTGCCCGCCACGCCCCGCTCTGGCGCTCTGGCGCCGTGGCCCCGCTCGCTCACTCACCAGCTCGTACCACTGCACCACGCTCTCCCGGGCCACGCGTTTGATGGCCACCTGCAAGCCCACGAGAGACGGGGCTGAGCTCAAGCCCTGCCCCGCCCCTGGCCCTCGTCCCGCGCCCCGCCGTCCCGGCCACTTACCGGGCTCCCGTCCGAGAGGCGGATGCCCGAGAAAACGGTGCCGAAGCCACCGCTGCCCAGCTGCGGGCCCAGCTGGTACAGCTCCTGCAGCTTCTTCTTTTGCCCTGCGACCGAGACCGAGCCATCAGCCTTGCGCCCAGGGCCCCCCCGGCCAAGTGCCCGCGAGTGAAGCGGGCCGAGCCACCGCGGGCCACCTTGCTCTGACCTGCTTCCTGCTGCGCGCCGGGCAGCGGCCACCGCCTTGCAGCCGTCGGGCTGGCGAGCGCCAGAGCTGGGGCAGGGGAGCGCGCAGAGGCGGCTGCAGGAGCCGGAGGGCAGCGGGGCAGGGCGGCACCGTCGCTGTCCCCGGCGTCGTGGGCTGGACTCTGCTCTTGAGGACTGCCGGGGCTACAGCCCGAGGACTCGCACAGGGGGGTGTCAGGAGCAGCTGCAAACCAGAGAGGGGTTTTTTGAAGCTGTGGCATCAGAAGCACTGGAAACAGCCAGGGACTCGGCTGCTCTCAAGGGCCCTGGCCTGGCCTGCGGATGCCCCTCAAGAGCCCCAAGGGAGCCTCAGAGAGCTCCTCAGATCTCACCTGCTACCAGCAAGGCCTTCCTGGTAGTCGGTGGCCGTCTCGGAGCAGCTTCCTGGAGATGGAGGAACCTCCTGGGTGTCTTGAGGCTCGTCTCCGCCACCAGGCAAGAGCTGTTGCCAGCTGGCGCAGCCGGCACAGCGTCCTGGGAGCTGTGGGCCGGCAACTGCTGGCTCCAGCTCACTCGCTGCTCCAGCACCTGCTCCTGACAAGGCTCCCCTGGATGGGGCTGGGCTCCCACTTGGACTTCTGGGCTTTCCCTGGCAACGTCAGTTGTCAGGGTTGTGCCCGTGTTGTTGAAGTCCATGAGTCCAAGGGAGCTGGGAGACCTGTGCACAGGCTCTGCACTTTCTGCAGGCTGACTGCAGGTCTCACGGAGCATCTGCGGGCGATGGAGGCTGTCAGAGATAGCGGACGCTCCTGGCGGGATGGAGGATCTCTGACAGCCTGAGCTTCTTGCCTGGATGGCGGCTCTCTGATGGTGTGCCATCCTTGCAAGGCTTGAGGCTCTCCCAGGGATGGAGAATCTTGCTGGGAGCAGCCTCTTGAAGGGATGGAGGCTCCTGGAGGAGCTGGCCGAGCCACAGCAGGGCAGGTGGCCTCGCTTCAGCAGCTCCTCCAGTTCTTTCCACAAGGCCTGCCACATCCCAGAGTAGAGCGGCACCCATGTCCCATTGCGAGCCCAGAGCAGCAGCATCAGTTCCTGCAGCTCCTGGGCCACTGCCACGCAGGGGCCGCAGCTGCAGGGGCTGTCCAGGGGGCTCGCGGGAGCACGTGGCCGCTTGCGAGGGGTGGCCCGAGGCCTGGAGGACGTGGGAGCCGCAGAGGCTCCTCGCTTCCTCCGTGAGCCTCTGGGCTGCACCCCGGGGCGCTTGCGCCTCTTCGCTGTCCTTGTCTGCCGCCTCCGTGGTTGCCAGTGGCCAACGGCCCACCAGACAGCCACAGCGGCCAACAGCAGGACAAGCACAATCACTGGGACAACACCGTCACACATGGCTCCGGCACGTCCCATCGCGACTGCACTGGCAGCTGCAGGTGCTGGCCCGTGTTACATAGCGGCTGCGCGGTGATGTCACAGTGCTGTGGGCCAGGACAGCCGGGTGACATCCCAGCCCCGCCTCTCACCAGCGCTCAGCCCCTTTGTGCCGTCATAGCCCTGGGCCCACCTCAGGGATCAGCAGAACCAGCTCATGCCTAAGGATGCACATGGCCAGAAAAAGCCTGGCAGCAAGAACAGGAGCTCAGCCTGCTGCAGTGAATCATTCCCTGCAGCAAGTGGCACATCAGGAAGAGTGCTGCTGCCACCAGTGTCAAGCCCATGGCTCCCAGGACACTGCAGCGGTACCAACTGGCAACAGCCACTACTCTGTGCCTGCGAAGATCTTCCAGAGACAAAGGGAGTTGAAGTTCCTGTGTCTCTGGGGAGCTCTCCTGAACTGGCTGTCGAGGGCAGGAAGAGTTTTCTGTAACAGCTCACCGACTTCTGCGTTGCCTCTGTTCTAAACAAGTCAGGATTTCCCAAGGAGCGCTCATGGTGCTCTCACTGCTCTGGTTTTGACGGGCATAGGGTTCCTTTTTTCCCAGTTGCTGGCACACACTGGGTTCAGATGCACCATGGGAATGCTGTGGATCAAACAGGGGTGGTTTGCTTTCTGCTGAGCAGGGCTTGCCCTCTTCAGGGACTTTGCAGTGTCCCTTGGTACAGTGCACGTTTTCCACGGCGAAGGGAGGGAAGAGTGTTGAAGACAGAGGCAAAGAATGCATTAAACACCTGTGCTGTGTCCCTGGCCCTGTTTGTCAGGTGACCATCCACATCCTGGAAGGGGACAATGTTACTTCTACAATGTTTCTTTCCATGCATATATTTAAAACCACTCTTTTTATTGGGCCCCACATTTCTGGCCACCTTCCTCTCCAGCTGAGCTTTCAGTGCACCAAAGTTCTCTGTACAGTGGCGAGAAACATCTCTGGGGAAGGAATGAGAAGGAGGTGTCTTTACAAACTATCTGTGGGCCTGATGGTAGATAAAGCCAGATACTGATAGGTGAAAGAAGCAGCAAAGGGAGGAACCCTAAATTCCATAGGAATTCCACTAATTGACACAGACTGTTACTCACTCAAGACTCTGCTAATCCCTGGATTTAGAGAAAAAGAACAGAGACAGGAGCAAAAGAATGGGGGGGGGTAGGGGGGTAGACATTAGAAAGGGGGTTTGTATTAAGCCATTTGGGAAGTCTGTACCTCTCAAGTAGCTCAGCCAGTGGGGAAAGAGAGAGGGAAATGCAGCTGGGAAATTAGGAGATAAAGGAAGCTGCGTCCTCTATCAACTTGAGAGATCCCGTGGGAAATGCCCATGACCTCTCCCTTTATTCGATCAAAGTAACAGGACTGCTCTGTCTCTTGTTTGGACGTACAGCTGTGGTGTTTGAGGACTAATTTTCCTGACATCCGTATTCTTCTTGTGACCTTGCTTCCACTGGGCACACAGCTTCCTTTTCCATCCTCTTTGCCAGAGAAGAAGCCTTCTGCCTCGCCTGCTTGGCTTTCGACATTTGGGAATCTCCTGCTGCTGTGCCCTTAGGAGGTGATGTTTCAAAATTGCACGGATGGACCCCAGCACCTGCAAAAACATTGTCCCTGGAGACCCTGCTTAGCAGTTCCCTGAGCAGTCTGAAGTCTGCTCTCCTCATGGCCCGAGCTGAGGTTTTGCTGGCCCTTTTCCTCTTGTCAGAGGTTTGAAACTCGATTGATTTGTGGTCGCTGTGGCCAAGACGGCCGCCAGTCCCCACCTGGCTCAGGGCACGTGGGACTCAGAGGGCGGCCTGGCTCCAGGGGGGCTGAGCTGGAGAGTCCTGGGCTGCGGGGGGCTTCCCGCTTTCCTGGGAGGAGACTCCCTGGGGAGGAAGAAGGGTCTGGCATGAGCCACAAGGCCCCTGGCCGAGGGACGGTAGCGGGGGACGTGTGCGTAGCGGATGCTGTCTGGGAGGAGCTGTGGCAAGGAGTGGGTGTGGGGCTGGGGGTGTCCCAGAGCTCAGTGAGGGTGTTCCCCCAGCCCAGCAGGCAGAAAGCCCCTGGCTCACAGCAGGAGCCAAGTTCCAGGTCACCAGGAACAGCCCCCGCCCTCACCAGTGCTCCCAGCCTCCCACAAAGGTTGGTTATGCCCATGGGTGCTGCCAAGGTTCCCCATGGGAACAGGGCTGGACACCCTAAAAAGGGGGGTCAACACCCCAGGGGCAAAGCCAGTGCAGGGGAGAATGAGTGGGATGAGTGTGAGAGGACCACCTCTACCCCTCCCATCCCGCACCAGGGAGCAGGGACTTTCCTGGGACAGCTCCAGGAGGATATTCAGGACCATCCTTGCCTGGGACAGGGGTGCCAAGGAGATCCAGGAGGGATCAGTGTCCAGCTCTGTGTCCTGGGACACCCTGCACCCTGTTCCCCATAGCCCTGATTTTCAGGAAGGAGCCACAGGAGCCTCCTGGCCATTGCTGGATTTTTCTTTCAGGAATTCGCTGTGGAGCTCGTTTGTCTTTTTTTGCCTCTTTCGGAGCTCCTGTAAAAACGGCCTTGGAGCTGGAAGGGGCGGGGCGGGGCGGGGCGGGGCAGGGCGGAGAAGAGCCAGCTGGGGAAGTCTTGAGGGCTTCTGTGGCTCTGGCAGCCTGCTTTCCTCCTCTCCCTTTGGTGGAGGTGTGGGCTGGCAACGGAGCATCTTCCCCGGGTGGCCGCGGTGCCCCGGATCCCTGCCCTGAGCGGAGGGACAACACTGGGCGTCTCTGGCCTGCCGCACGCAGCCAGGCTGCCGCACAGAGCTCCTCCAAAGCCCTGCCCTTGGCCGCAGGGGGCCGAATTAGCGAGGCATTAAGGAGGGAGGAAGGAAGGGCGCTAATTAGGGAGGGGAGGGCGGGGAGCCGTTCCCAGCCGAGGGGGCGTGGCCAGGACGATGGGCGTGGGCAGGGCCTCAGCGGCGGCGAGGGGCCGTGGTCTGAGCGGGGCCGGGGCCAGCGCTGAGGGGAGCAAAGGGCGGGAAAAGGCTCGGTGCTGCTGAGGGGAAGCGTCGGGAAGGAGGGGACGGAGGGGATATCGTTGGGAAAAAGGGAGACACAAGAGCTCCTGGGGGCCTGAAACCACTAACAGTGGTGGAGGGGAGCCCAACACACTCCTCCTATGTATCCCTATGCTTTACAGAGGGGAAGGCGTGGCTAAAATCCAGGAGAAACAGTGCTGTGGATCCAAGGAATCAGAAGCAGGATCTGTGTGGAGGGCGTCCCTCACGGGAGGCACATGAATCGACCTGAGCGAGGCTGGGGCAGGAGGGTCACGGCCAGCAGAGAAGGGGGACCCTCTGTCCATGCCAAGGCCCAGGGCAGCCCTATCCCGGGAAGCGCGCAGGGAGCGGATCCTTGAGCTGCTGCACGTTGGCGCTGCCCTCGCTCAGCCGGCAGCCCCCTCATTGCCCAGGGGGAGCTGGTGGCAGTGGGGAGTGGGAGAGGGAAACATCTGTCCTACACCTCCATGGCTGCGGCACTGCCAAAGGTGAAGAACGTCAGAGAACTGCCAAACAAGATCCTCCAGCAGGAAAGGCAGACGTTCCCAGCTCCAGGGAATTCCCTGATGTCAGCAGTGGAGGAGCAGGATGAGGAAGATCTCCACGCTTGCGATACTTCTGGCAAGAGCCTCCGTCCCTGCCAGAGCCTCGGTGAGAGCTGCCGGAGCGCAGACGGAGGAAGGCCTTTGGACAGGTGCAAGGTATGAATGATGCACGGTCCCCAGTCGTGGTGTGAGCAGAAACATTTCTTCCAAGCACCTCTGGCTTTTAGAAGAGTTTCACTCTCAGGTTCGAATAGCGTGAGCCTGGAAAGCCAATAGTCGAAATGCTCCGATGTCTGCTACCCAATACTAGACATGAACTCGTGTCTCTCGTAGCAACATCAGGCTTTTTCCCTAAGCCAAGTGCTGGAAGGAGAATTTCTTCTGCAAAACTACTGTGCTTCTGCTGCTTGTTCCATTTTAGAAAGTTTCCTTCGTCGCCCCTGCCTTGATTGAACAGTCCTTTCTCTTCTAACTAGAAGCTCCAGGTTCTCTTCTTACAAGTTGTCTTTGTTTTCTTTGCCCACAGACAGGAGTCCCTGCTTCCCCAGAGCCACGTCGATCTGCAGAGCCTGCTTGTGGCTGAGGATGCAGATGGCCAGGAAAGGCCGGGAAGTAAAAATTGGTAACATTTCTAGTTCCTAGGAAAGAAATATTTCATGAGATCTGGAAAACAAGCATCCCAGCATCTGTGGCATTCCCAGCTGATCAGTCCCGCTGTAGCAAGATTGAGGATGCATCTCCCAGTTCTCCAAGAGCTGAGTAGGTATTAGTAGGGCATTGGACTGCAGCTGGGAACAGCAAAAGTGGCTGGCACAGCAAGTTCAATGTATGGCTGTCCAAGGTCTGTCTTTTGCAAGTTTCCAAGCTTTGCATCATGTTCTTGGGATTCCATTATCACTTTCAACCGAATACTCTACCAGTTAGAGCCATGATTGCCATCAAAAAGGTGAAGTCTGTAATAATAATCTGGTTTTTGGAGGGGAGATTTTCTCTCATCTCTTGCTCTGATCAGCTAGTGTAGTTTTAGAGGAGTTTGTGGTAAAGTCTGTTCTGTGCTGATTTTTTAATGGCTGTTTGACCACCAGACATGTCTGTGCCCTGAAGACATTTTCAGTTTTCATCCAGTTAGTCTAGAAGGTCCACTGAAAAAGTTATTTGATGTAACTCATCTCTCTGAAACCTGGGCAAACAAAATGCTCTGTTTTGGATTACAGGGAGGTGGACTGGTTTTCCTTGGCAAGCATCCTTTTCCTGCTCGTGTTTGCACCGCCGATCGTGTATTACTTCATCATGTCCTGTGACCAGTACCAGTGCTCTCTGACTGACCCACTGCTGGACTTGCTGACAGGGAATAAACATCTGTCTGACATCTGGAACAGGACTCCCACACTGACCTATAGGGCTGCTGGCATCTATTCCCTTTGGGTCACTTTCCAGGTACATTCTTGAGTTATGATCTGGATGCCGGGTCTGGTTTCTCACACGGCTGTTGGATGAATCCTTTTGCACAAAGGATAGTGGAATGTTGAACTGGCATTTACTCTTTGGTGTTTCCCACTTTCCAGGGCTTTTTGGAATCCAAAGGAAGCTTATGTACTTGGAAAAGAAGCATGTAGGGAATATACGCAAATATTCCTTGTGTGACATATGCCTTAATGAGGTTTTGAAGAAAAAGCAACTTTATAGCAGTATCCGTTGGTTTTAAATTCATACACAAGAAATAGATAAAAATAAAACGACGAGGACCTGAATCTAGTTACCAACTGTCCTGCCTCCCCACCAAAAAAGGATGGCAGCCTTACATGAAGTACATCTTTGAGCTGTCTCAAAGCTTAGATGTATTACTAGTCTAAAATCCCAACAGCTAAATATTGCCATATTTGCTTACCCAATACTTAATAGAAACTTAATAGAAACATTCTATTTGGTATGTGTATGTAAGGAATAGTGTTTTGAGGGATTTTGTCTCGTCTGTATTTACTGTGAATACATCCTCTCTCTTCTAGGTGGTTTTGTACATGTCCATCCCTGACTTCTGCCATAAAGTTCTCCCTGGATATGTGGGAGGTGTACAAGAAGGTGCTGTCACCCCTGCTGGTAAGGTATTCCTTGGAATACACGGACACCGTGCAATCTTCTGAAATGATAGTATTTCTGTACCTAGAGTGTTTAATAGCCCATGTGTAGCCAGAGGAAACGTGGGCAGAAGTGCTCTCACCTTCCTCCCGTGTTCAGTTCAAACAAAAATAGAAAGCAATCGATGTCATCTTTTAGAAGAAGTGATAGCATTTCTATCTCTTAGAATTAGTATAACTGTTGATCTGGTAGGCACCATACCAGCAGTGAAAAAGTACTGGTTGATGACTTTGGCACTTGAAATTGTCAGTTGACTGTAGCTGTCCAGGATTATTGCTGGTATTCGACAAGATAGTTTTACCTGCTCAAGCTCCATGAAGCCAAGGGACTTGAACAAAATGTGGGATGTGAACTGTTAGGAGAAGTGGTTTGTTACTCTGGTCAGTTTTGGGGGAAAGCCTAAATTCAGTTTTGTGAGGAGAAAAACTCAGCCTAACAAAGCCTAATGGGTACAGCAGAGTTTAATGGAACACTCAGAAAAGTGCTTTAAGGTATTGAATTGGGAGGACGAGGAGAGAGAAGTTGTTTCATGAGCGCTTGATTGAGCTTCTGTGTATTCTGTGCATAGCCATGTGAATTAAAAGCTGCAGTAATGCGGGGTCAGTAACACTCGATTTTTTTTCTTCATCTTTTAGGTGTCGTGAATAAATATGAAAATCAATGGACTTCAGGCCTGGATCATGACCCATGTGCTTTGGTTTGCAAATGCTTCTTGCTTCCACTTCTTCTCACCTACCATCATTTTTGACAAGTGGATTCCTCTCCTGTGGTGTGCCAATAGCTTGGGATATGCAGTGTCCACGTTTGCAATGATTAAAGGCTACTTTTTCCCTCCCAATGCCAAAGAGTGGTATGTGAATTTTAGTAATGAGAGAAGACGAGGTAATCCGAGATTAAAACTGTTAAATAAAAACCGGGTCTATCAATTGAATGACAGAATATATTTCACTGGCAGAGAGAGCTGAGCCAGTGTATGACAGTGGTTCTTTGCTTCACTAGCACCATCCCCCGTGTTTCATGCTGCACACCATGGGACTGGCAGCCTCAGTGTCACAGATACACCCATCCTAGAAATAGTGAGACTGTTCAGAAGTGTTAGCAAGAGTAAACTCGGGCACTTCTGAAACTCTACAACTTATGTCTATTAATGTAATACTTCAGCTGGGTCAGCTTCTGTTACCTTGCACAGCGTTACATGCTTTGATGATTTTTATTATCACTACATCAAATTAATCTGAATTGTGTAGTCAGAGCAGTAATTACCTGTATTTGTGTAGAACTCTGTACATTTCCAATTTTTTTATGTTTTACAGCAAATTCACTGGAAACTTCTTTTACGACTACATGATGGGGATTGAATTTAACCCTCGAATAGGGAAGTGGTTTGATTTCAAGCTCTTTCTTCAGTGGGCGCCCTGGGATTGTGGCCTGGACTCTGATCAACCTTTCCTTTGCTGCCAAACAAGAGGAGCTGTATGGCGAAGCGACAAACTCCATGATCCTTGTCAATGTCCTTCAGGTAAATTCCAAGGAGGAAATTAGGAAACCAGCTAGGAAGTAAACTAATATTAAAGTAGGAAAAGAAGTCCTTCTATGGAAATGAAAATGAAGTGTTTTTTCCTGGCCTGAAACAAGCTCATTCAGTGATGGTGTGCTGGGACTTCTTTGGATTTATTGCCTGATCTGTGGAAATGGAAGCCTGCTCAATAGGAGCTCTATCGGCCCTCTTTGTAACGCTGTGACTCTAAGCTGAAGAGAGATTGGGCTGATCAACTGTGAGTTCACTTCCCAAGCGTTCGTCCTTGAGTTGTACACTTGCCTTAGTCATCCTACTGTTGCTTTATCTGTGTAGATAGATAGATAGGTAGGTAGATATTGTGTATCCACATAGCTTGTATTTATGTGATAGTTCTTCCTAACTGTGTTCAGAAACGTCTGGTTTTGAAGTGCTAACATAAAAACACCAATGAGTTGTGAGATCACATCACAAGGCAGCACAGACATTAGGCTGATGCTGTTAGACAGGGTAACTGGTGACAGTGCTCTGTTATTACTGTGAAATTATTCTGTTGCAGGGTATTTTTGTTCTGGACTTCTTTTGGAATGAAGCCTGGTACTTGAAAACCATTGCTATCTGCCATGATCATTTGGGATGGTATTTGGGCTGGGGAGACTGTGTTTGGTTGCCTTCCCTCTCTACTTTGCAGGTAAAAATGTGGACACTGTGGATTTGGGCTAAGAGGAAGGAAACTTTGCAGAAACATTCTTCTCAGCAGGTTAATGTGCACCTTAAATGTTTCTAGGCGGTTTGACTGTTGAGAAATCCTTGCAACATTCTTTGTAACAATTCCTGGGTAGGAAGGCTTCCTGTCCGTGCCCAGATTGGACATCTTTTCCTCTCCTGCCCTTCTTTTGTGCCTCTTTCTGTCACTGTCTGTTGTGTCTGTATACTTTTCTGAATCCTTTTGGTTTCCTTTTTTTCTAAATCCTTTCCGTTTCCTTTTTTTTTTTACTCCTGCTTGTTGAGGGTCTTTTGGTTAGCGGTGGTTTGTTTGTGTTTTGTTCCTTGCTTTTTCCTTCTGTCCGGTTTGCATCCTTGCAACTTCTCTCTTCTTGTTTCAGGAAGAAGTGCAATTTTGGAGAGAGAAAGAGAGAAGGAAACTGTTGGATGCAGAGTTTTTTGAAAGTTTTCTGCAGTTTTACTGTTGCAGTAGATTTTTCTACTCTTTCTTCTGGTCTGTTGTGGGCCACTGTAGTCGAGGAATTGGTCTGGCATGCTGAGCCTCTGTTGGAAGTAAATGTCTGATTGTTTTTGTGCTCCCCAGGGTCTGTATTTGGTTTACCAGCCTGTCCAGCTGTGCACAGCCCATGCCGTAGGGGTCTTGATGCTGGGCTTGCTGGGCTATTCCATCTTCAGAATGACCAACCACCAGAAGGACCTCTTCCGTCGTACCAATGGCAAGTGCAGGATCTGGGGGAAGAAGCCGGAGTCCATCGAGTGCTCCTACGTGTCCGTGGATGGGCCCAAGCACTACAGCAAGCTGATGACCTCTGGCTTTTGGGGCTGGGCACGTCATTTCAACTGCACGGGAGACCTGATGGGCTCGCTGGCCTATTGCCTGGCTTGTGGCTTTGAGCACATCCTGCCTTACTTCTACATCGTTTACATGACCACTCTGCTCACCCAGCGCTGCATTCGGGACGAGCACGGTTGTTGCAGCAAAGATGGGAAGGACTGGAAGCACTACACTGCTGCAGTGCCCTACCGGCTCTACCCGGCAGATTTTAAGGCTAATGCAGGATCCAGGGGAAAGAAAAAAGAAGAAACATGCAGGCATGCCATGTTTAAAGTGTTTAAACTGAAGTGGGGCACTGAAATGTCCCATTTTTTTAGAGGATTCTTTTAATTGGAATTGAATCATGCCGCAACCGGGCCAGGAGACACTTCAGAGACAGAGTCAGAGAAGCGGGTATTTGCTTTATTCGGCGCGCCGGGTGTGTGGGGATCGCTCCTCCAAACACACACCTGGTGCTCTCTACAACACAAGTATTATGGGTTAAATTAGGAATATTCATCACATTCCTTGGGACAGGTGTGGTTATACAAATTATTTCTCGGAAGTCATTAGCATATGGGCCACGCATGCGCTGTGTGTCCTGGTGGCCGCGCTGAGGAAGGCCTCTCCTCTTCCTCGGGGGTCTTTTCTGATGAAGGCCAGTAGTCTTCCTCTCAGTGAACTTTTTCACCTTTCTCCCTGGGCATGCGTAGTCCTTTGAGGAATGTTTCAGCGGTCTCTGAGATGATCCTTGTGCCCTCTATCTTGACAAGAGTAGGGCAAATTTGGTTTCTTAGGTTTTGTAATTACAGTCTGCTGTCTGAACTAACGTTTGCTGTCTCCCAATAGTTAACTCGTGCTTCCATGAGTTAGCTATTGACTGCCCCTTCCTCATTTCTGAAGAAGTATGTTTTTTTCCCAAAGCCTGTAGTGGTAGGTCAGGGCAGTAGACAGAAGGTGGCACAGGTTTGCAGCTGGCACCTGCCCACAGGGCCAGGGAAGGCACCTGGGTGCTTTCCTGTGGCTAGACTGGTTACTGCACTTTCCATCTCTACCAGTTGTTTTGAGGGTAGAGAAAGGTATTTTGAGGGCTGCAATGGGCCCAGCACCATGGGAGCAACTCCAGCATCTCAACATTTCCTGTGGGCTCCATGCCCATGGCTTACGAGGCTGCAGACCCAGCTGGTCAAAGGCGCAGCCCTGCCTCCCATTTCAGGGGAAGAAAGAGGAAGAGTTTTGTCAGGGCTCAACCTGAAATGACCTTTTGCCATTTCTGATTCTTCTCCCAGCATTGGAGAGGAGCAGCATCTCTGTCCCTGCCACCCGCTGGCCCTTGGAATGCACACATGAGCCCACGTATCACTTCAGGTGAAGCCAAGTGGCCGCCTCAGTTTGAAAGGGCGGCTGTTGTTTCACTGTTGCATTTCTTGGCTTGTTACAGCCCCTCCTGCCTGGACTACAGCCTGTGCTTGAAGACACAAAAGTGCCATGATGCCTGGAGGAAAGGCATCAAAAGCTTGACAAAGGCTGAAGGGAACACTCTGATCACCCCTTTTCCCAAGAGGGTTCTTTAGCTGAAGTTGCTAACCAGGAGCAGACTTGACACCCCGGCATGGGTTTGTGGTTCTTTTATTTCTCGAGTCCTCACTCCTGCGTGGGACTCGGCAACCGGGTGCTGCAGAGGCTCCGGCAAGGCATCAAAGACGCCCGCCCCGCAGCCAAGGGTGGCGCAAGATCTCCTCCAGCGCTGGCCTGTCCGCGGGGTGCTTGGACAAACACCAGCGGATCAGATGTTGGCACTCTGGGGAGAGAAGCCAGAAAGCGCCGGTCACTTGCAGAAGGCTCCTGCCCAGCTGCTCCCGGCGCCCGCAGGGCCCGGGCCGTGCTGCGTGTGCTCAGAGCTGTGCCGGCCTCCCGGCTGACTCTGCCCTTTGCGGGACAGCGGCACGGCAGGACACGCGCCACCTCCTGCAGCCAAGCGGGCCACACCGACCCCACCGTGGTCACGGGCCGCCGCCTGCGGCCAGCCCTTGAGGGCAGATCGACCTCCCGCGGAGCTGCGTGAGGGCCACGCTGGGCTGCGCGGTGCCATCTGCCAAAGCCTGCCTTCTTGAGGCCGGACACCAACCTGGAGAGACCTGCTGCCAGAAGAAGAGCTGCCCCGACACGATGCCACGGTCGTCCTGGAAGGGCTCGTTCCCGCAGACCATGACGTACAGCAGCACGCCCAGGGACCAGATGGTCGCCGAATGGCCGTGGTAGCAGCCAAGGCAGATCCACTCGGGTGGGCTGTACAGGTGTGTTCCTAGGGGACACAGGCGGCGCTGTCCAGGCGCAGGCTGCTGCCTTCCAGAGCCTGGTGCCAGCCTCCTGGCAGAAGCAGGGGCTGCACCAGTGGCCACAACTTCCCCCCGGGGCCAGCCGCCGTCCCCCAGCCAATTGGCCAAAGCCAGGAAACCGTTCTGCAAGGCAGACAAGGCCAGCGGAGCAGCCCAAGCCCTTGCGGGCCTGCCAAGCCGAGCGGCCGGGGCCTGGCTTTGGCAGCCCCCCTCTGTGGGCAGGGCCGGCAGCCGGCTCCTGGGGCACAGCATCTGGCCCGTGCCAAAGGGCAGCCGGCAGCCGGCTGAATGCCGCAGCCCGCAGCCCAGGAGGGAACGGGGCCGTGCAGTGCCTGGCACTGGGAGCGGGGCCCGGCCTGTGGGCTCACCGGCAAATTGCGTGAAGGCCTGCTCCTGGAGGAAGGTGCCGCAACCGAAGTCGATGAGCTTCAGGTCGCCACTCTCCGGGTCCACGAGGAGGTTCTCCGGCTTGATGTCCCGGTGCAGGACGCCGCAGGCGGTGCAGTGCCGCACGGCCTCCAGCACCTGGCAGAAAAGCCAGCGCGCCATCTCCTCGCACAGGAAGCCCTGCTCCAGCAGGAAGTCCAGGAGATCCTGCGATGACTCCGGACGCTCCATGACCAGCAGGAAGCTGTCAGGCAGCTCAAACCAGTCGAGGAGCTGGATGATGTTGTGGCAGCCAGAGCCCACCTTCTCCATGAGCACAATCTCCATGGGAACGCGGGTGCCGTCGGGCTGTGGGGAGGAGACAGTGCCTCCAGCAGGCCTGATGCTGCCCTGGGGCTGCTGTGCTGCCCCGTGCCTGGGATGCCCCAGTGCCCCCTTGGGCAGCCTCCCTGGTGCTTGGGCTTCCTCCCGCCCAGGGGATGCTTGGGGGGTGCCCCCCTGCCCGGCCCCACCACCGGTGTTTGGCATCCCCGGGCCCGCCCTGCTCCGGCTCGCACGCTGAGCCCACGCCCGCTCCCCCCGCCCTGCGCCGCCTCCCGCCCTCGGGGCCCGGCCTTATCCCTGCCCGCCACGCCCCGCTCTGGCGCTCTGGCGCCGTGGCCCCGCTCGCTCACTCACCAGCTCGTACCACTGCACCACGCTCTCCCGGGCCACGCGTTTGATGGCCACCTGCAAGCCCACGAGAGACGGGGCTGAGCTCAAGCCCTGCCCCGCCCCTGGCCCTCGTCCCGCGCCCCGCCGTCCCGGCCACTTACCGGGCTCCCGTCCGAGAGGCGGATGCCCGAGAAAACGGTGCCGAAGCCACCGCTGCCCAGCTGCGGGCCCAGCTGGTACAGCTCCTGCAGCTTCTTCTTTTGCCCTGCGACCGAGACCGAGCCATCAGCCTTGCGCCCAGGGCCCCCCCGGCCAAGTGCCCGCGAGTGAAGCGGGCCGAGCCACCGCGGGCCACCTTGCTCTGACCTGCTTCCTGCTGCGCGCCGGGCAGCGGCCACCGCCTTGCAGCCGTCGGGCTGGCGAGCGCCAGAGCTGGGGCAGGGGAGCGCGCAGAGGCGGCTGCAGGAGCCGGAGGGCAGCGGGGCAGGGCGGCACCGTCGCTGTCCCCGGCGTCGTGGGCTGGACTCTGCTCTTGAGGACTGCCGGGGCTACAGCCCGAGGACTCGCACAGGGGGGTGTCAGGAGCAGCTGCAAACCAGAGAGGGGTTTTTTGAAGCTGTGGCATCAGAAGCACTGGAAACAGCCAGGGACTCGGCTGCTCTCAAGGGCCCTGGCCTGGCCTGCGGATGCCCCTCAAGAGCCCCAAGGGAGCCTCAGAGAGCTCCTCAGATCTCACCTGCTACCAGCAAGGCCTTCCTGGTAGTCGGTGGCCGTCTCGGAGCAGCTTCCTGGAGATGGAGGAACCTCCTGGGTGTCTTGAGGCTCGTCTCCGCCACCAGGCAAGAGCTGTTGCCAGCTGGCGCAGCCGGCACAGCGTCCTGGGAGCTGTGGGCCGGCAACTGCTGGCTCCAGCTCACTCGCTGCTCCAGCACCTGCTCCTGACAAGGCTCCCCTGGATGGGGCTGGGCTCCCACTTGGACTTCTGGGCTTTCCCTGGCAACGTCAGTTGTCAGGGTTGTGCCCGTGTTGTTGAAGTCCATGAGTCCAAGGGAGCTGGGAGACCTGTGCACAGGCTCTGCACTTTCTGCAGGCTGACTGCAGGTCTCACGGAGCATCTGCGGGCGATGGAGGCTGTCAGAGATAGCGGACGCTCCTGGCGGGATGGAGGATCTCTGACAGCCTGAGCTTCTTGCCTGGATGGCGGCTCTCTGATGGTGTGCCATCCTTGCAAGGCTTGAGGCTCTCCCAGGGATGGAGAATCTTGCTGGGAGCAGCCTCTTGAAGGGATGGAGGCTCCTGGAGGAGCTGGCCGAGCCACAGCAGGGCAGGTGGCCTCGCTTCAGCAGCTCCTCCAGTTCTTTCCACAAGGCCTGCCACATCCCAGAGTAGAGCGGCACCCATGTCCCATTGCGAGCCCAGAGCAGCAGCATCAGTTCCTGCAGCTCCTGGGCCACTGCCACGCAGGGGCCGCAGCTGCAGGGGCTGTCCAGGGGGCTCGCGGGAGCACGTGGCCGCTTGCGAGGGGTGGCCCGAGGCCTGGAGGACGTGGGAGCCGCAGAGGCTCCTCGCTTCCTCCGTGAGCCTCTGGGCTGCACCCCGGGGCGCTTGCGCCTCTTCGCTGTCCTTGTCTGCCGCCTCCGTGGTTGCCAGTGGCCAACGGCCCACCAGACAGCCACAGCGGCCAACAGCAGGACAAGCACAATCACTGGGACAACACCGTCACACATGGCTCCGGCACGTCCCATCGCGACTGCACTGGCAGCTGCAGGTGCTGGCCCGTGTTACATAGCGGCTGCGCGGTGATGTCACAGTGCTGTGGGCCAGGACAGCCGGGTGACATCCCAGCCCTGCCTCTCACCAGCGCTCAGCCCCTTTGTGCCGTCATAGCCCTGGGCCCACCTCAGGGATCAGCAGAACCAGCTCATGCCTAAGGATGCACATGGCCAGAAAAAGCCTGGCAGCAAGAACAGGAGCTCAGCCTGCTGCAGTGAATCATTCCCTGCAGCAAGTGGCACATCAGGAAGAGTGCTGCTGCCACCAGTGTCAAGCCCATGGCTCCCAGGACACTGCAGCGGTACCAACTGGCAACAGCCACTACTCTGTGCCTGCGAAGATCTTCCAGAGACAAAGGGAGTTGAAGTTCCTGTGTCTCTGGGGAGCTCTCCTGAACTGGCTGTCGAGGGCAGGAAGAGTTTTCTGTAACAGCTCACCGACTTCTGCGTTGCCTCTGTTCTAAACAAGTCAGGATTTCCCAAGGAGCGCTCATGGTGCTCTCACTGCTCTGGTTTTGACGGGCATAGGGTTCCTTTTTTCCCAGTTGCTGGCACACACTGGGTTCAGATGCACCATGGGAATGCTGTGGATCAAACAGGGGTGGTTTGCTTTCTGCTGAGCAGGGCTTGCCCTCTTCAGGGACTTTGCAGTGTCCCTTGGTACAGTGCACGTTTTCCACGGCGAAGGGAGGGAAGAGTGTTGAAGACAGAGGCAAAGAATGCATTAAACACCTGTGCTGTGTCCCTGGCCCTGTTTGTCAGGTGACCATCCACATCCTGGAAGGGGACAATGTTACTTCTACAATGTTTCTTTCCATGCATATATTTAAAACCACTCTTTTTATTGGGCCCCACATTTCTGGCCACCTTCCTCTCCAGCTGAGCTTTCAGTGCACCAAAGTTCTCTGTACAGTGGCGAGAAACATCTCTGGGGAAGGAATGAGAAGGAGGTGTCTTTACAAACTATCTGTGGGCCTGATGGTAGATAAAGCCAGATACTGATAGGTGAAAGAAGCAG
Source organism: Aphelocoma coerulescens (assembly GCF_041296385.1). Lineage (NCBI taxonomy): Eukaryota > Metazoa > Chordata > Aves > Passeriformes > Corvidae > Aphelocoma > Aphelocoma coerulescens. The sequence continues at coordinate 111,478 of NW_027184055.1, read as the reverse complement.
CAAAGGGAGGAACCCTAAATTCCATAGGAATTCCACTAATTGACACAGACTGTTACTCACTCAAGACTCTGCTAATCCCTGGATTTAGAGAAAAAGAACAGAGACAGGAGCAAAAGAATGGGGGGGGGTAGGGGGGTAGACATTAGAAAGGGGGTTTGTATTAAGCCATTTGGGAAGTCTGTACCTCTCAAGTAGCTCAGCCAGTGGGGAAAGAGAGAGGGAAATGCAGCTGGGAAATTAGGAGATAAAGGAAGCTGCGTCCTCTATCAACTTGAGAGATCCCGTGGGAAATGCCCATGACCTCTCCCTTTATTCGATCAAAGTAACAGGACTGCTCTGTCTCTTGTTTGGACGTACAGCTGTGGTGTTTGAGGACTAATTTTCCTGACATCCGTATTCTTCTTGTGACCTTGCTTCCACTGGGCACACAGCTTCCTTTTCCATCCTCTTTGCCAGAGAAGAAGCCTTCTGCCTCGCCTGCTTGGCTTTCGACATTTGGGAATCTCCTGCTGCTGTGCCCTTAGGAGGTGATGTTTCAAAATTGCACGGATGGACCCCAGCACCTGCAAAAACATTGTCCCTGGAGACCCTGCTTAGCAGTTCCCTGAGCAGTCTGAAGTCTGCTCTCCTCATGGCCCGAGCTGAGGTTTTGCTGGCCCTTTTCCTCTTGTCAGAGGTTTGAAACTCGATTGATTTGTGGTCGCTGTGGCCAAGACGGCCGCCAGTCCCCACCTGGCTCAGGGCACGTGGGACTCAGAGGGCGGCCTGGCTCCAGGGGGGCTGAGCTGGAGAGTCCTGGGCTGCGGGGGGCTTCCCGCTTTCCTGGGAGGAGACTCCCTGGGGAGGAAGAAGGGTCTGGCATGAGCCACAAGGCCCCTGGCCGAGGGACGGTAGCGGGGGACGTGTGCGTAGCGGATGCTGTCTGGGAGGAGCTGTGGCAAGGAGTGGGTGTGGGGCTGGGGGTGTCCCAGAGCTCAGTGAGGGTGTTCCCCCAGCCCAGCAGGCAGAAAGCCCCTGGCTCACAGCAGGAGCCAAGTTCCAGGTCACCAGGAACAGCCCCCGCCCTCACCAGTGCTCCCAGCCTCCCACAAAGGTTGGTTATGCCCATGGGTGCTGCCAAGGTTCCCCATGGGAACAGGGCTGGACACCCTAAAAAGGGGGGTCAACACCCCAGGGGCAAAGCCAGTGCAGGGGAGAATGAGTGGGATGAGTGTGAGAGGACCACCTCTACCCCTCCCATCCCGCACCAGGGAGCAGGGACTTTCCTGGGACAGCTCCAGGAGGATATTCAGGACCATCCTTGCCTGGGACAGGGGTGCCAAGGAGATCCAGGAGGGATCAGTGTCCAGCTCTGTGTCCTGGGACACCCTGCACCCTGTTCCCCATAGCCCTGATTTTCAGGAAGGAGCCACAGGAGCCTCCTGGCCATTGCTGGATTTTTCTTTCAGGAATTCGCTGTGGAGCTCGTTTGTCTTTTTTTGCCTCTTTCGGAGCTCCTGTAAAAACGGCCTTGGAGCTGGAAGGGGCGGGGCGGGGCGGGGCGGGGCAGGGCGGAGAAGAGCCAGCTGGGGAAGTCTTGAGGGCTTCTGTGGCTCTGGCAGCCTGCTTTCCTCCTCTCCCTTTGGTGGAGGTGTGGGCTGGCAACGGAGCATCTTCCCCGGGTGGCCGCGGTGCCCCGGATCCCTGCCCTGAGCGGAGGGACAACACTGGGCGTCTCTGGCCTGCCGCACGCAGCCAGGCTGCCGCACAGAGCTCCTCCAAAGCCCTGCCCTTGGCCGCAGGGGGCCGAATTAGCGAGGCATTAAGGAGGGAGGAAGGAAGGGCGCTAATTAGGGAGGGGAGGGCGGGGAGCCGTTCCCAGCCGAGGGGGCGTGGCCAGGACGATGGGCGTGGGCAGGGCCTCAGCGGCGGCGAGGGGCCGTGGTCTGAGCGGGGCCGGGGCCAGCGCTGAGGGGAGCAAAGGGCGGGAAAAGGCTCGGTGCTGCTGAGGGGAAGCGTCGGGAAGGAGGGGACGGAGGGGATATCGTTGGGAAAAAGGGAGACACAAGAGCTCCTGGGGGCCTGAAACCACTAACAGTGGTGGAGGGGAGCCCAACACACTCCTCCTATGTATCCCTATGCTTTACAGAGGGGAAGGCGTGGCTAAAATCCAGGAGAAACAGTGCTGTGGATCCAAGGAATCAGAAGCAGGATCTGTGTGGAGGGCGTCCCTCACGGGAGGCACATGAATCGACCTGAGCGAGGCTGGGGCAGGAGGGTCACGGCCAGCAGAGAAGGGGGACCCTCTGTCCATGCCAAGGCCCAGGGCAGCCCTATCCCGGGAAGCGCGCAGGGAGCGGATCCTTGAGCTGCTGCACGTTGGCGCTGCCCTCGCTCAGCCGGCAGCCCCCTCATTGCCCAGGGGGAGCTGGTGGCAGTGGGGAGTGGGAGAGGGAAACATCTGTCCTACACCTCCATGGCTGCGGCACTGCCAAAGGTGAAGAACGTCAGAGAACTGCCAAACAAGATCCTCCAGCAGGAAAGGCAGACGTTCCCAGCTCCAGGGAATTCCCTGATGTCAGCAGTGGAGGAGCAGGATGAGGAAGATCTCCACGCTTGCGATACTTCTGGCAAGAGCCTCCGTCCCTGCCAGAGCCTCGGTGAGAGCTGCCGGAGCGCAGACGGAGGAAGGCCTTTGGACAGGTGCAAGGTATGAATGATGCACGGTCCCCAGTCGTGGTGTGAGCAGAAACATTTCTTCCAAGCACCTCTGGCTTTTAGAAGAGTTTCACTCTCAGGTTCGAATAGCGTGAGCCTGGAAAGCCAATAGTCGAAATGCTCCGATGTCTGCTACCCAATACTAGACATGAACTCGTGTCTCTCGTAGCAACATCAGGCTTTTTCCCTAAGCCAAGTGCTGGAAGGAGAATTTCTTCTGCAAAACTACTGTGCTTCTGCTGCTTGTTCCATTTTAGAAAGTTTCCTTCGTCGCCCCTGCCTTGATTGAACAGTCCTTTCTCTTCTAACTAGAAGCTCCAGGTTCTCTTCTTACAAGTTGTCTTTGTTTTCTTTGCCCACAGACAGGAGTCCCTGCTTCCCCAGAGCCACGTCGATCTGCAGAGCCTGCTTGTGGCTGAGGATGCAGATGGCCAGGAAAGGCCGGGAAGTAAAAATTGGTAACATTTCTAGTTCCTAGGAAAGAAATATTTCATGAGATCTGGAAAACAAGCATCCCAGCATCTGTGGCATTCCCAGCTGATCAGTCCCGCTGTAGCAAGATTGAGGATGCATCTCCCAGTTCTCCAAGAGCTGAGTAGGTATTAGTAGGGCATTGGACTGCAGCTGGGAACAGCAAAAGTGGCTGGCACAGCAAGTTCAATGTATGGCTGTCCAAGGTCTGTCTTTTGCAAGTTTCCAAGCTTTGCATCATGTTCTTGGGATTCCATTATCACTTTCAACCGAATACTCTACCAGTTAGAGCCATGATTGCCATCAAAAAGGTGAAGTCTGTAATAATAATCTGGTTTTTGGAGGGGAGATTTTCTCTCATCTCTTGCTCTGATCAGCTAGTGTAGTTTTAGAGGAGTTTGTGGTAAAGTCTGTTCTGTGCTGATTTTTTAATGGCTGTTTGACCACCAGACATGTCTGTGCCCTGAAGACATTTTCAGTTTTCATCCAGTTAGTCTAGAAGGTCCACTGAAAAAGTTATTTGATGTAACTCATCTCTCTGAAACCTGGGCAAACAAAATGCTCTGTTTTGGATTACAGGGAGGTGGACTGGTTTTCCTTGGCAAGCATCCTTTTCCTGCTCGTGTTTGCACCGCCGATCGTGTATTACTTCATCATGTCCTGTGACCAGTACCAGTGCTCTCTGACTGACCCACTGCTGGACTTGCTGACAGGGAATAAACATCTGTCTGACATCTGGAACAGGACTCCCACACTGACCTATAGGGCTGCTGGCATCTATTCCCTTTGGGTCACTTTCCAGGTACATTCTTGAGTTATGATCTGGATGCCGGGTCTGGTTTCTCACACGGCTGTTGGATGAATCCTTTTGCACAAAGGATAGTGGAATGTTGAACTGGCATTTACTCTTTGGTGTTTCCCACTTTCCAGGGCTTTTTGGAATCCAAAGGAAGCTTATGTACTTGGAAAAGAAGCATGTAGGGAATATACGCAAATATTCCTTGTGTGACATATGCCTTAATGAGGTTTTGAAGAAAAAGCAACTTTATAGCAGTATCCGTTGGTTTTAAATTCATACACAAGAAATAGATAAAAATAAAACGACGAGGACCTGAATCTAGTTACCAACTGTCCTGCCTCCCCACCAAAAAAGGATGGCAGCCTTACATGAAGTACATCTTTGAGCTGTCTCAAAGCTTAGATGTATTACTAGTCTAAAATCCCAACAGCTAAATATTGCCATATTTGCTTACCCAATACTTAATAGAAACTTAATAGAAACATTCTATTTGGTATGTGTATGTAAGGAATAGTGTTTTGAGGGATTTTGTCTCGTCTGTATTTACTGTGAATACATCCTCTCTCTTCTAGGTGGTTTTGTACATGTCCATCCCTGACTTCTGCCATAAAGTTCTCCCTGGATATGTGGGAGGTGTACAAGAAGGTGCTGTCACCCCTGCTGGTAAGGTATTCCTTGGAATACACGGACACCGTGCAATCTTCTGAAATGATAGTATTTCTGTACCTAGAGTGTTTAATAGCCCATGTGTAGCCAGAGGAAACGTGGGCAGAAGTGCTCTCACCTTCCTCCCGTGTTCAGTTCAAACAAAAATAGAAAGCAATCGATGTCATCTTTTAGAAGAAGTGATAGCATTTCTATCTCTTAGAATTAGTATAACTGTTGATCTGGTAGGCACCATACCAGCAGTGAAAAAGTACTGGTTGATGACTTTGGCACTTGAAATTGTCAGTTGACTGTAGCTGTCCAGGACTATTGCTGGTATTCGACAAGATAGTTTTACCTGCTCAAGCTCCATGAAGCCAAGGGACTTGAACAAAATGTGGGATGTGAACTGTTAGGAGAAGTGGTTTGTTACTCTGGTCAGTTTTGGGGGAAAGCCTAAATTCAGTTTTGTGAGGAGAAAAACTCAGCCTAACAAAGCCTAATGGGTACAGCAGAGTTTAATGGAACACTCAGAAAAGTGCTTTAAGGTATTGAATTGGGAGGACGAGGAGAGAGAAGTTGTTTCATGAGCGCTTGATTGAGCTTCTGTGTATTCTGTGCATAGCCATGTGAATTAAAAGCTGCAGTAATGCGGGGTCAGTAACACTCGATTTTTTTTCTTCATCTTTTAGGTGTCGTGAATAAATATGAAAATCAATGGACTTCAGGCCTGGATCATGACCCATGTGCTTTGGTTTGCAAATGCTTCTTGCTTCCACTTCTTCTCACCTACCATCATTTTTGACAAGTGGATTCCTCTCCTGTGGTGTGCCAATAGCTTGGGATATGCAGTGTCCACGTTTGCAATGATTAAAGGCTACTTTTTCCCTCCCAATGCCAAAGAGTGGTATGTGAATTTTAGTAATGAGAGAAGACGAGGTAATCCGAGATTAAAACTGTTAAATAAAAACCGGGTCTATCAATTGAATGACAGAATATATTTCACTGGCAGAGAGAGCTGAGCCAGTGTATGACAGTGGTTCTTTGCTTCACTAGCACCATCCCCCGTGTTTCATGCTGCACACCATGGGACTGGCAGCCTCAGTGTCACAGATACACCCATCCTAGAAATAGTGAGACTGTTCAGAAGTGTTAGCAAGAGTAAACTCGGGCACTTCTGAAACTCTACAACTTATGTCTATTAATGTAATACTTCAGCTGGGTCAGCTTCTGTTACCTTGCACAGCGTTACATGCTTTGATGATTTTTATTATCACTACATCAAATTAATCTGAATTGTGTAGTCAGAGCAGTAATTACCTGTATTTGTGTAGAACTCTGTACATTTCCAATTTTTTTATGTTTTACAGCAAATTCACTGGAAACTTCTTTTACGACTACATGATGGGGATTGAATTTAACCCTCGAATAGGGAAGTGGTTTGATTTCAAGCTCTTTCTTCAGTGGGCGCCCTGGGATTGTGGCCTGGACTCTGATCAACCTTTCCTTTGCTGCCAAACAAGAGGAGCTGTATGGCGAAGCGACAAACTCCATGATCCTTGTCAATGTCCTTCAGGTAAATTCCAAGGAGGAAATTAGGAAACCAGCTAGGAAGTAAACTAATATTAAAGTAGGAAAAGAAGTCCTTCTATGGAAATGAAAATGAAGTGTTTTTTCCTGGCCTGAAACAAGCTCATTCAGTGATGGTGTGCTGGGACTTCTTTGGATTTATTGCCTGATCTGTGGAAATGGAAGCCTGCTCAATAGGAGCTCTATCGGCCCTCTTTGTAACGCTGTGACTCTAAGCTGAAGAGAGATTGGGCTGATCAACTGTGAGTTCACTTCCCAAGCGTTCGTCCTTGAGTTGTACACTTGCCTTAGTCATCCTACTGTTGCTTTATCTGTGTAGATAGATAGATAGGTAGGTAGATATTGTGTATCCACATAGCTTGTATTTATGTGATAGTTCTTCCTAACTGTGTTCAGAAACGTCTGGTTTTGAAGTGCTAACATAAAAACACCAATGAGTTGTGAGATCACATCACAAGGCAGCACAGACATTAGGCTGATGCTGTTAGACAGGGTAACTGGTGACAGTGCTCTGTTATTACTGTGAAATTATTCTGTTGCAGGGTATTTTTGTTCTGGACTTCTTTTGGAATGAAGCCTGGTACTTGAAAACCATTGCTATCTGCCATGATCATTTGGGATGGTATTTGGGCTGGGGAGACTGTGTTTGGTTGCCTTCCCTCTCTACTTTGCAGGTAAAAATGTGGACACTGTGGATTTGGGCTAAGAGGAAGGAAACTTTGCAGAAACATTCTTCTCAGCAGGTTAATGTGCACCTTAAATGTTTCTAGGCGGTTTGACTGTTGAGAAATCCTTGCAACATTCTTTGTAACAATTCCTGGGTAGGAAGGCTTCCTGTCCGTGCCCAGATTGGACATCTTTTCCTCTCCTGCCCTTCTTTTGTGCCTCTTTCTGTCACTGTCTGTTGTGTCTGTATACTTTTCTGAATCCTTTTGGTTTCCTTTTTTTCTAAATCCTTTCCGTTTCCTTTTTTTTTTTACTCCTGCTTGTTGAGGGTCTTTTGGTTAGCGGTGGTTTGTTTGTGTTTTGTTCCTTGCTTTTTCCTTCTGTCCGGTTTGCATCCTTGCAACTTCTCTCTTCTTGTTTCAGGAAGAAGTGCAATTTTGGAGAGAGAAAGAGAGAAGGAAACTGTTGGATGCAGAGTTTTTTGAAAGTTTTCTGCAGTTTTACTGTTGCAGTAGATTTTTCTACTCTTTCTTCTGGTCTGTTGTGGGCCACTGTAGTCGAGGAATTGGTCTGGCATGCTGAGCCTCTGTTGGAAGTAAATGTCTGATTGTTTTTGTGCTCCCCAGGGTCTGTATTTGGTTTACCAGCCTGTCCAGCTGTGCACAGCCCATGCCGTAGGGGTCTTGATGCTGGGCTTGCTGGGCTATTCCATCTTCAGAATGACCAACCACCAGAAGGACCTCTTCCGTCGTACCAATGGCAAGTGCAGGATCTGGGGGAAGAAGCCGGAGTCCATCGAGTGCTCCTACGTGTCCGTGGATGGGCCCAAGCACTACAGCAAGCTGATGACCTCTGGCTTTTGGGGCTGGGCACGTCATTTCAACTGCACGGGAGACCTGATGGGCTCGCTGGCCTATTGCCTGGCTTGTGGCTTTGAGCACATCCTGCCTTACTTCTACATCGTTTACATGACCACTCTGCTCACCCAGCGCTGCATTCGGGACGAGCACGGTTGTTGCAGCAAAGATGGGAAGGACTGGAAGCACTACACTGCTGCAGTGCCCTACCGGCTCTACCCGGCAGATTTTAAGGCTAATGCAGGATCCAGGGGAAAGAAAAAAGAAGAAACATGCAGGCATGCCATGTTTAAAGTGTTTAAACTGAAGTGGGGCACTGAAATGTCCCATTTTTTTAGAGGATTCTTTTAATTGGAATTGAATCATGCCGCAACCGGGCCAGGAGACACTTCAGAGACAGAGTCAGAGAAGCGGGTATTTGCTTTATTCGGCGCGCCGGGTGTGTGGGGATCGCTCCTCCAAACACACACCTGGTGCTCTCTACAACACAAGTATTATGGGTTAAATTAGGAATATTCATCACATTCCTTGGGACAGGTGTGGTTATACAAATTATTTCTCGGAAGTCATTAGCATATGGGCCACGCATGCGCTGTGTGTCCTGGTGGCCGCGCTGAGGAAGGCCTCTCCTCTTCCTCGGGGGTCTTTTCTGATGAAGGCCAGTAGTCTTCCTCTCAGTGAACTTTTTCACCTTTCTCCCTGGGCATGCGTAGTCCTTTGAGGAATGTTTCAGCGGTCTCTGAGATGATCCTTGTGCCCTCTATCTTGACAAGAGTAGGGCAAATTTGGTTTCTTAGGTTTTGTAATTACAGTCTGCTGTCTGAACTAACGTTTGCTGTCTCCCAATAGTTAACTCGTGCTTCCATGAGTTAGCTATTGACTGCCCCTTCCTCATTTCTGAAGAAGTATGTTTTTTTCCCAAAGCCTGTAGTGGTAGGTCAGGGCAGTAGACAGAAGGTGGCACAGGTTTGCAGCTGGCACCTGCCCACAGGGCCAGGGAAGGCACCTGGGTGCTTTCCTGTGGCTAGACTGGTTACTGCACTTTCCATCTCTACCAGTTGTTTTGAGGGTAGAGAAAGGTATTTTGAGGGCTGCAATGGGCCCAGCACCATGGGAGCAACTCCAGCATCTCAACATTTCCTGTGGGCTCCATGCCCATGGCTTACGAGGCTGCAGACCCAGCTGGTCAAAGGCGCAGCCCTGCCTCCCATTTCAGGGGAAGAAAGAGGAAGAGTTTTGTCAGGGCTCAACCTGAAATGACCTTTTGCCATTTCTGATTCTTCTCCCAGCATTGGAGAGGAGCAGCATCTCTGTCCCTGCCACCCGCTGGCCCTTGGAATGCACACATGAGCCCACGTATCACTTCAGGTGAAGCCAAGTGGCCGCCTCAGTTTGAAAGGGCGGCTGTTGTTTCACTGTTGCATTTCTTGGCTTGTTACAGCCCCTCCTGCCTGGACTACAGCCTGTGCTTGAAGACACAAAAGTGCCATGATGCCTGGAGGAAAGGCATCAAAAGCTTGACAAAGGCTGAAGGGAACACTCTGATCACCCCTTTTCCCAAGAGGGTTCTTTAGCTGAAGTTGCTAACCAGGAGCAGACTTGACACCCCGGCATGGGTTTGTGGTTCTTTTATTTCTCGAGTCCTCACTCCTGCGTGGGACTCGGCAACCGGGTGCTGCAGAGGCTCCGGCAAGGCATCAAAGACGCCCGCCCCGCAGCCAAGGGTGGCGCAAGATCTCCTCCAGCGCTGGCCTGTCCGCGGGGTGCTTGGACAAACACCAGCGGATCAGATGTTGGCACTCTGGGGAGAGAAGCCAGAAAGCGCCGGTCACTTGCAGAAGGCTCCTGCCCAGCTGCTCCCGGCGCCCGCAGGGCCCGGGCCGTGCTGCGTGTGCTCAGAGCTGTGCCGGCCTCCCGGCTGACTCTGCCCTTTGCGGGACAGCGGCACGGCAGGACACGCGCCACCTCCTGCAGCCAAGCGGGCCACACCGACCCCACCGTGGTCACGGGCCGCCGCCTGCGGCCAGCCCTTGAGGGCAGATCGACCTCCCGCGGAGCTGCGTGAGGGCCACGCTGGGCTGCGCGGTGCCATCTGCCAAAGCCTGCCTTCTTGAGGCCGGACACCAACCTGGAGAGACCTGCTGCCAGAAGAAGAGCTGCCCCGACACGATGCCACGGTCGTCCTGGAAGGGCTCGTTCCCGCAGACCATGACGTACAGCAGCACGCCCAGGGACCAGATGGTCGCCGAATGGCCGTGGTAGCAGCCAAGGCAGATCCACTCGGGTGGGCTGTACAGGTGTGTTCCTAGGGGACACAGGCGGCGCTGTCCAGGCGCAGGCTGCTGCCTTCCAGAGCCTGGTGCCAGCCTCCTGGCAGAAGCAGGGGCTGCACCAGTGGCCACAACTTCCCCCCGGGGCCAGCCGCCGTCCCCCAGCCAATTGGCCAAAGCCAGGAAACCGTTCTGCAAGGCAGACAAGGCCAGCGGAGCAGCCCAAGCCCTTGCGGGCCTGCCAAGCCGAGCGGCCGGGGCCTGGCTTTGGCAGCCCCCCTCTGTGGGCAGGGCCGGCAGCCGGCTCCTGGGGCACAGCATCTGGCCCGTGCCAAAGGGCAGCCGGCAGCCGGCTGAATGCCGCAGCCCGCAGCCCAGGAGGGAACGGGGCCGTGCAGTGCCTGGCACTGGGAGCGGGGCCCGGCCTGTGGGCTCACCGGCAAATTGCGTGAAGGCCTGCTCCTGGAGGAAGGTGCCGCAACCGAAGTCGATGAGCTTCAGGTCGCCACTCTCCGGGTCCACGAGGAGGTTCTCCGGCTTGATGTCCCGGTGCAGGACGCCGCAGGCGGTGCAGTGCCGCACGGCCTCCAGCACCTGGCAGAAAAGCCAGCGCGCCATCTCCTCGCACAGGAAGCCCTGCTCCAGCAGGAAGTCCAGGAGATCCTGCGATGACTCCGGACGCTCCATGACCAGCAGGAAGCTGTCAGGCAGCTCAAACCAGTCGAGGAGCTGGATGATGTTGTGGCAGCCAGAGCCCACCTTCTCCATGAGCACAATCTCCATGGGAACGCGGGTGCCGTCGGGCTGTGGGGAGGAGACAGTGCCTCCAGCAGGCCTGATGCTGCCCTGGGGCTGCTGTGCTGCCCCGTGCCTGGGATGCCCCAGTGCCCCCTTGGGCAGCCTCCCTGGTGCTTGGGCTTCCTCCCGCCCAGGGGATGCTTGGGGGGTGCCCCCCTGCCCGGCCCCACCACCGGTGTTTGGCATCCCCGGGCCCGCCCTGCTCCGGCTCGCACGCTGAGCCCACGCCCGCTCCCCCCGCCCTGCGCCGCCTCCCGCCCTCGGGGCCCGGCCTTATCCCTGCCCGCCACGCCCCGCTCTGGCGCTCTGGCGCCGTGGCCCCGCTCACTCACTCACCAGCTCGTACCACTGCACCACGCTCTCCCGGGCCACGCGTTTGATGGCCACCTGCAAGCCCACGAGAGACGGGGCTGAGCTCAAGCCCTGCCCCGCCCCTGGCCCTCGTCCCGCGCCCCGCCGTCCCGGCCACTTACCGGGCTCCCGTCCGAGAGGCGGATGCCCGAGAAAACGGTGCCGAAGCCACCGCTGCCCAGCTGCGGGCCCAGCTGGTACAGCTCCTGCAGCTTCTTCTTTTGCCCTGCGACCGAGACCGAGCCATCAGCCTTGCGCCCAGGGCCCCCCCGGCCAAGTGCCCGCGAGTGAAGCGGGCCGAGCCACCGCGGGCCACCTTGCTCTGACCTGCTTCCTGCTGCGCGCCGGGCAGCGGCCACCGCCTTGCAGCCGTCGGGCTGGCGAGCGCCAGAGCTGGGGCAGGGGAGCGCGCAGAGGCGGCTGCAGGAGCCGGAGGGCAGCGGGGCAGGGCGGCACCGTCGCTGTCCCCGGCGTCGTGGGCTGGACTCTGCTCTTGAGGACTGCCGGGGCTACAGCCCGAGGACTCGCACAGGGGGGTGTCAGGAGCAGCTGCAAACCAGAGAGGGGTTTTTTGAAGCTGTGGCATCAGAAGCACTGGAAACAGCCAGGGACTCGGCTGCTCTCAAGGGCCCTGGCCTGGCCTGCGGATGCCCCTCAAGAGCCCCAAGGGAGCCTCAGAGAGCTCCTCAGATCTCACCTGCTACCAGCAAGGCCTTCCTGGTAGTCGGTGGCCGTCTCGGAGCAGCTTCCTGGAGATGGAGGAACCTCCTGGGTGTCTTGAGGCTCGTCTCCGCCACCAGGCAAGAGCTGTTGCCAGCTGGCGCAGCCGGCACAGCGTCCTGGGAGCTGTGGGCCGGCAACTGCTGGCTCCAGCTCACTCGCTGCTCCAGCACCTGCTCCTGACAAGGCTCCCCTGGATCGGGCTGGGCTCCCACTTGGACTTCTGGGCTTTCCCTGGCAACGTCAGTTGTCAGGGTTGTGCCCGTGTTGTTGAAGTCCATGAGTCCAAGGGAGCTGGGAGACCTGTGCACAGGCTCTGCACTTTCTGCAGGCTGACTGCAGGTCTCACGGAGCGTCTGCGGGCGATGGAGGCTGTCAGAGATAGCGGACGCTCCTGGCGGGATGGAGGATCTCTGACAGCCTGAGCTTCTTGCCTGGATGGCGGCTCTCTGATGGTGTGCCATCCTTGCAAGGCTTGAGGCTCTCCCAGGGATGGAGAATCTTGCTGGGAGCAGCCTCTTGAAGGGATGGAGGCTCCTGGAGGAGCTGGCCGAGCCACAGCAGGGCAGGTGGCCTCGCTTCAGCAGCTCCTCCAGTTCTTTCCACAAGGCCTGCCACATCCCAGAGTAGAGCGGCACCCATGTCCCATTGCGAGCCCAGAGCAGCAGCATCAGTTCCTGCAGCTCCTGGGCCACTGCCACGCAGGGGCCGCAGCTGCAGGGGCTGTCCAGGGGGCTCGCGGGAGCACGTGGCCGCTTGCGAGGGGTGGCCCGAGGCCTGGAGGACCTGGGAGCCGCAGGGGCTCCTCGCTTCCTCCGTGAGCCTCTGGGCTGCACCCCGGGGCGCTTGCGCCTCTTCGCTGTCCTTGTCTGCCGCCTCCGTGGTTGCCAGTGGCCAACGGCCCACCAGACAGCCACAGCGGCCAACAGCAGGACAAGCACAATCACTGGGACAACACCGTCACACATGGCTCCGGCACGTCCCATCGCGACTGCACTGGCAGCTGCAGGTGCTGGCCCGTGTTACATAGCGACTGCGCGGTGATGTCACAGTGCTGTGGGCCAGGACAGCCGGGTGACATCCCAGCCCCGCCTCTCGCCAGCGCTCAGCCCCTTTGTGCCGTCATAGCCCTGGGCCCACCTCAGGGATCAGCAGAACCAGCTCATGCCTAAGGATGCACATGGCCAGAAAAAGCCTGGCAGCAAGAACAGGAGCTCAGCCTGCTGCAGTGAATCATTCCCTGCAGCAAGTGGCACATCAGGAAGAGTGCTGCTGCCACCAGTGTCAAGCCCATGGCTCCCAGGACACTGCAGCGGTACCAACTGGCAACAGCCACTACTCTGTGCCTGCGAAGATCTTCCAGAGACAAAGGGAGTTGAAGTTCCTGTGTCTCTGGGGAGCTCTCCTGAACTGGCTGTCGAGGGCAGGAAGAGTTTTCTGTAACAGCTCACCGACTTCTGCGTTGCCTCTGTTCTAAACAAGTCAGGATTTCCCAAGGAGCGCTCATGGTGCTCTCACTGCTCTGGTTTTGACGGGCATAGGGTTCCTTTTTTCCCAGTTGCTGGCACACACTGGGTTCAGATGCACCATGGGAATGCTGTGGATCAAACAGGGGTGGTTTGCTTTCTGCTGAGCAGGGCTTGCCCTCTTCAGGGACTTTGCAGTGTCCCTTGGTACAGTGCACGTTTTCCACGGCGAAGGGAGGGAGGAGTGTTGAAGACAGAGGCAAAGAATGCATTAAACACCTGTGCTGTGTCCCTGGCCCTGTTTGTCAGGTGACCATCCACATCCTGGAAGGGGACAATGTTACTTCTACAATGTTTCTTTCCATGCATATATTTAAAACCACTCTTTTTATTGGGCCCCACATTTCTGGCCACCTTCCTCTCCAGCTGAGCTTTCAGTGCACCAAAGTTCTCCCTACAGTGGCGAGAAACATCTCTGGGGAAGGAATGAGAAGGAGGTGTCTTTACAAACTATCTGTGGGCCTGATGGTAGATAAAGCCAGATACTGATAGGTGAAAGAAGCAGCAAAGGGAGGAACCCTAAATTCCATAGGAATTCCACTAATTGACACAGACTGTTACTCACTCAAGACTCTGCTAATCCCTGGATTTAGAGAAAAAGAACAGAGACAGGAGCAAAAGAATGGGGGGGGGTAGGGGGGTAGACATTAGAAAGGGGGTTTGTATTAAGCCATTTGGGAAGTCTGTACCTCTCAAGTAGCTCAGCCAGTGGGGAAAGAGAGAGGGAAATGCAGCTGGGAAATTAGGAGATAAAGGAAGCTGCGTCCTCTATCAACTTGAGAGATCCCGTGGGAAATGCCCATGACCTCTCCCTTTATTCGATCAAAGTAACAGGACTGCTCTGTCTCTTGTTTGGACGTACAGCTGTGGTGTTTGAGGACTAATTTTCCTGACATCCGTATCCTTCTTGTGACCTTGCTTCCACTGGGCACACAGCTTCCTTTTCCATCCTCTTTGCCAGAGAAGAAGCCTTCTGCCTCGCCTGCTTGGCTTTCGACATTTGGGAATCTCCTGCTGCTGTGCCCTTAGGAGGTGATGTTTCAAAATTGACCAGCACGGATGGACCCCAGCACCTGCAAAAACATTGTCCCTGGAGACCCTGCTTAGCAGTTCCCTGAGCAGTCTGAAGTCTGCTCTCCTCATGGCCCGAGCTGAGGTTTTGCTGGCCCTTTTCCTCTTGTCAGAGGTTTGAAACTCGATTGATTTGTGGTCGCTGTGGCCAAGACGGCCGCCAGTCCCCACCTGGCTCAGGGCACGTGGGACTCAGAGGGCGGCCTGGCTCCAGGGGGGCTGAGCTGGAGAGTCCTGGGCTGCGGGGGGCTTCCCGCTTTCCTGGGAGGAGACTCCCTGGGGAGGAAGAAGGGTCTGGCATGAGCCACAAGGCCCCTGGCCGAGGGACGGTAGCGGGGGACGTGTGCGTAGCGGATGCTGTCTGGGAGGAGCTGTGGCAAGGAGTGGGTGTGGGGCTGGGGGTGTCCCAGAGCTCAGTGAGGGTGTTCCCCCAGCCCAGCAGGCAGAAAGCCCCTGGCTCACAGCAGGAGCCAAGTTCCAGGTCACCAGGAACAGCCCCCGCCCTCACCAGTGCTCCCAGCCTCCCACAAAGGTTGGTTATGCCCATGGGTGCTGCCAAGGTTCCCCATGGGAACAGGGCTGGACACCCTAAAAAGGGGGGTCAACACCCCAGGGGCAAAGCCAGTGCAGGGGAGAATGAGTGGGATGAGTGTGAGAGGACCACCTCTACCCCTCCCATCCCGCACCAGGGAGCAGGGACTTTCCTGGGACAGCTCCAGGAGGATATTCAGGACCATCCTTGCCTGGGACAGGGGTGCCAAGGAGATCCAGGAGGGATCAGTGTCCAGCTCTGTGTCCTGGGACACCCTGCACCCTGTTCCCCATAGCCCTGATTTTCAGGAAGGAGCCACAGGAGCCTCCTGGCCATTGCTGGATTTTTCTTTCAGGAATTCGCTGTGGAGCTCGTTTGTCTTTTTTTGCCTCTTTCGGAGCTCCTGTAAAAACGGCCTTGGAGCTGGAAGGGGCGGGGCGGGGCGGGGCGGGGCAGGGCGGAGAAGAGCCAGCTGGGGAAGTCTTGAGGGCTTCTGTGGCTCTGGCAGCCTGCTTTCCTCCTCTCCCTTTGGTGGAGGTGTGGGCTGGCAACGGAGCATCTTCCCCGGGTGGCCGCGGTGCCCCGGATCCCTGCCCTGAGCGGAGGGACAACACTGGGCGTCTCTGGCCTGCCGCACGCAGCCAGGCTGCCGCACAGAGCTCCTCGAAAGCCCTGCCCTTGGCCGCAGGGGGCCGAATTAGTGAGGCATTAAGGAGGGAGGAAGGAAGGGCGCTAATTAGGGAGGGGAGGGCGGGGAGCCGTTCCCAGCCGAGGGGGCGTGGCCAGGACGATGGGCGTGGGCAGGGCCTCAGCGGCGGCGAGGGGCCGTGGTCTGAGCGGGGCCGGGGCCAGCGCTGAGGGGAGCAAAGGGCGGGAAAAGGCTCGGTGCTGCTGAGGGGAAGCGTCGGGAAGGAGGGGACGGAGGGGATATCGTTGGGAAAAAGGGAGACACAAGAGCTCCTGGGGGCCTGAAACCACTAACAGTGGTGGAGGGGAGCCCAACACACTCCTCCTATGTATCCCTATGCTTTACAGAGGGGAAGGCGTGGCTAAAATCCAGGAGAAACAGTGCTGTGGATCCAAGGAATCAGAAGCAGGATCTGTGTGGAGGGCGTCCCTCACGGGAGGCACATGAATCGACCTGAGCGAGGCTGGGGCAGGAGGGTCACGGCCAGCAGAGAAGGGGGACCCTCTGTCCATGCCAAGGCCCAGGGCAGCCCTATCCCGGGAAGCGCGCAGGGAGCGGATCCTTGAGCTGCTGCACGTTGGCGCTGCCCTCGCTCAGCCGGCAGCCCCCTCATTGCCCAGGGGGAGCTGGTGGCAGTGGGGAGTGGGAGAGGGAAACATCTGTCCTACACCTCCATGGCTGCGGCACTGCCAAAGGTGAAGAACGTCAGAGAACTGCCAAACAAGATCCTCCAGCAGGAAAGGCAGACGTTCCCAGCTCCAGGGAATTCCCTGATGTCAGCAGTGGAGGAGCAGGATGAGGAAGATCTCCACGCTTGCGATACTTCTGGCAAGAGCCTCCGTCCCTGCCAGAGCCTCGGTGAGAGCTGCCGGAGCGCAGACGGAGGAAGGCCTTTGGACAGGTGCAAGGTATGAATGATGCACGGTCCCCAGTCGTGGTGTGAGCAGAAACATTTCTTCCAAGCACCTCTGGCTTTTAGAAGAGTTTCACTCTCAGGTTCGAATAGCGTGAGCCTGGAAAGCCAATAGTCGAAATGCTCCGATGTCTGCTACCCAGTACTAGACATGAACTCGTGTCTCTCGTAGCAACATCAGGCTTTTTCCCTAAGCCAAGTGCTGGAAGGAGAATTTCTTCTGCAAAACTACTGTGCTTCTGCTGCTTGTTCCATTTTAGAAAGTTTCCTTCGTCGCCCCTGCCTTGATTGAACAGTCCTTTCTCTTCTAACTAGAAGCTCCAGGTTCTCTTCTTACAAGTTGTCTTTGTTTTCTTTGCCCACAGTCAGGAGTCCCTGCTTCCCCAGAGCCACGTCGATCTGCAGAGCCTGCTTGTGGCTGAGGATGCAGATGGCCAGGAAAGGCCGGGAAGTAAAAATTGGTAACATTTCTAGTTCCTAGGAAAGAAATATTTCATGAGATCTGGAAAACAAGCATCCCAGCATCTGTGGCATTCCCAGCTGATCAGTCCCGCTGTAGCAAGATTGAGGATGCATCTCCCAGTTCTCCAAGAGCTGAGTAGGTATTAGTAGGGCATTGGACTGCAGCTGGGAACAGCAAAAGTGGCTGGCACAGCAAGTTCAATGTATGGCTGTCCAAGGTCTGTCTTTTGCAAGTTTCCAAGCTTTGCATCATGTTCTTGGGATTCCATTATCACTTTCAACCGAATACTCTACCAGTTAGAGCCATGATTGCCATCAAAAAGGTGAAGTCTGTAATAATTGGTTTTTGGAGGGGAGATTTTCTCTCATCTCTTGCTCTGATCAGCTAGTGTAGTTTTAGAGGAGTTTGTGGTAAAGTCTGTTCTGTGCTGATTTTTTAATGGCTGTTTGACCACCAGACATGTCTGTGCCCTGAAGACATTTTCAGTTTTCATCCAGTTAGTCTAGAAGGTCCACTGAAAAAGTTATTTGATGTAACTCATCTCTCTGAAACCTGGGCAAACAAAATGCTCTGTTTTGGATTACAGGGAGGTGGACTGGTTTTCCTTGGCAAGCATCCTTTTCCTGCTCGTGTTTGCACCGCCGATCGTGTATTACTTCATCATGTCCTGTGACCAGTACCAGTGCTCTCTGACTGACCCACTGCTGGACTTGCTGACAGGGAATAAACATCTGTCTGACATCTGGAACAGGACTCCCACACTGACCTATAGGGCTGCTGGCATCTATTCCCTTTGGGTCACTTTCCAGGTACATTCTTGAGTTATGATCTGGATGCTGGGTCTGGTTTCTCACACGGCTGTTGGATGAATCCTTTTGCACAAAGGATAGTGGAATGTTGAACTGGCATTTACTCTTTGGTGTTTCCCACTTTCCAGGGCTTTTTGGAATCCAAAGGAAGCTTATGTACTTGGAAAAGAAGCATGTAGGGAATATACGCAAATATTCCTTGTGTGACATATGCCTTAATGAGGTTTTGAAGAAAAAGCAACTTTATAGCAGTATCCGTTGGTTTTAAATTCATACACAAGAAATAGATAAAAATAAAACGACGAGGACCTGAATCTAGTTACCAACTGTCCTGCCTCCCCACCAAAAAAGGATGGCAGCCTTACATGAAGTACATCTTTGAGCTGTCTCAAAGCTTAGATGTATTACTAGTCTAAAATCCCAACAGCTAAATATTGCCATATTTGCTTACCCAATACTTAATAGAAACTTAATAGAAACATTCTATTTGGTATGTGTATGTAAGGAATAGTGTTTTGAGGGATTTTGTCTCGTCTGTATTTACTGTGAATACATCCTCTCTCTTCTAGGTGGTTTTGTACATGTCCATCCCTGACTTCTGCCATAAAGTTCTCCCTGGATATGTGGGAGGTGTACAAGAAGGTGCTGTCACCCCTGCTGGTAAGGTATTCCTTGGAATACACGGACACCGTGCAATCTTCTGAAATGATAGTATTTCTGTACCTAGAGTGTTTAATAGCCCATGTGTAGCCAGAGGAAACGTGGGCAGAAGTGCTCTCACCTTCCTCCCGTGTTCAGTTCAAACAAAAATAGAAAGCAATCGATGTCATCTTTTAGAAGAAGTGATAGCATTTCTATCTCTTAGAATTAGTATAACTGTTGATCTGGTAGGCACCATACCAGCAGTGAAAAAGTACTGGTTGATGACTTTGGCACTTGAAATTGTCAGTTGACTGTAGCTGTCCAGGACTGTTGCTGGTATTCGACAAGATAGTTTTACCTGCTCAAGCTCCATGAAGCCAAGGGACTTGAACAAAATGTGGGATGTGAACTGTTAGGAGAAGTGGTTTGTTACTCTGGTCAGTTTTGGGGGAAAGCCTAAATTCAGTTTTGTGAGGAGAAAAACTCAGCCTAACAAAGCCTAATGGGTACAGCAGAGTTTAATGGAACACTCAGAAAAGTGCTTTAAGGTATTGAATTGGGAGGACGAGGAGAGAGAAGTTGTTTCATGAGCGCTTGATTGAGCTTCTGTGTATTCTGTGCATAGCCATGTGAATTAAAAGCTGCAGTAATGCGGGGTCAGTAACACTCGATTTTTTTTCTTCATCTTTTAGGTGTCGTGAATAAATATGAAAATCAATGGACTTCAGGCCTGGATCATGACCCATGTGCTTTGGTTTGCAAATGCTTCTTGCTTCCACTTCTTCTCACCTACCATCATTTTTGACAAGTGGATTCCTCTCCTGTGGTGTGCCAATAGCTTGGGATATGCAGTGTCCACGTTTGCAATGATTAAAGGCTACTTTTTCCCTCCCAATGCCAAAGAGTGGTATGTGAATTTTAGTAATGAGAGAAGACGAGGTAATCCGAGATTAAAACTGTTAAATAAAAACCGGGTCTATCAATTGAATGACAGAATATATTTCACTGGCAGAGAGAGCTGAGCCAGTGTATGACAGTGGTTCTTTGCTTCACTAGCACCATCCCCCGTGTTTCATGCTGCACACCATGGGACTGGCAGCCTCAGTGTCACAGATACACCCATCCTAGAAATAGTGAGACTGTTCAGAAGTGTTAGCAAGAGTAAACTCGGGCACTTCTGAAACTCTACAACTTATGTCTATTAATGTAATACTTCAGCTGGGTCAGCTTCTGTTACCTTGCACAGCGTTACATGCTTTGATGATTTTTATTATCACTACATCAAATTAATCTGAATTGTGTAGTCAGAGCAGTAATTACCTGTATTTGTGTAGAACTCTGTACATTTCCAATTTTTTTATGTTTTACAGCAAATTCACTGGAAACTTCTTTTACGACTACGTGATGGGGATTGAATTTAACCCTCGAATAGGGAAGTGGTTTGATTTCAAGCTCTTTCTTCAGTGGGCGCCCTGGGATTGTGGCCTGGACTCTGATCAACCTTTCCTTTGCTGCCAAACAAGAGGAGCTGTATGGCGAAGCGACAAACTCCATGATCCTTGTCAATGTCCTTCAGGTAAATTCCAAGGAGGAAATTAGGAAACCAGCTAGGAAGTAAACTAATATTAAAGTAGGAAAAGAAGTCCTTCTATGGAAATGAAAATGAAGTGTTTTTTCCTGGCCTGAAACAAGCTCATTCAGTGATGGTGTGCTGGGACTTCTTTGGATTTATTGCCTGATCTGTGGAAATGGAAGCCTGCTCAATAGGAGCTCTATCGGCCCTCTTTGTAACGCTGTGACTCTAAGCTGAAGAGAGATTGGGCTGATCAACTGTGAGTTCACTTCCCAAGCGTTCGTCCTTGAGTTGTACACTTGCCTTAGTCATCCTACTGTTGCTTTATCTGTGTAGATAGATAGATAGGTAGGTAGATATTGTGTATCCACATAGCTTGTATTTATGTGATAGTTCTTCCTAACTGTGTTCAGAAACGTCTGGTTTTGAAGTGCTAACATAAAAACACCAATGAGTTGTGAGATCACATCACAAGGCAGCACAGACATTAGGCTGATGCTGTTAAACAGGGTAACTGGTGACAGTGCTCTGTTATTACTGTGAAATTATTCTGTTGCAGGGTATTTTTGTTCTGGACTTCTTTTGGAATGAAGCCTGGTACTTGAAAACCATTGCTATCTGCCATGATCATTTGGGATGGTATTTGGGCTGGGGAGACTGTGTTTGGTTGCCTTCCCTCTCTACTTTGCAGGTAAAAATGTGGACACTGTGGATTTGGGCTAAGAGGAAGGAAACTTTGCAGAAACATTCTTCTCAGCAGGTTAATGTGCACCTTAAATGTTTCTAGGCGGTTTGACTGTTGAGAAATCCTTGCAACATTCTTTGTAACAATTCCTGGGTAGGAAGGCTTCCTGTCCGTGCCCAGATTGGACATCTTTTCCTCTCCTGCCCTTCTTTTGTGCCTCTTTCTGTCACTGTCTGTTGTGTCTGTATACTTTTCTGAATCCTTTTGGTTTCCTTTTTTTCTAAATCCTTTCCGTTTCCTTTTTTTTTTTACTCCTGCTTGTTGAGGGTCTTTTGGTTAGCGGTGGTTTGTTTGTGTTTTGTTCCTTGCTTTTTCCTTCTGTCCGGTTTGCATCCTTGCAACTTCTCTCTTCTTGTTTCAGGAAGAAGTGCAATTTTGGAGAGAGAAAGAGAGAAGGAAACTGTTGGATGCAGAGTTTTTTGAAAGTTTTCTGCAGTTTTACTGTTGCAGTAGATTTTTCTACTCTTTCTTCTGGTCTGTTGTGGGCCACTGTAGTCGAGGAATTGGTCTGGCATGCTGAGCCTCTGTTGGAAGTAAATGTCTGATTGTTTTTGTGCTCCCCAGGGTCTGTATTTGGTTTACCAGCCTGTCCAGCTGTGCACAGCCCATGCCGTAGGGGTCTTGATGCTGGGCTTGCTGGGCTATTCCATCTTCAGAATGACCAACCACCAGAAGGACCTCTTCCGTCGTACCAATGGCAAGTGCAGGATCTGGGGGAAGAAGCCGGAGTCCATCGAGTGCTCCTACGTGTCCGTGGATGGGCCCAAGCACTACAGCAAGCTGATGACCTCTGGCTTTTGGGGCTGGGCACGTCATTTCAACTGCACGGGAGACCTGATGGGCTCGCTGGCCTATTGCCTGGCTTGTGGCTTTGAGCACATCCTGCCTTACTTCTACATCGTTTACATGACCACTCTGCTCACCCAGCGCTGCATTCGGGACGAGCACGGTTGTTGCAGCAAAGATGGGAAGGACTGGAAGCACTACACTGCTGCAGTGCCCTACCGGCTCTACCCGGCAGATTTTAAGGCTAATGCAGGATCCAGGGGAAAGAAAAAAGAAGAAACATGCAGGCATGCCATGTTTAAAGTGTTTAAACTGAAGTGGGGCACTGAAATGTCCCATTTTTTTAGAGGATTCTTTTAATTGGAATTGAATCATGCCGCAACCGGGCCAGGAGACACTTCAGAGACAGAGTCAGAGAAGCGGGTATTTGCTTTATTCGGCGCGCCGGGTGTGTGGGGATCGCTCCTCCAAACACACACCTGGTGCTCTCTACAACACAAGTATTATGGGTTAAATTAGGAATATTCATCACATTCCTTGGGACAGGTGTGGTTATACAAATTATTTCTCGGAAGTCATTAGCATATGGGCCACGCATGCGCTGTGTGTCCTGGTGGCCGCGCTGAGGAAGGCCTCTCCTCTTCCTCGGGGGTCTTTTCTGATGAAGGCCAGTAGTCTTCCTCTCAGTGAACTTTTTCACCTTTCTCCCTGGGCATGCGTAGTCCTTTGAGGAATGTTTCAGCGGTCTCTGAGATGATCCTTGTGCCCTCTATCTTGACAAGAGTAGGGCAAATTTGGTTTCTTAGGTTTTGTAATTACAGTCTGCTGTCTGAACTAACGTTTGCTGTCTCCCAATAGTTAACTCGTGCTTCCATGAGTTAGCTATTGACTGCCCCTTCCTCATTTCTGAAGAAGTATGTTTTTTTCCCAAAGCCTGTAGTGGTAGGTCAGGGCAGTAGACAGAAGGTGGCACAGGTTTGCAGCTGGCACCTGCCCACAGGGCCAGGGAAGGCACCTGGGTGCTTTCCTGTGGCTAGACTGGTTACTGCACTTTCCATCTCTACCAGTTGTTTTGAGGGTAGAGAAAGGTATTTTGAGGGCTGCAATGGGCCCAGCACCATGGGAGCAACTCCAGCATCTCAACATTTCCTGTGGGCTCCATGCCCATGGCTTACGAGGCTGCAGACCCAGCTGGTCAAAGGCGCAGCCCTGCCTCCCATTTCAGGGGAAGAAAGAGGAAGAGTTTTGTCAGGGCTCAACCTGAAATGACCTTTTGCCATTTCTGATTCTTCTCCCAGCATTGGAGAGGAGCAGCATCTCTGTCCCTGCCACCCGCTGGCCCTTGGAATGCACACATGAGCCCACGTATCACTTCAGGTGAAGCCAAGTGGCCGCCTCAGTTTGAAAGGGCGGCTGTTGTTTCACTGTTGCATTTCTTGGCTTGTTACAGCCCCTCCTGCCTGGACTACAGCCTGTGCTTGAAGACACAAAAGTGCCATGATGCCTGGAGGAAAGGCATCAAAAGCTTGACAAAGGCTGAAGGGAACACTCTGATCACCCCTTTTCCCAAGAGGGTTCTTTAGCTGAAGTTGCTAACCAGGAGCAGACTTGACACCCCGGCATGGGTTTGTGGTTCTTTTATTTCTCGAGTCCTCACTCCTGCGTGGGACTCGGCAACCGGGTGCTGCAGAGGCTCCGGCAAGGCATCAAAGACGCCCGCCCCGCAGCCAAGGGTGGCGCAAGATCTCCTCCAGCGCTGGCCTGTCCGCGGGGTGCTTGGACAAACACCAGCGGATCAGATGTTGGCACTCTGGGGAGAGAAGCCAGAAAGCGCCGGTCACTTGCAGAAGGCTCCTGCCCAGCTGCTCCCGGCGCCCGCAGGGCCCGGGCCGTGCTGCGTGTGCTCAGAGCTGTGCCGGCCTCCCGGCTGACTCTGCCCTTTGCGGGACAGCGGCACGGCAGGACACGCGCCACCTCCTGCAGCCAAGCGGGCCACACCGACCCCACCGTGGTCACGGGCCGCCGCCTGCGGCCAGCCCTTGAGGGCAGATCGACCTCCCGCGGAGCTGCGTGAGGGCCACGCTGGGCTGCGCGGTGCCATCTGCCAAAGCCTGCCTTCTTGAGGCCGGACACCAACCTGGAGAGACCTGCTGCCAGAAGAAGAGCTGCCCCGACACGATGCCACGGTCGTCCTGGAAGGGCTCGTTCCCGCAGACCATGACGTACAGCAGCACGCCCAGGGACCAGATGGTCGCCGAATGGCCGTGGTAGCAGCCAAGGCAGATCCACTCGGGTGGGCTGTACAGGTGTGTTCCTAGGGGACACAGGCGGCGCTGTCCAGGCGCAGGCTGCTGCCTTCCAGAGCCTGGTGCCAGCCTCCTGGCAGAAGCAGGGGCTGCACCAGTGGCCACAACTTCCCCCCCGGGGCCAGCCGCCGTCCCCCAGCCAATTGGCCAAAGCCAGGAAACCGTTCTGCAAGGCAGACAAGGCCAGCGGAGCAGCCCAAGCCCTTGCGGGCCTGCCAAGCCGAGCGGCCGGGGCCTGGCTTTGGCAGCCCCCCTCTGTGGGCAGGGCCGGCAGCCGGCTCCTGGGGCACAGCATCTGGCCCGTGCCAAAGGGCAGCCGGCAGCCGGCTGAATGCCGCAGCCCGCAGCCCAGGAGGGAACGGGGCCGTGCAGTGCCTGGCACTGGGAGCGGGGCCCGGCCTGTGGGCTCACCGGCAAATTGCGTGAAGGCCTGCTCCTGGAGGAAGGTGCCGCAACCGAAGTCGATGAGCTTCAGGTCGCCACTCTCCGGGTCCACGAGGAGGTTCTCCGGCTTGATGTCCCGGTGCAGGACGCCGCAGGCGGTGCAGTGCCGCACGGCCTCCAGCACCTGGCAGAAAAGCCAGCGCGCCATCTCCTCGCACAGGAAGCCCTGCTCCAGCAGGAAGTCCAGGAGATCCTGCGATGACTCCGGACGCTCCATGACCAGCAGGAAGCTGTCAGGCAGCTCAAACCAGTCGAGGAGCTGGATGATGTTGTGGCAGCCAGAGCCCACCTTCTCCATGAGCACAATCTCCATGGGAACGCGGGTGCCGTCGGGCTGTGGGGAGGAGACAGTGCCTCCAGCAGGCCTGATGCTGCCCTGGGGCTGCTGTGCTGCCCCGTGCCTGGGATGCCCCAGTGCCCCCTTGGGCAGCCTCCCTGGTGCTTGGGCTTCCTCCCGCCCAGGGGATGCTTGGGGGGTGCCCCCCTGCCCGGCCCCACCACCGGTGTTTGGCATCCCCGGGCCCGCCCTGCTCCGGCTCGCACGCTGAGCCCACGCCCGCTCCCCCCGCCCTGCGCCGCCTCCCGCCCTCGGGGCCCGGCCTTATCCCTGCCCGCCACGCCCCGCTCTGGCGCTCTGGCGCCGTGGCCCCGCTCACTCACTCACCAGCTCGTACCACTGCACCACGCTCTCCCGGGCCACGCGTTTGATGGCCACCTGCAAGCCCACGAGAGACGGGGCTGAGCTCAAGCCCTGCCCCGCCCCTGGCCCTCGTCCCGCGCCCCGCCGTCCCGGCCACTTACCGGGCTCCCGTCCGAGAGGCGGATGCCCGAGAAAACGGTGCCGAAGCCACCGCTGCCCAGCTGCGGGCCCAGCTGGTACAGCTCCTGCAGCTTCTTCTTTTGCCCTGCGACCGAGACCGAGCCATCAGCCTTGCGCCCAGGGCCCCCCCGGCCAAGTGCCCGCGAGTGAAGCGGGCCGAGCCACCGCGGGCCACCTTGCTCTGACCTGCTTCCTGCTGCGCGCCGGGCAGCGGCCACCGCCTTGCAGCCGTCGGGCTGGCGAGCGCCAGAGCTGGGGCAGGGGAGCGCGCAGAGGCGGCTGCAGGAGCCGGAGGGCAGCGGGGCAGGGCGGCACCGTCGCTGTCCCCGGCGTCGTGGGCTGGACTCTGCTCTTGAGGACTGCCGGGGCTACAGCCCGAGGACTCGCACAGGGGGGTGTCAGGAGCAGCTGCAAACCAGAGAGGGGTTTTTTGAAGCTGTGGCATCAGAAGCACTGGAAACAGCCAGGGACTCGGCTGCTCTCAAGGGCCCTGGCCTGGCCTGGGGATGCCCCTCAAGAGCCCCAAGGGAGCCTCAGAGAGCTCCTCAGATCTCACCTGCTACCAGCAAGGCCTTCCTGGTAGTCGGTGGCCGTCTCGGAGCAGCTTCCTGGAGATGGAGGAACCTCCTGGGTGTCTTGAGGCTCGTCTCCGCCACCAGGCAAGAGCTGTTGCCAGCTGGCGCAGCCGGCACAGCGTCCTGGGAGCTGTGGGCCGGCAACTGCTGGCTCCAGCTCACTCGCTGCTCCAGCACCTGCTCCTGACAAGGCTCCCCTGGATCGGGCTGGGCTCCCACTTGGACTTCTGGGCTTTCCCTGGCAACGTCAGTTGTCAGGGTTGTGCCCGTGTTGTTGAAGTCCATGAGTCCAAGGGAGCTGGGAGACCTGTGCACAGGCTCTGCACTTTCTGCAGGCTGACTGCAGGTCTCACGGAGCGTCTGCGGGCGATGGAGGCTGTCAGAGATAGCGGACGCTCCTGGCGGGATGGAGGATCTCTGACAGCCTGAGCTTCTTGCCTGGATGGCGGCTCTCTGATGGTGTGCCATCCTTGCAAGGCTTGAGGCTCTCCCAGGGATGGAGAATCTTGCTGGGAGCAGCCTCTTGAAGGGATGGAGGCTCCTGGAGGAGCTGGCCGAGCCACAGCAGGGCAGGTGGCCTCGCTTCAGCAGCTCCTTCAGTTCTTTCCACAAGGCCTGCCACATCCCAGAGTAGAGCGGCACCCATGTCCCATTGCGAGCCCAGAGCAGCAGCATCAGTTCCTGCAGCTCCTGGGCCACTGCCACGCAGGGGCCGCAGCTGCAGGGGCTGTCCAGGGGGCTCGCGGGAGCACGTGGCCGCTTGCGAGGGGTGGCCCGAGGCCTGGAGGACCTGGGAGCCGCAGGGGCTCCTCGCTTCCTCCGTGAGCCTCTGGGCTGCACCCCGGGGCGCTTGCGCCTCTTCGCTGTCCTTGTCTGCCGCCTCCGTGGTTGCCAGTGGCCAACGGCCCACCAGACAGCCACAGCGGCCAACAGCAGGACAAGCACAATCACTGGGACAACACCGTCACACATGGCTCCGGCACGTCCCATCGCGACTGCACTGGCAGCTGCAGGTGCTGGCCCGTGTTACATAGCGACTGCACGGTGATGTCACAGTGCTGTGGGCCAGGACAGCCGGGTGACATCCCAGCCCCGCCTCTCACCAGCGCTCAGCCCCTTTGTGCCGTCATAGCCCTGGGCCCACCTCAGGGATCAGCAGAACCAGCTCATGCCTAAGGATGCACATGGCCAGAAAAAGCCTGGCAGCAAGAACAGGAGCTCAGCCTGCTGCAGTGAATCATTCCCTGCAGCAAGTGGCACATCAGGAAGAGTGCTGCTGCCACCAGTGTCAAGCCCATGGCTCCCAGGACACTGCAGCGGTACCAACTGGCAACAGCCACTACTCTGTGCCTGCGAAGATCTTCCAGAGACAAAGGGAGTTGAAGTTCCTGTGTCTCTGGGGAGCTCTCCTGAACTGGCTGTCGAGGGCAGGAAGAGTTTTCTGTAACAGCTCACCGACTTCTGCGTTGCCTCTGTTCTAAACAAGTCAGGATTTCCCAAGGAGCGCTCATGGTGCTCTCACTGCTCTGGTTTTGACGGGCATAGGGTTCCTTTTTTCCCAGTTGCTGGCACACACTGGGTTCAGATGCACCATGGGAATGCTGTGGATCAAACAGGGGTGGTTTGCTTTCTGCTGAGCAGGGCTTGCCCTCTTCAGGGACTTTGCAGTGTCCCTTGGTACAGTGCACGTTTTCTACAGCGAAGGGAGGGAAGAGTGTTGAAGACAGAGGCAAAGAATGCATTAAACACCTGTGCTGTGTCCCTGGCCCTGTTTGTCAGGTGACCATCCACATCCTGGAAGGGGACAATGTTACTTCTACAATGTTTCTTTCCATGCATATATTTAAAACCACTCTTTTTATTGGGCCCCACATTTCTGGCCACCTTCCTCTCCAGCTGAGCTTTCAGTGCACCAAAGTTCTCCGTACAGTGGCGAGAAACATCTCTGGGGAAGGAATGAGAAGGAGGTGTCTTTACAAACTATCTGTGGGCCTGATGGTAGATAAAGCCAGATACTGATAGGTGAAAGAAGCAGCAAAGGGAGGAACCCTAAATTCCATAGGAATTCCACTAATTGACACAGACTGTTACTCACTCAAGACTCTGCTAATCCCTGGATTTAGAGAAAAAGAACAGAGACAGGAGCAAAAGAATGGGGGGGGGGGGGAGGGGGGTAGACATTAGAAAGGGGGTTTGTATTAAGCCATTTGGGAAGTCTGTACCTCTCAAGTAGCTCAGCCAGTGGGGAAAGAGAGAGGGAAATGCAGCTGGGAAATTAGGAGATAAAGGAAGCTGCGTCCTCTATCAACTTGAGAGATCCCGTGGGAAATGCCCATGACCTCTCCCTTTATTCGATCAAAGTAACAGGACTGCTCTGTCTCTTGTTTGGACGTACAGCTGTGGTGTTTGAGGACTAATTTTCCTGACATCCGTATTCTTCTTGTGACCTTGCTTCCACTGGGCACACAGCTTCCTTTTCCATCCTCTTTGCCAGAGAAGAAGCCTTCTGCCTCGCCTGCTTGGCTTTCGACATTTGGGAATCTCCTGCTGCTGTGCCCTTAGGAGGTGATGTTTCAAAATTGACCAGCACGGATGGACCCCAGCACCTGCAAAAACATTGTCCCTGGAGACCCTGCTTAGCAGTTCCCTGAGCAGTCTGAAGTCTGCTCTCCTCATGGCCCGAGCTGAGGTTTTGCTGGCCCTTTTCCTCTTGTCAGAGGTTTGAAACTCGATTGATTTGTGGTCGCTGTGGCCAAGACGGCCGCCAGTCCCCACCTGGCTCAGGGCACGTGGGACTCAGAGGGCGGCCTGGCTCCAGGGGGGCTGAGCTGGAGAGTCCTGGGCTGCGGGGGGCTTCCCGCTTTCCTGGGAGGAGACTCCCTGGGAAGGAAGAAGGGTCTGGCATGAGCCACAAGGCCCCTGGCCGAGGGACGGTAGCGGGGGACGTGTGCGTAGCGGATGCTGTCTGGGAGGAGCTGTGGCAAGGAGTGGGTGTGGGGCTGGGGGTGTCCCAGAGCTCAGTGAGGGTGTTCCCCCAGCCCAGCAGGCAGAAAGCCCCTGGCTCACAGCAGGAGCCAAGTTCCAGGTCACCAGGAACAGCCCCCGCCCTCACCAGTGCTCCCAGCCTCCCACAAAGGTTGGTTATGCCCATGGGTGCTGCCAAGGTTCCCCATGGGAACAGGGCTGGACACCCTAAAAAGGGGGGTCAACACCCCAGGGGCAAAGCCAGCGCAGGGGAGAATGAGTGGGATGAGTGTGAGAGGACCACCTCTACCCCTCCCATCCCGCACCAGGGAGCAGGGACTTTCCTGGGACAGCTCCAGGAGGATATTCAGGACCATCCTTGCCTGGGACAGGGGTGCCAAGGAGATCCAGGAGGGATCAGTGTCCAGCTCTGTGTCCTGGGACACCCTGCACCCTGTTCCCCATAGCCCTGATTTTCAGGAAGGAGCCACAGGAGCCTCCTGGCCATTGCTGGATTTTTCTTTCAGGAATTCGCTGTGGAGCTCGTTTGTCTTTTTTTGCCTCTTTCGGAGCTCCTGTAAAAACGGCCTTGGAAGGGGCGGGGCGGGGCGGGGCAGGGCGGAGAAGAGCCAGCTGGGGAAGTCTTGAGGGCTTCTGTGGCTCTGGCAGCCTGCTTTCCTCCTCTCCCTTTGGTGGAGGTGTGGGCTGGCAACGGAGCATCTTCCCCGGGTGGCCGCGGTGCCCCGGATCCCTGCCCTGAGCGGAGGGACAACACTGGGCGTCTCTGGCCTGCCGCACGCAGCCAGGCTGCCGCACAGAGCTCCTCGAAAGCCCTGCCCTTGGCCGCAGGGGGCCGAATTAGTGAGGCATTAAGGAGGGAGGAAGGAAGGGCGCTAATTAGGGAGGGGAGGGCGGGGAGCCGTTCCCAGCCGAGGGGGCGTGGCCAGGACGATGGGCGTGGGCAGGGCCTCAGCGGCGGCGAGGGGCCGTGGTCTGAGCGGGGCCGGGGCCAGCGCTGAGGGGAGCAAAGGGCGGGAAAAGGCTCGGTGCTGCTGAGGGGAAGCGTCGGGAAGGAGGGGACGGAGGGGATATCGTTGGGAAAAAGGGAGACACAAGAGCTCCTGGGGGCCTGAAACCACTAACAGTGGTGGAGGGGAGCCCAACACACTCCTCCTATGTATCCCTATGCTTTACAGAGGGGAAGGCGTGGCTAAAATCCAGGAGAAACAGTGCTGTGGATCCAAGGAATCAGAAGCAGGATCTGTGTGGAGGGCGTCCCTCACGGGAGGCACATGAATCGACCTGAGCGAGGCTGGGGCAGGAGGGTCACGGCCAGCAGAGAAGGGGGACCCTCTGTCCATGCCAAGGCCCAGGGCAGCCCTATCCCGGGAAGCGCGCAGGGAGCGGATCCTTGAGCTGCTGCACGTGGGCGCTGCCCTCGCTCAGCCGGCAGCCCCCTCATTGCCCAGGGGGAGCTGGTGGCAGTGGGGAGTGGGAGAGGGAAACATCTGTCCTACACCTCCATGGCTGCGGCACTGCCAAAGGTGAAGAACGTCAGAGAACTGCCAAACAAGATCCTCCAGCAGGAAAGGCAGACGTTCCCAGCTCCAGGGAATTCCCTGATGTCAGCAGTGGAGGAGCAGGATGAGGAAGATCTCCACGCTTGCGATACTTCTGGCAAGAGCCTCCGTCCCTGCCAGAGCCTCGGTGAGAGCTGCCGGAGCGCAGACGGAGGAAGGCCTTTGGACAGGTGCAAGGTATGAATGATGCACGGTCCCCAGTCGTGGTGTGAGCAGAAACATTTCTTCCAAGCACCTCTGGCTTTTAGAAGAGTTTCACTCTCAGGTTCGAATAGCGTGAGCCTGGAAAGCCAATAGTCGAAATGCTCCGATGTCTGCTACCCAATACTAGACATGAACTCGTGTCTCTCGTAGCAACATCAGGCTTTTTCCCTAAGCCAAGTGCTGGAAGGAGAATTTCTTCTGCAAAACTACTGTGCTTCTGCTGCTTGTTCCATTTTAGAAAGTTTCCTTCGTCGCCCCTGCCTTGATTGAACAGTCCTTTCTCTTCTAACTAGAAGCTCCAGGTTCTCTTCTTACAAGTTGTCTTTGTTTTCTTTGCCCACAGACAGGAGTCCCTGCTTCCCCAGAGCCACGTCGATCTGCAGAGCCTGCTTGTGGCTGAGGATGCAGATGGCCAGGAAAGGCCGGGAAGTAAAAATTGGTAACATTTCTAGTTCCTAGGAAAGAAATATTTCATGAGATCTGGAAAACAAGCATCCCAGCATCTGTGGCATTCCCAGCTGATCAGTCCCGCTGTAGCAAGATTGAGGATGCATCTCCCAGTTCTCCAAGAGCTGAGTAGGTATTAGTAGGGCATTGGACTGCAGCTGGGAACAGCAAAAGTGGCTGGCACAGCAAGTTCAATGTATGGCTGTCCAAGGTCTGTCTTTTGCAAGTTTCCAAGCTTTGCATCATGTTCTTGGGATTCCATTATCACTTTCAACTGAATACTCTACCAGTTAGAGCCATGATTGCCATCAAAAAGGTGAAGTCTGTAATAATAATCTGGTTTTTGGAGGGGAGATTTTCTCTCATCTCTTGCTCTGATCAGCTAGTGTAGTTTTAGAGGAGTTTGTGGTAAAGTCTGTTCTGTGCTGATTTTTTAATGGCTGTTTGACCACCAGACATGTCTGTGCCCTGAAGACATTTTCAGTTTTCATCCAGTTAGTCTAGAAGGTCCACTGAAAAAGTTATTTGATGTAACTCATCTCTCTGAAACCTGGGCAAACAAAATGCTCTGTTTTGGATTACAGGGAGGTGGACTGGTTTTCCTTGGCAAGCATCCTTTTCCTGCTCGTGTTTGCACCGCCGATCGTGTATTACTTCATCATGTCCTGTGACCAGTACCAGTGCTCTCTGACTGACCCACTGCTGGACTTGCTGACAGGGAATAAACATCTGTCTGACATCTGGAACAGGACTCCCACACTGACCTATAGGGCTGCTGGCATCTATTCCCTTTGGGTCACTTTCCAGGTACATTCTTGAGTTATGATCTGGATGCCGGGTCTGGTTTCTCACACGGCTGTTGGATGAATCCTTTTGCACAAAGGATAGTGGAATGTTGAACTGGCATTTACTCTTTGGTGTTTCCCACTTTCCAGGGCTTTTTGGAATCCAAAGGAAGCTTATGTACTTGGAAAAGAAGCATGTAGGGAATATACGCAAATATTCCTTGTGTGACATATGCCTTAATGAGGTTTTGAAGAAAAAGCAACTTTATAGCAGTATCCGTTGGTTTTAAATTCATACACAAGAAATAGATAAAAATAAAACGACGAGGACCTGAATCTAGTTACCAACTGTCCTGCCTCCCCACCAAAAAAGGATGGCAGCCTTACATGAAGTACATCTTTGAGCTGTCTCAAAGCTTAGATGTATTACTAGTCTAAAATCCCAACAGCTAAATATTGCCATATTTGCTTACCCAATACTTAATAGAAACTTAATAGAAACATTCTATTTGGTATGTGTATGTAAGGAATAGTGTTTTGAGGGATTTTGTCTCGTCTGTATTTACTGTGAATACATCCTCTCTCTTCTAGGTGGTTTTGTACATGTCCATCCCTGACTTCTGCCATAAAGTTCTCCCTGGATATGTGGGAGGTGTACAAGAAGGTGCTGTCACCCCTGCTGGTAAGGTATTCCTTGGAATACACGGACACCGTGCAATCTTCTGAAATGATAGTATTTCTGTACCTAGAGTGTTTAATAGCCCATGTGTAGCCAGAGGAAACGTGGGCAGAAGTGCTCTCACCTTCCTCCCGTGTTCAGTTCAAACAAAAATAGAAAGCAATCGATGTCATCTTTTAGAAGAAGTGATAGCATTTCTATCTCTTAGAATTAGTATAACTGTTGATCTGGTAGGCACCATACCAGCAGTGAAAAAGTACTGGTTGATGACTTTGGCACTTGAAATTGTCAGTTGACTGTAGCTGTCCAGGACTATTGCTGGTATTCGACAAGATAGTTTTACCTGCTCAAGCTCCATGAAGCCAAGGGACTTGAACAAAATGTGGGATGTGAACTGTTAGGAGAAGTGGTTTGTTACTCTGGTCAGTTTTGGGGGAAAGCCTAAATTCAGTTTTGTGAGGAGAAAAACTCAGCCTAACAAAGCCTAATGGGTACAGCAGAGTTTAATGGAACACTCAGAAAAGTGCTTTAAGGTATTGAATTGGGAGGACGAGGAGAGAGAAGTTGTTTCATGAGCGCTTGATTGAGCTTCTGTGTATTCTGTGCATAGCCATGTGAATTAAAAGCTGCAGTAATGCGGGGTCAGTAACACTCGATTTTTTTTCTTCATCTTTTAGGTGTCGTGAATAAATATGAAAATCAATGGACTTCAGGCCTGGATCATGACCCATGTGCTTTGGTTTGCAAATGCTTCTTGCTTCCACTTCTTCTCACCTACCATCATTTTTGACAAGTGGATTCCTCTCCTGTGGTGTGCCAATAGCTTGGGATATGCAGTGTCCACGTTTGCAATGATTAAAGGCTACTTTTTCCCTCCCAATGCCAAAGAGTGGTATGTGAATTTTAGTAATGAGAGAAGACGAGGTAATCCGAGATTAAAACTGTTAAATAAAAACCGGGTCTATCAATTGAATGACAGAATATATTTCACTGGCAGAGAGAGCTGAGCCAGTGTATGACAGTGGTTCTTTGCTTCACTAGCACCATCCCCCGTGTTTCATGCTGCACACCA
Source organism: Aphelocoma coerulescens (assembly GCF_041296385.1). Classification (NCBI taxonomy): domain Eukaryota; kingdom Metazoa; phylum Chordata; class Aves; order Passeriformes; family Corvidae; genus Aphelocoma; species Aphelocoma coerulescens. The sequence goes on along the minus strand of NW_027184055.1, from coordinate 77,990 downwards.
TGGGACTGGCAGCCTCAGTGTCACAGATACACCCATCCTAGAAATAGTGAGACTGTTCAGAAGTGTTAGCAAGAGTAAACTCGGGCACTTCTGAAACTCTACAACTTATGTCTATTAATGTAATACTTCAGCTGGGTCAGCTTCTGTTACCTTGCACAGCGTTACATGCTTTGATGATTTTTATTATCACTACATCAAATTAATCTGAATTGTGTAGTCAGAGCAGTAATTACCTGTATTTGTGTAGAACTCTGTACATTTCCAATTTTTTTATGTTTTACAGCAAATTCACTGGAAACTTCTTTTACGACTACGTGATGGGGATTGAATTTAACCCTCGAATAGGGAAGTGGTTTGATTTCAAGCTCTTTCTTCAGTGGGCGCCCTGGGATTGTGGCCTGGACTCTGATCAACCTTTCCTTTGCTGCCAAACAAGAGGAGCTGTATGGCGAAGCGACAAACTCCATGATCCTTGTCAATGTCCTTCAGGTAAATTCCAAGGAGGAAATTAGGAAACCAGCTAGGAAGTAAACTAATATTAAAGTAGGAAAAGAAGTCCTTCTATGGAAATGAAAATGAAGTGTTTTTTCCTGGCCTGAAACAAGCTCATTCAGTGATGGTGTGCTGGGACTTCTTTGGATTTATTGCCTGATCTGTGGAAATGGAAGCCTGCTCAATAGGAGCTCTATCGGCCCTCTTTGTAACGCTGTGACTCTAAGCTGAAGAGAGATTGGGCTGATCAACTGTGAGTTCACTTCCCAAGCGTTCGTCCTTGAGTTGTACACTTGCCTTAGTCATCCTACTGTTGCTTTATCTGTGTAGATAGATAGATAGGTAGGTAGATATTGTGTATCCACATAGCTTGTATTTATGTGATAGTTCTTCCTAACTGTGTTCAGAAACGTCTGGTTTTGAAGTGCTAACATAAAAACACCAATGAGTTGTGAGATCACATCACAAGGCAGCACAGACATTAGGCTGATGCTGTTAAACAGGGTAACTGGTGACAGTGCTCTGTTATTACTGTGAAATTATTCTGTTGCAGGGTATTTTTGTTCTGGACTTCTTTTGGAATGAAGCCTGGTACTTGAAAACCATTGCTATCTGCCATGATCATTTGGGATGGTATTTGGGCTGGGGAGACTGTGTTTGGTTGCCTTCCCTCTCTACTTTGCAGGTAAAAATGTGGACACTGTGGATTTGGGCTAAGAGGAAGGAAACTTTGCAGAAACATTCTTCTCAGCAGGTTAATGTGCACCTTAAATGTTTCTAGGCGGTTTGACTGTTGAGAAATCCTTGCAACATTCTTTGTAACAATTCCTGGGTAGGAAGGCTTCCTGTCCGTGCCCAGATTGGACATCTTTTCCTCTCCTGCCCTTCTTTTGTGCCTCTTTCTGTCACTGTCTGTTGTGTCTGTATACTTTTCTGAATCCTTTTGGTTTCCTTTTTTTCTAAATCCTTTCCGTTTCCTTTTTTTTTTTACTCCTGCTTGTTGAGGGTCTTTTGGTTAGCGGTGGTTTGTTTGTGTTTTGTTCCTTGCTTTTTCCTTCTGTCCGGTTTGCATCCTTGCAACTTCTCTCTTCTTGTTTCAGGAAGAAGTGCAATTTTGGAGAGAGAAAGAGAGAAGGAAACTGTTGGATGCAGAGTTTTTTGAAAGTTTTCTGCAGTTTTACTGTTGCAGTAGATTTTTCTACTCTTTCTTCTGGTCTGTTGTGGGCCACGGTAGTCAAGGAATTGGTCTGGCATGCTGAGCCTCTGTTGGAAGTAAATGTCTGATTGTTTTTGTGCTCCCCAGGGTCTGTATTTGGTTTACCAGCCTGTCCAGCTGTGCACAGCCCATGCCGTAGGGGTCTTGATGCTGGGCTTGCTGGGCTATTCCATCTTCAGAATGACCAACCACCAGAAGGACCTCTTCCGTCGTACCAATGGCAAGTGCAGGATCTGGGGGAAGAAGCCGGAGTCCATCGAGTGCTCCTACGTGTCCGTGGATGGGCCCAAGCACTACAGCAAGCTGATGACCTCTGGCTTTTGGGGCTGGGCACGTCATTTCAACTGCACGGGAGACCTGATGGGCTCGCTGGCCTATTGCCTGGCTTGTGGCTTTGAGCACATCCTGCCTTACTTCTACATCGTTTACATGACCACTCTGCTCACCCAGCGCTGCATTCGGGACGAGCACGGTTGTTGCAGCAAAGATGGGAAGGACTGGAAGCACTACACTGCTGCAGTGCCCTACCGGCTCTACCCGGCAGATTTTAAGGCTAATGCAGGATCCAGGGGAAAGAAAAAAGAAGAAACATGCAGGCATGCCATGTTTAAAGTGTTTAAACTGAAGTGGGGCACTGAAATGTCCCATTTTTTTAGAGGATTCTTTTAATTGGAATTGAATCATGCCGCAACCGGGCCAGGAGACACTTCAGAGACAGAGTCAGAGAAGCGGGTATTTGCTTTATTCGGCGCGCCGGGTGTGTGGGGATCGCTCCTCCAAACACACACCTGGTGCTCTCTACAACACAAGTATTATGGGTTAAATTAGGAATATTCATCACATTCCTTGGGACAGGTGTGGTTATACAAATTATTTCTCGGAAGTCATTAGCATATGGGCCACGCATGCGCTGTGTGTCCTGGTGGCCGCGCTGAGGAAGGCCTCTCCTCTTCCTCGGGGGTCTTTTCTGATGAAGGCCAGTAGTCTTCCTCTCAGTGAACTTTTTCACCTTTCTCCCTGGGCATGCGTAGTCCTTTGAGGAATGTTTCAGCGGTCTCTGAGATGATCCTTGTGCCCTCTATCTTGACAAGAGTAGGGCAAATTTGGTTTCTTAGGTTTTGTAATTACAGTCTGCTGTCTGAACTAACGTTTGCTGTCTCCCAATAGTTAACTCGTGCTTCCATGAGTTAGCTATTGACTGCCCCTTCCTCATTTCTGAAGAAGTATGTTTTTTTCCCAAAGCCTGTAGTGGTAGGTCAGGGCAGTAGACAGAAGGTGGCACAGGTTTGCAGCTGGCACCTGCCCACAGGGCCAGGGAAGGCACCTGGGTGCTTTCCTGTGGCTAGACTGGTTACTGCACTTTCCATCTCTACCAGTTGTTTTGAGGGTAGAGAAAGGTATTTTGAGGGCTGCAATGGGCCCAGCACCATGGGAGCAACTCCAGCATCTCAACATTTCCTGTGGGCTCCATGCCCATGGCTTACGAGGCTGCAGACCCAGCTGGTCAAAGGCGCAGCCCTGCCTCCCATTTCAGGGGAAGAAAGAGGAAGAGTTTTGTCAGGGCTCAACCTGAAATGACCTTTTGCCATTTCTGATTCTTCTCCCAGCATTGGAGAGGAGCAGCATCTCTGTCCCTGCCACCCGCTGGCCCTTGGAATGCACACATGAGCCCACGTATCACTTCAGGTGAAGCCAAGTGGCCGCCTCAGTTTGAAAGGGCGGCTGTTGTTTCACTGTTGCATTTCTTGGCTTGTTACAGCCCCTCCTGCCTGGACTACAGCCTGTGCTTGAAGACACAAAAGTGCCATGATGCCTGGAGGAAAGGCATCAAAAGCTTGACAAAGGCTGAAGGGAACACTCTGATCACCCCTTTTCCCAAGAGGGTTCTTTAGCTGAAGTTGCTAACCAGGAGCAGACTTGACACCCCGGCATGGGTTTGTGGTTCTTTTATTTCTCGAGTCCTCACTCCTGCGTGGGACTCGGCAACCGGGTGCTGCAGAGGCTCCGGCAAGGCATCAAAGACGCCCGCCCCGCAGCCAAGGGTGGCGCAAGATCTCCTCCAGCGCTGGCCTGTCCGCGGGGTGCTTGGACAAACACCAGCGGATCAGATGTTGGCACTCTGGGGAGAGAAGCCAGAAAGCGCCGGTCACTTGCAGAAGGCTCCTGCCCAGCTGCTCCCGGCGCCCGCAGGGCCCGGGCCGTGCTGCGTGTGCTCAGAGCTGTGCCGGCCTCCCGGCTGACTCTGCCCTTTGCGGGACAGCGGCACGGCAGGACACGCGCCACCTCCTGCAGCCAAGCGGGCCACACCGACCCCACCGTGGTCACGGGCCGCCGCCTGCGGCCAGCCCTTGAGGGCAGATCGACCTCCCGCGGAGCTGCGTGAGGGCCACGCTGGGCTGCGCGGTGCCATCTGCCAAAGCCTGCCTTCTTGAGGCCGGACACCAACCTGGAGAGACCTGCTGCCAGAAGAAGAGCTGCCCCGACACGATGCCACGGTCGTCCTGGAAGGGCTCGTTCCCGCAGACCATGACGTACAGCAGCACGCCCAGGGACCAGATGGTCGCCGAATGGCCGTGGTAGCAGCCAAGGCAGATCCACTCGGGTGGGCTGTACAGGTGTGTTCCTAGGGGACACAGGCGGCGCTGTCCAGGCGCAGGCTGCTGCCTTCCAGAGCCTGGTGCCAGCCTCCTGGCAGAAGCAGGGGCTGCACCAGTGGCCACAACTTCCCCCCCGGGGCCAGCCGCCGTCCCCCAGCCAATTGGCCAAAGCCAGGAAACCGTTCTGCAAGGCAGACAAGGCCAGCGGAGCAGCCCAAGCCCTTGCGGGCCTGCCAAGCCGAGCGGCCGGGGCCTGGCTTTGGCAGCCCCCCTCTGTGGGCAGGGCCGGCAGCCGGCTCCTGGGGCACAGCATCTGGCCCGTGCCAAAGGGCAGCCGGCAGCCGGCTGAATGCCGCAGCCCGCAGCCCAGGAGGGAACGGGGCCGTGCAGTGCCTGGCACTGGGAGCGGGGCCCGGCCTGTGGGCTCACCGGCAAATTGCGTGAAGGCCTGCTCCTGGAGGAAGGTGCCGCAACCGAAGTCGATGAGCTTCAGGTCGCCACTCTCCGGGTCCACGAGGAGGTTCTCCGGCTTGATGTCCCGGTGCAGGACGCCGCAGGCGGTGCAGTGCCGCACGGCCTCCAGCACCTGGCAGAAAAGCCAGCGCGCCATCTCCTCGCACAGGAAGCCCTGCTCCAGCAGGAAGTCCAGGAGATCCTGCGATGACTCCGGACGCTCCATGACCAGCAGGAAGCTGTCAGGCAGCTCAAACCAGTCGAGGAGCTGGATGATGTTGTGGCAGCCAGAGCCCACCTTCTCCATGAGCACAATCTCCATGGGAACGCGGGTGCCGTCGGGCTGTGGGGAGGAGACAGTGCCTCCAGCAGGCCTGATGCTGCCCTGGGGCTGCTGTGCTGCCCCGTGCCTGGGATGCCCCAGTGCCCCCTTGGGCAGCCTCCCTGGTGCTTGGGCTTCCTCCCGCCCAGGGGATGCTTGGGGGGTGCCCCCCTGCCCGGCCCCACCACCGGTGTTTGGCATCCCCGGGCCCGCCCTGCTCCGGCTCGCACGCTGAGCCCACGCCCGCTCCCCCCGCCCTGCGCCGCCTCCCGCCCTCGGGGCCCGGCCTTATCCCTGCCCGCCACGCCCCGCTCTGGCGCTCTGGCGCCGTGGCCCCGCTCACTCACTCACCAGCTCGTACCACTGCACCACGCTCTCCCGGGCCACGCGTTTGATGGCCACCTGCAAGCCCACGAGAGACGGGGCTGAGCTCAAGCCCTGCCCCGCCCCTGGCCCTCGTCCCGCGCCCCGCCGTCCCGGCCACTTACCGGGCTCCCGTCCGAGAGGCGGATGCCCGAGAAAACGGTGCCGAAGCCACCGCTGCCCAGCTGCGGGCCCAGCTGGTACAGCTCCTGCAGCTTCTTCTTTTGCCCTGCGACCGAGACCGAGCCATCAGCCTTGCGCCCAGGGCCCCCCCGGCCAAGTGCCCGCGAGTGAAGCGGGCCGAGCCACCGCGGGCCACCTTGCTCTGACCTGCTTCCTGCTGCGCGCCGGGCAGCGGCCACCGCCTTGCAGCCGTCGGGCTGGCGAGCGCCAGAGCTGGGGCAGGGGAGCGCGCAGAGGCGGCTGCAGGAGCCGGAGGGCAGCGGGGCAGGGCGGCACCGTCGCTGTCCCCGGCGTCGTGGGCTGGACTCTGCTCTTGAGGACTGCCGGGGCTACAGCCCGAGGACTCGCACAGGGGGGTGTCAGGAGCAGCTGCAAACCAGAGAGGGGTTTTTTGAAGCTGTGGCATCAGAAGCACTGGAAACAGCCAGGGACTCGGCTGCTCTCAAGGGCCCTGGCCTGGCCTGCGGATGCCCCTCAAGAGCCCCAAGGGAGCCTCAGAGAGCTCCTCAGATCTCACCTGCTACCAGCAAGGCCTTCCTGGTAGTCGGTGGCCGTCTCGGAGCAGCTTCCTGGAGATGGAGGAACCTCCTGGGTGTCTTGAGGCTCGTCTCCGCCACCAGGCAAGAGCTGTTGCCAGCTGGCGCAGCCGGCACAGCGTCCTGGGAGCTGTGGGCCGGCAACTGCTGGCTCCAGCTCACTCGCTGCTCCAGCACCTGCTCCTGACAAGGCTCCCCTGGATCGGGCTGGGCTCCCACTTGGACTTCTGGGCTTTCCCTGGCAACGTCAGTTGTCAGGGTTGTGCCCGTGTTGTTGAAGTCCATGAGTCCAAGGGAGCTGGGAGACCTGTGCACAGGCTCTGCACTTTCTGCAGGCTGACTGCAGGTCTCACGGAGCGTCTGCGGGCGATGGAGGCTGTCAGAGATAGCGGACGCTCCTGGCGGGATGGAGGATCTCTGACAGCCTGAGCTTCTTGCCTGGATGGCGGCTCTCTGATGGTGTGCCATCCTTGCAAGGCTTGAGGCTCTCCCAGGGATGGAGAATCTTGCTGGGAGCAGCCTCTTGAAGGGATGGAGGCTCCTGGAGGAGCTGGCCGAGCCACAGCAGGGCAGGTGGCCTCGCTTCAGCAGCTCCTCCAGTTCTTTCCACAAGGCCTGCCACATCCCAGAGTAGAGCGGCACCCATGTCCCATTGCGAGCCCAGAGCAGCAGCATCAGTTCCTGCAGCTCCTGGGCCACTGCCACGCAGGGGCCGCAGCTGCAGGGGCTGTCCAGGGGGCTCGCGGGAGCACGTGGCCGCTTGCGAGGGGTGGCCCGAGGCCTGGAGGACCTGGGAGCCGCAGGGGCTCCTCGCTTCCTCCGTGAGCCTCTGGGCTGCACCCCGGGGCGCTTGCGCCTCTTCGCTGTCCTTGTCTGCCGCCTCCGTGGTTGCCAGTGGCCAACGGCCCACCAGACAGCCACAGCGGCCAACAGCAGGACAAGCACAATCACTGGGACAACACCGTCACACATGGCTCCGGCACGTCCCATCGCGACTGCACTGGCAGCTGCAGGTGCTGGCCCGTGTTACATAGCGACTGCGCGGTGATGTCACAGTGCTGTGGGCCAGGACAGCCGGGTGACATCCCAGCCCCGCCTCTCACCAGCGCTCAGCCCCTTTGTGCCGTCATAGCCCTGGGCCCACCTCAGGGATCAGCAGAACCAGCTCATGCCTAAGGATGCACATGGCCAGAAAAAGCCTGGCAGCAAGAACAGGAGCTCAGCCTGCTGCAGTGAATCATTCCCTGCAGCAAGTGGCACATCAGGAAGAGTGCTGCTGCCACCAGTGTCAAGCCCATGGCTCCCAGGACACTGCAGCGGTACCAACTGGCAACAGCCACTACTCTGTGCCTGCGAAGATCTTCCAGAGACAAAGGGAGTTGAAGTTCCTGTGTCTCTGGGGAGCTCTCCTGAACTGGCTGTCGAGGGCAGGAAGAGTTTTCTGTAACAGCTCACCGACTTCTGCGTTGCCTCTGTTCTAAACAAGTCAGGATTTCCCAAGGAGCGCTCATGGTGCTCTCACTGCTCTGGTTTTGACGGGCATAGGGTTCCTTTTTTCCCAGTTTCTGGCACACACTGGGTTCAGATGCACCATGGGAATGCTGTGGATCAAACAGGGGTGGTTTGCTTTCTGCTGAGCAGGGCTTGCCCTCTTCAGGGACTTTGCAGTGTCCCTTGGTACAGTGCACGTTTTCCACGGCGAAGGGAGGGAAGAGTGTTGAAGACAGAGGCAAAGAATGCATTAAACACCTGTGCTGTGTCCCTGGCCCTGTTTGTCAGGTGACCATCCACATCCTGGAAGGGGACAATGTTACTTCTACAATGTTTCTTTCCATGCATATATTTAAAACCACTCTTTTTATTGGGCCCCACATTTCTGGCCACCTTCCTCTCCAGCTGAGCTTTCAGTGCACCAAAGTTCTCCCTACAGTGGCGAGAAACATCTCTGGGGAAGGAATGAGAAGGAGGTGTCTTTACAAACTATCTGTGGGCCTGATGGTAGATAAAGCCAGATACTGATAGGTGAAAGAAGCAGCAAAGGGAGGAACCCTAAATTCCATAGGAATTCCACTAATTGACACAGACTGTTACTCACTCAAGACTCTGCTAATCCCTGGATTTAGAGAAAAAGAACAGAGACAGGAGCAAAAGAATGGGGGGGGGGAGGGGGGTAGACATTAGAAAGGGGGTTTGTATTAAGCCATTTGGGAAGTCTGTACCTCTCAAGTAGCTCAGCCAGTGGGGAAAGAGAGAGGGAAATGCAGCTGGGAAATTAGGAGATAAAGGAAGCTGCGTCCTCTATCAACTTGAGAGATCCCGTGGGAAATGCCCATGACCTCTCCCTTTATTCGATCAAAGTAACAGGACTGCTCTGTCTCTTGTTTGGACGTACAGCTGTGGTGTTTGAGGACTAATTTTCCTGACATCCGTATTCTTCTTGTGACCTTGCTTCCACTGGGCACACAGCTTCCTTTTCCATCCTCTTTGCCAGAGAAGAAGCCTTCTGCCTCGCCTGCTTGGCTTTCGACATTTGGGAATCTCCTGCTGCTGTGCCCTTAGGAGGTGATGTTTCAAAATTGACCAGCACGGATGGACCCCAGCACCTGCAAAAACATTGTCCCTGGAGACCCTGCTTAGCAGTTCCCTGAGCAGTCTGAAGTCTGCTCTCCTCATGGCCCGAGCTGAGGTTTTGCTGGCCCTTTTCCTCTTGTCAGAGGTTTGAAACTCGATTGATTTGTGGTCGCTGTGGCCAAGACGGCCGCCAGTCCCCACCTGGCTCAGGGCACGTGGGACTCAGAGGGCGGCCTGGCTCCAGGGGGGCTGAGCTGGAGAGTCCTGGGCTGCGGGGGGCTTCCCGCTTTCCTGGGAGGAGACTCCCTGGGGAGGAAGAAGGGTCTGGCATGAGCCACAAGGCCCCTGGCCGAGGGACGGTAGCGGGGGACGTGTGCGTAGCGGATGCTGTCTGGGAGGAGCTGTGGCAAGGAGTGGGTGTGGGGCTGGGGGTGTCCCAGAGCTCAGTGAGGGTGTTCCCCCAGCCCAGCAGGCAGAAAGCCCCTGGCTCACAGCAGGAGCCAAGTTCCAGGTCACCAGGAACAGCCCCCGCCCTCACCAGTGCTCCCAGCCTCCCACAAAGGTTGGTTATGCCCATGGGTGCTGCCAAGGTTCCCCATGGGAACAGGGCTGGACACCCTAAAAAGGGGGGTCAACACCCCAGGGGCAAAGCCAGTGCAGGGGAGAATGAGTGGGATGAGTGTGAGAGGACCACCTCTACCCCTCCCATCCCGCACCAGGGAGCAGGGACTTTCCTGGGACAGCTCCAGGAGGATATTCAGGACCATCCTTGCCTGGGACAGGGGTGCCAAGGAGATCCAGGAGGGATCAGTGTCCAGCTCTGTGTCCTGGGACACCCTGCACCCTGTTCCCCATAGCCCTGATTTTCAGGAAGGAGCCACAGGAGCCTCCTGGCCATTGCTGGATTTTTCTTTCAGGAATTCGCTGTGGAGCTCGTTTGTCTTTTTTTGCCTCTTTCGGAGCTCCTGTAAAAACGGCCTTGGAAGGGGCGGGGCGGGGCGGGGCAGGGCGGAGAAGAGCCAGCTGGGGAAGTCTTGAGGGCTTCTGTGGCTCTGGCAGCCTGCTTTCCTCCTCTCCCTTTGGTGGAGGTGTGGGCTGGCAACGGAGCATCTTCCCCGGGTGGCCGCGGTGCCCCGGATCCCTGCCCTGAGCGGAGGGACAACACTGGGCGTCTCTGGCCTGCCGCACGCAGCCAGGCTGCCGCACAGAGCTCCTCGAAAGCCCTGCCCTTGGCCGCAGGGGGCCGAATTAGTGAGGCATTAAGGAGGGAGGAAGGAAGGGCGCTAATTAGGGAGGGGAGGGCGGGGAGCCGTTCCCAGCCGAGGGGGCGTGGCCAGGACGATGGGCGTGGGCAGGGCCTCAGCGGCGGCGAGGGGCCGTGGTCTGAGCGGGGCCGGGGCCAGCGCTGAGGGGAGCAAAGGGCGGGAAAAGGCTCGGTGCTGCTGAGGGGAAGCGTCGGGAAGGAGGGGACGGAGGGGATATCGTTGGGAAAAAGGGAGACACAAGAGCTCCTGGGGGCCTGAAACCACTAACAGTGGTGGAGGGGAGCCCAACACACTCCTCCTATGTATCCCTATGCTTTACAGAGGGGAAGGCGTGGCTAAAATCCAGGAGAAACAGTGCTGTGGATCCAAGGAATCAGAAGCAGGATCTGTGTGGAGGGCGTCCCTCACGGGAGGCACATGAATCGACCTGAGCGAGGCTGGGGCAGGAGGGTCACGGCCAGCAGAGAAGGGGGACCCTCTGTCCATGCCAAGGCCCAGGGCAGCCCTATCCCGGGAAGCGCGCAGGGAGCGGATCCTTGAGCTGCTGCACGTTGGCGCTGCCCTCGCTCAGCCGGCAGCCCCCTCATTGCCCAGGGGGAGCTGGTGGCAGTGGGGAGTGGGAGAGGGAAACATCTGTCCTACACCTCCATGGCTGCGGCACTGCCAAAGGTGAAGAACGTCAGAGAACTGCCAAACAAGATCCTCCAGCAGGAAAGGCAGACGTTCCCAGCTCCAGGGAATTCCCTGATGTCAGCAGTGGAGGAGCAGGATGAGGAAGATCTCCACGCTTGCGATACTTCTGGCAAGAGCCTCCGTCCCTGCCAGAGCCTCGGTGAGAGCTGCCGGAGCGCAGACGGAGGAAGGCCTTTGGACAGGTGCAAGGTATGAATGATGCACGGTCCCCAGTCGTGGTGTGAGCAGAAACATTTCTTCCAAGCACCTCTGGCTTTTAGAAGAGTTTCACTCTCAGGTTCGAATAGCGTGAGCCTGGAAAGCCAATAGTCGAAATGCTCCAATGTCTGCTACCCAATACTAGACATGAACTCGTGTCTCTCGTAGCAACATCAGGCTTTTTCCCTAAGCCAAGTGCTGGAAGGAGAATTTCTTCTGCAAAACTACTGTGCTTCTGCTGCTTGTTCCATTTTAGAAAGTTTCCTTCGTCGCCCCTGCCTTGATTGAACAGTCCTTTCTCTTCTAACTAGAAGCTCCAGGTTCTCTTCTTACAAGTTGTCTTTGTTTTCTTTGCCCACAGACAGGAGTCCCTGCTTCCCCAGAGCCACGTCGATCTGCAGAGCCTGCTTGTGGCTGAGGATGCAGATGGCCAGGAAAGGCCGGGAAGTAAAAATTGGTAACATTTCTAGTTCCTAGGAAAGAAATATTTCATGAGATCTGGAAAACAAGCATCCCAGCATCTGTGGCATTCCCAGCTGATCAGTCCCGCTGTAGCAAGATTGAGGATGCATCTCCCAGTTCTCCAAGAGCTGAGTAGGTATTAGTAGGGCATTGGACTGCAGCTGGGAACAGCAAAAGTGGCTGGCACAGCAAGTTCAATGTATGGCTGTCCAAGGTCTGTCTTTTGCAAGTTTCCAAGCTTTGCATCATGTTCTTGGGATTCCATTATCACTTTCAACCGAATACTCTACCAGTTAGAGCCATGATTGCCATCAAAAAGGTGAAGTCTGTAATAATAATCTGGTTTTTGGAGGGGAGATTTTCTCTCATCTCTTGCTCTGATCAGCTAGTGTAGTTTTAGAGGAGTTTGTGGTAAAGTCTGTTCTGTGCTGATTTTTTAATGGCTGTTTGACCACCAGACATGTCTGTGCCCTGAAGACATTTTCAGTTTTCATCCAGTTAGTCTAGAAGGTCCACTGAAAAAGTTATTTGATGTAACTCATCTCTCTGAAACCTGGGCAAACAAAATGCTCTGTTTTGGATTACAGGGAGGTGGACTGGTTTTCCTTGGCAAGCATCCTTTTCCTGCTCGTGTTTGCACCGCCGATCGTGTATTACTTCATCATGTCCTGTGACCAGTACCAGTGCTCTCTGACTGACCCACTGCTGGACTTGCTGACAGGGAATAAACATCTGTCTGACATCTGGAACAGGACTCCCACACTGACCTATAGGGCTGCTGGCATCTATTCCCTTTGGGTCACTTTCCAGGTACATTCTTGAGTTATGATCTGGATGCCGGGTCTGGTTTCTCACACGGCTGTTGGATGAATCCTTTTGCACAAAGGATAGTGGAATGTTGAACTGGCATTTACTCTTTGGTGTTTCCCACTTTCCAGGGCTTTTTGGAATCCAAAGGAAGCTTATGTACTTGGAAAAGAAGCATGTAGGGAATATACGCAAATATTCCTTGTGTGACATATGCCTTAATGAGGTTTTGAAGAAAAAGCAACTTTATAGCAGTATCCGTTGGTTTTAAATTCATACACAAGAAATAGATAAAAATAAAACGACGAGGACCTGAATCTAGTTACCAACTGTCCTGCCTCCCCACCAAAAAAGGATGGCAGCCTTACATGAAGTACATCTTTGAGCTGTCTCAAAGCTTAGATGTATTACTAGTCTAAAATCCCAACAGCTAAATATTGCCATATTTGCTTACCCAATACTTAATAGAAACTTAATAGAAACATTCTATTTGGTATGTGTATGTAAGGAATAGTGTTTTGAGGGATTTTGTCTCGTCTGTATTTACTGTGAATACATCCTCTCTCTTCTAGGTGGTTTTGTACATGTCCATCCCTGACTTCTGCCATAAAGTTCTCCCTGGATATGTGGGAGGTGTACAAGAAGGTGCTGTCACCCCTGCTGGTAAGGTATTCCTTGGAATACACGGACACCGTGCAATCTTCTGAAATGATAGTATTTCTGTACCTAGAGTGTTTAATAGCCCATGTGTAGCCAGAGGAAACGTGGGCAGAAGTGCTCTCACCTTCCTCCCGTGTTCAGTTCAAACAAAAATAGAAAGCAATCGATGTCATCTTTTAGAAGAAGTGATAGCATTTCTATCTCTTAGAATTAGTATAACTGTTGATCTGGTAGGCACCATACCAGCAGTGAAAAAGTACTGGTTGATGACTTTGGCACTTGAAATTGTCAGTTGACTGTAGCTGTCCAGGACTATTGCTGGTATTCGACAAGATAGTTTTACCTGCTCAAGCTCCATGAAGCCAAGGGACTTGAACAAAATGTGGGATGTGAACTGTTAGGAGAAGTGGTTTGTTACTCTGGTCAGTTTTGGGGGAAAGCCTAAATTCAGTTTTGTGAGGAGAAAAACTCAGCCTAACAAAGCCTAATGGGTACAGCAGAGTTTAATGGAACACTCAGAAAAGTGCTTTAAGGTATTGAATTGGGAGGACGAGGAGAGAGAAGTTGTTTCATGAGCGCTTGATTGAGCTTCTGTGTATTCTGTGCATAGCCATGTGAATTAAAAGCTGCAGTAATGCGGGGTCAGTAACACTCGATTTTTTTTCTTCATCTTTTAGGTGTCGTGAATAAATATGAAAATCAATGGACTTCAGGCCTGGATCATGACCCATGTGCTTTGGTTTGCAAATGCTTCTTGCTTCCACTTCTTCTCACCTACCATCATTTTTGACAAGTGGATTCCTCTCCTGTGGTGTGCCAATAGCTTGGGATATGCAGTGTCCACGTTTGCAATGATTAAAGGCTACTTTTTCCCTCCCAATGCCAAAGAGTGGTATGTGAATTTTAGTAATGAGAGAAGACGAGGTAATCCGAGATTAAAACTGTTAAATAAAAACCGGGTCTATCAATTGAATGACAGAATATATTTCACTGGCAGAGAGAGCTGAGCCAGTGTATGACAGTGGTTCTTTGCTTCACTAGCACCATCCCCCGTGTTTCATGCTGCACACCATGGGACTGGCAGCCTCAGTGTCACAGATACACCCATCCTAGAAATAGTGAGACTGTTCAGAAGTGTTAGCAAGAGTAAACTCGGGCACTTCTGAAACTCTACAACTTATGTCTATTAATGTAATACTTCAGCTGGGTCAGCTTCTGTTACCTTGCACAGCGTTACATGCTTTGATGATTTTTATTATCACTACATCAAATTAATCTGAATTGTGTAGTCAGAGCAGTAATTACCTGTATTTGTGTAGAACTCTGTACATTTCCAATTTTTTTATGTTTTACAGCAAATTCACTGGAAACTTCTTTTACGACTACATGATGGGGATTGAATTTAACCCTCGAATAGGGAAGTGGTTTGATTTCAAGCTCTTTCTTCAGTGGGCGCCCTGGGATTGTGGCCTGGACTCTGATCAACCTTTCCTTTGCTGCCAAACAAGAGGAGCTGTATGGCGAAGCGACAAACTCCATGATCCTTGTCAATGTCCTTCAGGTAAATTCCAAGGAGGAAATTAGGAAACCAGCTAGGAAGTAAACTAATATTAAAGTAGGAAAAGAAGTCCTTCTATGGAAATGAAAATGAAGTGTTTTTTCCTGGCCTGAAACAAGCTCATTCAGTGATGGTGTGCTGGGACTTCTTTGGATTTATTGCCTGATCTGTGGAAATGGAAGCCTGCTCAATAGGAGCTCTATCGGCCCTCTTTGTAACGCTGTGACTCTAAGCTGAAGAGAGATTGGGCTGATCAACTGTGAGTTCACTTCCCAAGCGTTCGTCCTTGAGTTGTACACTTGCCTTAGTCATCCTACTGTTGCTTTATCTGTGTAGATAGATAGATAGGTAGGTAGATATTGTGTATCCACATAGCTTGTATTTATGTGATAGTTCTTCCTAACTGTGTTCAGAAACGTCTGGTTTTGAAGTGCTAACATAAAAACACCAATGAGTTGTGAGATCACATCACAAGGCAGCACAGACATTAGGCTGATGCTGTTAGACAGGGTAACTGGTGACAGTGCTCTGTTATTACTGTGAAATTATTCTGTTGCAGGGTATTTTTGTTCTGGACTTCTTTTGGAATGAAGCCTGGTACTTGAAAACCATTGCTATCTGCCATGATCATTTGGGATGGTATTTGGGCTGGGGAGACTGTGTTTGGTTGCCTTCCCTCTCTACTTTGCAGGTAAAAATGTGGACACTGTGGATTTGGGCTAAGAGGAAGGAAACTTTGCAGAAACATTCTTCTCAGCAGGTTAATGTGCACCTTAAATGTTTCTAGGCGGTTTGACTGTTGAGAAATCCTTGCAACATTCTTTGTAACAATTCCTGGGTAGGAAGGCTTCCTGTCCGTGCCCAGATTGGACATCTTTTCCTCTCCTGCCCTTCTTTTGTGCCTCTTTCTGTCACTGTCTGTTGTGTCTGTATACTTTTCTGAATCCTTTTGGTTTCCTTTTTTTCTAAATCCTTTCCGTTTCCTTTTTTTTTTTACTCCTGCTTGTTGAGGGTCTTTTGGTTAGCGGTGGTTTGTTTGTGTTTTGTTCCTTGCTTTTTCCTTCTGTCCGGTTTGCATCCTTGCAACTTCTCTCTTCTTGTTTCAGGAAGAAGTGCAATTTTGGAGAGAGAAAGAGAGAAGGAAACTGTTGGATGCAGAGTTTTTTGAAAGTTTTCTGCAGTTTTACTGTTGCAGTAGATTTTTCTACTCTTTCTTCTGGTCTGTTGTGGGCCACTGTAGTCAAGGAATTGGTCTGGCATGCTGAGCCTCTGTTGGAAGTAAATGTCTGATTGTTTTTGTGCTCCCCAGGGTCTGTATTTGGTTTACCAGCCTGTCCAGCTGTGCACAGCCCATGCCGTAGGGGTCTTGATGCTGGGCTTGCTGGGCTATTCCATCTTCAGAATGACCAACCACCAGAAGGACCTCTTCCGTCGTACCAATGGCAAGTGCAGGATCTGGGGGAAGAAGCCGGAGTCCATCGAGTGCTCCTACGTGTCCGTGGATGGGCCCAAGCACTACAGCAAGCTGATGACCTCTGGCTTTTGGGGCTGGGCACGTCATTTCAACTGCACGGGAGACCTGATGGGCTCGCTGGCCTATTGCCTGGCTTGTGGCTTTGAGCACATCCTGCCTTACTTCTACATCGTTTACATGACCACTCTGCTCACCCAGCGCTGCATTCGGGACGAGCACGGTTGTTGCAGCAAAGATGGGAAGGACTGGAAGCACTACACTGCTGCAGTGCCCTACCGGCTCTACCCGGCAGATTTTAAGGCTAATGCAGGATCCAGGGGAAAGAAAAAAGAAGAAACATGCAGGCATGCCATGTTTAAAGTGTTTAAACTGAAGTGGGGCACTGAAATGTCCCATTTTTTTAGAGGATTCTTTTAATTGGAATTGAATCATGCCGCAACCGGGCCAGGAGACACTTCAGAGACAGAGTCAGAGAAGCGGGTATTTGCTTTATTCGGCGCGCCGGGTGTGTGGGGATCGCTCCTCCAAACACACACCTGGTGCTCTCTACAACACAAGTATTATGGGTTAAATTAGGAATATTCATCACATTCCTTGGGACAGGTGTGGTTATACAAATTATTTCTCGGAAGTCATTAGCATATGGGCCACGCATGCGCTGTGTGTCCTGGTGGCCGCGCTGAGGAAGGCCTCTCCTCTTCCTCGGGGGTCCTTTCTGATGAAGGCCAGTAGTCTTCCTCTCAGTGAACTTTTTCACCTTTCTCCCTGGGCATGCGTAGTCCTTTGAGGAATGTTTCAGCGGTCTCTGAGATGATCCTTGTGCCCTCTATCTTGACAAGAGTAGGGCAAATTTGGTTTCTTAGGTTTTGTAATTACAGTCTGCTGTCTGAACTAACGTTTGCTGTCTCCCAATAGTTAACTCGTGCTTCCATGAGTTAGCTATTGACTGCCCCTTCCTCATTTCTGAAGAAGTATGTTTTTTTCCCAAAGCCTGTAGTGGTAGGTCAGGGCAGTAGACAGAAGGTGGCACAGGTTTGCAGCTGGCACCTGCCCACAGGGCCAGGGAAGGCACCTGGGTGCTTTCCTGTGGCTAGACTGGTTACTGCACTTTCCATCTCTACCAGTTGTTTTGAGGGTAGAGAAAGGTATTTTGAGGGCTGCAATGGGCCCAGCACCATGGGAGCAACTCCAGCATCTCAACATTTCCTGTGGGCTCCATGCCCATGGCTTACGAGGCTGCAGACCCAGCTGGTCAAAGGCGCAGCCCTGCCTCCCATTTCAGGGGAAGAAAGAGGAGGAGTTTTGTCAGGGCTCAACCTGAAATGACCTTTTGCCATTTCTGATTCTTCTCCCAGCATTGGAGAGGAGCAGCATCTCTGTCCCTGCCACCCGCTGGCCCTTGGAATGCACACATGAGCCCACGTATCACTTCAGGTGAAGCCAAGTGGCCGCCTCAGTTTGAAAGGGCGGCTGTTGTTTCACTGTTGCATTTCTTGGCTTGTTACAGCCCCTCCTGCCTGGACTACAGCCTGTGCTTGAAGACACAAAAGTGCCATGATGCCTGGAGGAAAGGCATCAAAAGCTTGACAAAGGCTGAAGGGAACACTCTGATCACCCCTTTTCCCAAGAGGGTTCTTTAGCTGAAGTTGCTAACCAGGAGCAGACTTGACACCCCGGCATGGGTTTGTGGTTCTTTTATTTCTCGAGTCCTCACTCCTGCGTGGGACTCGGCAACCGGGTGCTGCAGAGGCTCCGGCAAGGCATCAAAGACGCCCGCCCCGCAGCCAAGGGTGGCGCAAGATCTCCTCCAGCGCTGGCCTGTCCGCGGGGTGCTTGGACAAACACCAGCGGATCAGATGTTGGCACTCTGGGGAGAGAAGCCAGAAAGCGCCGGTCACTTGCAGAAGGCTCCTGCCCAGCTGCTCCCGGCGCCCGCAGGGCCCGGGCCGTGCTGCGTGTGCTCAGAGCTGTGCCGGCCTCCCGGCTGACTCTGCCCTTTGCGGGACAGCGGCACGGCAGGACACGCGCCACCTCCTGCAGCCAAGCGGGCCACACCGACCCCACCGTGGTCACGGGCCGCCGCCTGCGGCCAGCCCTTGAGGGCAGATCGACCTCCCGCGGAGCTGCGTGAGGGCCACGCTGGGCTGCGCGGTGCCATCTGCCAAAGCCTGCCTTCTTGAGGCCGGACACCAACCTGGAGAGACCTGCTGCCAGAAGAAGAGCTGCCCCGACACGATGCCACGGTCGTCCTGGAAGGGCTCGTTCCCGCAGACCATGACGTACAGCAGCACGCCCAGGGACCAGATGGTCGCCGAATGGCCGTGGTAGCAGCCAAGGCAGATCCACTCGGGTGGGCTGTACAGGTGTGTTCCTAGGGGACACAGGCGGCGCTGTCCAGGCGCAGGCTGCTGCCTTCCAGAGCCTGGTGCCAGCCTCCTGGCAGAAGCAGGGGCTGCACCAGTGGCCACAACTTCCCCCCCGGGGCCAGCCGCCGTCCCCCAGCCAATTGGCCAAAGCCAGGAAACCGTTCTGCAAGGCAGACAAGGCCAGCGGAGCAGCCCAAGCCCTTGCGGGCCTGCCAAGCCGAGCGGCCGGGGCCTGGCTTTGGCAGCCCCCCTCTGTGGGCAGGGCCGGCAGCCGGCTCCTGGGGCACAGCATCTGGCCCGTGCCAAAGGGCAGCCGGCAGCCGGCTGAATGCCGCAGCCCGCAGCCCAGGAGGGAACGGGGCCGTGCAGTGCCTGGCACTGGGAGCGGGGCCCGGCCTGTGGGCTCACCGGCAAATTGCGTGAAGGCCTGCTCCTGGAGGAAGGTGCCGCAACCGAAGTCGATGAGCTTCAGGTCGCCACTCTCCGGGTCCACGAGGAGGTTCTCCGGCTTGATGTCCCGGTGCAGGACGCCGCAGGCGGTGCAGTGCCGCACGGCCTCCAGCACCTGGCAGAAAAGCCAGCGCGCCATCTCCTCGCACAGGAAGCCCTGCTCCAGCAGGAAGTCCAGGAGATCCTGCGATGACTCCGGACGCTCCATGACCAGCAGGAAGCTGTCAGGCAGCTCAAACCAGTCGAGGAGCTGGATGATGTTGTGGCAGCCAGAGCCCACCTTCTCCATGAGCACAATCTCCATGGGAACGCGGGTGCCGTCGGGCTGTGGGGAGGAGACAGTGCCTCCAGCAGGCCTGATGCTGCCCTGGGGCTGCTGTGCTGCCCCGTGCCTGGGATGCCCCAGTGCCCCCTTGGGCAGCCTCCCTGGTGCTTGGGCTTCCTCCCGCCCAGGGGATGCTTGGGGGGTGCCCCCCTGCCCGGCCCCACCACCGGTGTTTGGCATCCCCGGGCCCGCCCTGCCCCGGCTCGCACGCTGAGCCCACGCCCGCTCCCCCCGCCCTGCGCCGCCTCCCGCCCTCGGGGCCCGGCCTTATCCCTGCCCGCCACGCCCCGCTCTGGCGCTCTGGCGCCGTGGCCCCGCTCGCTCACTCACCAGCTCGTACCACTGCACCACGCTCTCCCGGGCCACGCGTTTGATGGCCACCTGCAAGCCCACGAGAGACGGGGCTGAGCTCAAGCCCTGCCCCGCCCCTGGCCCTCGTCCCGCGCCCCGCCGTCCCGGCCACTTACCGGGCTCCCGTCCGAGAGGCGGATGCCCGAGAAAACGGTGCCGAAGCCACCGCTGCCCAGCTGCGGGCCCAGCTGGTACAGCTCCTGCAGCTTCTTCTTTTGCCCTGCGACCGAGACCGAGCCATCAGCCTTGCGCCCAGGGCCCCCCCGGCCAAGTGCCCGCGAGTGAAGCGGGCCGAGCCACCGCGGGCCACCTTGCTCTGACCTGCTTCCTGCTGCGCGCCGGGCAGCGGCCACCGCCTTGCAGCCGTCGGGCTGGCGAGCGCCAGAGCTGGGGCAGGGGAGCGCGCAGAGGCGGCTGCAGGAGCCGGAGGGCAGCGGGGCAGGGCGGCACCGTCGCTGTCCCCGGCGTCGTGGGCTGGACTCTGCTCTTGAGGACTGCCGGGGCTACAGCCCGAGGACTCGCACAGGGGGGTGTCAGGAGCAGCTGCAAACCAGAGAGGGGTTTTTTGAAGCTGTGGCATCAGAAGCACTGGAAACAGCCAGGGACTCGGCTGCTCTCAAGGGCCCTGGCCTGGCCTGGGGATGCCCCTCAAGAGCCCCAAGGGAGCCTCAGAGAGCTCCTCAGATCTCACCTGCTACCAGCAAGGCCTTCCTGGTAGTCGGTGGCCGTCTCGGAGCAGCTTCCTGGAGATGGAGGAACCTCCTGGGTGTCTTGAGGCTCGTCTCCGCCACCAGGCAAGAGCTGTTGCCAGCTGGCGCAGCCGGCACAGCGTCCTGGGAGCTGTGGGCCGGCAACTGCTGGCTCCAGCTCACTCGCTGCTCCAGCACCTGCTCCTGACAAGGCTCCCCTGGATCGGGCTGGGCTCCCACTTGGACTTCTGGGCTTTCCCTGGCAACGTCAGTTGTCAGGGTTGTGCCCGTGTTGTTGAAGTCCATGAGTCCAAGGGAGCTGGGAGACCTGTGCACAGGCTCTGCACTTTCTGCAGGCTGACTGCAGGTCTCACGGAGCGTCTGCGGGCAATGGAGGCTGTCAGAGATAGCGGACGCTCCTGGCGGGATGGAGGATCTCTGACAGCCTGAGCTTCTTGCCTGGATGGCGGCTCTCTGATGGTGTGCCATCCTTGCAAGGCTTGAGGCTCTCCCAGGGATGGAGAATCTTGCTGGGAGCAGCCTCTTGAAGGGATGGAGGCTCCTGGAGGAGCTGGCCGAGCCACAGCAGGGCAGGTGGCCTCGCTTCAGCAGCTCCTCCAGTTCTTTCCACAAGGCCTGCCACATCCCAGAGTAGAGCGGCACCCATGTCCCATTGCGAGCCCAGAGCAGCAGCATCAGTTCCTGCAGCTCCTGGGCCACTGCCACGCAGGGGCCGCAGCTGCAGGGGCTGTCCAGGGGGCTCGCGGGAGCACGTGGCCGCTTGCGAGGGGTGGCCCGAGGCCTGGAGGACCTGGGAGCCGCAGAGGCTCCTCGCTTCCTCCGTGAGCCTCTGGGCTGCACCCCGGGGCGCTTGCGCCTCTTCGCTGTCCTTGTCTGCCGCCTCCGTGGTTGCCAGTGGCCAACGGCCCACCAGACAGCCACAGCGGCCAACAGCAGGACAAGCACAATCACTGGGACAACACCGTCACACATGGCTCCGGCACGTCCCATCGCGACTGCACTGGCAGCTGCAGGTGCTGGCCCGTGTTACATAGCGACTGCGCGGTGATGTCACAGTGCTGTGGGCCAGGACAGCCGGGTGACATCCCAGCCCCGCCTCTCACCAGCGCTCAGCCCCTTTGTGCCGTCATAGCCCTGGGCCCACCTCAGGGATCAGCAGAACCAGCTCATGCCTAAGGATGCACATGGCCAGAAAAAGCCTGGCAGCAAGAACAGGAGCTCAGCCTGCTGCAGTGAATCATTCCCTGCAGCAAGTGGCACATCAGGAAGAGTGCTGCTGCCACCAGTGTCAAGCCCATGGCTCCCAGGACACTGCAGCGGTACCAACTGGCAACAGCCACTACTCTGTGCCTGCGAAGATCTTCCAGAGACAAAGGGAGTTGAAGTTCCTGTGTCTCTGGGGAGCTCTCCTGAACTGGCTGTCGAGGGCAGGAAGAGTTTTCTGTAACAGCTCACCGACTTCTGCGTTGCCTCTGTTCTAAACAAGTCAGGATTTCCCAAGGAGCGCTCATGGTGCTCTCACTGCTCTGGTTTTGACGGGCATAGGGTTCCTTTTTTCCCAGTTGCTGGCACACACTGGGTTCAGATGCACCATGGGAATGCTGTGGATCAAACAGGGGTGGTTTGCTTTCTGCTGAGCAGGGCTTGCCCTCTTCAGGGACTTTGCAGTGTCCCTTGGTACAGTGCACGTTTTCCACGGCGAAGGGAGGGAAGAGTGTTGAAGACAGAGGCAAAGAATGCATTAAACACCTGTGCTGTGTCCCTGGCCCTGTTTGTCAGGTGACCATCCACATCCTGGAAGGGGACAATGTTACTTCTACAATGTTTCTTTCCATGCATATATTTAAAACCACTCTTTTTATTGGGCCCCACATTTCTGGCCACCTTCCTCTCCAGCTGAGCTTTCAGTGCACCAAAGTTCTCCCTACAGTGGCGAGAAACATCTCTGGGGAAGGAATGAGAAGGAGGTGTCTTTACAAACTATCTGTGGGCCTGATGGTAGATAAAGCCAGATACTGATAGGTGAAAGAAGCAGCAAAGGGAGGAACCCTAAATTCCATAGGAATTCCACTAATTGACACAGACTGTTACTCACTCAAGACTCTGCTAATCCCTGGATTTAGAGAAAAAGAACAGAGACAGGAGCAAAAGAATGGGGGGGGGGGAGGGGGGTAGACATTAGAAAGGGGGTTTGTATTAAGCCATTTGGGAAGTCTGTACCTCTCAAGTAGCTCAGCCAGTGGGGAAAGAGAGAGGGAAATGCAGCTGGGAAATTAGGAGATAAAGGAAGCTGCGTCCTCTATCAACTTGAGAGATCCCGTGGGAAATGCCCATGACCTCTCCCTTTATTCGATCAAAGTAACAGGACTGCTCTGTCTCTTGTTTGGACGTACAGCTGTGGTGTTTGAGGACTAATTTTCCTGACATCCGTATTCTTCTTGTGACCTTGCTTCCACTGGGCACACAGCTTCCTTTTCCATCCTCTTTGCCAGAGAAGAAGCCTTCTGCCTCGCCTGCTTGGCTTTCGACATTTGGGAATCTCCTGCTGCTGTGCCCTTAGGAGGTGATGTTTCAAAATTGACCAGCACGGATGGACCCCAGCACCTGCAAAAACATTGTCCCTGGAGACCCTGCTTAGCAGTTCCCTGAGCAGTCTGAAGTCTGCTCTCCTCATGGCCCGAGCTGAGGTTTTGCTGGCCCTTTTCCTCTTGTCAGAGGTTTGAAACTCGATTGATTTGTGGTCGCTGTGGCCAAGACGGCCGCCAGTCCCCACCTGGCTCAGGGCACGTGGGACTCAGAGGGCGGCCTGGCTCCAGGGGGGCTGAGCTGGAGAGTCCTGGGCTGCGGGGGGCTTCCCGCTTTCCTGGGAGGAGACTCCCTGGGGAGGAAGAAGGGTCTGGCATGAGCCACAAGGCCCCTGGCCGAGGGACGGTAGCGGGGGACGTGTGCGTAGCGGATGCTGTCTGGGAGGAGCTGTGGCAAGGAGTGGGTGTGGGGCTGGGGGTGTCCCAGAGCTCAGTGAGGGTGTTCCCCCAGCCCAGCAGGCAGAAAGCCCCTGGCTCACAGCAGGAGCCAAGTTCCAGGTCACCAGGAACAGCCCCCGCCCTCACCAGTGCTCCCAGCCTCCCACAAAGGTTGGTTATGCCCATGGGTGCTGCCAAGGTTCCCCATGGGAACAGGGCTGGACACCCTAAAAAGGGGGGTCAACACCCCAGGGGCAAAGCCAGTGCAGGGGAGAATGAGTGGGATGAGTGTGAGAGGACCACCTCTACCCCTCCCATCCCGCACCAGGGAGCAGGGACTTTCCTGGGACAGCTCCAGGAGGATATTCAGGACCATCCTTGCCTGGGACAGGGGTGCCAAGGAGATCCAGGAGGGATCAGTGTCCAGCTCTGTGTCCTGGGACACCCTGCACCCTGTTCCCCATAGCCCTGATTTTCAGGAAGGAGCCACAGGAGCCTCCTGGCCATTGCTGGATTTTTCTTTCAGGAATTCGCTGTGGAGCTCGTTTGTCTTTTTTTGCCTCTTTCGGAGCTCCTGTAAAAACGGCCTTGGAAGGGGCGGGGCGGGGCGGGGCAGGGCGGAGAAGAGCCAGCTGGGGAAGTCTTGAGGGCTTCTGTGGCTCTGGCAGCCTGCTTTCCTCCTCTCCCTTTGGTGGAGGTGTGGGCTGGCAACGGAGCATCTTCCCCGGGTGGCCGCGGTGCCCCGGATCCCTGCCCTGAGCGGAGGGACAACACTGGGCGTCTCTGGCCTGCCGCACGCAGCCAGGCTGCCGCACAGAGCTCCTCGAAAGCCCTGCCCTTGGCCGCAGGGGGCCGAATTAGTGAGGCATTAAGGAGGGAGGAAGGAAGGGCGCTAATTAGGGAGGGGAGGGCGGGGAGCCGTTCCCAGCCGAGGGGGCGTGGCCAGGACGATGGGCGTGGGCAGGGCCTCAGCGGCGGCGAGGGGCCGTGGTCTGAGCGGGGCCGGGGCCAGCGCTGAGGGGAGCAAAGGGCGGGAAAAGGCTCGGTGCTGCTGAGGGGAAGCGTCGGGAAGGAGGGGACGGAGGGGATATCGTTGGGAAAAAGGGAGACACAAGAGCTCCTGGGGGCCTGAAACCACTAACAGTGGTGGAGGGGAGCCCAACACACTCCTCCTATGTATCCCTATGCTTTACAGAGGGGAAGGCGTGGCTAAAATCCAGGAGAAACAGTGCTGTGGATCCAAGGAATCAGAAGCAGGATCTGTGTGGAGGGCGTCCCTCACGGGAGGCACATGAATCGACCTGAGCGAGGCTGGGGCAGGAGGGTCACGGCCAGCAGAGAAGGGGGACCCTCTGTCCATGCCAAGGCCCAGGGCAGCCCTATCCCGGGAAGCGCGCAGGGAGCGGATCCTTGAGCTGCTGCACGTTGGCGCTGCCCTCGCTCAGCCGGCAGCCCCCTCATTGCCCAGGGGGAGCTGGTGGCAGTGGGGAGTGGGAGAGGGAAACATCTGTCCTACACCTCCATGGCTGCGGCACTGCCAAAGGTGAAGAACGTCAGAGAACTGCCAAACAAGATCCTCCAGCAGGAAAGGCAGACGTTCCCAGCTCCAGGGAATTCCCTGATGTCAGCAGTGGAGGAGCAGGATGAGGAAGATCTCCACGCTTGCGATACTTCTGGCAAGAGCCTCCGTCCCTGCCAGAGCCTCGGTGAGAGCTGCCGGAGCGCAGACGGAGGAAGGCCTTTGGACAGGTGCAAGGTATGAATGATGCACGGTCCCCAGTCGTGGTGTGAGCAGAAACATTTCTTCCAAGCACCTCTGGCTTTTAGAAGAGTTTCACTCTCAGGTTCGAATAGCGTGAGCCTGGAAAGCCAATAGTCGAAATGCTCCGATGTCTGCTACCCAATACTAGACATGAACTCGTGTCTCTCGTAGCAACATCAGGCTTTTTCCCTAAGCCAAGTGCTGGAAGGAGAATTTCTTCTGCAAAACTACTGTGCTTCTGCTGCTTGTTCCATTTTAGAAAGTTTCCTTCGTCGCCCCTGCCTTGATTGAACAGTCCTTTCTCTTCTAACTAGAAGCTCCAGGTTCTCTTCTTACAAGTTGTCTTTGTTTTCTTTGCCCACAGACAGGAGTCCCTGCTTCCCCAGAGCCACGTCGATCTGCAGAGCCTGCTTGTGGCTGAGGATGCAGATGGCCAGGAAAGGCTGGGAAGTAAAAATTGGTAACATTTCTAGTTCCTAGGAAAGAAATATTTCATGAGATCTGGAAAACAAGCATCCCAGCATCTGTGGCATTCCCAGCTGATCAGTCCCGCTGTAGCAAGATTGAGGATGCATCTCCCAGTTCTCCAAGAGCTGAGTAGGTATTAGTAGGGCATTGGACTGCAGCTGGGAACAGCAAAAGTGGCTGGCACAGCAAGTTCAATGTATGGCTGTCCAAGGTCTGTCTTTTGCAAGTTTCCAAGCTTTGCATCATGTTCTTGGGATTCCATTATCACTTTCAACCGAATACTCTACCAGTTAGAGCCATGATTGCCATCAAAAAGGTGAAGTCTGTAATAATAATCTGGTTTTTGGAGGGGAGATTTTCTCTCATCTCTTGCTCTGATCAGCTAGTGTAGTTTTAGAGGAGTTTGTGGTAAAGTCTGTTCTGTGCTGATTTTTTAATGGCTGTTTGACCACCAGACATGTCTGTGCCCTGAAGACATTTTCAGTTTTCATCCAGTTAGTCTAGAAGGTCCACTGAAAAAGTTATTTGATGTAACTCATCTCTCTGAAACCTGGGCAAACAAAATGCTCTGTTTTGGATTACAGGGAGGTGGACTGGTTTTCCTTGGCAAGCATCCTTTTCCTGCTCGTGTTTGCACCGCCGATCGTGTATTACTTCATCATGTCCTGTGACCAGTACCAGTGCTCTCTGACTGACCCACTGCTGGACTTGCTGACAGGGAATAAACATCTGTCTGACATCTGGAACAGGACTCCCACACTGACCTATAGGGCTGCTGGCATCTATTCCCTTTGGGTCACTTTCCAGGTACATTCTTGAGTTATGATCTGGATGCCGGGTCTGGTTTCTCACACGGCTGTTGGATGAATCCTTTTGCACAAAGGATAGTGGAATGTTGAACTGGCATTTACTCTTTGGTGTTTCCCACTTTCCAGGGCTTTTTGGAATCCAAAGGAAGCTTATGTACTTGGAAAAGAAGCATGTAGGGAATATACGCAAATATTCCTTGTGTGACATATGCCTTAATGAGGTTTTGAAGAAAAAGCAACTTTATAGCAGTATCCGTTGGTTTTAAATTCATACACAAGAAATAGATAAAAATAAAACGACGAGGACCTGAATCTAGTTACCAACTGTCCTGCCTCCCCACCAAAAAAGGATGGCAGCCTTACATGAAGTACATCTTTGAGCTGTCTCAAAGCTTAGATGTATTACTAGTCTAAAATCCCAACAGCTAAATATTGCCATATTTGCTTACCCAATACTTAATAGAAACTTAATAGAAACATTCTATTTGGTATGTGTATGTAAGGAATAGTGTTTTGAGGGATTTTGTCTCGTCTGTATTTACTGTGAATACATCCTCTCTCTTCTAGGTGGTTTTGTACATGTCCATCCCTGACTTCTGCCATAAAGTTCTCCCTGGATATGTGGGAGGTGTACAAGAAGGTGCTGTCACCCCTGCTGGTAAGGTATTCCTTGGAATACACGGACACCGTGCAATCTTCTGAAATGATAGTATTTCTGTACCTAGAGTGTTTAATAGCCCATGTGTAGCCAGAGGAAACGTGGGCAGAAGTGCTCTCACCTTCCTCCCGTGTTCAGTTCAAACAAAAATAGAAAGCAATCGATGTCATCTTTTAGAAGAAGTGATAGCATTTCTATCTCTTAGAATTAGTATAACTGTTGATCTGGTAGGCACCATACCAGCAGTGAAAAAGTACTGGTTGATGACTTTGGCACTTGAAATTGTCAGTTGACTGTAGCTGTCCAGGACTATTGCTGGTATTCGACAAGATAGTTTTACCTGCTCAAGCTCCATGAAGCCAAGGGACTTGAACAAAATGTGGGATGTGAACTGTTAGGAGAAGTGGTTTGTTACTCTGGTCAGTTTTGGGGGAAAGCCTAAATTCAGTTTTGTGAGGAGAAAAACTCAGCCTAACAAAGCCTAATGGGTACAGCAGAGTTTAATGGAACACTCAGAAAAGTGCTTTAAGGTATTGAATTGGGAGGACGAGGAGAGAGAAGTTGTTTCATGAGCGCTTGATTGAGCTTCTGTGTATTCTGTGCATAGCCATGTGAATTAAAAGCTGCAGTAATGCGGGGTCAGTAACACTCGATTTTTTTTCTTCATCTTTTAGGTGTCGTGAATAAATATGAAAATCAATGGACTTCAGGCCTGGATCATGACCCATGTGCTTTGGTTTGCAAATGCTTCTTGCTTCCACTTCTTCTCACCTACCATCATTTTTGACAAGTGGATTCCTCTCCTGTGGTGTGCCAATAGCTTGGGATATGCAGTGTCCACGTTTGCAATGATTAAAGGCTACTTTTTCCCTCCCAATGCCAAAGAGTGGTATGTGAATTTTAGTAATGAGAGAAGACGAGGTAATCCGAGATTAAAACTGTTAAATAAAAACCGGGTCTATCAATTGAATGACAGAATATATTTCACTGGCAGAGAGAGCTGAGCCAGTGTATGACAGTGGTTCTTTGCTTCACTAGCACCATCCCCCGTGTTTCATGCTGCACACCATGGGACTGGCAGCCTCAGTGTCACAGATACACCCATCCTAGAAATAGTGAGACTGTTCAGAAGTGTTAGCAAGAGTAAACTCGGGCACTTCTGAAACTCTACAACTTATGTCTATTAATGTAATACTTCAGCTGGGTCAGCTTCTGTTACCTTGCACAGCGTTACATGCTTTGATGATTTTTATTATCACTACATCAAATTAATCTGAATTGTGTAGTCAGAGCAGTAATTACCTGTATTTGTGTAGAACTCTGTACATTTCCAATTTTTTTATGTTTTACAGCAAATTCACTGGAAACTTCTTTTACGACTACATGATGGGGATTGAATTTAACCCTCGAATAGGGAAGTGGTTTGATTTCAAGCTCTTTCTTCAGTGGGCGCCCTGGGATTGTGGCCTGGACTCTGATCAACCTTTCCTTTGCTGCCAAACAAGAGGAGCTGTATGGCGAAGCGACAAACTCCATGATCCTTGTCAATGTCCTTCAGGTAAATTCCAAGGAGGAAATTAGGAAACCAGCTAGGAAGTAAACTAATATTAAAGTAGGAAAAGAAGTCCTTCTATGGAAATGAAAATGAAGTGTTTTTTCCTGGCCTGAAACAAGCTCATTCAGTGATGGTGTGCTGGGACTTCTTTGGATTTATTGCCTGATCTGTGGAAATGGAAGCCTGCTCAATAGGAGCTCTATCGGCCCTCTTTGTAACGCTGTGACTCTAAGCTGAAGAGAGATTGGGCTGATCAACTGTGAGTTCACTTCCCAAGCGTTCGTCCTTGAGTTGTACACTTGCCTTAGTCATCCTACTGTTGCTTTATCTGTGTAGATAGATAGATAGGTAGGTAGATATTGTGTATCCACATAGCTTGTATTTATGTGATAGTTCTTCCTAACTGTGTTCAGAAACGTCTGGTTTTGAAGTGCTAACATAAAAACCCCAATGAGTTGTGAGATCACATCACAAGGCAGCACAGACATTAGGCTGATGCTGTTAGACAGGGTAACTGGTGACAGTGCTCTGTTATTACTGTGAAATTATTCTGTTGCAGGGTATTTTTGTTCTGGACTTCTTTTGGAATGAAGCCTGGTACTTGAAAACCATTGCTATCTGCCATGATCATTTGGGATGGTATTTGGGCTGGGGAGACTGTGTTTGGTTGCCTTCCCTCTCTACTTTGCAGGTAAAAATGTGGACACTGTGGATTTGGGCTAAGAGGAAGGAAACTTTGCAGAAACATTCTTCTCAGCAGGTTAATGTGCACCTTAAATGTTTCTAGGCGGTTTGACTGTTGAGAAATCCTTGCAACATTCTTTGTAACAATTCCTGGGTAGGAAGGCTTCCTGTCCGTGCCCAGATTGGACATCTTTTCCTCTCCTGCCCTTCTTTTGTGCCTCTTTCTGTCACTGTCTGTTGTGTCTGTATACTTTTCTGAATCCTTTTGGTTTCCTTTTTTTCTAAATCCTTTCCGTTTCCTTTTTTTTTTTACTCCTGCTTGTTGAGGGTCTTTTGGTTAGCGGTGGTTTGTTTGTGTTTTGTTCCTTGCTTTTTCCTTCTGTCCGGTTTGCATCCTTGCAACTTCTCTCTTCTTGTTTCAGGAAGAAGTGCAATTTTGGAGAGAGAAAGAGAGAAGGAAACTGTTGGATGCAGAGTTTTTTGAAAGTTTTCTGCAGTTTTACTGTTGCAGTAGATTTTTCTACTCTTTCTTCTGGTCTGTTGTGGGCCACTGTAGTCAAGGAATTGGTCTGGCATGCTGAGCCTCTGTTGGAAGTAAATGTCTGATTGTTTTTGTGCTCCCCAGGGTCTGTATTTGGTTTACCAGCCTGTCCAGCTGTGCACAGCCCATGCCGTAGGGGTCTTGATGCTGGGCTTGCTGGGCTATTCCATCTTCAGAATGACCAACCACCAGAAGGACCTCTTCCGTCGTACCAATGGCAAGTGCAGGATCTGGGGGAAGAAGCCGGAGTCCATCGAGTGCTCCTACGTGTCCGTGGATGGGCCCAAGCACTACAGCAAGCTGATGACCTCTGGCTTTTGGGGCTGGGCACGTCATTTCAACTGCACGGGAGACCTGATGGGCTCGCTGGCCTATTGCCTGGCTTGTGGCTTTGAGCACATCCTGCCTTACTTCTACATCGTTTACATGACCACTCTGCTCACCCAGCGCTGCATTCGGGACGAGCACGGTTGTTGCAGCAAAGATGGGAAGGACTGGAAGCACTACACTGCTGCAGTGCCCTACCGGCTCTACCCGGCAGATTTTAAGGCTAATGCAGGATCCAGGGGAAAGAAAAAAGAAGAAACATGCAGGCATGCCATGTTTAAAGTGTTTAAACTGAAGTGGGGCACTGAAATGTCCCATTTTTTTAGAGGATTCTTTTAATTGGAATTGAATCATGCCGCAACCGGGCCAGGAGACACTTCAGAGACAGAGTCAGAGAAGCGGGTATTTGCTTTATTCGGCGCGCCGGGTGTGTGGGGATCGCTCCTCCAAACACACACCTGGTGCTCTCTACAACACAAGTATTATGGGTTAAATTAGGAATATTCATCACATTCCTTGGGACAGGTGTGGTTATACAAATTATTTCTCGGAAGTCATTAGCATATGGGCCACGCATGCGCTGTGTGTCCTGGTGGCCGCGCTGAGGAAGGCCTCTCCTCTTCCTCGGGGGTCCTTTCTGATGAAGGCCAGTAGTCTTCCTCTCAGTGAACTTTTTCACCTTTCTCCCTGGGCATGCGTAGTCCTTTGAGGAATGTTTCAGCGGTCTCTGAGATGATCCTTGTGCCCTCTATCTTGACAAGAGTAGGGCAAATTTGGTTTCTTAGGTTTTGTAATTACAGTCTGCTGTCTGAACTAACGTTTGCTGTCTCCCAATAGTTAACTCGTGCTTCCATGAGTTAGCTATTGACTGCCCCTTCCTCATTTCTGAAGAAGTATGTTTTTTTCCCAAAGCCTGTAGTGGTAGGTCAGGGCAGTAGACAGAAGGTGGCACAGGTTTGCAGCTGGCACCTGCCCACAGGGCCAGGGAAGGCACCTGGGTGCTTTCCTGTGGCTAGACTGGTTACTGCACTTTCCATCTCTACCAGTTGTTTTGAGGGTAGAGAAAGGTATTTTGAGGGCTGCAATGGGCCCAGCACCATGGGAGCAACTCCAGCATCTCAACATTTCCTGTGGGCTCCATGCCCATGGCTTACGAGGCTGCAGACCCAGCTGGTCAAAGGCGCAGCCCTGCCTCCCATTTCAGGGGAAGAAAGAGGAAGAGTTTTGTCAGGGCTCAACCTGAAATGACCTTTTGCCATTTCTGATTCTTCTCCCAGCATTGGAGAGGAGCAGCATCTCTGTCCCTGCCACCCGCTGGCCCTTGGAATGCACACATGAGCCCACGTATCACTTCAGGTGAAGCCAAGTGGCCGCCTCAGTTTGAAAGGGCGGCTGTTGTTTCACTGTTGCATTTCTTGGCTTGTTACAGCCCCTCCTGCCTGGACTACAGCCTGTGCTTGAAGACACAAAAGTGCCATGATGCCTGGAGGAAAGGCATCAAAAGCTTGACAAAGGCTGAAGGGAACACTCTGATCACCCCTTTTCCCAAGAGGGTTCTTTAGCTGAAGTTGCTAACCAGGAGCAGACTTGACACCCCGGCATGGGTTTGTGGTTCTTTTATTTCTCGAGTCCTCACTCCTGCGTGGGACTCGGCAACCGGGTGCTGCAGAGGCTCCGGCAAGGCATCAAAGACGCCCGCCCCGCAGCCAAGGGTGGCGCAAGATCTCCTCCAGCGCTGGCCTGTCCGCGGGGTGCTTGGACAAACACCAGCGGATCAGATGTTGGCACTCTGGGGAGAGAAGCCAGAAAGCGCCGGTCACTTGCAGAAGGCTCCTGCCCAGCTGCTCCCGGCGCCCGCAGGGCCCGGGCCGTGCTGCGTGTGCTCAGAGCTGTGCCGGCCTCCCGGCTGACTCTGCCCTTTGCGGGACAGCGGCACGGCAGGACACGCGCCACCTCCTGCAGCCAAGCGGGCCACACCGACCCCACCGTGGTCACGGGCCGCCGCCTGCGGCCAGCCCTTGAGGGCAGATCGACCTCCCGCGGAGCTGCGTGAGGGCCACACTGGGCTGCGCGGTGCCATCTGCCAAAGCCTGCCTTCTTGAGGCCGGACACCAACCTGGAGAGACCTGCTGCCAGAAGAAGAGCTGCCCCGACACGATGCCACGGTCGTCCTGGAAGGGCTCGTTCCCGCAGACCATGACGTACAGCAGCACGCCCAGGGACCAGATGGTCGCCGAATGGCCGTGGTAGCAGCCAAGGCAGATCCACTCGGGTGGGCTGTACAGGTGTGTTCCTAGGGGACACAGGCGGCGCTGTCCAGGCGCAGGCTGCTGCCTTCCAGAGCCTGGTGCCAGCCTCCTGGCAGAAGCAGGGGCTGCACCAGTGGCCACAACTTCCCCCCGGGGCCAGCCGCCGTCCCCCAGCCAATTGGCCAAAGCCAGGAAACCGTTCTGCAAGGCAGACAAGGCCAGCGGAGCAGCCCAAGCCCTTGCGGGCCTGCCAAGCCGAGCGGCCGGGGCCTGGCTTTGGCAGCCCCCCTCTGTGGGCAGGGCCGGCAGCCGGCTCCTGGGGCACAGCATCTGGCCCGTGCCAAAGGGCAGCCGGCAGCCGGCTGAATGCCGCAGCCCGCAGCCCAGGAGGGAACGGGGCCGTGCAGTGCCTGGCACTGGGAGCGGGGCCCGGCCTGTGGGCTCACCGGCAAATTGCGTGAAGGCCTGCTCCTGGAGGAAGGTGCCGCAACCGAAGTCGATGAGCTTCAGGTCGCCACTCTCCGGGTCCACGAGGAGGTTCTCCGGCTTGATGTCCCGGTGCAGGACGCCGCAGGCGGTGCAGTGCCGCACGGCCTCCAGCACCTGGCAGAAAAGCCAGCGCGCCATCTCCTCGCGCAGGAAGCCCTGCTCCAGCAGGAAGTCCAGGAGATCCTGCGATGACTCCGGACGCTCCATGACCAGCAGGAAGCTGTCAGGCAGCTCAAACCAGTCGAGGAGCTGGATGATGTTGTGGCAGCCAGAGCCCACCTTCTCCATGAGCACAATCTCCATGGGAACGCGGGTGCCGTCGGGCTGTGGGGAGGAGACAGTGCCTCCAGCAGGCCTGATGCTGCCCTGGGGCTGCTGTGCTGCCCCGTGCCTGGGATGCCCCAGTGCCCCCTTGGGCAGCCTCCCTGGTGCTTGGGCTTCCTCCCGCCCAGGGGATGCTTGGGGGGTGCCCCCCTGCCCGGCCCCACCACCGGTGTTTGGCATCCCCGGGCCCGCCCTGCTCCGGCTCGCACGCTGAGCCCACGCCCGCTCCCCCCGCCCTGCGCCGCCTCCCGCCCTCGGGGCCCGGCCTTATCCCTGCCCGCCACGCCCCGCTCTGGCGCTCTGGCGCCGTGGCCCCGCTCACTCACTCACCAGCTCGTACCACTGCACCACGCTCTCCCGGGCCACGCGTTTGATGGCCACCTGCAAGCCCACGAGAGACGGGGCTGAGCTCAAGCCCTGCCCCGCCCCTGGCCCTCGTCCCGCGCCCCGCCGTCCCGGCCACTTACCGGGCTCCCGTCCGAGAGGCGGATGCCCGAGAAAACGGTGCCGAAGCCACCGCTGCCCAGCTGCGGGCCCAGCTGGTACAGCTCCTGCAGCTTCTTCTTTTGCCCTGCGACCGAGACCGAGCCATCAGCCTTGCGCCCAGGGCCCCCCCGGCCAAGTGCCCGCGAGTGAAGCGGGCCGAGCCACCGCGGGCCACCTTGCTCTGACCTGCTTCCTGCTGCGCGCCGGGCAGCGGCCACCGCCTTGCAGCCGTCGGGCTGGCGAGCGCCAGAGCTGGGGCAGGGGAGCGCGCAGAGGCGGCTGCAGGAGCCGGAGGGCAGCGGGGCAGGGCGGCACCGTCGCTGTCCCCGGCGTCGTGGGCTGGACTCTGCTCTTGAGGACTGCCGGGGCTACAGCCCGAGGACTCGCACAGGGGGGTGTCAGGAGCAGCTGCAAACCAGAGAGGGGTTTTTTGAAGCTGTGGCATCAGAAGCACTGGAAACAGCCAGGGACTCGGCTGCTCTCAAGGGCCCTGGCCTGGCCTGCGGATGCCCCTCAAGAGCCCCAAGGGAGCCTCAAAGAGCTCCTCAGATCTCACCTGCTACCAGCAAGGCCTTCCTGGTAGTCGGTGGCCGTCTCGGAGCAGCTTCCTGGAGATGGAGGAACCTCCTGGGTGTCTTGAGGCTCGTCTCCGCCACCAGGCAAGAGCTGTTGCCAGCTGGCGCAGCCGGCACAGCGTCCTGGGAGCTGTGGGCCGGCAACTGCTGGCTCCAGCTCACTCGCTGCTCCAGCACCTGCTCCTGACAAGGCTCCCCTGGATGGGGCTGGGCTCCCACTTGGACTTCTGGGCTTTCCCTGGCAACGTCAGTTGTCAGGGTTGTGCCCGTGTTGTTGAAGTCCATGAGTCCAAGGGAGCTGGGAGACCTGTGCACAGGCTCTGCACTTTCTGCAGGCTGACTGCAGGTCTCACGGAGCGTCTGCGGGCGATGGAGGCTGTCAGAGATAGCGGACGCTCCTGGCGGGATGGAGGATCTCTGACAGCCTGAGCTTCTTGCCTGGATGGCGGCTCTCTGATGGTGTGCCATCCTTGCAAGGCTTGAGGCTCTCCCAGGGATGGAGAATCTTGCTGGGAGCAGCCTCTTGAAGGGATGGAGGCTCCTGGAGGAGCTGGCCGAGCCACAGCAGGGCAGGTGGCCTCGCTTCAGCAGCTCCTCCAGTTCTTTCCACAAGGCCTGCCACATCCCAGAGTAGAGCGGCACCCATGTCCCATTGCGAGCCCAGAGCAGCAGCATCAGTTCCTGCAGCTCCTGGGCCACTGCCACGCAGGGGCCGCAGCTGCAGGGGCTGTCCAGGGGGCTCGCGGGAGCACGTGGCCGCTTGCGAGGGGTGGCCCGAGGCCTGGAGGACCTGGGAGCCGCAGGGGCTCCTCGCTTCCTCCGTGAGCCTCTGGGCTGCACCCCGGGGCGCTTGCGCCTCTTCGCTGTCCTTGTCTGCCGCCTCCGTGGTTGCCAGTGGCCAACGGCCCACCAGACAGCCACAGCGGCCAACAGCAGGACAAGCACAATCACTGGGACAACACCGTCACACATGGCTCCGGCACGTCCCATCGCGACTGCACTGGCAGCTGCAGGTGCTGGCCCGTGTTACATAGCGACTGCGCGGTGATGTCACAGTGCTGTGGGCCAGGACAGCCGGGTGACATCCCAGCCCCGCCTCTCGCCAGCGCTCAGCCCCTTTGTGCCGTCATAGCCCTGGGCCCACCTCAGGGATCAGCAGAACCAGCTCATGCCTAAGGATGCACATGGCCAGAAAAAGCCTGGCAGCAAGAACAGGAGCTCAGCCTGCTGCAGTGAATCATTCCCTGCAGCAAGTGGCACATCAGGAAGAGTGCTGCTGCCACCAGTGTCAAGCCCATGGCTCCCAGGACACTGCAGCGGTACCAACTGGCAACAGCCACTACTCTGTGCCTGCGAAGATCTTCCAGAGACAAAGGGAGTTGAAGTTCCTGTGTCTCTGGGGAGCTCTCCTGAACTGGCTGTCGAGGGCAGGAAGAGTTTTCTGTAACAGCTCACCGACTTCTGCGTTGCCTCTGTTCTAAACAAGTCAGGATTTCCCAAGGAGCGCTCATGGTGCTCTCACTGCTCTGGTTTTGACGGGCATAGGGTTCCTTTTTTCCCAGTTGCTGGCACACACTGGGTTCAGATGCACCATGGGAATGCTGTGGATCAAACAGGGGTGGTTTGCTTTCTGCTGAGCAGGGCTTGCCCTCTTCAGGGACTTTGCAGTGTCCCTTGGTACAGTGCACGTTTTCCACGGCGAAGGGAGGGAAGAGTGTTGAAGACAGAGGCAAAGAATGCATTAAACACCTGTGCTGTGTCCCTGGCCCTGTTTGTCAGGTGACCATCCACATCCTGGAAGGGGACAATGTTACTTCTACAATGTTTCTTTCCATGCATATATTTAAAACCACTCTTTTTATTGGGCCCCACATTTCTGGCCACCTTCCTCTCCAGCTGAGCTTTCAGTGCACCAAAGTTCTCCGTACAGTGGCGAGAAACATCTCTGGGGAAGGAATGAGAAGGAGGTGTCTTTACAAACTATCTGTGGGCCTGATGGTAGATAAAGCCAGATACTGATAGGTGAAAGAAGCAGCAAAGGGAGGAACCCTAAATTCCATAGGAATTCCACTAATTGACACAGACTGTTACTCACTCAAGACTCTGCTAATCCCTGGATTTAGAGAAAAAGAACAGAGACAGGAGCAAAAGAATGGGGGGGGGGGAGGGGGGTAGACATTAGAAAGGGGGTTTGTATTAAGCCATTTGGGAAGTCTGTACCTCTCAAGTAGCTCAGCCAGTGGGGAAAGAGAGAGGGAAATGCAGCTGGGAAATTAGGAGATAAAGGAAGCTGCGTCCTCTATCAACTTGAGAGATCCCGTGGGAAATGCCCATGACCTCTCCCTTTATTCGATCAAAGTAACAGGACTGCTCTGTCTCTTGTTTGGACGTACAGCTGTGGTGTTTGAGGACTAATTTTCCTGACATCCGTATTCTTCTTGTGACCTTGCTTCCACTGGGCACACAGCTTCCTTTTCCATCCTCTTTGCCAGAGAAGAAGCCTTCTGCCTCGCCTGCTTGGCTTTCGACATTTGGGAATCTCCTGCTGCTGTGCCCTTAGGAGGTGATGTTTCAAAATTGACCAGCACGGATGGACCCCAGCACCTGCAAAAACATTGTCCCTGGAGACCCTGCTTAGCAGTTCCCTGAGCAGTCTGAAGTCTGCTCTCCTCATGGCCCGAGCTGAGGTTTTGCTGGCCCTTTTCCTCTTGTCAGAGGTTTGAAACTCGATTGATTTGTGGTCGCTGTGGCCAAGACGGCCGCCAGTCCCCACCTGGCTCAGGGCACGTGGGACTCAGAGGGCGGCCTGGCTCCAGGGGGGCTGAGCTGGAGAGTCCTGGGCTGCGGGGGGCTTCCCGCTTTCCTGGGAGGAGACTCCCTGGGGAGGAAGAAGGGTCTGGCATGAGCCACAAGGCCCCTGGCCGAGGGACGGTAGCGGGGGACGTGTGCGTAGCGGATGCTGTCTGGGAGGAGCTGTGGCAAGGAGTGGGTGTGGGGCTGGGGGTGTCCCAGAGCTCAGTGAGGGTGTTCCCCCAGCCCAGCAGGCAGAAAGCCCCTGGCTCACAGCAGGAGCCAAGTTCCAGGTCACCAGGAACAGCCCCCGCCCTCACCAGTGCTCCCAGCCTCCCACAAAGGTTGGTTATGCCCATGGGTGCTGCCAAGGTTCCCCATGGGAACAGGGCTGGACACCCTAAAAAGGGGGGTCAACACCCCAGGGGCAAAGCCAGTGCAGGGGAGAATGAGTGGGATGAGTGTGAGAGGACCACCTCTACCCCTCCCATCCCGCACCAGGGAGCAGGGACTTTCCTGGGACAGCTCCAGGAGGATATTCAGGACCATCCTTGCCTGGGACAGGGGTGCCAAGGAGATCCAGGAGGGATCAGTGTCCAGCTCTGTGTCCTGGGACACCCTGCACCCTGTTCCCCATAGCCCTGATTTTCAGGAAGGAGCCACAGGAGCCTCCTGGCCATTGCTGGATTTTTCTTTCAGGAATTCGCTGTGGAGCTCGTTTGTCTTTTTTTGCCTCTTTCGGAGCTCCTGTAAAAACGGCCTTGGAGCTGGAAGGGGCGGGGCGGGGCGGGGCAGGGCGGAGAAGAGCCAGCTGGGGAAGTCTTGAGGGCTTCTGTGGCTCTGGCAGCCTGCTTTCCTCCTCTCCCTTTGGTGGAGGTGTGGGCTGGCAACGGAGCATCTTCCCCGGGTGGCCGCGGTGCCCCGGATCCCTGCCCTGAGCGGAGGGACAACACTGGGCGTCTCTGGCCTGCCGCACGCAGCCAGGCTGCCGCACAGAGCTCCTCCAAAGCCCTGCCCTTGGCCGCAGGGGGCCGAATTAGTGAGGCATTAAGGAGGGAGGAAGGAAGGGCGCTAATTAGGGAGGGGAGGGCGGGGAGCCGTTCCCAGCCGAGGGGGCGTGGCCAGGACGATGGGCGTGGGCAGGGCCTCAGCGGCGGCGAGGGGCCGTGGTCTGAGCGGGGCCGGGGCCAGCGCTGAGGGGAGCAAAGGGCGGGAAAAGGCTCGGTGCTGCTGAGGGGAAGCGTCGGGAAGGAGGGGACGGAGGGGATATCGTTGGGAAAAAGGGAGACACAAGAGCTCCTGGGGGCCTGAAACCACTAACAGTGGTGGAGGGGAGCCCAACACACTCCTCCTATGTATCCCTATGCTTTACAGAGGGGAAGGCGTGGCTAAAATCCAGGAGAAACAGTGCTGTGGATCCAAGGAATCAGAAGCAGGATCTGTGTGGAGGGCGTCCCTCACGGGAGGCACATGAATCGACCTGAGCGAGGCTGGGGCAGGAGGGTCACGGCCAGCAGAGAAGGGGGACCCTCTGTCCATGCCAAGGCCCAGGGCAGCCCTATCCCGGGAAGCGCGCAGGGAGCGGATCCTTGAGCTGCTGCACGTTGGCGCTGCCCTCGCTCAGCCGGCAGCCCCCTCATTGCCCAGGGGGAGCTGGTGGCAGTGGGGAGTGGGAGAGGGAAACATCTGTCCTACACCTCCATGGCTGCGGCACTGCCAAAGGTGAAGAACGTCAGAGAACTGCCAAACAAGATCCTCCAGCAGGAAAGGCAGACGTTCCCAGCTCCAGGGAATTCCCTGATGTCAGCAGTGGAGGAGCAGGATGAGGAAGATCTCCACGCTTGCGATACTTCTGGCAAGAGCCTCCGTCCCTGCCAGAGCCTCGGTGAGAGCTGCCGGAGCGCAGACGGAGGAAGGCCTTTGGACAGGTGCAAGGTATGAATGATGCACGGTCCCCAGTCGTGGTGTGAGCAGAAACATTTCTTCCAAGCACCTCTGGCTTTTAGAAGAGTTTCACTCTCAGGTTCGAATAGCGTGAGCCTGGAAAGCCAATAGTCGAAATGCTCCGATGTCTGCTACCCAATACTAGACATGAACTCGTGTCTCTCGTAGCAACATCAGGCTTTTTCCCTAAGCCAAGTGCTGGAAGGAGAATTTCTTCTGCAAAACTACTGTGCTTCTGCTGCTTGTTCCATTTTAGAAAGTTTCCTTCGTCGCCCCTGCCTTGATTGAACAGTCCTTTCTCTTCTAACTAGAAGCTCCAGGTTCTCTTCTTACAAGTTGTCTTTGTTTTCTTTGCCCACAGACAGGAGTCCCTGCTTCCCCAGAGCCACGTCGATCTGCAGAGCCTGCTTGTGGCTGAGGATGCAGATGGCCAGGAAAGGCTGGGAAGTAAAAATTGGTAACATTTCTAGTTCCTAGGAAAGAAATATTTCATGAGATCTGGAAAACAAGCATCCCAGCATCTGTGGCATTCCCAGCTGATCAGTCCCGCTGTAGCAAGATTGAGGATGCATCTCCCAGTTCTCCAAGAGCTGAGTAGGTATTAGTAGGGCATTGGACTGCAGCTGGGAACAGCAAAAGTGGCTGGCACAGCAAGTTCAATGTATGGCTGTCCAAGGTCTGTCTTTTGCAAGTTTCCAAGCTTTGCATCATGTTCTTGGGATTCCATTATCACTTTCAACCGAATACTCTACCAGTTAGAGCCATGATTGCCATCAAAAAGGTGAAGTCTGTAATAATAATCTGGTTTTTGGAGGGGAGATTTTCTCTCATCTCTTGCTCTGATCAGCTAGTGTAGTTTTAGAGGAGTTTGTGGTAAAGTCTGTTCTGTGCTGAT
Source organism: Aphelocoma coerulescens (assembly GCF_041296385.1). Taxonomy (NCBI): domain Eukaryota; kingdom Metazoa; phylum Chordata; class Aves; order Passeriformes; family Corvidae; genus Aphelocoma; species Aphelocoma coerulescens. The sequence goes on along the minus strand of NW_027184055.1, from coordinate 38,419 downwards.
TTTTTAATGGCTGTTTGACCACCAGACATGTCTGTGCCCTGAAGACATTTTCAGTTTTCATCCAGTTAGTCTAGAAGGTCCACTGAAAAAGTTATTTGATGTAACTCATCTCTCTGAAACCTGGGCAAACAAAATGCTCTGTTTTGGATTACAGGGAGGTGGACTGGTTTTCCTTGGCAAGCATCCTTTTCCTGCTCGTGTTTGCACCGCCGATCGTGTATTACTTCATCATGTCCTGTGACCAGTACCAGTGCTCTCTGACTGACCCACTGCTGGACTTGCTGACAGGGAATAAACATCTGTCTGACATCTGGAACAGGACTCCCACACTGACCTATAGGGCTGCTGGCATCTATTCCCTTTGGGTCACTTTCCAGGTACATTCTTGAGTTATGATCTGGATGCCGGGTCTGGTTTCTCACACGGCTGTTGGATGAATCCTTTTGCACAAAGGATAGTGGAATGTTGAACTGGCATTTACTCTTTGGTGTTTCCCACTTTCCAGGGCTTTTTGGAATCCAAAGGAAGCTTATGTACTTGGAAAAGAAGCATGTAGGGAATATACGCAAATATTCCTTGTGTGACATATGCCTTAATGAGGTTTTGAAGAAAAAGCAACTTTATAGCAGTATCCGTTGGTTTTAAATTCATACACAAGAAATAGATAAAAATAAAACGACGAGGACCTGAATCTAGTTACCAACTGTCCTGCCTCCCCACCAAAAAAGGATGGCAGCCTTACATGAAGTACATCTTTGAGCTGTCTCAAAGCTTAGATGTATTACTAGTCTAAAATCCCAACAGCTAAATATTGCCATATTTGCTTACCCAATACTTAATAGAAACTTAATAGAAACATTCTATTTGGTATGTGTATGTAAGGAATAGTGTTTTGAGGGATTTTGTCTCGTCTGTATTTACTGTGAATACATCCTCTCTCTTCTAGGTGGTTTTGTACATGTCCATCCCTGACTTCTGCCATAAAGTTCTCCCTGGATATGTGGGAGGTGTACAAGAAGGTGCTGTCACCCCTGCTGGTAAGGTATTCCTTGGAATACACGGACACCGTGCAATCTTCTGAAATGATAGTATTTCTGTACCTAGAGTGTTTAATAGCCCATGTGTAGCCAGAGGAAACGTGGGCAGAAGTGCTCTCACCTTCCTCCCGTGTTCAGTTCAAACAAAAATAGAAAGCAATCGATGTCATCTTTTAGAAGAAGTGATAGCATTTCTATCTCTTAGAATTAGTATAACTGTTGATCTGGTAGGCACCATACCAGCAGTGAAAAAGTACTGGTTGATGACTTTGGCACTTGAAATTGTCAGTTGACTGTAGCTGTCCAGGACTATTGCTGGTATTCGACAAGATAGTTTTACCTGCTCAAGCTCCATGAAGCCAAGGGACTTGAACAAAATGTGGGATGTGAACTGTTAGGAGAAGTGGTTTGTTACTCTGGTCAGTTTTGGGGGAAAGCCTAAATTCAGTTTTGTGAGGAGAAAAACTCAGCCTAACAAAGCCTAATGGGTACAGCAGAGTTTAATGGAACACTCAGAAAAGTGCTTTAAGGTATTGAATTGGGAGGACGAGGAGAGAGAAGTTGTTTCATGAGCGCTTGATTGAGCTTCTGTGTATTCTGTGCATAGCCATGTGAATTAAAAGCTGCAGTAATGCGGGGTCAGTAACACTCGATTTTTTTTCTTCATCTTTTAGGTGTCGTGAATAAATATGAAAATCAATGGACTTCAGGCCTGGATCATGACCCATGTGCTTTGGTTTGCAAATGCTTCTTGCTTCCACTTCTTCTCACCTACCATCATTTTTGACAAGTGGATTCCTCTCCTGTGGTGTGCCAATAGCTTGGGATATGCAGTGTCCACGTTTGCAATGATTAAAGGCTACTTTTTCCCTCCCAATGCCAAAGAGTGGTATGTGAATTTTAGTAATGAGAGAAGACGAGGTAATCCGAGATTAAAACTGTTAAATAAAAACCGGGTCTATCAATTGAATGACAGAATATATTTCACTGGCAGAGAGAGCTGAGCCAGTGTATGACAGTGGTTCTTTGCTTCACTAGCACCATCCCCCGTGTTTCATGCTGCACACCATGGGACTGGCAGCCTCAGTGTCACAGATACACCCATCCTAGAAATAGTGAGACTGTTCAGAAGTGTTAGCAAGAGTAAACTCGGGCACTTCTGAAACTCTACAACTTATGTCTATTAATGTAATACTTCAGCTGGGTCAGCTTCTGTTACCTTGCACAGCGTTACATGCTTTGATGATTTTTATTATCACTACATCAAATTAATCTGAATTGTGTAGTCAGAGCAGTAATTACCTGTATTTGTGTAGAACTCTGTACATTTCCAATTTTTTTATGTTTTACAGCAAATTCACTGGAAACTTCTTTTACGACTACATGATGGGGATTGAATTTAACCCTCGAATAGGGAAGTGGTTTGATTTCAAGCTCTTTCTTCAGTGGGCGCCCTGGGATTGTGGCCTGGACTCTGATCAACCTTTCCTTTGCTGCCAAACAAGAGGAGCTGTATGGCGAAGCGACAAACTCCATGATCCTTGTCAATGTCCTTCAGGTAAATTCCAAGGAGGAAATTAGGAAACCAGCTAGGAAGTAAACTAATATTAAAGTAGGAAAAGAAGTCCTTCTATGGAAATGAAAATGAAGTGTTTTTTCCTGGCCTGAAACAAGCTCATTCAGTGATGGTGTGCTGGGACTTCTTTGGATTTATTGCCTGATCTGTGGAAATGGAAGCCTGCTCAATAGGAGCTCTATCGGCCCTCTTTGTAACGCTGTGACTCTAAGCTGAAGAGAGATTGGGCTGATCAACTGTGAGTTCACTTCCCAAGCGTTCGTCCTTGAGTTGTACACTTGCCTTAGTCATCCTACTGTTGCTTTATCTGTGTAGATAGATAGATAGGTAGGTAGATATTGTGTATCCACATAGCTTGTATTTATGTGATAGTTCTTCCTAACTGTGTTCAGAAACGTCTGGTTTTGAAGTGCTAACATAAAAACCCCAATGAGTTGTGAGATCACATCACAAGGCAGCACAGACATTAGGCTGATGCTGTTAGACAGGGTAACTGGTGACAGTGCTCTGTTATTACTGTGAAATTATTCTGTTGCAGGGTATTTTTGTTCTGGACTTCTTTTGGAATGAAGCCTGGTACTTGAAAACCATTGCTATCTGCCATGATCATTTGGGATGGTATTTGGGCTGGGGAGACTGTGTTTGGTTGCCTTCCCTCTCTACTTTGCAGGTAAAAATGTGGACACTGTGGATTTGGGCTAAGAGGAAGGAAACTTTGCAGAAACATTCTTCTCAGCAGGTTAATGTGCACCTTAAATGTTTCTAGGCGGTTTGACTGTTGAGAAATCCTTGCAACATTCTTTGTAACAATTCCTGGGTAGGAAGGCTTCCTGTCCGTGCCCAGATTGGACATCTTTTCCTCTCCTGCCCTTCTTTTGTGCCTCTTTCTGTCACTGTCTGTTGTGTCTGTATACTTTTCTGAATCCTTTTGGTTTCCTTTTTTTCTAAATCCTTTCCGTTTCCTTTTTTTTTTTACTCCTGCTTGTTGAGGGTCTTTTGGTTAGCGGTGGTTTGTTTGTGTTTTGTTCCTTGCTTTTTCCTTCTGTCCGGTTTGCATCCTTGCAACTTCTCTCTTCTTGTTTCAGGAAGAAGTGCAATTTTGGAGAGAGAAAGAGAGAAGGAAACTGTTGGATGCAGAGTTTTTTGAAAGTTTTCTGCAGTTTTACTGTTGCAGTAGATTTTTCTACTCTTTCTTCTGGTCTGTTGTGGGCCACTGTAGTCAAGGAATTGGTCTGGCATGCTGAGCCTCTGTTGGAAGTAAATGTCTGATTGTTTTTGTGCTCCCCAGGGTCTGTATTTGGTTTACCAGCCTGTCCAGCTGTGCACAGCCCATGCCGTAGGGGTCTTGATGCTGGGCTTGCTGGGCTATTCCATCTTCAGAATGACCAACCACCAGAAGGACCTCTTCCGTCGTACCAATGGCAAGTGCAGGATCTGGGGGAAGAAGCCGGAGTCCATCGAGTGCTCCTACGTGTCCGTGGATGGGCCCAAGCACTACAGCAAGCTGATGACCTCTGGCTTTTGGGGCTGGGCACGTCATTTCAACTGCACGGGAGACCTGATGGGCTCGCTGGCCTATTGCCTGGCTTGTGGCTTTGAGCACATCCTGCCTTACTTCTACATCGTTTACATGACCACTCTGCTCACCCAGCGCTGCATTCGGGACGAGCACGGTTGTTGCAGCAAAGATGGGAAGGACTGGAAGCACTACACTGCTGCAGTGCCCTACCGGCTCTACCCGGCAGATTTTAAGGCTAATGCAGGATCCAGGGGAAAGAAAAAAGAAGAAACATGCAGGCATGCCATGTTTAAAGTGTTTAAACTGAAGTGGGGCACTGAAATGTCCCATTTTTTTAGAGGATTCTTTTAATTGGAATTGAATCATGCCGCAACCGGGCCAGGAGACACTTCAGAGACAGAGTCAGAGAAGCGGGTATTTGCTTTATTCGGCGCGCCGGGTGTGTGGGGATCGCTCCTCCAAACACACACCTGGTGCTCTCTACAACACAAGTATTATGGGTTAAATTAGGAATATTCATCACATTCCTTGGGACAGGTGTGGTTATACAAATTATTTCTCGGAAGTCATTAGCATATGGGCCACGCATGCGCTGTGTGTCCTGGTGGCCGCGCTGAGGAAGGCCTCTCCTCTTCCTCGGGGGTCCTTTCTGATGAAGGCCAGTAGTCTTCCTCTCAGTGAACTTTTTCACCTTTCTCCCTGGGCATGCGTAGTCCTTTGAGGAATGTTTCAGCGGTCTCTGAGATGATCCTTGTGCCCTCTATCTTGACAAGAGTAGGGCAAATTTGGTTTCTTAGGTTTTGTAATTACAGTCTGCTGTCTGAACTAACGTTTGCTGTCTCCCAATAGTTAACTCGTGCTTCCATGAGTTAGCTATTGACTGCCCCTTCCTCATTTCTGAAGAAGTATGTTTTTTTCCCAAAGCCTGTAGTGGTAGGTCAGGGCAGTAGACAGAAGGTGGCACAGGTTTGCAGCTGGCACCTGCCCACAGGGCCAGGGAAGGCACCTGGGTGCTTTCCTGTGGCTAGACTGGTTACTGCACTTTCCATCTCTACCAGTTGTTTTGAGGGTAGAGAAAGGTATTTTGAGGGCTGCAATGGGCCCAGCACCATGGGAGCAACTCCAGCATCTCAACATTTCCTGTGGGCTCCATGCCCATGGCTTACGAGGCTGCAGACCCAGCTGGTCAAAGGCGCAGCCCTGCCTCCCATTTCAGGGGAAGAAAGAGGAAGAGTTTTGTCAGGGCTCAACCTGAAATGACCTTTTGCCATTTCTGATTCTTCTCCCAGCATTGGAGAGGAGCAGCATCTCTGTCCCTGCCACCCGCTGGCCCTTGGAATGCACACATGAGCCCACGTATCACTTCAGGTGAAGCCAAGTGGCCGCCTCAGTTTGAAAGGGCGGCTGTTGTTTCACTGTTGCATTTCTTGGCTTGTTACAGCCCCTCCTGCCTGGACTACAGCCTGTGCTTGAAGACACAAAAGTGCCATGATGCCTGGAGGAAAGGCATCAAAAGCTTGACAAAGGCTGAAGGGAACACTCTGATCACCCCTTTTCCCAAGAGGGTTCTTTAGCTGAAGTTGCTAACCAGGAGCAGACTTGACACCCCGGCATGGGTTTGTGGTTCTTTTATTTCTCGAGTCCTCACTCCTGCGTGGGACTCGGCAACCGGGTGCTGCAGAGGCTCCGGCAAGGCATCAAAGACGCCCGCCCCGCAGCCAAGGGTGGCGCAAGATCTCCTCCAGCGCTGGCCTGTCCGCGGGGTGCTTGGACAAACACCAGCGGATCAGATGTTGGCACTCTGGGGAGAGAAGCCAGAAAGCGCCGGTCACTTGCAGAAGGCTCCTGCCCAGCTGCTCCCGGCGCCCGCAGGGCCCGGGCCGTGCTGCGTGTGCTCAGAGCTGTGCCGGCCTCCCGGCTGACTCTGCCCTTTGCGGGACAGCGGCACGGCAGGACACGCGCCACCTCCTGCAGCCAAGCGGGCCACACCGACCCCACCGTGGTCACGGGCCGCCGCCTGCGGCCAGCCCTTGAGGGCAGATCGACCTCCCGCGGAGCTGCGTGAGGGCCACACTGGGCTGCGCGGTGCCATCTGCCAAAGCCTGCCTTCTTGAGGCCGGACACCAACCTGGAGAGACCTGCTGCCAGAAGAAGAGCTGCCCCGACACGATGCCACGGTCGTCCTGGAAGGGCTCGTTCCCGCAGACCATGACGTACAGCAGCACGCCCAGGGACCAGATGGTCGCCGAATGGCCGTGGTAGCAGCCAAGGCAGATCCACTCGGGTGGGCTGTACAGGTGTGTTCCTAGGGGACACAGGCGGCGCTGTCCAGGCGCAGGCTGCTGCCTTCCAGAGCCTGGTGCCAGCCTCCTGGCAGAAGCAGGGGCTGCACCAGTGGCCACAACTTCCCCCCGGGGCCAGCCGCCGTCCCCCAGCCAATTGGCCAAAGCCAGGAAACCGTTCTGCAAGGCAGACAAGGCCAGCGGAGCAGCCCAAGCCCTTGCGGGCCTGCCAAGCCGAGCGGCCGGGGCCTGGCTTTGGCAGCCCCCCTCTGTGGGCAGGGCCGGCAGCCGGCTCCTGGGGCACAGCATCTGGCCCGTGCCAAAGGGCAGCCGGCAGCCGGCTGAATGCCGCAGCCCGCAGCCCAGGAGGGAACGGGGCCGTGCAGTGCCTGGCACTGGGAGCGGGGCCCGGCCTGTGGGCTCACCGGCAAATTGCGTGAAGGCCTGCTCCTGGAGGAAGGTGCCGCAACCGAAGTCGATGAGCTTCAGGTCGCCACTCTCCGGGTCCACGAGGAGGTTCTCCGGCTTGATGTCCCGGTGCAGGACGCCGCAGGCGGTGCAGTGCCGCACGGCCTCCAGCACCTGGCAGAAAAGCCAGCGCGCCATCTCCTCGCGCAGGAAGCCCTGCTCCAGCAGGAAGTCCAGGAGATCCTGCGATGACTCCGGACGCTCCATGACCAGCAGGAAGCTGTCAGGCAGCTCAAACCAGTCGAGGAGCTGGATGATGTTGTGGCAGCCAGAGCCCACCTTCTCCATGAGCACAATCTCCATGGGAACGCGGGTGCCGTCGGGCTGTGGGGAGGAGACAGTGCCTCCAGCAGGCCTGATGCTGCCCTGGGGCTGCTGTGCTGCCCCGTGCCTGGGATGCCCCAGTGCCCCCTTGGGCAGCCTCCCTGGTGCTTGGGCTTCCTCCCGCCCAGGGGATGCTTGGGGGGTGCCCCCCTGCCCGGCCCCACCACCGGTGTTTGGCATCCCCGGGCCCGCCCTGCTCCGGCTCGCACGCTGAGCCCACGCCCGCTCCCCCCGCCCTGCGCCGCCTCCCGCCCTCGGGGCCCGGCCTTATCCCTGCCCGCCACGCCCCGCTCTGGCGCTCTGGCGCCGTGGCCCCGCTCACTCACTCACCAGCTCGTACCACTGCACCACGCTCTCCCGGGCCACGCGTTTGATGGCCACCTGCAAGCCCACGAGAGACGGGGCTGAGCTCAAGCCCTGCCCCGCCCCTGGCCCTCGTCCCGCGCCCCGCCGTCCCGGCCACTTACCGGGCTCCCGTCCGAGAGGCGGATGCCCGAGAAAACGGTGCCGAAGCCACCGCTGCCCAGCTGCGGGCCCAGCTGGTACAGCTCCTGCAGCTTCTTCTTTTGCCCTGCGACCGAGACCGAGCCATCAGCCTTGCGCCCAGGGCCCCCCCGGCCAAGTGCCCGCGAGTGAAGCGGGCCGAACCACCGCGGGCCACCTTGCTCTGACCTGCTTCCTGCTGCGCGCCGGGCAGCGGCCACCGCCTTGCAGCCGTCGGGCTGGCGAGCGCCAGAGCTGGGGCAGGGGAGCGCGCAGAGGCGGCTGCAGGAGCCGGAGGGCAGCGGGGCAGGGCGGCACCGTCGCTGTCCCCGGCGTCGTGGGCTGGACTCTGCTCTTGAGGACTGCCGGGGCTACAGCCCGAGGACTCGCACAGGGGGGTGTCAGGAGCAGCTGCAAACCAGAGAGGGGTTTTTTGAAGCTGTGGCATCAGAAGCACTGGAAACAGCCAGGGACTCGGCTGCTCTCAAGGGCCCTGGCCTGGCCTGCGGATGCCCCTCAAGAGCCCCAAGGGAGCCTCAAAGAGCTCCTCAGATCTCACCTGCTACCAGCAAGGCCTTCCTGGTAGTCGGTGGCCGTCTCGGAGCAGCTTCCTGGAGATGGAGGAACCTCCTGGGTGTCTTGAGGCTCGTCTCCGCCACCAGGCAAGAGCTGTTGCCAGCTGGCGCAGCCGGCACAGCGTCCTGGGAGCTGTGGGCCGGCAACTGCTGGCTCCAGCTCACTCGCTGCTCCAGCACCTGCTCCTGACAAGGCTCCCCTGGATGGGGCTGGGCTCCCACTTGGACTTCTGGGCTTTCCCTGGCAACGTCAGTTGTCAGGGTTGTGCCCGTGTTGTTGAAGTCCATGAGTCCAAGGGAGCTGGGAGACCTGTGCACAGGCTCTGCACTTTCTGCAGGCTGACTGCAGGTCTCACGGAGCGTCTGCGGGCGATGGAGGCTGTCAGAGATAGCGGACGCTCCTGGCGGGATGGAGGATCTCTGACAGCCTGAGCTTCTTGCCTGGATGGCGGCTCTCTGATGGTGTGCCATCCTTGCAAGGCTTGAGGCTCTCCCAGGGATGGAGAATCTTGCTGGGAGCAGCCTCTTGAAGGGATGGAGGCTCCTGGAGGAGCTGGCCGAGCCACAGCAGGGCAGGTGGCCTCGCTTCAGCAGCTCCTCCAGTTCTTTCCACAAGGCCTGCCACATCCCAGAGTAGAGCGGCACCCATGTCCCATTGCGAGCCCAGAGCAGCAGCATCAGTTCCTGCAGCTCCTGGGCCACTGCCACGCAGGGGCCGCAGCTGCAGGGGCTGTCCAGGGGGCTCGCGGGAGCACGTGGCCGCTTGCGAGGGGTGGCCCGAGGCCTGGAGGACCTGGGAGCCGCAGGGGCTCCTCGCTTCCTCCGTGAGCCTCTGGGCTGCACCCCGGGGCGCTTGCGCCTCTTCGCTGTCCTTGTCTGCCGCCTCCGTGGTTGCCAGTGGCCAACGGCCCACCAGACAGCCACAGCGGCCAACAGCAGGACAAGCACAATCACTGGGACAACACCGTCACACATGGCTCCGGCACGTCCCATCGCGACTGCACTGGCAGCTGCAGGTGCTGGCCCGTGTTACATAGCGACTGCGCGGTGATGTCACAGTGCTGTGGGCCAGGACAGCCGGGTGACATCCCAGCCCCGCCTCTCGCCAGCGCTCAGCCCCTTTGTGCCGTCATAGCCCTGGGCCCACCTCAGGGATCAGCAGAACCAGCTCATGCCTAAGGATGCACATGGCCAGAAAAAGCCTGGCAGCAAGAACAGGAGCTCAGCCTGCTGCAGTGAATCATTCCCTGCAGCAAGTGGCACATCAGGAAGAGTGCTGCTGCCACCAGTGTCAAGCCCATGGCTCCCAGGACACTGCAGCGGTACCAACTGGCAACAGCCACTACTCTGTGCCTGCGAAGATCTTCCAGAGACAAAGGGAGTTGAAGTTCCTGTGTCTCTGGGGAGCTCTCCTGAACTGGCTGTCGAGGGCAGGAAGAGTTTTCTGTAACAGCTCACCGACTTCTGCGTTGCCTCTGTTCTAAACAAGTCAGGATTTCCCAAGGAGCGCTCATGGTGCTCTCACTGCTCTGGTTTTGACGGGCATAGGGTTCCTTTTTTCCCAGTTGCTGGCACACACTGGGTTCAGATGCACCATGGGAATGCTGTGGATCAAACAGGGGTGGTTTGCTTTCTGCTGAGCAGGGCTTGCCCTCTTCAGGGACTTTGCAGTGTCCCTTGGTACAGTGCACGTTTTCCACGGCGAAGGGAGGGAAGAGTGTTGAAGACAGAGGCAAAGAATGCATTAAACACCTGTGCTGTGTCCCTGGCCCTGTTTGTCAGGTGACCATCCACATCCTGGAAGGGGACAATGTTACTTCTACAATGTTTCTTTCCATGCATATATTTAAAACCACTCTTTTTATTGGGCCCCACATTTCTGGCCACCTTCCTCTCCAGCTGAGCTTTCAGTGCACCAAAGTTCTCCGTACAGTGGCGAGAAACATCTCTGGGGAAGGAATGAGAAGGAGGTGTCTTTACAAACTATCTGTGGGCCTGATGGTAGATAAAGCCAGATACTGATAGGTGAAAGAAGCAGCAAAGGGAGGAACCCTAAATTCCATAGGAATTCCACTAATTGACACAGACTGTTACTCACTCAAGACTCTGCTAATCCCTGGATTTAGAGAAAAAGAACAGAGACAGGAGCAAAAGAATGGGGGGGGGGAGGGGGGTAGACATTAGAAAGGGGGTTTGTATTAAGCCATTTGGGAAGTCTGTACCTCTCAAGTAGCTCAGCCAGTGGGGAAAGAGAGAGGGAAATGCAGCTGGGAAATTAGGAGATAAAGGAAGCTGCGTCCTCTATCAACTTGAGAGATCCCGTGGGAAATGCCCATGACCTCTCCCTTTATTCGATCAAAGTAACAGGACTGCTCTGTCTCTTGTTTGGACGTACAGCTGTGGTGTTTGAGGACTAATTTTCCTGACATCCGTATTCTTCTTGTGACCTTGCTTCCACTGGGCACACAGCTTCCTTTTCCATCCTCTTTGCCAGAGAAGAAGCCTTCTGCCTCGCCTGCTTGGCTTTCGACATTTGGGAATCTCCTGCTGCTGTGCCCTTAGGAGGTGATGTTTCAAAATTGACCAGCACGGATGGACCCCAGCACCTGCAAAAACATTGTCCCTGGAGACCCTGCTTAGCAGTTCCCTGAGCAGTCTGAAGTCTGCTCTCCTCATGGCCCGAGCTGAGGTTTTGCTGGCCCTTTTCCTCTTGTCAGAGGTTTGAAACTCGATTGATTTGTGGTCGCTGTGGCCAAGACGGCCGCCAGTCCCCACCTGGCTCAGGGCACGTGGGACTCAGAGGGCGGCCTGGCTCCAGGGGGGCTGAGCTGGAGAGTCCTGGGCTGCGGGGGGCTTCCCGCTTTCCTGGGAGGAGACTCCCTGGGGAGGAAGAAGGGTCTGGCATGAGCCACAAGGCCCCTGGCCGAGGGACGGTAGCGGGGGACGTGTGCGTAGCGGATGCTGTCTGGGAGGAGCTGTGGCAAGGAGTGGGTGTGGGGCTGGGGGTGTCCCAGAGCTCAGTGAGGGTGTTCCCCCAGCCCAGCAGGCAGAAAGCCCCTGGCTCACAGCAGGAGCCAAGTTCCAGGTCACCAGGAACAGCCCCCGCCCTCACCAGTGCTCCCAGCCTCCCACAAAGGTTGGTTATGCCCATGGGTGCTGCCAAGGTTCCCCATGGGAACAGGGCTGGACACCCTAAAAAGGGGGGTCAACACCCCAGGGGCAAAGCCAGTGCAGGGGAGAATGAGTGGGATGAGTGTGAGAGGACCACCTCTACCCCTCCCATCCCGCACCAGGGAGCAGGGACTTTCCTGGGACAGCTCCAGGAGGATATTCAGGACCATCCTTGCCTGGGACAGGGGTGCCAAGGAGATCCAGGAGGGATCAGTGTCCAGCTCTGTGTCCTGGGACACCCTGCACCCTGTTCCCCATAGCCCTGATTTTCAGGAAGGAGCCACAGGAGCCTCCTGGCCATTGCTGGATTTTTCTTTCAGGAATTCGCTGTGGAGCTCGTTTGTCTTTTTTTGCCTCTTTCGGAGCTCCTGTAAAAACGGCCTTGGAGCTGGAAGGGGCGGGGCGGGGCGGGGCAGGGCGGAGAAGAGCCAGCTGGGGAAGTCTTGAGGGCTTCTGTGGCTCTGGCAGCCTGCTTTCCTCCTCTCCCTTTGGTGGAGGTGTGGGCTGGCAACGGAGCATCTTCCCCGGGTGGCCGCGGTGCCCCGGATCCCTGCCCTGAGCGGAGGGACAACACTGGGCGTCTCTGGCCTGCCGCACGCAGCCAGGCTGCCGCACAGAGCTCCTCGAAAGCCCTGCCCTTGGCCGCCGGGGGCCGAATTAGTGAGGCATTAAGGAGGGAGGAAGGAAGGGCGCTAATTAGGGAGGGGAGGGCGGGGAGCCGTTCCCAGCCGAGGGGGCGTGGCCAGGACGATGGGCGTGGGCAGGGCCTCAGCGGCGGCGAGGGGCCGTGGTCTGAGCGGGGCCGGGGCCAGCGCTGAGGGGAGCAAAGGGCGGGAAAAGGCTCGGTGCTGCTGAGGGGAAGCGTCGGGAAGGAGGGGACGGAGGGGATATCGTTGGGAAAAAGGGAGACACAAGAGCTCCTGGGGGCCTGAAACCACTAACAGTGGTGGAGGGGAGCCCAACACACTCCTCCTATGTATCCCTATGCTTTACAGAGGGGAAGGCGTGGCTAAAATCCAGGAGAAACAGTGCTGTGGATCCAAGGAATCAGAAGCAGGATCTGTGTGGAGGGCGTCCCTCACGGGAGGCACATGAATCGACCTGAGCGAGGCTGGGGCAGGAGGGTCACGGCCAGCAGAGAAGGGGGACCCTCTGTCCATGCCAAGGCCCAGGGCAGCCCTATCCCGGGAAGCGCGCAGGGAGCGGATCCTTGAGCTGCTGCACGTTGGCGCTGCCCTCGCTCAGCCGGCAGCCCCCTCATTGCCCAGGGGGAGCTGGTGGCAGTGGGGAGTGGGAGAGGGAAACATCTGTCCTACACCTCCATGGCTGCGGCACTGCCAAAGGTGAAGAACGTCAGAGAACTGCCAAACAAGATCCTCCAGCAGGAAAGGCAGACGTTCCCAGCTCCAGGGAATTCCCTGATGTCAGCAGTGGAGGAGCAGGATGAGGAAGATCTCCACGCTTGCGATACTTCTGGCAAGAGCCTCCGTCCCTGCCAGAGCCTCGGTGAGAGCTGCCGGAGCGCAGACGGAGGAAGGCCTTTGGACAGGTGCAAGGTATGAATGATGCACGGTCCCCAGTCGTGGTGTGAGCAGAAACATTTCTTCCAAGCACCTCTGGCTTTTAGAAGAGTTTCACTCTCAGGTTCGAATAGCGTGAGCCTGGAAAGCCAATAGTCGAAATGCTCCGATGTCTGCTACCCAATACTAGACATGAACTCGTGTCTCTCGTAGCAACATCAGGCTTTTTCCCTAAGCCAAGTGCTGGAAGGAGAATTTCTTCTGCAAAACTACTGTGCTTCTGCTGCTTGTTCCATTTTAGAAAGTTTCCTTCGTCGCCCCTGCCTTGATTGAACAGTCCTTTCTCTTCTAACTAGAAGCTCCAGGTTCTCTTCTTACAAGTTGTCTTTGTTTTCTTTGCCCACAGACAGGAGTCCCTGCTTCCCCAGAGCCACGTCGATCTGCAGAGCCTGCTTGTGGCTGAGGATGCAGATGGCCAGGAAAGGCTGGGAAGTAAAAATTGGTAACATTTCTAGTTCCTAGGAAAGAAATATTTCATGAGATCTGGAAAACAAGCATCCCAGCATCTGTGGCATTCCCAGCTGATCAGTCCCGCTGTAGCAAGATTGAGGATGCATCTCCCAGTTCTCCAAGAGCTGAGTAGGTATTAGTAGGGCATTGGACTGCAGCTGGGAACAGCAAAAGTGGCTGGCACAGCAAGTTCAATGTATGGCTGTCCAAGGTCTGTCTTTTGCAAGTTTCCAAGCTTTGCATCATGTTCTTGGGATTCCATTATCACTTTCAACCGAATACTCTACCAGTTAGAGCCATGATTGCCATCAAAAAGGTGAAGTCTGTAATAATAATCTGGTTTTTGGAGGGGAGATTTTCTCTCATCTCTTGCTCTGATCAGCTAGTGTAGTTTTAGAGGAGTTTGTGGTAAAGTCTGTTCTGTGCTGATTTTTTAATGGCTGTTTGACCACCAGACATGTCTGTGCCCTGAAGACATTTTCAGTTTTCATCCAGTTAGTCTAGAAGGTCCACTGAAAAAGTTATTTGATGTAACTCATCTCTCTGAAACCTGGGCAAACAAAATGCTCTGTTTTGGATTACAGGGAGGTGGACTGGTTTTCCTTGGCAAGCATCCTTTTCCTGCTCGTGTTTGCACCGCCGATCGTGTATTACTTCATCATGTCCTGTGACCAGTACCAGTGCTCTCTGACTGACCCACTGCTGGACTTGCTGACAGGGAATAAACATCTGTCTGACATCTGGAACAGGACTCCCACACTGACCTATAGGGCTGCTGGCATCTATTCCCTTTGGGTCACTTTCCAGGTACATTCTTGAGTTATGATCTGGATGCCGGGTCTGGTTTCTCACACGGCTGTTGGATGAATCCTTTTGCACAAAGGATAGTGGAATGTTGAACTGGCATTTACTCTTTGGTGTTTCCCACTTTCCAGGGCTTTTTGGAATCCAAAGGAAGCTTATGTACTTGGAAAAGAAGCATGTAGGGAATATACGCAAATATTCCTTGTGTGACATATGCCTTAATGAGGTTTTGAAGAAAAAGCAACTTTATAGCAGTATCCGTTGGTTTTAAATTCATACACAAGAAATAGATAAAAATAAAACGACGAGGACCTGAATCTAGTTACCAACTGTCCTGCCTCCCCACCAAAAAAGGATGGCAGCCTTACATGAAGTACATCTTTGAGCTGTCTCAAAGCTTAGATGTATTACTAGTCTAAAATCCCAACAGCTAAATATTGCCATATTTGCTTACCCAATACTTAATAGAAACTTAATAGAAACATTCTATTTGGTATGTGTATGTAAGGAATAGTGTTTTGAGGGATTTTGTCTCGTCTGTATTTACTGTGAATACATCCTCTCTCTTCTAGGTGGTTTTGTACATGTCCATCCCTGACTTCTGCCATAAAGTTCTCCCTGGATATGTGGGAGGTGTACAAGAAGGTGCTGTCACCCCTGCTGGTAAGGTATTCCTTGGAATACACGGACACCGTGCAATCTTCTGAAATGATAGTATTTCTGTACCTAGAGTGTTTAATAGCCCATGTGTAGCCAGAGGAAACGTGGGCAGAAGTGCTCTCACCTTCCTCCCGTGTTCAGTTCAAACAAAAATAGAAAGCAATCGATGTCATCTTTTAGAAGAAGTGATAGCATTTCTATCTCTTAGAATTAGTATAACTGTTGATCTGGTAGGCACCATACCAGCAGTGAAAAAGTACTGGTTGATGACTTTGGCACTTGAAATTGTCAGTTGACTGTAGCTGTCCAGGACTGTTGCTGGTATTCGACAAGATAGTTTTACCTGCTCAAGCTCCATGAAGCCAAGGGACTTGAACAAAATGTGGGATGTGAACTGTTAGGAGAAGTGGTTTGTTACTCTGGTCAGTTTTGGGGGAAAGCCTAAATTCAGTTTTGTGAGGAGAAAAACTCAGCCTAACAAAGCCTAATGGGTACAGCAGAGTTTAATGGAACACTCAGAAAAGTGCTTTAAGGTATTGAATTGGGAGGACGAGGAGAGAGAAGTTGTTTCATGAGCGCTTGATTGAGCTTCTGTGTATTCTGTGCATAGCCATGTGAATTAAAAGCTGCAGTAATGCGGGGTCAGTAACACTCGATTTTTTTTCTTCATCTTTTAGGTGTCGTGAATAAATATGAAAATCAATGGACTTCAGGCCTGGATCATGACCCATGTGCTTTGGTTTGCAAATGCTTCTTGCTTCCACTTCTTCTCACCTACCATCATTTTTGACAAGTGGATTCCTCTCCTGTGGTGTGCCAATAGCTTGGGATATGCAGTGTCCACGTTTGCAATGATTAAAGGCTACTTTTTCCCTCCCAATGCCAAAGAGTGGTATGTGAATTTTAGTAATGAGAGAAGACGAGGCAATCCGAGATTAAAACTGTTAAATAAAAACCGGGTCTATCAATTGAATGACAGAATATATTTCACTGGCAGAGAGAGCTGAGCCAGTGTATGACAGTGGTTCTTTGCTTCACTAGCACCATCCCCCGTGTTTCATGCTGCACACCATGGGACTGGCAGCCTCAGTGTCACAGATACACCCATCCTAGAAATAGTGAGACTGTTCAGAAGTGTTAGCAAGAGTAAACTCGGGCACTTCTGAAACTCTACAACTTATGTCTATTAATGTAATACTTCAGCTGGGTCAGCTTCTGTTACCTTGCACAGCGTTACATGCTTTGATGATTTTTATTATCACTACATCAAATTAATCTGAATTGTGTAGTCAGAGCAGTAATTACCTGTATTTGTGTAGAACTCTGTACATTTCCAATTTTTTTATGTTTTACAGCAAATTCACTGGAAACTTCTTTTACGACTACGTGATGGGGATTGAATTTAACCCTCGAATAGGGAAGTGGTTTGATTTCAAGCTCTTTCTTCAGTGGGCGCCCTGGGATTGTGGCCTGGACTCTGATCAACCTTTCCTTTGCTGCCAAACAAGAGGAGCTGTATGGCGAAGCGACAAACTCCATGATCCTTGTCAATGTCCTTCAGGTAAATTCCAAGGAGGAAATTAGGAAACCAGCTAGGAAGTAAACTAATATTAAAGTAGGAAAAGAAGTCCTTCTATGGAAATGAAAATGAAGTGTTTTTTCCTGGCCTGAAACAAGCTCATTCAGTGATGGTGTGCTGGGACTTCTTTGGATTTATTGCCTGATCTGTGGAAATGGAAGCCTGCTCAATAGGAGCTCTATCGGCCCTCTTTGTAACGCTGTGACTCTAAGCTGAAGAGAGATTGGGCTGATCAACTGTGAGTTCACTTCCCAAGCGTTCGTCCTTGAGTTGTACACTTGCCTTAGTCATCCTACTGTTGCTTTATCTGTGTAGATAGATAGATAGGTAGGTAGATATTGTGTATCCACATAGCTTGTATTTATGTGATAGTTCTTCCTAACTGTGTTCAGAAACGTCTGGTTTTGAAGTGCTAACATAAAAACCCCAATGAGTTGTGAGATCACATCACAAGGCAGCACAGACATTAGGCTGATGCTGTTAGACAGGGTAACTGGTGACAGTGCTCTGTTATTACTGTGAAATTATTCTGTTGCAGGGTATTTTTGTTCTGGACTTCTTTTGGAATGAAGCCTGGTACTTGAAAACCATTGCTATCTGCCATGATCATTTGGGATGGTATTTGGGCTGGGGAGACTGTGTTTGGTTGCCTTCCCTCTCTACTTTGCAGGTAAAAATGTGGACACTGTGGATTTGGGCTAAGAGGAAGGAAACTTTGCAGAAACATTCTTCTCAGCAGGTTAATGTGCACCTTAAATGTTTCTAGGCGGTTTGACTGTTGAGAAATCCTTGCAACATTCTTTGTAACAATTCCTGGGTAGGAAGGCTTCCTGTCCGTGCCCAGATTGGACATCTTTTCCTCTCCTGCCCTTCTTTTGTGCCTCTTTCTGTCACTGTCTGTTGTGTCTGTATACTTTTCTGAATCCTTTTGGTTTCCTTTTTTTCTAAATCCTTTCCGTTTCCTTTTTTTTTTTACTCCTGCTTGTTGAGGGTCTTTTGGTTAGCGGTGGTTTGTTTGTGTTTTGTTCCTTGCTTTTTCCTTCTGTCCGGTTTGCATCCTTGCAACTTCTCTCTTCTTGTTTCAGGAAGAAGTGCAATTTTGGAGAGAGAAAGAGAGAAGGAAACTGTTGGATGCAGAGTTTTTTGAAAGTTTTCTGCAGTTTTACTGTTGCAGTAGATTTTTCTACTCTTTCTTCTGGTCTGTTGTGGGCCACTGTAGTCGAGGAATTGGTCTGGCATGCTGAGCCTCTGTTGGAAGTAAATGTCTGATTGTTTTTGTGCTCCCCAGGGTCTGTATTTGGTTTACCAGCCTGTCCAGCTGTGCACAGCCCATGCCGTAGGGGTCTTGATGCTGGGCTTGCTGGGCTATTCCATCTTCAGAATGACCAACCACCAGAAGGACCTCTTCCGTCGTACCAATGGCAAGTGCAGGATCTGGGGGAAGAAGCCGGAGTCCATCGAGTGCTCCTACGTGTCCGTGGATGGGCCCAAGCACTACAGCAAGCTGATGACCTCTGGCTTTTGGGGCTGGGCACGTCATTTCAACTGCACGGGAGACCTGATGGGCTCGCTGGCCTATTGCCTGGCTTGTGGCTTTGAGCACATCCTGCCTTACTTCTACATCGTTTACATGACCACTCTGCTCACCCAGCGCTGCATTCGGGACGAGCACGGTTGTTGCAGCAAAGATGGGAAGGACTGGAAGCACTACACTGCTGCAGTGCCCTACCGGCTCTACCCGGCAGATTTTAAGGCTAATGCAGGATCCAGGGGAAAGAAAAAAGAAGAAACATGCAGGCATGCCATGTTTAAAGTGTTTAAACTGAAGTGGGGCACTGAAATGTCCCATTTTTTTAGAGGATTCTTTTAATTGGAATTGAATCATGCCGCAACCGGGCCAGGAGACACTTCAGAGACAGAGTCAGAGAAGCGGGTATTTGCTTTATTCGGCGCGCCGGGTGTGTGGGGATCGCTCCTCCAAACACACACCTGGTGCTCTCTACAACACAAGTATTATGGGTTAAATTAGGAATATTCATCACATTCCTTGGGACAGGTGTGGTTATACAAATTATTTCTCGGAAGTCATTAGCATATGGGCCACGCATGCGCTGTGTGTCCTGGTGGCCGCGCTGAGGAAGGCCTCTCCTCTTCCTCGGGGGTCCTTTCTGATGAAGGCCAGTAGTCTTCCTCTCAGTGAACTTTTTCACCTTTCTCCCTGGGCATGCGTAGTCCTTTGAGGAATGTTTCAGCGGTCTCTGAGATGATCCTTGTGCCCTCTATCTTGACAAGAGTAGGGCAAATTTGGTTTCTTAGGTTTTGTAATTACAGTCTGCTGTCTGAACTAACGTTTGCTGTCTCCCAATAGTTAACTCGTGCTTCCATGAGTTAGCTATTGACTGCCCCTTCCTCATTTCTGAAGAAGTATGTTTTTTTCCCAAAGCCTGTAGTGGTAGGTCAGGGCAGTAGACAGAAGGTGGCACAGGTTTGCAGCTGGCACCTGCCCACAGGGCCAGGGAAGGCACCTGGGTGCTTTCCTGTGGCTAGACTGGTTACTGCACTTTCCATCTCTACCAGTTGTTTTGAGGGTAGAGAAAGGTATTTTGAGGGCTGCAATGGGCCCAGCACCATGGGAGCAACTCCAGCATCTCAACATTTCCTGTGGGCTCCATGCCCATGGCTTACGAGGCTGCAGACCCAGCTGGTCAAAGGCGCAGCCCTGCCTCCCATTTCAGGGGAAGAAAGAGGAAGAGTTTTGTCAGGGCTCAACCTGAAATGACCTTTTGCCATTTCTGATTCTTCTCCCAGCATTGGAGAGGAGCAGCATCTCTGTCCCTGCCACCCGCTGGCCCTTGGAATGCACACATGAGTCCACGTATCACTTCAGGTGAAGCCAAGTGGCCGCCTCAGTTTGAAAGGGCGGCTGTTGTTTCACTGTTGCATTTCTTGGCTTGTTACAGCCCCTCCTGCCTGGACTACAGCCTGTGCTTGAAGACACAAAAGTGCCATGATGCCTGGAGGAAAGGCATCAAAAGCTTGACAAAGGCTGAAGGGAACACTCTGATCACCCCTTTTCCCAAGAGGGTTCTTTAGCTGAAGTTGCTAACCAGGAGCAGACTTGACACCCCGGCATGGGTTTGTGGTTCTTTTATTTCTCGAGTCCTCACTCCTGCGTGGGACTCGGCAACCGGGTGCTGCAGAGGCTCCGGCAAGGCATCAAAGACGCCCGCCCCGCAGCCAAGGGTGGCGCAAGATCTCCTCCAGCGCTGGCCTGTCCGCGGGGTGCTTGGACAAACACCAGCGGATCAGATGTTGGCACTCTGGGGAGAGAAGCCAGAAAGCGCCGGTCACTTGCAGAAGGCTCCTGCCCAGCTGCTCCCGGCGCCCGCAGGGCCCGGGCCGTGCTGCGTGTGCTCAGAGCTGTGCCGGCCTCCCGGCTGACTCTGCCCTTTGCGGGACAGCGGCACGGCAGGACACGCGCCACCTCCTGCAGCCAAGCGGGCCACACCGACCCCACCGTGGTCACGGGCCGCCGCCTGCGGCCAGCCCTTGAGGGCAGATCGACCTCCCGCGGAGCTGCGTGAGGGCCACGCTGGGCTGCGCGGTGCCATCTGCCAAAGCCTGCCTTCTTGAGGCCGGACACCAACCTGGAGAGACCTGCTGCCAGAAGAAGAGCTGCCCCGACACGATGCCACGGTCGTCCTGGAAGGGCTCGTTCCCGCAGACCATGACGTACAGCAGCACGCCCAGGGACCAGATGGTCGCCGAATGGCCGTGGTAGCAGCCAAGGCAGATCCACTCGGGTGGGCTGTACAGGTGTGTTCCTAGGGGACACAGGCGGCGCTGTCCAGGCGCAGGCTGCTGCCTTCCAGAGCCTGGTGCCAGCCTCCTGGCAGAAGCAGGGGCTGCACCAGTGGCCACAACTTCCCCCCGGGGCCAGCCGCCGTCCCCCAGCCAATTGGCCAAAGCCAGGAAACCGTTCTGCAAGGCAGACAAGGCCAGCGGAGCAGCCCAAGCCCTTGCGGGCCTGCCAAGCCGAGCGGCCGGGGCCTGGCTTTGGCAGCCCCCCTCTGTGGGCAGGGCCGGCAGCCGGCTCCTGGGGCACAGCATCTGGCCCGTGCCAAAGGGCAGCCGGCAGCCGGCTGAATGCCGCAGCCCGCAGCCCAGGAGGGAACGGGGCCGTGCAGTGCCTGGCACTGGGAGCGGGGCCCGGCCTGTGGGCTCACCGGCAAATTGCGTGAAGGCCTGCTCCTGGAGGAAGGTGCCGCAACCGAAGTCGATGAGCTTCAGGTCGCCACTCTCCGGGTCCACGAGGAGGTTCTCCGGCTTGATGTCCCGGTGCAGGACGCCGCAGGCGGTGCAGTGCCGCACGGCCTCCAGCACCTGGCAGAAAAGCCAGCGCGCCATCTCCTCGCGCAGGAAGCCCTGCTCCAGCAGGAAGTCCAGGAGATCCTGCGATGACTCCGGACGCTCCATGACCAGCAGGAAGCTGTCAGGCAGCTCAAACCAGTCGAGGAGCTGGATGATGTTGTGGCAGCCAGAGCCCACCTTCTCCATGAGCACAATCTCCATGGGAACGCGGGTGCCGTCGGGCTGTGGGGAGGAGACAGTGCCTCCAGCAGGCCTGATGCTGCCCTGGGGCTGCTGTGCTGCCCCGTGCCTGGGATGCCCCAGTGCCCCCTTGGGCAGCCTCCCTGGTGCTTGGGCTTCCTCCCGCCCAGGGGATGCTTGGGGGGTGCCCCCCTGCCCGGCCCCACCACCGGTGTTTGGCATCCCCGGGCCCGCCCTGCTCCGGCTCGCACGCTGAGCCCACGCCCGCTCCCCCCGCCCTGCGCCGCCTCCCGCCCTCGGGGCCCGGCCTTATCCCTGCCCGCCACGCCCCGCTCTGGCGCTCTGGCGCCGTGGCCCCGCTCGCTCACTCACCAGCTCGTACCACTGCACCACGCTCTCCCGGGCCACGCGTTTGATGGCCACCTGCAAGCCCACGAGAGACGGGGCTGAGCTCAAGCCCTGCCCCGCCCCTGGCCCTCGTCCCGCGCCCCGCCGTCCCGGCCACTTACCGGGCTCCCGTCCGAGAGGCGGATGCCCGAGAAAACGGTGCCGAAGCCACCGCTGCCCAGCTGCGGGCCCAGCTGGTACAGCTCCTGCAGCTTCTTCTTTTGCCCTGCGACCGAGACCGAGCCATCAGCCTTGCGCCCAGGGCCCCCCCGGCCAAGTGCCCGCGAGTGAAGCGGGCCGAGCCACCGCGGGCCACCTTGCTCTGACCTGCTTCCTGCTGCGCGCCGGGCAGCGGCCACCGCCTTGCAGCCGTCGGGCTGGCGAGCGCCAGAGCTGGGGCAGGGGAGCGCGCAGAGGCGGCTGCAGGAGCCGGAGGGCAGCGGGGCAGGGCGGCACCGTCGCTGTCCCCGGCGTCGTGGGCTGGACTCTGCTCTTGAGGACTGCCGGGGCTACAGCCCGAGGACTCGCACAGGGGGGTGTCAGGAGCAGCTGCAAACCAGAGAGGGGTTTTTTGAAGCTGTGGCATCAGAAGCACTGGAAACAGCCAGGGACTCGGCTGCTCTCAAGGGCCCTGGCCTGGCCTGCGGATGCCCCTCAAGAGCCCCAAGGGAGCCTCAGAGAGCTCCTCAGATCTCACCTGCTACCAGCAAGGCCTTCCTGGTAGTCGGTGGCCGTCTCGGAGCAGCTTCCTGGAGATGGAGGAACCTCCTGGGTGTCTTGAGGCTCGTCTCCGCCACCAGGCAAGAGCTGTTGCCAGCTGGCGCAGCCGGCACAGCGTCCTGGGAGCTGTGGGCCGGCAACTGCTGGCTCCAGCTCACTCGCTGCTCCAGCACCTGCTCCTGACAAGGCTCCCCTGGATGGGGCTGGGCTCCCACTTGGACTTCTGGGCTTTCCCTGGCAACGTCAGTTGTCAGGGTTGTGCCCGTGTTGTTGAAGTCCATGAGTCCAAGGGAGCTGGGAGACCTGTGCACAGGCTCTGCACTTTCTGCAGGCTGACTGCAGGTCTCACGGAGCGTCTGCGGGCGATGGAGGCTGTCAGAGATAGCGGACGCTCCTGGCGGGATGGAGGATCTCTGACAGCCTGAGCTTCTTGCCTGGATGGCGGCTCTCTGATGGTGTGCCATCCTTGCAAGGCTTGAGGCTCTCCCAGGGATGGAGAATCTTGCTGGGAGCAGCCTCTTGAAGGGATGGAGGCTCCTGGAGGAGCTGGCCGAGCCACAGCAGGGCAGGTGGCCTCGCTTCAGCAGCTCCTCCAGTTCTTTCCACAAGGCCTGCCACATCCCAGAGTAGAGCGGCACCCATGTCCCATTGCGAGCCCAGAGCAGCAGCATCAGTTCCTGCAGCTCCTGGGCCACTGCCACGCAGGGGCCGCAGCTGCAGGGGCTGTCCAGGGGGCTCGCGGGAGCACGTGGCCGCTTGCGAGGGGTGGCCCGAGGCCTGGAGGACCTGGGAGCCGCAGGGGCTCCTCGCTTCCTCCGTGAGCCTCTGGGCTGCACCCCGGGGCGCTTGCGCCTCTTCGCTGTCCTTGTCTGCCGCCTCCGTGGTTGCCAGTGGCCAACGGCCCACCAGACAGCCACAGCGGCCAACAGCAGGACAAGCACAATCA
The DNA here is from genome assembly GCF_041296385.1 of Aphelocoma coerulescens. Taxonomy (NCBI): domain Eukaryota; kingdom Metazoa; phylum Chordata; class Aves; order Passeriformes; family Corvidae; genus Aphelocoma; species Aphelocoma coerulescens. Next base: position 15,307 of record NW_027184055.1, on the reverse strand, counting down.
CTGGGACAACACCGTCACACATGGCTCCGGCACGTCCCATCGCGACTGCACTGGCAGCTGCAGGTGCTGGCCCGTGTTACATAGCGACTGCGCGGTGATGTCACAGTGCTGTGGGCCAGGACAGCCGGGTGACATCCCAGCCCCGCCTCTCGCCAGCGCTCAGCCCCTTTGTGCCGTCATAGCCCTGGGCCCACCTCAGGGATCAGCAGAACCAGCTCATGCCTAAGGATGCACATGGCCAGAAAAAGCCTGGCAGCAAGAACAGGAGCTCAGCCTGCTGCAGTGAATCATTCCCTGCAGCAAGTGGCACATCAGGAAGAGTGCTGCTGCCACCAGTGTCAAGCCCATGGCTCCCAGGACACTGCAGCGGTACCAACTGGCAACAGCCACTACTCTGTGCCTGCGAAGATCTTCCAGAGACAAAGGGAGTTGAAGTTCCTGTGTCTCTGGGGAGCTCTCCTGAACTGGCTGTCGAGGGCAGGAAGAGTTTTCTGTAACAGCTCACCGACTTCTGCGTTGCCTCTGTTCTAAACAAGTCAGGATTTCCCAAGGAGCGCTCATGGTGCTCTCACTGCTCTGGTTTTGACGGGCATAGGGTTCCTTTTTTCCCAGTTGCTGGCACACACTGGGTTCAGATGCACCATGGGAATGCTGTGGATCAAACAGGGGTGGTTTGCTTTCTGCTGAGCAGGGCTTGCCCTCTTCAGGGACTTTGCAGTGTCCCTTGGTACAGTGCACGTTTTCCACGGCGAAGGGAGGGAGGAGTGTTGAAGACAGAGGCAAAGAATGCATTAAACACCTGTGCTGTGTCCCTGGCCCTGTTTGTCAGGTGACCATCCACATCCTGGAAGGGGACAATGTTACTTCTACAATGTTTCTTTCCATGCATATATTTAAAACCACTCTTTTTATTGGGCCCCACATTTCTGGCCACCTTCCTCTCCAGCTGAGCTTTCAGTGCACCAAAGTTCTCCGTACAGTGGCGAGAAACATCTCTGGGGAAGGAATGAGAAGGAGGTGTCTTTACAAACTATCTGTGGGCCTGATGGTAGATAAAGCCAGATACTGATAGGTGAAAGAAGCAGCAAAGGGAGGAACCCTAAATTCCATAGGAATTCCACTAATTGACACAGACTGTTACTCACTCAAGACTCTGCTAATCCCTGGATTTAGAGAAAAAGAACAGAGACAGGAGCAAAAGAATGGGGGGGGGGGAGGGGGGTAGACATTAGAAAGGGGGTTTGTATTAAGCCATTTGGGAAGTCTGTACCTCTCAAGTAGCTCAGCCAGTGGGGAAAGAGAGAGGGAAATGCAGCTGGGAAATTAGGAGATAAAGGAAGCTGCGTCCTCTATCAACTTGAGAGATCCCGTGGGAAATGCCCATGACCTCTCCCTTTATTCGATCAAAGTAACAGGACTGCTCTGTCTCTTGTTTGGACGTACAGCTGTGGTGTTTGAGGACTAATTTTCCTGACATCCGTATCCTTCTTGTGACCTTGCTTCCACTGGGCACACAGCTTCCTTTTCCATCCTCTTTGCCAGAGAAGAAGCCTTCTGCCTCGCCTGCTTGGCTTTCGACATTTGGGAATCTCCTGCTGCTGTGCCCTTAGGAGGTGATGTTTCAAAATTGACCAGCACGGATGGACCCCAGCACCTGCAAAAACATTGTCCCTGGAGACCCTGCTTAGCAGTTCCCTGAGCAGTCTGAAGTCTGCTCTCCTCATGGCCCGAGCTGAGGTTTTGCTGGCCCTTTTCCTCTTGTCAGAGGTTTGAAACTCGATTGATTTGTGGTCGCTGTGGCCAAGACGGCCGCCAGTCCCCACCTGGCTCAGGGCACGTGGGACTCAGAGGGCGGCCTGGCTCCAGGGGGGCTGAGCTGGAGAGTCCTGGGCTGCGGGGGGCTTCCCGCTTTCCTGGGAGGAGACTCCCTGGGGAGGAAGAAGGGTCTGGCATGAGCCACAAGGCCCCTGGCCGAGGGACGGTAGCGGGGGACGTGTGCGTAGCGGATGCTGTCTGGGAGGAGCTGTGGCAAGGAGTGGGTGTGGGGCTGGGGGTGTCCCAGAGCTCAGTGAGGGTGTTCCCCCAGCCCAGCAGGCAGAAAGCCCCTGGCTCACAGCAGGAGCCAAGTTCCAGGTCACCAGGAACAGCCCCCGCCCTCACCAGTGCTCCCAGCCTCCCACAAAGGTTGGTTATGCCCATGGGTGCTGCCAAGGTTCCCCATGGGAACAGGGCTGGACACCCTAAAAAGGGGGGTCAACACCCCAGGGGCAAAGCCAGTGCAGGGGAGAATGAGTGGGATGAGTGTGAGAGGACCACCTCTACCCCTCCCATCCCGCACCAGGGAGCAGGGACTTTCCTGGGACAGCTCCAGGAGGATATTCAGGACCATCCTTGCCTGGGACAGGGGTGCCAAGGAGATCCAGGAGGGATCAGTGTCCAGCTCTGTGTCCTGGGACACCCTGCACCCTGTTCCCCATAGCCCTGATTTTCAGGAAGGAGCCACAGGAGCCTCCTGGCCATTGCTGGATTTTTCTTTCAGGAATTCGCTGTGGAGCTCGTTTGTCTTTTTTTGCCTCTTTCGGAGCTCCTGTAAAAACGGCCTTGGAGCTGGAAGGGGCGGGGCGGGGCGGGGCGGGGCAGGGCGGAGAAGAGCCAGCTGGGGAAGTCTTGAGGGCTTCTGTGGCTCTGGCAGCCTGCTTTCCTCCTCTCCCTTTGGTGGAGGTGTGGGCTGGCAACGGAGCATCTTCCCCGGGTGGCCGCGGTGCCCCGGATCCCTGCCCTGAGCGGAGGGACAACACTGGGCGTCTCTGGCCTGCCGCACGCAGCCAGGCTGCCGCACAGAGCTCCTCGAAAGCCCTGCCCTTGGCCGCAGGGGGCCGAATTAGCGAGGCATTAAGGAGGGAGGAAGGAAGGGCGCTAATTAGGGAGGGGAGGGCGGGGAGCCGTTCCCAGCCGAGGGGGCGTGGCCAGGACGATGGGCGTGGGCAGGGCCTCAGCGGCGGCGAGGGGCCGTGGTCTGAGCGGGGCCGGGGCCAGCGCTGAGGGGAGCAAAGGGCGGGAAAAGGCTCGGTGCTGCTGAGGGGAAGCGTCGGGAAGGAGGGGACGGAGGGGATATCGTTGGGAAAAAGGGAGACACAAGAGCTCCTGGGGGCCTGAAACCACTAACAGTGGTGGAGGGGAGCCCAACACACTCCTCCTATGTATCCCTATGCTTTACAGAGGGGAAGGCGTGGCTAAAATCCAGGAGAAACAGTGCTGTGGATCCAAGGAATCAGAAGCAGGATCTGTGTGGAGGGCGTCCCTCACGGGAGGCACATGAATCGACCTGAGCGAGGCTGGGGCAGGAGGGTCACGGCCAGCAGAGAAGGGGGACCCTCTGTCCATGCCAAGGCCCAGGGCAGCCCTATCCCGGGAAGCGCGCAGGGAGCGGATCCTTGAGCTGCTGCACGTTGGCGCTGCCCTCGCTCAGCCGGCAGCCCCCTCATTGCCCAGGGGGAGCTGGTGGCAGTGGGGAGTGGGAGAGGGAAACATCTGTCCTACACCTCCATGGCTGCGGCACTGCCAAAGGTGAAGAACGTCAGAGAACTGCCAAACAAGATCCTCCAGCAGGAAAGGCAGACGTTCCCAGCTCCAGGGAATTCCCTGATGTCAGCAGTGGAGGAGCAGGATGAGGAAGATCTCCACGCTTGCGATACTTCTGGCAAGAGCCTCCGTCCCTGCCAGAGCCTCGGTGAGAGCTGCCGGAGCGCAGACGGAGGAAGGCCTTTGGACAGGTGCAAGGTATGAATGATGCACGGTCCCCAGTCGTGGTGTGAGCAGAAACATTTCTTCCAAGCACCTCTGGCTTTTAGAAGAGTTTCACTCTCAGGTTCGAATAGCGTGAGCCTGGAAAGCCAATAGTCGAAATGCTCCGATGTCTGCTACCCAGTACTAGACATGAACTCGTGTCTCTCGTAGCAACATCAGGCTTTTTCCCTAAGCCAAGTGCTGGAAGGAGAATTTCTTCTGCAAAACTACTGTGCTTCTGCTGCTTGTTCCATTTTAGAAAGTTTCCTTCGTCGCCCCTGCCTTGATTGAACAGTCCTTTCTCTTCTAACTAGAAGCTCCAGGTTCTCTTCTTACAAGTTGTCTTTGTTTTCTTTGCCCACAGACAGGAGTCCCTGCTTCCCCAGAGCCACGTCGATCTGCAGAGCCTGCTTGTGGCTGAGGATGCAGATGGCCAGGAAAGGCCGGGAAGTAAAAATTGGTAACATTTCTAGTTCCTAGGAAAGAAATATTTCATGAGATCTGGAAAACAAGCATCCCAGCATCTGTGGCATTCCCAGCTGATCAGTCCCGCTGTAGCAAGATTGAGGATGCATCTCCCAGTTCTCCAAGAGCTGAGTAGGTATTAGTAGGGCATTGGACTGCAGCTGGGAACAGCAAAAGTGGCTGGCACAGCAAGTTCAATGTATGGCTGTCCAAGGTCTGTCTTTTGCAAGTTTCCAAGCTTTGCATCATGTTCTTGGGATTCCATTATCACTTTCAACCGAATACTCTACCAGTTAGAGCCATGATTGCCATCAAAAAGGTGAAGTCTGTAATAATTGGTTTTTGGAGGGGAGATTTTCTCTCATCTCTTGCTCTGATCAGCTAGTGTAGTTTTAGAGGAGTTTGTGGTAAAGTCTGTTCTGTGCTGATTTTTTAATGGCTGTTTGACCACCAGACATGTCTGTGCCCTGAAGACATTTTCAGTTTTCATCCAGTTAGTCTAGAAGGTCCACTGAAAAAGTTATTTGATGTAACTCATCTCTCTGAAACCTGGGCAAACAAAATGCTCTGTTTTGGATTACAGGGAGGTGGACTGGTTTTCCTTGGCAAGCATCCTTTTCCTGCTCGTGTTTGCACCGCCGATCGTGTATTACTTCATCATGTCCTGTGACCAGTACCAGTGCTCTCTGACTGACCCACTGCTGGACTTGCTGACAGGGAATAAACATCTGTCTGACATCTGGAACAGGACTCCCACACTGACCTATAGGGCTGCTGGCATCTATTCCCTTTGGGTCACTTTCCAGGTACATTCTTGAGTTATGATCTGGATGCTGGGTCTGGTTTCTCACACGGCTGTTGGATGAATCCTTTTGCACAAAGGATAGTGGAATGTTGAACTGGCATTTACTCTTTGGTGTTTCCCACTTTCCAGGGCTTTTTGGAATCCAAAGGAAGCTTATGTACTTGGAAAAGAAGCATGTAGGGAATATACGCAAATATTCCTTGTGTGACATATGCCTTAATGAGGTTTTGAAGAAAAAGCAACTTTATAGCAGTATCCGTTGGTTTTAAATTCATACACAAGAAATAGATAAAAATAAAACGACGAGGACCTGAATCTAGTTACCAACTGTCCTGCCTCCCCACCAAAAAAGGATGGCAGCCTTACATGAAGTACATCTTTGAGCTGTCTCAAAGCTTAGATGTATTACTAGTCTAAAATCCCAACAGCTAAATATTGCCATATTTGCTTACCCAATACTTAATAGAAACTTAATAGAAACATTCTATTTGGTATGTGTATGTAAGGAATAGTGTTTTGAGGGATTTTGTCTCGTCTGTATTTACTGTGAATACATCCTCTCTCTTCTAGGTGGTTTTGTACATGTCCATCCCTGACTTCTGCCATAAAGTTCTCCCTGGATATGTGGGAGGTGTACAAGAAGGTGCTGTCACCCCTGCTGGTAAGGTATTCCTTGGAATACACGGACACCGTGCAATCTTCTGAAATGATAGTATTTCTGTACCTAGAGTGTTTAATAGCCCATGTGTAGCCAGAGGAAACGTGGGCAGAAGTGCTCTCACCTTCCTCCCGTGTTCAGTTCAAACAAAAATAGAAAGCAATCGATGTCATCTTTTAGAAGAAGTGATAGCATTTCTATCTCTTAGAATTAGTATAACTGTTGATCTGGTAGGCACCATACCAGCAGTGAAAAAGTACTGGTTGATGACTTTGGCACTTGAAATTGTCAGTTGACTGTAGCTGTCCAGGACTGTTGCTGGTATTCGACAAGATAGTTTTACCTGCTCAAGCTCCATGAAGCCAAGGGACTTGAACAAAATGTGGGATGTGAACTGTTAGGAGAAGTGGTTTGTTACTCTGGTCAGTTTTGGGGGAAAGCCTAAATTCAGTTTTGTGAGGAGAAAAACTCAGCCTAACAAAGCCTAATGGGTACAGCAGAGTTTAATGGAACACTCAGAAAAGTGCTTTAAGGTATTGAATTGGGAGGACGAGGAGAGAGAAGTTGTTTCATGAGCGCTTGATTGAGCTTCTGTGTATTCTGTGCATAGCCATGTGAATTAAAAGCTGCAGTAATGCGGGGTCAGTAACACTCGATTTTTTTTCTTCATCTTTTAGGTGTCGTGAATAAATATGAAAATCAATGGACTTCAGGCCTGGATCATGACCCATGTGCTTTGGTTTGCAAATGCTTCTTGCTTCCACTTCTTCTCACCTACCATCATTTTTGACAAGTGGATTCCTCTCCTGTGGTGTGCCAATAGCTTGGGATATGCAGTGTCCACGTTTGCAATGATTAAAGGCTACTTTTTCCCTCCCAATGCCAAAGAGTGGTATGTGAATTTTAGTAATGAGAGAAGACGAGGTAATCCGAGATTAAAACTGTTAAATAAAAACCGGGTCTATCAATTGAATGACAGAATATATTTCACTGGCAGAGAGAGCTGAGCCAGTGTATGACAGTGGTTCTTTGCTTCACTAGCACCATCCCCCGTGTTTCATGCTGCACACCATGGGACTGGCAGCCTCAGTGTCACAGATACACCCATCCTAGAAATAGTGAGACTGTTCAGAAGTGTTAGCAAGAGTAAACTCGGGCACTTCTGAAACTCTACAACTTATGTCTATTAATGTAATACTTCAGCTGGGTCAGCTTCTGTTACCTTGCACAGCGTTACATGCTTTGATGATTTTTATTATCACTACATCAAATTAATCTGAATTGTGTAGTCAGAGCAGTAATTACCTGTATTTGTGTAGAACTCTGTACATTTCCAATTTTTTTATGTTTTACAGCAAATTCACTGGAAACTTCTTTTACGACTACGTGATGGGGATTGAATTTAACCCTCGAATAGGGAAGTGGTTTGATTTCAAGCTCTTTCTTCAGTGGGCGCCCTGGGATTGTGGCCTGGACTCTGATCAACCTTTCCTTTGCTGCCAAACAAGAGGAGCTGTATGGCGAAGCGACAAACTCCATGATCCTTGTCAATGTCCTTCAGGTAAATTCCAAGGAGGAAATTAGGAAACCAGCTAGGAAGTAAACTAATATTAAAGTAGGAAAAGAAGTCCTTCTATGGAAATGAAAATGAAGTGTTTTTTCCTGGCCTGAAACAAGCTCATTCAGTGATGGTGTGCTGGGACTTCTTTGGATTTATTGCCTGATCTGTGGAAATGGAAGCCTGCTCAATAGGAGCTCTATCGGCCCTCTTTGTAACGCTGTGACTCTAAGCTGAAGAGAGATTGGGCTGATCAACTGTGAGTTCACTTCCCAAGCGTTCGTCCTTGAGTTGTACACTTGCCTTAGTCATCCTACTGTTGCTTTATCTGTGTAGATAGATAGATAGGTAGGTAGATATTGTGTATCCACATAGCTTGTATTTATGTGATAGTTCTTCCTAACTGTGTTCAGAAACGTCTGGTTTTGAAGTGCTAACATAAAAACACCAATGAGTTGTGAGATCACATCACAAGGCAGCACAGACATTAGGCTGATGCTGTTAGACAGGGTAACTGGTGACAGTGCTCTGTTATTACTGTGAAATTATTCTGTTGCAGGGTATTTTTGTTCTGGACTTCTTTTGGAATGAAGCCTGGTACTTGAAAACCATTGCTATCTGCCATGATCATTTGGGATGGTATTTGGGCTGGGGAGACTGTGTTTGGTTGCCTTCCCTCTCTACTTTGCAGGTAAAAATGTGGACACTGTGGATTTGGGCTAAGAGGAAGGAAACTTTGCAGAAACATTCTTCTCAGCAGGTTAATGTGCACCTTAAATGTTTCTAGGCGGTTTGACTGTTGAGAAATCCTTGCAACATTCTTTGTAACAATTCCTGGGTAGGAAGGCTTCCTGTCCGTGCCCAGATTGGACATCTTTTCCTCTCCTGCCCTTCTTTTGTGCCTCTTTCTGTCACTGTCTGTTGTGTCTGTATACTTTTCTGAATCCTTTTGGTTTCCTTTTTTTCTAAATCCTTTCCGTTTCCTTTTTTTTTTTACTCCTGCTTGTTGAGGGTCTTTTGGTTAGCGGTGGTTTGTTTGTGTTTTGTTCCTTGCTTTTTCCTTCTGTCCGGTTTGCATCCTTGCAACTTCTCTCTTCTTGTTTCAGGAAGAAGTGCAATTTTGGAGAGAGAAAGAGAGAAGGAAACTGTTGGATGCAGAGTTTTTTGAAAGTTTTCTGCAGTTTTACTGTTGCAGTAGATTTTTCTACTCTTTCTTCTGGTCTGTTGTGGGCCACTGTAGTCGAGGAATTGGTCTGGCATGCTGAGCCTCTGTTGGAAGTAAATGTCTGATTGTTTTTGTGCTCCCCAGGGTCTGTATTTGGTTTACCAGCCTGTCCAGCTGTGCACAGCCCATGCCGTAGGGGTCTTGATGCTGGGCTTGCTGGGCTATTCCATCTTCAGAATGACCAACCACCAGAAGGACCTCTTCCGTCGTACCAATGGCAAGTGCAGGATCTGGGGGAAGAAGCCGGAGTCCATCGAGTGCTCCTACGTGTCCGTGGATGGGCCCAAGCACTACAGCAAGCTGATGACCTCTGGCTTTTGGGGCTGGGCACGTCATTTCAACTGCACGGGAGACCTGATGGGCTCGCTGGCCTATTGCCTGGCTTGTGGCTTTGAGCACATCCTGCCTTACTTCTACATCGTTTACATGACCACTCTGCTCACCCAGCGCTGCATTCGGGACGAGCACGGTTGTTGCAGCAAAGATGGGAAGGACTGGAAGCACTACACTGCTGCAGTGCCCTACCGGCTCTACCCGGCAGATTTTAAGGCTAATGCAGGATCCAGGGGAAAGAAAAAAGAAGAAACATGCAGGCATGCCATGTTTAAAGTGTTTAAACTGAAGTGGGGCACTGAAATGTCCCATTTTTTTAGAGGATTCTTTTAATTGGAATTGAATCATGCCGCAACCGGGCCAGGAGACACTTCAGAGACAGAGTCAGAGAAGCGGGTATTTGCTTTATTCGGCGCGCCGGGTGTGTGGGGATCGCTCCTCCAAACACACACCTGGTGCTCTCTACAACACAAGTATTATGGGTTAAATTAGGAATATTCATCACATTCCTTGGGACAGGTGTGGTTATACAAATTATTTCTCGGAAGTCATTAGCATATGGGCCACGCATGCGCTGTGTGTCCTGGTGGCCGCGCTGAGGAAGGCCTCTCCTCTTCCTCGGGGGTCTTTTCTGATGAAGGCCAGTAGTCTTCCTCTCAGTGAACTTTTTCACCTTTCTCCCTGGGCATGCGTAGTCCTTTGAGGAATGTTTCAGCGGTCTCTGAGATGATCCTTGTGCCCTCTATCTTGACAAGAGTAGGGCAAATTTGGTTTCTTAGGTTTTGTAATTACAGTCTGCTGTCTGAACTAACGTTTGCTGTCTCCCAATAGTTAACTCGTGCTTCCATGAGTTAGCTATTGACTGCCCCTTCCTCATTTCTGAAGAAGTATGTTTTTTTCCCAAAGCCTGTAGTGGTAGGTCAGGGCAGTAGACAGAAGGTGGCACAGGTTTGCAGCTGGCACCTGCCCACAGGGCCAGGGAAGGCACCTGGGTGCTTTCCTGTGGCTAGACTGGTTACTGCACTTTCCATCTCTACCAGTTGTTTTGAGGGTAGAGAAAGGTATTTTGAGGGCTGCAATGGGCCCAGCACCATGGGAGCAACTCCAGCATCTCAACATTTCCTGTGGGCTCCATGCCCATGGCTTACGAGGCTGCAGACCCAGCTGGTCAAAGGCGCAGCCCTGCCTCCCATTTCAGGGGAAGAAAGAGGAAGAGTTTTGTCAGGGCTCAACCTGAAATGACCTTTTGCCATTTCTGATTCTTCTCCCAGCATTGGAGAGGAGCAGCATCTCTGTCCCTGCCACCCGCTGGCCCTTGGAATGCACACATGAGCCCACGTATCACTTCAGGTGAAGCCAAGTGGCCGCCTCAGTTTGAAAGGGCGGCTGTTGTTTCACTGTTGCATTTCTTGGCTTGTTACAGCCCCTCCTGCCTGGACTACAGCCTGTGCTTGAAGACACAAAAGTGCCATGATGCCTGGAGGAAAGGCATCAAAAGCTTGACAAAGGCTGAAGGGAACACTCTGATCACCCCTTTTCCCAAGAGGGTTCTTTAGCTGAAGTTGCTAACCAGGAGCAGACTTGACACCCCGGCATGGGTTTGTGGTTCTTTTATTTCTCGAGTCCTCACTCCTGCGTGGGACTCGGCAACCGGGTGCTGCAGAGGCTCCGGCAAGGCATCAAAGACGCCCGCCCCGCAGCCAAGGGTGGCGCAAGATCTCCTCCAGCGCTGGCCTGTCCGCGGGGTGCTTGGACAAACACCAGCGGATCAGATGTTGGCACTCTGGGGAGAGAAGCCAGAAAGCGCCGGTCACTTGCAGAAGGCTCCTGCCCAGCTGCTCCCGGCGCCCGCAGGGCCTGGGCCGTGCTGCGTGTGCTCAGAGCTGTGCCGGCCTCCCGGCTGACTCTGCCCTTTGCGGGACAGCGGCACGGCAGGACACGCGCCACCTCCTGCAGCCAAGCGGGCCACACCGACCCCACCGTGGTCACGGGCCGCCGCCTGCGGCCAGCCCTTGAGGGCAGATCGACCTCCCGCGGAGCTGCGTGAGGGCCACGCTGGGCTGCGCGGTGCCATCTGCCAAAGCCTGCCTTCTTGAGGCCGGACACCAACCTGGAGAGACCTGCTGCCAGAAGAAGAGCTGCCCCGACACGATGCCACGGTCGTCCTGGAAGGGCTCGTTCCCGCAGACCATGACGTACAGCAGCACGCCCAGGGACCAGATGGTCGCCGAATGGCCGTGGTAGCAGCCAAGGCAGATCCACTCGGGTGGGCTGTACAGGTGTGTTCCTAGGGGACACAGGCGGCGCTGTCCAGGCGCAGGCTGCTGCCTTCCAGAGCCTGGTGCCAGCCTCCTGGCAGAAGCAGGGGCTGCACCAGTGGCCACAACTTCCCCCCCGGGGCCAGCCGCCGTCCCCCAGCCAATTGGCCAAAGCCAGGAAACCGTTCTGCAAGGCAGACAAGGCCAGCGGAGCAGCCCAAGCCCTTGCGGGCCTGCCAAGCCGAGCGGCCGGGGCCTGGCTTTGGCAGCCCCCCTCTGTGGGCAGGGCCGGCAGCCGGCTCCTGGGGCACAGCATCTGGCCCGTGCCAAAGGGCAGCCGGCAGCCGGCTGAATGCCGCAGCCCGCAGCCCAGGAGGGAACGGGGCCGTGCAGTGCCTGGCACTGGGAGCGGGGCCCGGCCTGTGGGCTCACCGGCAAATTGCGTGAAGGCCTGCTCCTGGAGGAAGGTGCCGCAACCGAAGTCGATGAGCTTCAGGTCGCCACTCTCCGGGTCCACGAGGAGGTTCTCCGGCTTGATGTCCCGGTGCAGGACGCCGCAGGCGGTGCAGTGCCGCACGGCCTCCAGCACCTGGCAGAAAAGCCAGCGCGCCATCTCCTCGCGCAGGAAGCCCTGCTCCAGCAGGAAGTCCAGGAGATCCTGCGATGACTCCGGACGCTCCATGACCAGCAGGAAGCTGTCAGGCAGCTCAAACCAGTCGAGGAGCTGGATGATGTTGTGGCAGCCAGAGCCCACCTTCTCCATGAGCACAATCTCCATGGGAACGCGGGTGCCGTCGGGCTGTGGGGAGGAGACAGTGCCTCCAGCAGGCCTGATGCTGCCCTGGGGCTGCTGTGCTGCCCCGTGCCTGGGATGCCCCAGTGCCCCCTTGGGCAGCCTCCCTGGTGCTTGGGCTTCCTCCCGCCCAGGGGATGCTTGGGGGGTGCCCCCCTGCCCGGCCCCACCACCGGTGTTTGGCATCCCCGGGCCCGCCCTGCTCCGGCTCGCACGCTGAGCCCACGCCCGCTCCCCCCGCCCTGCGCCGCCTCCCGCCCTCGGGGCCCGGCCTTATCCCTGCCCGCCACGCCCCGCTCTGGCGCTCTGGCGCCGTGGCCCCGCTCACTCACTCACCAGCTCGTACCACTGCACCACGCTCTCCCGGGCCACGCGTTTGATGGCCACCTGCAAGCCCACGAGAGACGGGGCTGAGCTCAAGCCCTGCCCCGCCCCTGGCCCTCGTCCCGCGCCCCGCCGTCCCGGCCACTTACCGGGCTCCCGTCCGAGAGGCGGATGCCCGAGAAAACGGTGCCGAAGCCACCGCTGCCCAGCTGCGGGCCCAGCTGGTACAGCTCCTGCAGCTTCTTCTTTTGCCCTGCGACCGAGACCGAGCCATCAGCCTTGCGCCCAGGGCCCCCCCGGCCAAGTGCCCGCGAGTGAAGCGGGCCGAGCCACCGCGGGCCACCTTGCTCTGACCTGCTTCCTGCTGCGCGCCGGGCAGCGGCCACCGCCTTGCAGCCGTCGGGCTGGCGAGCGCCAGAGCTGGGGCAGGGGAGCGCGCAGAGGCGGCTGCAGGAGCCGGAGGGCAGCGGGGCAGGGCGGCACCGTCGCTGTCCCCGGCGTCGTGGGCTGGACTCTGCTCTTGAGGACTGCCGGGGCTACAGCCCGAGGACTCGCACAGGGGGGTGTCAGGAGCAGCTGCAAACCAGAGAGGGGTTTTTTGAAGCTGTGGCATCAGAAGCACTGGAAACAGCCAGGGACTCGGCTGCTCTCAAGGGCCCTGGCCTGGCCTGGGGATGCCCCTCAAGAGCCCCAAGGGAGCCTCAGAGAGCTCCTCAGATCTCACCTGCTACCAGCAAGGCCTTCCTGGTAGTCGGTGGCCGTCTCGGAGCAGCTTCCTGGAGATGGAGGAACCTCCTGGGTGTCTTGAGGCTCGTCCTTGCCACCAGGCAAGAGCTGTTGCCAGCTGGCGCAGCCGGCACAGCGTCCTGGGAGCTGTGGGCCGGCAACTGCTGGCTCCAGCTCACTCGCTGCTCCAGCACCTGCTCCTGACAAGGCTCCCCTGGATCGGGCTGGGCTCCCACTTGGACTTCTGGGCTTTCCCTGGCAACGTCAGTTGTCAGGGTTGTGCCCGTGTTGTTGAAGTCCATGAGTCCAAGGGAGCTGGGAGACCTGTGCACAGGCTCTGCACTTTCTGCAGGCTGACTGCAGGTCTCACGGAGCGTCTGCGGGCGATGGAGGCTGTCAGAGATAGCGGACGCTCCTGGCGGGATGGAGGATCTCTGACAGCCTGAGCTTCTTGCCTGGATGGCGGCTCTCTGATGGTGTGCCATCCTTGCAAGGCTTGAGGCTCTCCCAGGGATGGAGAATCTTGCTGGGAGCAGCCTCTTGAAGGGATGGAGGCTCCTGGAGGAGCTGGCCGAGCCACAGCAGGGCAGGTGGCCTCGCTTCAGCAGCTCCTTCAGTTCTTTCCACAAGGCCTGCCACATCCCAGAGTAGAGCGGCACCCATGTCCCATTGCGAGCCCAGAGCAGCAGCATCAGTTCCTGCAGCTCCTGGGCCACTGCCACGCAGGGGCCGCAGCTGCAGGGGCTGTCCAGGGGGCTCGCGGGAGCACGTGGCCGCTTGCGAGGGGTGGCCCGAGGCCTGGAGGACCTGGGAGCCGCAGGGGCTCCTCGCTTCCTCCGTGAGCCTCTGGGCTGCACCCCGGGGCGCTTGCGCCTCTTCGCTGTCCTTGTCTGCCGCCTCCGTGGTTGCCAGTGGCCAACGGCCCACCAGACAGCCACAGCGGCCAACAGCAGGACAAGCACAATCACTGGGACAACACCGTCACACATGGCTCCGGCACGTCCCATCGCGACTGCACTGGCAGCTGCAGGTGCTGGCCCGTGTTACATAGCGACTGCGCGGTGATGTCACAGTGCTGTGGGCCAGGACAGCCGGGTGACATCCCAGCCCCGCCTCTCACCAGCGCTCAGCCCCTTTGTGCCGTCATAGCCCTGGGCCCACCTCAGGGATCAGCAGAACCAGCTCATGCCTAAGGATGCACATGGCCAGAAAAAGCCTGGCAGCAAGAACAGGAGCTCAGCCTGCTGCAGTGAATCATTCCCTGCAGCAAGTGGCACATCAGGAAGAGTGCTGCTGCCACCAGTGTCAAGCCCATGGCTCCCAGGACACTGCAGCGGTACCAACTGGCAACAGCCACTACTCTGTGCCTGCGAAGATCTTCCAGAGACAAAGGGAGTTGAAGTTCCTGTGTCTCTGGGGAGCTCTCCTGAACTGGCTGTCGAGGGCAGGAAGAGTTTTCTGTAACAGCTCACCGACTTCTGCGTTGCCTCTGTTCTAAACAAGTCAGGATTTCCCAAGGAGCGCTCATGGTGCTCTCACTGCTCTGGTTTTGACGGGCATAGGGTTCCTTTTTTCCCAGTTGCTGGCACACACTGGGTTCAGATGCACCATGGGAATGCTGTGGATCAAACAGGGGTGGTTTGCTTTCTGCTGAGCAGGGCTTGCCCTCTTCAGGGACTTTGCAGTGTCCCTTGGTACAGTGCACGTTTTCTACAGCGAAGGGAGGGAAGAGTGTTGAAGACAGAGGCAAAGAATGCATTAAACACCTGTGCTGTGTCCCTGGCCCTGTTTGTCAGGTGACCATCCACATCCTGGAAGGGGACAATGTTACTTCTACAATGTTTCTTTCCATGCATATATTTAAAACCACTCTTTTTATTGGGCCCCACATTTCTGGCCACCTTCCTCTCCAGCTGAGCTTTCAGTGCACCAAAGTTCTCCGTACAGTGGCGAGAAACATCTCTGGGGAAGGAATGAGAAGGAGGTGTCTTTACAAACTATCTGTGGGCCTGATGGTAGATAAAGCCAGATACTGATAGGTGAAAGAAGCAGCAAAGGGAGGAACCCTAAATTCCATAGGAATTCCACTAATTGACACAGACTGTTACTCACTCAAGACTCTGCTAATCCCTGGATTTAGAGAAAAAGAACAGAGACAGGAGCAAAAGAATGGGGGGGGGGGGAGGGGGGTAGACATTAGAAAGGGGGTTTGTATTAAGCCATTTGGGAAGTCTGTACCTCTCAAGTAGCTCAGCCAGTGGGGAAAGAGAGAGGGAAATGCAGCTGGGAAATTAGGAGATAAAGGAAGCTGCGTCCTCTATCAACTTGAGAGATCCCGTGGGAAATGCCCATGACCTCTCCCTTTATTCGATCAAA